>NC_080177.1:64052447-65252447 GCF_950295315.1 Erinaceus europaeus
TTGAGGGTAGGGTCAAGGAAAGATCAAAAACATGATTTATTGCAGCTCAGTACCTGAGATAATAGGCCTTTAATAAACCTCTGTTCAAAGAATGAATGAATTAATGGACCTAGTGTGACCCAATAGTATTGTTGTCAGTGAACAACAATGTAAATTGATGTTCCTATGGGCTTGGAAGAGCATGAGACAACTTCTGAATGACCAGATATTTTCAACTTTAAGCGGTTTTCCATAACTTGTGCATATTCCATATTTAATTCTAATGCCTTAATATTACTCATCAATGTTTGGTGGAATTTTATGAAATTTAACCTGAACATTCAGTTAATATTTTATTAGCTAGATCCCTTCTCAGACCCAGTTCAGCTCTTTTAGTGGGATTTGCATTCATAGATATTTCAGACTCAAATCTCAGTAAGACTGAAAATTATAGAATGTAATAGTGATGTGACATTTACATTTGCAGTAGCTGTTTTTGATACATGTATATATATATATATATATATATATATATATATATATATATATTATATTTGTTTATTTTACCAAAGCACTGCTCATCTCTGTGTTATGGAGGTGTTGGGGACTGAACCTGGGACCTCAGATCCTCAGGCATAAAAGTTTCTTTGTATAACCATTATCTATTTTCCCCAGCCCAATATTTTTCAAAGTTTTATTTATGTCATATATATATATATATGTGTGTGTATGTGTGTGTGTGAGTTAATGAATTAATTTCTGTATAGACTTGAAACATAGTAACTTAAATGTTAAGATTGTTCAAATCTCTCTAAAGAAAAGCCACCTTCATAGGAACAAAAAGATCTTGTTATTCTAATTCTTACCTGGCTTTACCACCTTTTTCCAGTTTATTTTAGAATTGTCTAAATATACTTTCTACTCTTATTTCCATAACCATGAAGGGTCTTTTCATTATGGAACAAACTATTCCTTAGAGCTGTAGGCATCATCTGTTATAAATCATTTATTACATCTGCTATCTATCACATTATACTAACTTTATCTATACTGTTAATCATATGATGGATTGAACTAAATAAGCTTCTAAATTATTTTAACATGTTCTTTTATATAATTAAAATTTCTGAATAAAATTCTTATGCTATATATGTATCATTATTTTTAGGTGCTTATTTTGTTTATTTGCTTTTCTTTAAGTTTTCATTTTTTTTATCATCTTTATTTATTGGCTATAGACAGCAAGAAATTGAGAGGAAAGAGGAGGTAGAGAGGGAGAGACCGAGAGACAATTGCAGCACTGCTTCACCACTTACAGTTTTCCTCCTGCAGATGGCGACCGGGGTTTGAACCCAGGTTCTTGTGCACTATAACATGTGCACTCAACTAGGTGCGCCACCATCCAGCCTCTAATTTGTTTTCCTTATGCCAGTCTACAAATATATATGAGTGAATATGTAGATAGGCATATACTCACTATGCATAACTACTTAGTTATAATAATGGAAGTTCAAAGTACCTTTTGGGCTCTCCTTTTTTGTTGTTGTTCTTGTTACTAGGATTCACTACTGGCCCAATTCTCCTTCCTTCCTTCCTTTCTTCCTTTCTTTTTTTTTCTTTTTTTATTTCTTTATTGGGGAATTAATGTTTTACATTCGACAGTAAATACAACAGTTTGAACATGCATAACATTTCCCAGGTTTCCATATAACAATACAGCCCTAATAGATCCTCTGTCATCTGTTTTGGACCTGTATTCTCCTCTCCTTTTCTTTCTTTCTTTCTTTCTTTCTTTCTTTCTTTCTTTCTTTCTTTCTTTCTTCCTTCCTTCCTTCCTTCCTTCCTTTCTTTTTTTCTTTCTTTCTTTATCATAGCACTGCTCAGCTCTGGCTTTTGCTGGTATAGAGTATTGAACCTGGAACTTTGGAACCTCAGGCATGGGAGTCTCTTTGCATAACCATTATGCTATTTCCACCACTCTGACCCAACCTTTTCAGGGGGGAGGGGGGAGAGAATGTAATGGAAGCTAGTCTTGAACCTATGCTATGTGCATTGCAAAGTAGGCACCCCTCCAGTTAAGCTATCTTATTGACCCTTTGGAAGCATAGTTTATAAACCATTCCTGATTTTCTTTCAGAAATTATTTAAATGTTGCATATGGTTTTCACTGTCTACATTAAAGCAGTGACTAGTATTTCAGGCATATTTTTCCAGCAGTGAGAACATGTTAAGTGATAGGTATAGCTTTTAAATATATCTAAGTTGTTGGGATATTAATGTGTTCATATTTTCAAATAATGTTGCTATTCTTGATAAAATATTTACCATACAAGTCAAAATTCACTATCTCCACAGTTTTAAAGTGTAATTCTCATTCTTCACTCAGAGTGTTACTTTCTGTAAATGACATTATTTTTTTTCTGAAAAATTAACTGATGAAAATTACAATTTAGATGAATATATGAAAACAAAAGACAGAAAGATTGAACTGCAGGTTATTATTTTGTTTTCTATAATTGTTAATCAATAGTACTTAAAAGATCACCTGTGTAGGACTTCAGAAGGAGAGTTGGTTATACACAACCAAACAAAGATTACGCTGGAACCTTGATGAGTGGCATGGGTGCCCCTGCTGTACATAATGTGCTGCTTCCTACATGTGAGGAGATGAAAAGTATTGCCATTCTGTGGCATCTTTCAGCAGGTGCAAATGAAGTATGAAATGAAAAATCCCAGCCCACACAATGCACAGAAAAAAAAACAACAAAAAAACAGATATAGCACTTTGTAGTCACTACTGTGCCGGCCTATTTACTGTCATAGTCAACTCAGCTCCAGCTAGGCAAGTGCCCAAAATCTCTCTGACTTTGACATCTGCAAGACAAATTATGTTTCACTTAGTGCTACTTTGGTTATGTTGATTCCTCTCCAGGAGTCCCAGTCCTTCTGGAAGGAAACCCATTAATGTGTTCATGAGTTGATTACTTTTTTTCACAAAGAGGAAAGATGTCAGGACAGGGGGCCTGTGCTGTTTGGAAATGTAGATGATTTTCAAAATGGGGTCATTCTAAAATTAGTTTTTTTCATGGAATTTTGTTTTTCTTTTGTAACGTGGGAAAATATAGCTAATATTTTTCATCTCCCATTGTTTGTAGATCACTGATACTTTAATTGAGGATGAGGAAACTATGGGATATATATTATATGTACATATAATATTGATTTGTAGATCAGGTCTACATTGTAGTAATATAGTTTATAATCATGAGTGTTGCTATTGCATGATGATTTTATTTCACATTCTTTGTCGAACACATATTTAGGGCAGGCTATGTATTTATATATACTACCTGAAGATTTTCTATAAGTATTTTTAAACTCACTTATAGTACATTTTTATGATATATATATATATATATATATATATATATATATATTCATTTAGAAGTAGTATCTTAAAGTAGGAAGACCAGAACTCCAGAATTAACAATATTAAAGAACACAGAAGGAAACTGTTAGAAGCAGTAGCTTTAGAATTGTTTTAAGTACAGTTTTAAGTGTAGTTGCTTTTCTGCTTGCAGTGTGAGATGGAAAATTCCTTGCCCTTTCCCCTTGAAAAACAGGACCTAATCAGTAAGCCACCAGTTGTTTACCAAGACCCTGCAAACAGGCAAGGCTTATCAGGGCCTTTGCACAAGGAAATTATTTTCTAGGAAGGGGCAGCTGATGGCGGGAAGATGTGGTGACCCTACCTGGCTAGATTCTATTGGTTGTGTGATTTTGCAATGTTTGAAACTAGCCCACGCTTTGCTTTGAATGGATCATGCTTTTGCTAAGTTTCAAATGATTGGATTTTGCGTTTTCTATAGCCTGTTATTGGATATAGGTTGATAAGGTGATGTGTTCCCCCTCCCTGAGTGTATTCAGAAATCCTATAAATTGTGTGGTTTGAGCCCTGTTCGGGGTCAAGCTGGTAGACTGCTGTCAGTCACCACTCACTCGGCCTGGATTCGAATTCGTGAATAAACATCTTTTGCTTCCTTGCAGTGGATGGTGGTTTGATTTCCGCTCACTAACAGAAACCAAGTAGGAATCAGAAAGGAGGAGGAGAAGTTGGAATGGTATTACAGAAGCTAAGTGAAATAGAATTCAAAAAATAAAGTACTTACTTGTCAGATGCTACTGTAAATCCAAGAAAATAAACTGAGAGGTTTATGTTAATCAAGAAATCTTTGGAAAAAAACCTGGGAGCAGTTTCATTAAACTCTGATGGGTGGAACTTTTCCATAGTGGGGTGAACCTAGGTACCGTAATGCTAAAGTACTCTAGAGAGCTCTGGGGCTCTCTAGAGTATTAGTAAAGGAAACACATATAGCTGAAAGAATAGAACTGGAAAGAAATTAGTTTTGTTAGTTTTGGATGAGAAAGACTTGGCATGATTTTAATTTCTGAGAAGAAAGCAAAAAAGAGTGAAAGGGGAAGACAGAAGAGCATAGAGAGAGACTATGAAGTCATGGAGGATAGAAGGAGTTCATGTAAGGAGTTAACCTTGACTGGAAGGGAGAACATTTCTTTCTTTAGAAAAGTAGAAGGTGAAAATATGATTATTATGGTAAAATGGAAATTTAGGATTTGGAAATGATAGCACTAATCTCTAAAATATGTAAAGTTTATAACTAGAGGAGGCAATATTAAATGACAGTATGAATTTAACAGTTGAATGATTAATGGTGAAGTCAGAAATATTAGAACCATACAAAGAAACAGTGATAGGCACTATAAAGAAAAATAACTAGATATTTTGATAAAGAATAACAAGTTGAATGATTCAGACTTTCAATTGAATTAATACTTAAATAATAAGCAAGGATTAAGAAAAAAATGAGAAAGGGAATGTGTCACTTTGTATGGGGGAGGGGGGAATGGACTGATCGTTTGTTTTCCCAACATTCAAAAGTCTGTCATGCATAATCTCAACAAATTGAGGAAAGTGCATGACTTTCAGGAATTTTAATTTTTATTCAAGAAAATTGAGAACATTCATGTTTTACACTGAGAGAGAGAAGATGAAAGAGAAAGACAGAGAGAAAGAGGGGGGAGAGGGAGAGAGAGAGACAGAGAGAGAGAGAGAGAGAGAATATGCCCACAGAGTTCTTACTCACATCCCTAGCAGAGAGAGTGAAGAGCAAAAAGCAGCTTACACACATGGTGACCGAGGCAGAGAGAGAGAGAGAGAGAGAGAGAGAGAGAGAGAGAGAGAAGTTATGCCCACAGGTCTAGTTTTTAACACCCAAGTCCCGCCTTCACCTTTCTAAGCCACACCTGTCCCTACTCCCATTTCCTGGACTGCAGTTTCTTTCCCCCAGGTACTTACTTACTGTCCCTCAACAACTTCAGTAAAAGCCACTATGACACTTGATTGCTAATTACTGGTATTAATTTTCATATATTTTAAAAATATTTATTTGCTAGGACAGAATTTGAAAGGGAGCTAAGTCAGAAAGATAAAGATGAGTATGGGATGATTCCACTCATAAACAGAAGTTGAGAAAGAAAAACAGAAAAGGAAACACAAGGCAGGATTTGTCTAAATCTGGAGTAGGGCACCAAAGTAAAAACCCTGGGGTGAAGGTGAGGGTGGATGTTGGGCTTCCCGGGGCAGTGGGGGGTGTGTGTGGGGGTGGGGGTGGGGTGGGGTGGGACACAGTCTTTTGGTGGTGGAAATGGTGTTCATGTACATGTCTATTAATTTGTAGTCATATAAATCACTAATTAATATGAGAGAGAAAAATAAAAAAAGAAAAAAGAATTTGGATAGGGAGGATAGGGAAGTACTATTTTTGCTGCTCTGTGAAGCTTCCCCCTTCTAGGTGCAGGGGCTTGAACTGATGTCCTTGAGCATGCTAATACATGCACTCAGCTGGGTGCAGCTCCACCTGCCTTCCTTCTATAGTGAGGTCTTCTGGGGTGGGGCTGGGGCAAAGTTTTGTTTCTGTACTTCAAAATCTAGAAGGAACACTGTGTTGAAATAAAGAGACATATGCCCAAATCTCAATGCAATTGGGTCACTTTTATGTGACAACTGAAGCTCCACGAAGCTCCTTCTTCAGTGTCTTAAGAAGTGATACTGTTAGACTTCAATATCCAGGTTGTCTGGGACTACAGTTGGTGTTTGATTCTATTTTTTGGGCTCCCTTATAAGATTTCTTCTTTTTTTCTTCCTGGGGCGCACTTGTTCAATAGTATCTCTGTTCGAGCTGCAGTAATGAAATACCATAAGCCAGCTAGCTTATAAAAAAAAGCCTTTATTTCTGATAGTCTTGGAATGCATTTAAATATAAAAATGCATTTTTATAATTAAATTTTATTTAAAAATTTATAAAAATATAAATTTAAAAATGCATTTATATCTGATAGTTAGCAGATAAAGACCAGGGTACCTCCATGGTCTAAGTCTGGTGGGTTCTTTTCTGAGTTGAAGTCTTTTACTTTATTGCATCCTTACCTGATGGAAAACAGAAAGGAAAAATAAGCTTTCTCTTAACTCTTTATTATTTTAATTTTTATTGAAGTAACACTAGTATTCAAGGTAGCATGCTGTGGGGTGTATAATTTCCATACCACTTTCCTAATGTAAGACTCTTTTTAATTTTTTTTTAAAAAATATTTATTTCCTTTTTGTTGCCCTTATTGTTTTTATTGTTGTTGTAATTATTATTGTTGTTGATGCCATTGTTGTGGGATAGGACAGAGAGAAATGGAGAGAGGAGAGGAAGACAGAGGGGGGAAAGAAAGATAGACACAGGCAGACCTGCTTCACAGCTTGTGAAGTGACTCCCCTGCAGGTGGAGAGTTGGGGGCTTGAACCAGGATCCTTAAGCCTGTCCTTGTGCTTTGCATCACGTGTGTTTAACCTGCTGCACTACTGCCCAACTCCTGATGTATGACTTATAACACTAATAACTTACCAGGGACCCTACGTCCTACCATCACTAGTGTTTTAGCATATGATATATATAGTTTTAATGTTTTGTTTACTGTATAGAGACAAAGAGAAGTCAAGAATGAAGGGGAGATCAAGAGGGAGAGAGTTGCCTGCAGCACTGCTCCAGCTTTTCCTCTGCAGGTGAGGCTAACTAGGGGCTTAAACCCAGGTCCTTGCACATTGTAACATGCTCTCAACTGGGTATGCCACCACCCAGTCCAGGTCAACATGTGATATTTTTATTGTTGTTGTCACTGGAACTTCACTGTTCTGAACCTACTTTCCCAGAGGCAGGGGGAAGACAGTGATGGAAAGATAGAAGGGGAAAGGGAGAGAGGGAGAAATACTACAGCACTGAAGCTTCCTTAATGTGGTGGTGGCCAGGCTCCAATGTGATTTGAGCACATGGACAAAACAGGCGCACTCCAAGGTAAACTATATTGATGACCTCAACATATAAATAGTTTTGGGATACAACAGGTAATCCCTTCCCACTCTCACTTTCATCACTGCTTTATTTTTATTCCTAATATTTAGTGTCTATAAGACCTCTGTCCAGGGACCTATTACCTGTAATATTTACTCATTTGATGATATTGTCTATATCAACAGCTCTGTTTCTTCTACAGTCCTTGTTCTTCATTTACATTTTCAGCCTGGAGCCTCAATCCCCCCCTTTTTCACCCCCCAATAGTTTCAGAAACAAACAAAAAACATCCAAGTAAACACTGTGATATCACCTCAAATTTCATGTGTTCTAGATTGAACACATAACCAAAGTGAGCAAAAATTCAAATGAACACCTCTTTATAGGATCAATAGCTCTCTTAATTTCCCATCAGTTTTACATCTTGAAATTATTTTTGTTTCTTCCCTCCTTTCAAACAAATTTGTCACACAGTTTCCCAGTAAAATGGAAATTACATTTTTTCCTTCTTTCTCTGCACACTAGTTCATGCTGAAGGAATTATGTGCTGCAGCAACTCTCTGCTCTCTGTGCTCCTTAGAGCTGTCAATATCAAATAAAAAATTCGTTGACTTTCATGGCAATCCGTCATGTTGGTGATTTCCTTTAGCTTTTAAAAAATATTTTCTTGCCACAAAAGCCTTTTGTAAAAATTGTGTATTCACATTAAGAGTTTATATAAAATCTATTTTAATAGTTTTTTCCCTGTATATCCTTTGGTAGATGGCATTCTTTATCTATAATTACCCCATGCTCTTGCTAAGGTGTCCCTGTGAGTGGATCATACTTTCTTAGCCCATTGACTTTAAGCTTTAGGCTTGACTTGCTTTGTCTTACAGAGGATGGAAAGCATCTTCTCAGTGTGCCAGAAGAGGCACTGTTTATTTCTGCTTATTATTCTCCTATGCTCCTGTCTTGCATGCAACACTACAATAGCATGTCCTGAGTGGTTGTGTTCCTTTGGTCAGGTTTTTGAAGAGTAAGATCCCCTTGAAGCAGATCTGAACTGAATTTCTAGATGCAGAGCAGTCTCAGGAATCTGAAACACACAAGCAAGCTATCTGTGTAGTTTGCTGAGATTGAAAAATATATTCACTGCATTTTTTAAAGTAATGTTGATTTGTAACACTATAGGTTTCAGGTATAGAGCATTGTAAATTAAAATGAGGTTGTACTGTATTATGCTTGCTTACCAAAGCCCATTTTTTGCCATTCACCATATTATTGACCACTGTTATCCAATTACCCAATTCTCTTTACCCCTTAATTTCAGACAACCAATCTCTTTAGAATCTAAGAGTATGTTTTCATTTTGTTTTATTATTTCTTTATATTTAACATGTTAGTGAATCATCTCTTTATCTTACTTCCTCTAACTAATTTCTCTTTCTGAGATTTTCAAGGTGATGATTAATTTTTTTCCATAAGTCTAAGGTTTGGTTTCTTCCTGGCTATTAAACTTTGGGCCAAATTAAGGGTTTGTGTTTGCATGTTGGAGAAACCTGGGTATGCAGGTAAATGTCAAAATAGTTTCAACTTGAGGACTTGTAGATTATAATTCTTAATAGAATTAGACCTAGTGAAAAAGAAACTGTTAGAAACAAGACCTCTTAGAAGTATAATTTTAGTAGAAATGAATTTGATAGAATTTGTCTTTCCTCCAGAAATGTTCTGATCAAGTTTTGAGATAAACATTCTTTTTTTTAAATTGTATTTATTGATTCATGAGAAATGATAAGAGAGAGAGAAAGAACCAGACATCACTCTGGTACAAGTGCTGCCGGGAATTGAACTCAGGACCTCATGCTTGATAGTCCAATGCCTTATCCACTGCTCTACCTCCTGGACCATGCATTCTTTTATTATTTTAATTTTTATTTATAAAACGGAAACACTGAAGACCATAGGATAAAAGGGGGTACAATTCCAAACAATTCCCACCACTAAAATTCTGTATCCCATCCCTTCCCCTGATAGCTTTCCTATTCTTTAACCCACTGGAAGTATGGACCCAGGGTCGTTATGGGGTATACAAGGTGGAGACGGTGGATCAGCATTCTCAAGTCACTCTTTTCTTTTTTTCTTTTTATTTATAAAATGGAAATATTGACAAGACAATAGGATAAAAGGGTTTATAATTCTACACAATTCCCACCACCACAACTCAATATCCCATTCCCTCCCCTGATAGTATTCCTATTCTTTATCCCTCTGAGACCCAGGGTCATCATGGGGTATAGAAGGTGGAAGGTCTGGCTTCTGTAATTGCTTTCCTGCTGAACATGGGCATTGGCAGGTCGATCCATACTCCCAGCCTATTCTTTTTCCATAATGGGGCAGGGCTTTGGGGAGGCGGGGGTCCAGGACACACTGTTGTGGTTGTCTGCCCAGGGAAGTCCAGTTGGCATCATGTTAGCATCTGGAACCTGGTGGCTAAAAGAAGACTTAACATATAAAGCAGAACAAATTTTTGACTAATCATGAAACTAAAGGCAAGAATATTGCAGATGAAGATTTGGCGTCTTTGTTTTGGAATAACCTAATAGGTCTATTTTAGGTATCTTTCAAGGGGCCCATGACTTTACTAGTTTTTGCCTGCACCTGACATCTAATATGCAGGTAAACCCAGGTTATTGTCTGGGAAGATAGTGTCATAGTTGGAAAAAGGACTAGAAAGCTGGATCAGGGAAGAGAGTAGCTCCCAAGTATGGGCAAAGTATATACATATTTTTTACTGTAAACCCTATTGATTTGATCCGGGGCCCATATTCTGCATAGGAGCCTATGTAACTTCTGCATCCCTGTAGGCTTGAGCTTACATTCTGTGGTCATGACTAGGAACATTCCAGGCTGCACTAATTTCAGGATCCATCTTCCTCAGGTGGTAGGTAGAGTATGTTGTCCAACCTCCCTTTGGAGAATGGAACATTCCCTACCATTGTTGATCCACATTGAGGGCAAGGTCCTGTAGGGGCCCACAAATGGTCCATTATGTTATCCAGATGGAGATGACCAGTGACAGTGGAGAGAGGGATCTGTTAAGAGTTCTAGGCCCATCATTTGTGTGGGAATTGAGGAACTTCCTGACTAGGGCCCCAGATCACTCTTAAGAAGATAAACAAGGGCAGGGGTAGATAGCATAATGTTTATGCAAAGAGATTCTCATGCCTGAGGCTCCACATTCCTAGGTTCAATCCCCTGCACCACCAAGATTCAGAGCTGCTTAGTGCTCTGGTTAAAAAAAAAAAAAAGAGGATGAACAAAGCAAAGTTCAGTGATGACTTAGACTCTGGACTTGAACTGTTGAATTGGTTACCAAAAGGGGTTTGGCTACATGTGTGGAGGACATCAGACAGATTTTGGTGGAGGGACATTGCTCTTTTGGTGTTACCTGTGCAGTAGTAGAGTATTTTGAAGAGGTATTAAATTACATTTTTAAAACCTTTGTCATCTTACCTCAGAAGTAAATAAAAATTGTCTTACCCCAGAAGTAAATAAAAATGTCAAAAATTGGTTTCTTTATATTTACTTTTAATTCTGAGTAGATTGCACTGGCACCTTTAAGTCTGTGATAGCTGTATTTGTGTTTTTACAGATCTTGAATTCATTAGTTCCTTGAATACTACTCCAAAACAGGATATTCTTTTTTTAAAAAAAAATTATTTATTTTTTATCTTTTGTTGCCTTTGTTGTTTCATTCTTTTAGTTATTATTGTTGTTGTTATTGATGTCATTGTTGTTGGATAGGATAGAGAAAAATGGAGAGAGGAGGGGAATCCAGAAGGGGGAGAGAAAGACCTGCTTCACCGCTTGTGAAGCAACAACCCTGCAGCTGGGGAGCCGGGGGCTTGAACTGGGATCCTTACACTGGTCTTTGTGTTTTGCGCCACCTGCACTTAACTTATTGTGCTACCACCCGACTCCCAGAGATATTCTTTAGAGTCTTTTCAGAAGAAATTATTTGCCATTTTTCTGTAGTTTTTCAAAGATTCCTTCTAAGACCTGATTAACTATAACACAGAGTAGACATTGACCAGTTTTCATGTGATACATCAAAGATCCACGCAATGTTTTCATTTATCTTTGATATGTGACTGTAATTTTCTAGAGAATCTTGCCATGCTGTTAGTTTTGACTTATTTTTTAGTTTTTATTAGTGATTTAGTTTTGATTTATAAAGTTACAAGATAACACTTCTTCTTCTTCTAGCGTTTGCCCTTCTTCCGTAGCCAGTCAACAGCATCAGGTTGAGCCTGATGTAAAGTTTCGAGACCTCCTTTGAATCTGGAGAGGTGGCAGTCGTTGACTATGTGGGTCATAGTCTGTCTGTAGCCACAGGGGCAGTTCAGGTTGTCTCTGGCTCCCCAGCGATGGAACATAGCGGCGCACCGGCCATGGCCTGTTCGATAGCGATTGAGGAGGGCCCAATCATAACGTGCTAGGTCAAAGCCGGGTTGACGCTTGCAGGGGTCTGTGATGAGGTGTTTGTTCTTTACCTCAGCTGACTGCCAACTCTGTTTCCAAGAGACTGGAACAGAGAAGTTCAGTGTAGGCGTAGGGGACCAGATTGGGTGACGAGACGTCAAGCGTTGGACAGGGTGGGCGAAGATATCCGCGTATATTGGCAGGTCCGGTCGAGCGTAGACGTGGGAAATGAACTTAGAAGATGCCGCATCCCGACGAATATCTGGCGGGGCGATGTTGCTAAGAACTGGCAGCCATGGAACCGGGGTGGAACGGATGGTTCCAGGAATTATCCTCATGGAGGAATATAATTTGGAATTGACCAAGTGGACATGGGGGCTACAGAACCATACTGGGGCACAGTATTCTGCAGTGGAATAGCATAATGCCAGAGAGGATGATCATAGTGTGGAAGCGCTCGCGCCCCATGAGGAGCTGGCCATTCTTGCAATGATGTTATTCCTCGCACCCACCTTTGCTGCAGTTTTTATGAGATGTTTGTGAAATGACAGAGTGCGATCGAGAGTAATGCCAAGATAGACTGGCTGGGCTTCATGCCGGATTCTCGTATCGTCAAGCTGCACATTAAGCTCACACGAGGCCGAGGCATGGTGTAGATGGAAAACAGATGATACTGTTTTTGCAGTGCTAGGAATTAGTCGCCATTTTTTACAGTAATCAGATATCAGAGACATGTCTTTCATGAGTGTTTCCTCGAGGATGTCGAACTTGGATGCCTGAGTTGCACAGCAGATGTCATCGGCGTAGATGAACTTCCTTGAAGAAGTTTCTGGGAGGTCATTGATGTAAATAATAAATAGCGTAGGAGCCAGAACAGAACCCTGGGGAAGGCCACTTGAGACAAGTCTCCATCTGCTAGACTTGTCACCCAGATGTACCTGGAATCTTCTGTTTTGGAGAAGAAACAATATAGTGTTGGCCACCCATGGAGGCAGGCATCTTGAGATCTTGACCAGGAGACCACGGTGCCAGACCGTGTCATAGGCTGCTGTGAGATCAACAAAGACAGCACCCGTCTTTAAATTCTTCTGGAATCCATTTTCAATGTAAGTTGAGAGGGCCAGGGCTTGTTCGCAGGTAGATCTTCCTGGGCGGAAACCAGCCTGGGCGGGTGATAGGAATTTCTGGGTGATGAGAAATACGTGACAGAAGCAGCCTCTCAAAGAGTTTGCTTTTCAAGAAGAAGAAGATAACACTGGTACAATTCCACACTGTTCCCACCACCAGAGTTCTATGTCCCTGTTCCCTCCATTGGAAACTATAGTAGTTCTCCTAAGGTCACAGATATGGGCCGACTATTATTTCCCTATTTCTCTCTCTCTCTTTCTCTACCTATGTATCTATATTTTGTCCACTTTTCATGTTATTAATTTTATAAGTAATTCTCTTGAGTCAGTGGAGATTCTGCAGATATGGGATTCTAAACTATTAAGAGTTCCATTTGGGAAAAGGCAACACAAAATCCAGTGTTGCATGCATGCTCATGGATCTTTTTTTTAAAAGTATTATTTACTTGTACAGTAAATTGAGTAGCCACAAGGTCCTGGCCTGAGAATAGATCAAGTCTGTTAAGTAAACTTTAAAGTTGGAAGGCACCAAAGATCCAACTGAGAGATTACCATTAGTTGAAAGAAATGGTAGACATTATTAAGCTGTTGAAAATGCATGCAAAGTAGATTAAAGAAATAGATTGAAAAATCACTAATCCCAGGGGCTTTCAGCAGGGACCAGTTGAAACTATTTCAGAAATCTTTTGGAGATTTGTATGAGACATGTATCAAAAAATGTAATGTGGAGGCAGAGAAGTAGAGAGCATATTAGGAGTCTGTTAAAAGTGTCACATCCTGTCCCCATTTTTTTTCAGATGTGAATCACTTTATGACTGATACAGCAGGTTTTTGGTGTCAAGTTAATATCTATTTTTTTTTCTTATTTGTAGAGTATCTGAGTGGACAGAGTCTCATTTCTTTTGATTGTCTAGCCTGTGGGCCAAACCCACTGGTTGCTGTTCTTATAAAAGATGTTTTATTGGAACATAGCAACATCTATTTGTTTATGCCTTATCTATGGTTGCTTTCACACTAGAGAAGCAGAGTTGCTGCCAACAGAGATTATATGGCCCAGAAAATGTAACATTTTTACTATCTGAATTTTTACAGAGAAGTTTGCTGACTCTTACTTAAATTCGATGATTTTCACTTTCTTTTAATTCTGTACTAAGGGAGTAAATATATTTTACATTCCCCCAATATACAAAGTACACACAGACAGTACTATATCTGGGAAAATTAATTTTTTGGTATACTTTTCTGTTGATTATTCTATTATATTTCAGCTTAAAAATATTCTTTTTTTTCTTTTTTATTTAAGAAAGGATTAATTAACAAAACCATAGGGTAGGAGGTGTACAATTCCACACAATTCCCACCACCCAATCTCCATATCCCACCCCCTCCCCTGTTAGCTTTCCCATTCTCTATCCCTCTGGGAGCATGGACCCAGGGTCATTGAGGGTTGCAGAAGGTAGAAGGTCTGGCTTCTGTAATTGCTTCCCCGCTGAACATGGGCGTTGACTGGTCGGTCCATACTCCCACTCTGCCTCTCTCTTTCCCTAGTAGGAAGGGTCTCTGGGGAAGCTGAGCTCCAGGACACATTGGTGGGGTTTTCAGTCCAGGGAAGCCTGGCCGGCATCCTGATGACATCTGGAACCTGGTGACTGAAAAGAGAGTAAACATACGAAGCCAAACAAATTGTTGACCAATCCTGGACCCAAAGCTTGGAATAGTGGAGAGGAAGTGTTAGGAGGGTACTCACTGCAAACTCTAGTGTACTTCTGCTTTCAGGTATATATTTTGCAGTAGTTTACGGATACGTGTGAACACATGCTCTCTCTCACAGAAACTGGTGCATATCTAGGTTTTGGGACTTTGTTAGAAAGTGAACTACCCTAGATGGAATTAGAGTATACTATGAAAGGAAAGGTCTCACCCGAGTAATGAAGCTGAAGGGTTGTCATTCCACACGTGAAGTCTCTGGACACAGTCTGAAGTGAAGCATGTTGAGGTGGCAATCGTTGTGTTGGTTAGGTTGTGATCGGCAGATGCAATATTATTTGATATGGATTGGGAGAGGCATATGGGAAAGTGGGCCCTAACCAATGGTTCCAGGACTGGGGGAAGTAGAGGCTCTATAGTGGAGATGTGAGGTTCCTGCTGTCTTAGGGTTCAAAAAGACAATCGATAGTTAGTGTTATCATCACATTATTTGTTAATTGGGTTAACTTTGAAAAGTCCTTTTGTTAGGGTTTGCTGTACAGTACCCAGTATCTTGTATATAGCTGTGCTATTAGTTGCTTCTGATCTACTTGGTCTAGGCTTTTGAGAGAGTCTGCATATCAATTACACAGCCTATATATTGAAAAGATTCAGTTTGTGTTTTGAAAAACTTCGAGACATACAATTAATTTTCCCCCTCTCGTATTAATTAATTAGTGATTTATATGACTACATTTTACTAGGAGTGTACATAAACACCATTCCCACCACCAAAAGACTGTGACCCACCCACTCCCACACCCCACTGTCCCAGGAAGCTGCATGTCTACCCCTCACCACAGGGTTTTTACTTTGGTGCCCTACTTACAATTTGGTCAGGTCCTGCTTTTAGTTTCCCTTTCAGATCTTCTTACTCAACTTCTGTTGTTGAGTGGGATCATCCCATCCTCATCTTTATCTTTCTGACTTAGCTCACTTAACATAATTCCTTCTAGCTCTGTCCAAGATGGGTCAGAGAAGGTGGGTTCATTGTTCTTGATAGCTGCATAGTATTCCATTGTGTATATATACCACAGCTTTCTCAGCCACTCATCTGTTGTTGGGCACCTGGGTTGCTTCCAGGTTTTAGCTTTTATGAATTGTGCTGCTATGAACATAGGAGTACACACCTCTTTTTGGTTGGGTGTTATGGAGTTCTTGGGGTATAACCCCAGGAGAGGAATTACTGGATCATATGGAAGGTCCATGTCTAGCCTACTGAGAGTTTTCCAGTCTGCTCTCCACAGAGGCTGTACCAATTTACATTCCCACCAGCAATGTAAAAGGGTTCCTCTGTCCCCACAACCTCTCCAGCATTTGTTGCTGGTTTTTTTTTTTTGATGTATGCCATTCTTAAAGGAGTGAGGTGGTATCTCAATGTTGTCTTAATTTGCATTTCTCTGACAATCAGTCACCTAGAGCAGTTTTTCATATGTTTGTTAGCCTTTTGGATCTCCTCTGTGGTGAATGTTTTGTTCATATCCTCTGCCCATTTTTGGATGGGGTCATTTGCTTTTTTGGTGCTAAGTTTGCTGAGCTCTTTATATATTTTGGTGATTAGTTTCTTGTCTGATGTCTGGCATGTGAAGATCTTCTCCCATTCTGTGAGGGGTCTCTCTGTTTGTTTAATAGATTCTTTGGATGTGCAGAAGCTTTTCAATTTGATGTAGTCCCATTGGTTTGTTTCTGCTTTAGTCTTCCTTGCAATTGGGTTTGATTCATCAAAGATGTCCTTGAGGTGTAGGTGGGAAAGTGTTTTACCAATGTTTTCCTCTAAATATTTGATTGTTTCTGGTCTGACATCTAGGTCTTTGATCCATTTTGAGTTGATTTTTGTTTCTGGTGAGAGAAAGTGGTTCAATTTCATTCTTCTGCATGTTTCAACCCAGTTTTCCCAGCACCATTTATTGAAGAGAGCCTCCTTCTTCCATTTAATGCTTTGGGCCCCCTTATCAAAGATTAGATGCCCATAGGTGTTGGGATTTATTTCTGGGCTTTCAATTCTGTTCCACTGGTCTGTGTGCCTATTTTTGTTCCAGTACCATGCCGTTTTGATGATGATGGCTTTATAATATAGTTTAAGGTCTGGGAGTGTGATGCCTCCATTTCTGTTTCTTTTCCTCAAGATGGTTTTGGCAATTCTAGGTGTTTTCAGGTTCCAGATAAATGATTGTAATGTTTTTTCTATTCTCTTAAAGAAGCTTGGTGGAACTTTGATGGGTATTGCATTAAATTTGTATATGGCTCTGGGGAGAATATTCATTTTGATGATATTTACTCTTCCAATCCATGAGCATGGGATATCTTTCCATTTCTTGGTATCAGTTTCTATTTCCTTGAGTAGTGACTCATAGTTTTCAGCATACAAGTCTTTCACTTCTTTGGTCAACTTTATTCCTAGGTATTTGATTGATTTTGCTGAAACAATAAATGGGAGGGATTTCTGGATGTCTTCTTCAGATTTAGTATTTGCATAAATAAATGCCACTGATTTTTGTACATTGATTTTGTAGCCTGATACCTTGCTATATTGCCTAATAACTTCCAGTAGTTTTCTGCTGGTTTCTTTAGGTTTTTCTATGTATACTATCATATCATCTGCAAATAGTGAGAGCTTGACTTCTTCCCTTCCAATCTGTATTCCTTTGATTTCTTTCTCTTGCCTGATTGCTATCGCAAGAACTTCCAATACTATGTTGAAGAGTAGTGGTGACAGTGGACAGCCCTGTCTAGTCCCCCATCTGAGGGGGAATGCTTTCAGCTTCTGTCCATTGAGTATGATGTTGGCTGTAGGTTTCCTATATATAGACTCCACTATCTTGAGGAATTTCCCATCTACTCCCATTTTTTCTAGAGTTTTGAGCATGAATGGGTGTTAGATTTTGTCAAAGGCTTTCTCTGCATCTGTTGAGATAATCATGTGGTTTTTGGCTTTGATTTTATTGATGTGATGAATGACTTAAAAATATTCTGTTTCATGATGTATTGCATCAAAGTAAAGGACTCAGAGGCGGGGGTGATTGGTGCATGATAGTGGAGGAAAACCTATGTTAGGGTGTTTTGAAGAGATCTGAGAAATTTTACACATGTACCATCAACTGTATTTACTATAATCTATTGATCACCCCAATAAAAGTATTTTTAAAATGTTGTCTCAGGGGCTGAATGGTGTCATATTGGATAGAACATACATATTACCATGTACAAGAAATTTGGGTTCAAGCTACTGCAGGAAGAAAACTTCACAAGTGGTAGATACACCCCCAGATATATAACTTGTGAAAAAAAATAAAATAAAGGGGAAAAAAAGCACAAACTGTCTCAATCATAAATCTCGGGACTATCAAGACTATGAAAATAATATTTTCTGCAAATTTCATTATCATTAATCTGTTTAGGATGCTGAGTTTAGCATAAATTCAAGTTTATTGCTAAAATATGCTAGACATGGCAAAATACTTTGAAAATAAAGTAGAAATTATATTATCTTTGCTAGCATTCACAAGAAAAGGGGAAAAAATGTCAGCCTGCTGCCATACTACTGCTGGTAGAAAGTTGAAAGGAACAATATACGAACTGTGGGAATATTAGGCTGGTAGTAAATAACTTAAGGTTGTCTGCAGGGATTCCTCAAGAACTTACTTTCAAATGGGTATCTACATTCCTGAGAATCTGGCTTATGTTCATTTGTTCCTGTTAAATTTTCATTTGTACTTTGGGAGCAAAAGCTTTAGTGTATATGTATGAAGATGATGATTCAGGTGAGACAAAGATTTGAATCACTGTGTACTTCACTCCCCCCCATTCCTGAGTTCACTTACTTACTGAACACGTGTTCAGTGAGGCCATTTCTTATCCCAGACCTGCTGTTGGCATTTAGGATAGAATGGTATCGTTATGAAGCCTACTATTCAATATGAGAGATAGAAATTAATCAAACGAGCACATAAAACTGTATTTGTGAGAAAGCCAAGAGCCCGAGATACGTGTGCTGTGAAGTGTATAATAGGGCAATTTGGCTTTCTCAGGGAGGTCAGTTTAGACTTCCATGAGGAAGCAGTGATTGAATTGATATGAGAAAGAATTCATGAGCAGAAGAGGGCAGCAATGGCTGGGCCTTCATGGTCTGAAAGTATCTTCTCAGAAATGTGCTCTCTGGTTCTCTTCTTGAATAGAAATAGTGTTCCATTTCTTTATTCTTTTTTTTTTTATTGTTGTTATTGTTCACATTTCCACTGCTTTTTGTCTATGAAGTGGAGAGAACATAGTTTAAAAATTCTATTACATGTCTGCTTATTCAAATACTCCCATGCCAGGTACGTTCACATTTGTGGAAATTGTTCTTGTTCATTTGGATTAAGTCCTAGACAGTTTCCATAAATGGCTATATAAATCACGATGAACACCTGACCTTGCTTTTCAATCAGCCTATATTTATGGTTGGGAAATGCTTTCTTGTGAAACTGATAGGTTCAGAGTCACTGGACTTAGATTTATGGTGGCATTTATTATGACAGACTTGAACTCTACAATGATATCAGTGTAAAAGCACTGCAAAATGTTTTTTCTTGTTGAGGTTTAAAATTTTCTTTTTAATTTTTGTGTTAGTGATTTAATAATGATTAACAAAATAATAAGATAATGGGTATAATTTCATACAATTCCCACCACCAGAGTTTCGTGTCCCATCCACTCTGAAACTTGAAATTTTCTATATTGTATTTCTATCTATAGAAATTGCTTTTGGAAAAGTTACAAATTGAAAACCAAATTGTAACTTTTATTTATCATCACACTTAGAAGTTACCCATTTCTTAGTTTCTGGTGTGTGTATGTGTGTTGGTTAGTTTTTGGGTTTTATACATGTATAGTTTCACTGCTCACTGGCTGAATTTTTCATTTAAATATATAAAAACACAAACAGAAAAGAGGGAGAACACAGTCCGGAACTTCTGATGGCACCATGGCCTTCCTGTGTGGTGTTGGGACTTAAAACCTGGGCTGTGCACATGACAATGCATGTGCCCAACTTGGTGTACTATCTTACTAGCCCAGTTCCCTCCCTTTTACCTACTTACCTTCCTTCCATCCTTCCTTCCTTGCCTTTCTCCCTCCTCCTCACTTTCTTCTCTCTCTTTTCTCCCCTCTGCTTTTCTCTTTCTTTTTCCCTCTCCTCCCTCCTTTCCTCTCCCTCCCTCCAAATGGATACTTACTTTACCTTTCTGAAGTGTTAGGCTCTTAAACACTGTGTACATCATCCTTAAAAGGACACAGGAAAGGGTGTCAATTACTGTTTGTTTTTATATATATATAAAGGAAACACCGGCAGAAACCATAGGATAAGAGGGGTACAACTCCACACAATTCCCACCACCAGAACTCAGTATCCCATCCTCTCCCCTGATAGTTTTCCTATTCTTTATCCCTCTGGGAGTATGGACCCATGGTCATTATGGGGTGCAGAAGGTGGAAGGTCTGGCTTCTGTAATTGCTTTCTGCTGAACATGGAGAACCAGTGTTGACTGTTAGATCCACACTCTCAGTCTCTTTCTCTCTTTCCCTAGTGGAGCAGGGTTCTGGGGAAGTGGGGCTCCAGGACACATTGGTGGAATCGTCCCTGTTTTTTAATATATAAACGTATCTAGGATTTTTTTTCCTTCTTGGTAACACAAGGAATGAACCAACAAATAACTTACAATGTTCATAGTTTATTTTTAAACCATGAGGAATTTATGAAATAAAAAAGGCAGAGGCTTTGTTTAAGATGAAGAAAAGAATTTTACTATAGGAAAAATACCACAGATGCAAATTGAGTACATAAAGCTATGGTGTGACTTTCAGTTCAGATCTTATTGAGGCTATAAAATTGATTGTAAGCAGTAGGAAAAGATATCAAATTAAAAAAAAAGTCACAATAGTCCCAGTAAGGATACATTCATTTCTATTTAAAACAGTAACATTTTAATATTTACATTAAGTCACCAATGGGTTCCAGATGTAAAGGTTATCAATATTCCTGTACAAAAGGAGGAATAAATGTTTTTTCTTTGTCCTGTACCCTAGATGCCTATAAAGAGATCAGAAAACTATAGTTAAACAAATACAATTCCCAAAGAGCTGAATAGGAATAGAATAAATTTAGTGAACTAGAAATGTTTTTACTTGGGATAGTTTTCTTATTGTGTTATATTCTTAAAATAAGAAGATTATGCCAGCAAGTTTGTTTTACATAAGTCAAAAGTAGTTGTTCCTAAAAAGATGATAGAAGCAAAGTATTAACAGCCTTTGAATTTTCTCTGTAAGATATTTCCCAAATCATCATGGAGTTCTGTAGTCAGCAGATGGCGCTCGGCATCTGTCTCAAGAAAGAAGGGAACCATTTGTTTTTAGTTTCAGCTTAACACCATTCATCTTAAGAGGAGAAAATCAATATTCAGAGAAAAAAAAATCTTTGTTAGCACAAAGCCTCTGTACTTATGAGTAGAAAAAAAAAAACCTAGCTTTTTAGTTCAAATACTAGTTAGTAAACTGAATTTTTCAAGTTAACTCACAAGCACATAAAAAAAAATCTATATTTTTCTTAGTTATCTAGGTACACACATTTGCTTTATTTCTCTCCACTGATATTTATATGGAAGCATGGAAAAGGCAAGTGATGCTTTCATGCATTTTTGAAGGAAGAATAAAATGGCTGGCTCTTCCTAGCTTGCTTGTTTGCAGATTTTGTATGCCGAGGAAATGGATACTTATGGCTGTTTGTAAAACCAGGTCCAAACAAAGGAACAGAGTTAAGGGTGCTTTCCTATAACACCAACGCGTGTACTGCATTCTAGAAAAAGGATGAGACTGCAAAAGAAGGTTTAAGCTTAGCATTTCAATTCTAAAATGGATGGTCCTATTTAATTTTCCACACACAATATCTTTCCTTGCCAAAGAATAGATTAATATTACTAATCTCACTTATTTAGCAGCTTTAAAAGGTCCCAGCAACAAGGATATTTCTAAAGCAGATTGTAGTTATTTCTGAAGTATAGAAAATTTCCTACCCACACTGAAAGTAATTGTGTTGGTAATCTCATGCTATTGCTTTCGTGCGAGTCTGTGTCAGTTCTTTGCTCTACCTGAACTATAGGCAAGCATAATGGACAGAGTGATGAGAAAGTGCAATGATGAATTAATATCCCCAAGGTCCTGAAACTAATAACAATGAAGGAATTTTTGTGACCACTGGGTTCCCCGGAGTTGCATTATAAAATGTGCTTCTGGAGTTATCTGCAGATAGTTTGCCCTGTAGAAGGCTAGAAAGAAGAGCTCCCTCAATTACAGGATTAAAATAAGAGAAAGTGGCACACACATTTGCTTGTACGATAATGCAGTGAGGTCAAAACCCAAATATACTAGATATGTGAGATTCCTCCTCTTAGCTTTGCAATGCCTATAGTATCTACATTGATTGAAGCTTTAGAATTTGCTTTTGACTAATAATTTTTTCCCAGAAAAAAAGTGTATATATCCATTCTATATTATGGTGCTTTTTCCAAAATGTCTAGATTAAGCATCAGAAATGACCTGAAAGTAATTCTTTTTTTTGAGGAAAATGAACCAACCTTAGGTAGAAATGATGAACATCTTGATTATACTTTATTCAAATTTTTAAAAATCCAACTCCAATTCTCATTGAGAATCCTCTTGCACCATGTACAATACAGAGCATTGAGTTTAACAAGGAATAAGTAATGGTTCTTACTTACAATGATGCAGACATGAACAGCAATAATAATTATGCATTATGTTGTACACCGTGGTAGAATTGGAACAAAGGTCCTTAACTCAAATCTAGTTATCAACCTAGAGGATTTCAACTAAACACAAACTTTCTACCAAAAAAAAAAAAAAGTAAAAGCTATTTCTTTTTCGGGAGGGTATATGCCTGGAAAAATGTAAGCTTAAGAAAATGGTGGGTTTTTTTTTTTTGTGGGGGTCTAAGAAATGATTCCCCTTTTGCCCAGAACAGGGATGAGGAAGGAACTATAATAAATGAATGCTCAGTGAATCTGACCAGTGTGCTTATAGTCTCACAGTGTGATTTCACAGTGTGCTTTAAAATTAAATTATGTTTTTACAGAATGCAAATATTCTCACTCCAAATACTAAAATACATTGAGAGATTCCAAGGGAACTGACAACAATGAAAACATCAACCAGTTTAGACAATTCACGAACCATTTTCTCTTCTTCATTCACAAAGATACTTAAGAATTTGCTAAATTCACAACCGATTGTTACTAACCATGTACTGAAAAAAATGTCGTAAGCTATTATACATGTAAGATATATTTCCATAAAATAATATATAAAATGAATAATATATTTGTTACTAATATACTTATTAGTATAGTAGGCCTACTTTTAAAAAATTATATTTATTTATTCCCTTTTGTTGCTCTTGTTTTATTGTTGTAGTTATTATTATTGTTACTGATGTCATTGTTGCTGGATAGGACAGAGAGAAATGAAGAGAGGAGAGGAAGACAGAGAGGAGAAGAGAAAGATAGACACCTGCAGAACTGCTTCACTGCTTGTGAAGCAACTCTACTGCAGGTGGGGAGTCAGGGGCTCGAACCAGGATCCTTATGCCAGTCCTTGCGCTTTGTGCCACATGCACTTAACCATTGCACTACTGCCCGACACCCCCAGTAGGCCTAATTTTTATAAAATGAAGGAGTATTTATCATAATGTGAAAACTGAAATGATTAAAATATTTATTTATATGTTGTATATTATGTCATATAAACAAGAGAGAGAGAGAAAGAGAAAGGGTTTAGTTTGTAAAATGGTTTGAAATTAGCTTCATGATTTAGATAAGTCACTTATATTTGCTCTTGTGTGAAACATTTTTAATCACCTTTATTGGCACTTGGAGATCATTGGTTGAAGAGTGCCTAGTTGACTGTGACTACAGACTTCAGATTCTTACCACTGAAGTCCTCATCAGTTTTATCTATCCGGGCATATCTACAGAGATTACTTTTAGTCAGAGAGATGGCTCTCTCATTTCATGAACACTTTAAGGTAGGTTCTTCTGTAATGAATATCAGATCAGCAGGAAAATCATCTGCAATAATATTATATATCTACCAATCATTACTTGAATGTCCTTATGACTTTTCCTACCTGCCTTGGAGGAAGAAAATTAACTAAAATTAACACTAACATTTTGAAATAATTCTTTATGTGTCACCTTCTATCTTTATGGTAAAGTACAGGAAATAAAATCATACAGGTTTACACTGGGAAAAAAGATGTATATGTTTGAGAGACTGAGAGATCTTCCTTAATAGTACAAATTTCTATCACTGTTTAATGTTGACAAGACCTTCTGGAATGACTGAATTTATCAGTCACAGGAAGGAGAGCTTTATAGTTGTGGGGAATGTTGTTTCCTCACCTTTCAGTTAGAAATAAAAGAAATCTTAGAGGATAAAAGCAGAAGTAAATTAGGCTTTCCTCAGTGTCACCTTAACTTTTTCAATCAGAGGATGTTCTCTGAGCAGGTGGAGGAGAGACACTGAAAGAATTGGATGCTAAAGGAACAGCACTGATGAAAAATACATCACAAATGACTAACAAATCGTAAATGAAAATTGGGTGACTTTTCAGGTGGGAGCTGCTAACAGGCTTTGAGACAGCATTTGACCTCTTTTAATGGAAGTTTTAAGAGAGGACTGGAGGTGATGAAGGGTCATTCAGCTGATGTCAACGACTCCTGAGTAGTACTCCTGGTGGGCTCCCAGGATTGTGATGAGTGACAGTGGAGAAGGTGCGTCAGTCAGCAGGGCAGAAGTCAACTCTCCATCTAATCTTTTTTCTGTAGCTATTAAAAAAATTGCACAAAGTACAGGGAATACAATCAAGTATTTCACACATATTTTTATTAAGATATAACAATATCTTATATTTGTGAAGTGTGTTATTTTCTAAGGTCTGTTTGTCACATAGATTCATTAAGGATAACAGCATAAAATGTCTGTGTGTGTGTGTGTGTGTGTGTGTGTGTGTGTGTGTGTGTGTGTGTGTGTGTGTGTACTTTAAGTGATGAAAAAATGATCTGATGACATCCCTGGAATCAAAACATGATAAAATTCTAGCTTTTTCCAATACAGAGGTTTTTTAATGTATAGGAAATGTTTGAGAGGATAATAGCTGTGAAACTGTGTATGAAAGATACACTAGAGTTACATTTATATCATTGATTACACTATTTCTCAATTAGGCAATTTGGGAAAAAAACATAAGCAATTAATCATGGTGGGTTGCATTCATTTTATATTTGGCTAGCAGTAGCAAGTAGTTATTAAGAAGTCTGAATTCCAATTGTTTCTCTAAATAGCACCTTGTAATATCTTTTGTTTATGTGATTTCTGTAATACCCTTTGGTGAAAGTGATTATTTATACCTAGAAAAGGTTTTAAATAGCTTTCATTCCACTCCTATAATTATACTTTAAAATGGAATTTTAATATATTTATATTCTTAATATAATACCATTACCAGCCTTGCCATTTGTCTTCTTTAATCTGGATATGCTTAATTATACACTACACCAATTATAATCACTATACATAAATTATTAACTGGGTAAACATTTAATAGTAACAGAAAATTAAAATATTCAGATAAAATAATTGTACCCTAGTTTAATTTTGTAAAACTGAAATATAGTAACCAAAAATTGTTAACCTTTTTATTTTACAGCAATGTACTATTTATCTATATTTATATATCTACAATACAATTCTGTGTTGTAACAAGAACTTTACCAGTAGCATTATTCTTTTTTCATTTTTACTTATGATTAATAATAATAATTAATAATGATTAATAATAACAAGATTGTAAGATTACAGGTATAGTTCCCCACTGTACCCACCGCCAAAATTCTGTATCTCCAACTCCCCACAGTACTCACAAAGTCTTAGAAACACTTTGCCTCTGTTTTGTTGTCATTGTTTATGTGTATTAATTAATCTGGAGTCCACAGATGTGTGAAACCACTCGGTAGTTGTCTTTCATCTCTTTACTTATTTGGTTAAGTATAATCATCTTCAGTTCCATTCATTTTGTCCCAAAAAATATAGTATTGTATTTTTAAAAAAATTTATTTTTTCACTTTCCTTTTTGTTGCCCTAGTTTTTATTGTTGTAGTTATTATTGTTGTCATTGTTAGGACAGAGAGAAATGGAGAGAGGAGGGGAAGATAAGACACCTGCAAACTTGCTTCACCTCCTGTGAAGCGACTCCTTTGCAGGTGGGGAACTGGGGGCTCCAACTGGGATCCTTAAGCCGGTCCTTGCGCTTTGCACCACATGCACTTAACCCGCTGCGCCACCACCTAACTCCCAGTATTGTATTTTTAAATTGTAGAGTAGTATTCTGTGAAGTATATATTCCATACCTTCTTCAGTTATATGTCAGTGGTCATTTAGGTTGCTTGCACTTTTCGGCTATTGTGAATAATGCATCGATTAACACAGGGGTGCATATATCCCTCTCAGTGTTTCATTTGGATATTTGGATAACTGCCTGATAATAATATTTGCTGGATCATAAAGTAATTCCATTTTTATTTGTTTAAGGACTTTCTATACTGTCTTCCAAATGGGCTGTACCAAGTTTGCATTCCCACCACCAGTGTAGCAGGGTCCTTTTCCCCCTCCACAACCATGCCAACACCTGCTGTGTCCTGTTTTGTTGATGTAGGCCATTCTCATAAGTGACTTAAAAAATAACAATTAGCAAGCCAGATAAAAAAAAACTGATTTATTTATTGTTACGAGAGAGGCTCTTTTCACCTTCTAAGAAAAAATGAAAAAAATGCACACTGAGTTTATTCCTTAGCAAACCAATAAAAAAGACAGAGCAGAGTGCCATTCCACCAGGTGCTGTGTAAGGAATTTAGCCTGGACCCTCAGACTTGCAAGGAATATGGTCTGTCTGCTGAATCACCACCATAGCCACTAGAAATTATTTTAGATTGAAACTATCAGAAACAATTATTTTTTTCTTAGAAATTATAAAGCACTTACACATCACCTTAAATGATTATTTGAATAACAAAATGTTTCCTTCTCTATAGTAGTTAGGAAATAAAATATAGCTATTTATTTTAAATGGGACTTTTTTTTCCCTCCAGGGTTATTGCTGGGGCTCAGTGCCTGCACTACAAATCTACTGCTCCTGGCAGCTTTCTTTCTTTCTTTCTTTCTTTCTTTCTTTCTTTCTTTCTTTCTTTCTTTCTTTCTTTCTTTCTTTCCTTCTTTCTTTCTTCCTTCCTTTCTTTCTTTCTTTCTTTTTCTTTCTTTCCTTCCTCCTTCCTTCCTTCTTTTCTTTCTTTCTTTCTTTCTCTCTTTTTCTTTCTTTCTTTCTTTCTGGATAGGACAGAGAGAAATTGAGAGAGGAGGGGAAGACAGAGAGGGGGAGAGAAAGATAGACACCTGCAGACCTGCTTCATTGTTTGCAAAGCAACCACCCTGTGAGTGGGGAACTGGGACCTTGGAACTGGTGTGCTACTTACTGCCTGTCCCCGGGCACTTTAAAAAAAAGAATTTATAAAGCAGATTTATATATTAATGAGAATGAGGGAGAGAAGGGCAGGAGAGAAAGAGAGAGAAAACCAGAATATAGCTTGGGCAATGTGACACTCAGGACCCCTTGCTATAAAACCCAGTACTTTATTTATTGCACCACCTACCACTAGCTATCTATTTCACACTGACTATGATAATCCATGATGGTATCTTGTTTTATCTAGTTTTTTATGTCTATTATTTGCGCTATTTACAGAATTACACCAATCTGATAATTTGAAGATTATCCAAGAAAAATGGTATATCCTATGATAGCCCCTCATAACAACATTGTATTTCTGTAACTTTAGTATGAACCAAAAGATAGATTCTGAATGTATGTTTGTTTAATGATGGGATTAAGAGCAGTGTCACAATATATAGTTTGGAAACAAATGATATTGCTATCATTTTTATATACATGTGAAGACCTTGTATGTCCTGAATTTTTGGAGACATGTTCAGATTTATCTGTTATTTTTATGACTGTTAATTCATGAAAATTATTGAGGAACCTCCAAAAGTAAGTACAATTTAAGCAGAAGGACTTTTAAATTTGAAGAAATCAAAACTAATTAAAATAAATAACAGATATTATTGAATGCTATAGAACAAGTTAATTATTGTCTTAGAGATCTGAATTTAGATTTGGTTTGTGACCTAGTTAAAGATGGAAAACTGGTAGGAATGTATTATCCTCACCACTTAGGAAGATAAAGTAACTTTAAAACTACTTTATCTGATAAAGTAGTTTTGTACAGTTTCTTCTGAGTATTGGACAGTTTCTGTTATTGATTAAGTAGATATTTATTTCATTTATTGTTATAAAAACGAAATGTGATCGCATCGGCAGCACATATACTAAAATTGGAACAATACAGAGAAGATTAGCATGTCCCCTACGCAAGGATGACAGGCAAATTCGTGAAGCATTCCATATTTTTTGGGAGTTGGGTGGTAGCGCAGCGGATTAAGCTCAGGAGGCTCAAGGACCAGTGTAAGGATCCCAGTGCTAGCCCCTGACTTCCCACCTTCAGAGGAGTCGCTTCACAAGCAGTGAAGCAGGTCTACAGATATCTCTCTCTCCCCCCTCTGTCTTTCCTTCCTCTCTCCATTTCTCTCTGTCCTATCCAACAACGATGACATCACTAATTACAACAATAAAACAAGGGCAACAAAAGGGAATAAATAAATTTTTCAAAAAAAATGGGTAATGTAATTTTTTCTTTTTTTTAAAGTATATTTATTTATTTATTTATTCTCTTTTGTTGCCCTTGTTTTATTGTTGTAGTTATTCTTGTTGTTGTCCTTGTTGGATAGGACAGAGAGAAATGGAGAGAGGAGGGGAAGACAGGGGGAGAGAAAGATAGACACCTACAGACCTACTTTCACCGCTTGTGAAGGGATTCTCTTGCAGGTGGGGAGCCTGGAGGCTCAAACGGGGATTTTAAGCTGGTCCTTATGCTTTGCACCACATGAGCTTAACCTGCTGCGCTACCACCGGGCTCCCATAGAGAGTGCTTTCAACTTGTTTGACTAAGGATATGAGTGTGTGGATGAATATTTATCCCCCTGGCCCTCTAAAAAATCTTTATTTAATTTTCAGAAGTTAAGTAAGTACAACTAAAAAGCACAAATAAAATTCTTCATATCCAAAATAAACAATTAAAGGCTAACACTCAGCACTGATTAGATAAAAGTACATTGAAATGTGTACATTTTTTTCATTCTATTTCCAGGAGGTCTGTAATTGATTTGACTACAAAGTAACTACCCTGCTCCAGTAGTGTAACTAGTACTTCAGATACACTCAAGTGCCATAATCTGTTTCCTGTTACAGCTTTTAGGAGCTTAGAGATATATACAAAACTTTGGAATCAGTGTAACTTTATTTCCTGTCTTTTGTTATGTTGTTTGACGTGTTATTTAAACTCTTATTTAAATAATATAACCATTGTAATATCAGTCCAAATCTCAGAATGTAATACACCCAGTCATTTTTAGATGTGATTGGGTGTGCTCATGGTAATGGCCATGGACAAGAGTGGTAATGATCATGGACAAGAGTCATTTTCAACTTCAGCTTAGTTGCTTTCTGGGAGATTTTGTATAAGCTTCTGTCACTGCGTCAAGTGCAGATAGGGAGAAGGGTATAAACTAGTTCTTTCCTTTTGCCTGAAACAGTAATCTGGATGAAATTTTTAAACAAAATTAACTGCTTTAGGTTTAGGAAGATTTCTTACATATTGTGTGCTGAAGCTGTTTCACAATCTTACCTTTTAAGTGGATGGGGATTTTCATTTTCTTCAAAGCCATTTTGGTGGGAAGTTAGGTAGGTGGCCTTAGTTACTGATTTCCACATGGTGTTATAGGTTGGATGTAAATAATTATATTTCATTATAGATATGCTTCCTTATTCGTCTATCCAAAACAGAGTAAAAGAAAACTCTAACTTTAAACTTACCTCCTACAACCTTGCCAAATACTTTAAAAACATGAAGTCTTTAGAAATACAGACTGTGTTTCCTTTATTTGTGAGTTGACCCTATGTTCACCTTAATCCTACTCTCTTTGGCATCTCTCCCAGGCCTATTTTCCCTTTGCCAGTTGGGCTTGCCATAGATCTTAACTTTTATAATCCACTCCAAGAACTATTTCATCAATCTTTGAAACTCGCTCAGTCTGCACTTTTCTCTAAGCCTGTTCTGTCACATATTCCCACCAGGCTGTGCTTTCAGTCCATCTTATGGGAAAAACCTGCCGAATTAAGTACGAAATGTCATTTGCAAGGATTTAGGTCTCTCTGTGGTATATGTAGTCTCCTTTTTCCATGCTATTTTTCTACAATACTAAAAGTAGAAAATTAGTGAAAGGTCATGGATGTATTAAAATCCAATGATAATCTTTTTATATAAAAAATTACTTTGACAACTCATTTTCAATACATTCCTCCACTTTCTTCTGCTAACTCATTTCTTTAGTACTGCATTTAGAGAAAGCCAAAAGATAGTACTTTTTTTTTTCTTAACATTTAGTACTTTATTTTAGAAACTACGAGTTTCAGTACTTCTTGGAGATTTTTAAAAAATAATTTTTATAGGGGGAAGGATGTTACTGGTTTACAGTACAGTTAATGAAATACGAGTATGTTTTCTCTTCTCACCATGATAGGTGTCTGCAAACCACACTCACCCTCAGTTTGTGTCCTCCACTGCCATGCAGCAGAATCCCAAAGAACTCTCCTCTACCCCCTCCACCCCCTTACTTCTCAGAGCTTTGGTGTATTATATTGCACCCAGTCCAAGTTTCACTTTGTGTTTTAACTTTCTTTGTTTCTTAATTTCCACCTAAAGAGGGGATCATCTGGTAATGGATCCCTCTTTCTTAGAAAAATAGTACAAATAACATATGGAGACACTCATAACCAGGAAATGGAGCTGAATTTCATTCCCTTCCTTTGAATGTGAGCCAGACCCAATGAAATGCTTGTACAATATGGAGTATAGAAAGAGGAAACCTCACAGGACCAGGTCTATATCTAGGTCGTGGGACTTTGTTAGGAAGTGAACTGCCTGGAATGGAATTAGAGAATACTATGAAAGGAAAGGTCTCATCCGAGTAATGGAGCTGAAGGGTTCACATTCCACACCTGAAGTCTTTGGACACAGTCTGAAGTGAAGCATGCTGAGGTGGCACTTATTGCATTGATTAGGTTGGGATTGGTGGATGCAATATTATTTGGTATGAATTGAGAGAAGCATCCAGAAAAGTGCACCCCACCCTAGAGGTCACAGGACTGGGGGAAATATAGGCTCTACAGAGGAAGCAGGAAGTTCCTTCTGTCTTAGGGTTCAAGAAGACAATAGATAGTTATTGCTATAATCACATTATTTGGTAATTGGGTTAACTTTGAAAAATCCCTTTGTTAGGATTTGTTGTATCATACCCAACATCACCATAATTTATGTCCTTTGATATTATTTGTATATAGCTGTGCCACTAGTTGCTTCTGTTCTGCCTGGTCTAGGCTTTTGAGAGAGTCAACATATCAAAGACTCAGCCTATGTATTGAAAAAGATATAGATATAGACCAGGTCCCGTGAGATAAGAGCATATGTTCACATGTATCCATAAACTAGGACAAAATATATACCTGAAAGCAAAAGTACACAATAGTCTGCAGTCAGTCAGTATAAAGTTCCTAATGAAATAGTATCTAATTAGACTTAAATACCCTCCTCACCTACTTCCTATTACAGTTCTCTCACTCACTCCAAAGCTAACCTTAGCAAAGCAAGGACTGCAAAAGCTGCATAAGAGAGACTGGCATACCTTAATGATGACTCTTTAGTCATTATCAGGTCACCCCATCATCTGGGGCCCTATTTGGGGAGTCCTAAGATTCCTAAATAGACATGATGGGGCTAGACCTTAAATAAATCCCTCTCTCCATTGTTACTGGTCATCTCCATCAGGAACAACACAATAGACCCCTTTGTGGGCCCCACATAGGACTTCGCCCTCAACTTGGATCAACGAGGTAGAGAATGTTCCATCCTCCAAAGGGAGGATAGACAAAATACTCTATGCTACACCTGAGGAAGATGGGTTGATATTGGGGCAGCTTAGAATGTTACTACTCATGACCACAGAATGTGAGCTCAGATCTAGAGGGATGCAGAGGTCACATAGGCTCCATATGGGCCCTGGATCAAATCAAATTGATGGAGTTTACAGTCAACAATATTTATATCCCTTTCCCAAATTAGGGAGCTACTCTCTTCCCTGATCCAGCTTTCTGTCCCTTTTCCAGCCATGACATCATCTCCCCAGACAATAACTTGGATCAACCTGCATATTTCAGGCTCAGGGAAAATAACAAACAAACAAACAAAAACTAGTATAGCCACAGGCCCTTTGGAATATAACTAAAATATGCTTGCTAGCTATCTACAAAATGGAGGACCTCCCAACTCTTCATCTGCACTATTCCAGCCTTTAGGTCCATGACTGGTCAAAAATTTGTTTGGCTTTGTATGATAACTCTCTTTTCAGCCACCAGGTTCCATGATGCCTATCAGACTTCCCTGGACAGATGACCCCACCAGTGTGTCCTGGAACTCGATTCTCCAGAGCCTCACCCTACTAGGGAAAGAGAGAGGCAGGCTGGGAGTATGAATCGGACCAGTCAATGCCCATGTTCAGTGGTGAAGAAATACAGAAGCCAGACCTTCCACCTTCTGCATCCCACAATGACCTTGAGTCCATACTCCTAGAGGATTAAAGAATAGGAAAGCTATCAGGGGAGGGGATGGGATACGGAGAGCTGGTGGTGGGAATTGTGTGGAGTTGTACCCCTCTTATCCTATGGTTTTGTCAATGTCTTCTATTTATAAATAAAAAATATTTTAAAAAAAGAGAAATCCAGTAACATTACAGCATGGCAACCTCGCAGGCATTAGCTTAACCTTGTGATCATAGTTAAGTCACTGGTGATGAATCATGTTGATATCGTATATTACTTGATATGTTACAGCAAGAAGTGTGTTTCAGTTCCCTGGTGTTTTTACCTCAAACCAAAAAACCTTAGTCTAACTATGACAAAAACATCAGATAGGGAGTCGGGCGGTATTGCAGCTGGTTAAGCACTTTTGGCTGGAAACACAAGGACTGCCATAAAGATCCTAGTTCTCGCCTGGGGCTCCCCACCTGTAGGGGAGTCGCTTCACGGGCTCTGAAGCAGGTCTGTAGGTGTCTATCTTTCTCTCCCCCTCTCTGTCTTCCCCTCCTTTCTTCATTTCTCTCTGTCCTAACAACGACAACATCAGTAACAACAATAATATCTACAATAACAATAAAAAACAAGGGAAAATAAATAAATAAAGACAAAAAGTCAGATAAACTCAAATTGAGCACTAAAAAAAAAATAAACAAGACATGCCCCAAACTAAAATAATCTGTTCAATATTCTTCCCAAAACCAAACTAATACTCTTTAAATATTCTTTGGCCAATATTCTTCAAAAGAGTAGCATTGTAAAAATTAAGGAAAAATTGAGAAACTGTTCCAGATTGGAAGTGACATAATGACATGATGACTAAATGCAACAGAATATAGGATATCCTTGATGGGATATTGGAAGAGAAATATATATATGTGGAAAATTTGTTATAGTCTCAGTAAGGTCTTTGTAGTTTTGTGGCATTGATCAATTTGTCATGATTATATAAAATGTTAACATTAAGAACACTGGGTAAAGCATATACAAGAACTCTGATCTATGTAAAATTGTAGTCTAGAGTTATTATCAATTAAAAATTCTTAAAAGTGGGGGTCAAGCGCAGTGGATTAAACACACATGGCGTGAAACCGGCTTTAGGATCCCGGTTTGAGCCCTCTGGCTCCTCACCTGCAGCGGGGGGGGGGGGGGGTCGCTTCACAAGAGGTGAAGCAGGTATGCAGATGTCTATCTTTCTCTCCTCCTTTCTGTTTTCCCCTCTTTTCTCAATTTCTCTCTGTCCTATCCAACAACAAAGATAGCAATAACAATGATAAAAACAAGGCCAAAAAAAAACTCTTAAAAGTTACAAAATAATGTTTTACACTACTTTAGATTCACTTCAGAAAAACAGTTTTAATTAATTAATTGATAAATAAATAAATAAATTAATTAATTAATTTTTTTACCAGAGCACTGCTCAGCTCTGGCTTATGGTGTTGTGGAGGATTCAACCTGGAACTCTGGAGCCTCAGACATTATGCTTTGTACCCTCACCCAACAATTTTGATTTTTTTAAAAAAATAATTTATTTCTTTATTGGGGAATTAATGTTTTACATTCAACAGTAAATACAATAGTTTGTACATGCATAACATTCCCCAGATTCCCACTTAACAATACAACCCCCACTATGTCATTCATCATCTTTCATGGACCTGTATTCTCCCCACCCACCCACTCACCCCAGAGTCTTTTACTTTGGTGTAATACTCCAATTCCATTTCAGGTTCGACTTGTGTTTTCTTTTCTAATCTTGTTTTTCAACTTCGGCCTGAGAGTGAGATCATCCCATATTCATCCTTCTGTTTCTGACTTATTTCACTCAACATGATTTTTTCAAGGTCCATCCAAGATCGGCTGAAAACGGTGAAGTCACCATTTTTTACAGCTGAGTAGTATTCCATTGTGTATATATACCACAACTTGCTCAGCCACTCATCTGTTGTTGGACACCTGGGTTGCTTCCAGGTTTTGGCTATTACAAATTGTGCCACCAAGAACATATGTGTACACAGATCTTTTTGTATGGATGTGTTGGGTTCCTTAGGATATATCCCCAGGAGGGGAATTGCAGGGTCATAGGGTAGGTCCATTTCTAGCCTTCTGAGAGTTCTCCAGACTGTTCTCCACAGAGTGTGGACCAATTGACATTCCCACCAGCAGTGCAGGAGGGTTCCTTTGACCCCACACCCTCTCCAGCATTTGCTGCTGTTACCTTTTCTGATGTATGACATTCTCACAGGAGTGAAGTGATATCTCATTGTTGTCTTGATTTGCATTTCTCTGACAATCTGAGACTTGGAGCATTTTTTCATGTGTTTCTCGGCCTTTTGGATCTCTTCTGTGGTGAATATTTTGTCCAAGTCCTCCCCCCATTTTTGGATGGGGTTATTTGTTGTCTTGTTGTTGAGTCTGGCAAGCTCTTTATATATGTTGGTTATTAAACTCTTATCTGATGTATGGCATGTAAAGATCTTCTCCCATTCTGTGAGGGGTCTCTTGGTTTGGGTTGTGGTTTCTTTTGCTGTGAAGAAGCTTTTTAATTTGATGTAGTCCCATAGGTTTATACTTGCCTTAGTCTTCCTTGTAGTTGGATTCGTTTCATTGAAAATGTCTTTAAAATTTATGCGGAAAAAAGTTCTGCCAATATTTTCCTCTAAATATCTGATAGTTTCTGGTCTAACATCCAACTCCTTGATCCACTTGGAATTTACTTTTGTATTTGGTGAAATACAGTGATTCAGTTTCATTTCTGCATGTTTCAACCCATTGTTTCCAACACCATTTGTTGAAGAGACTCTGCTTTCCCCATGTAATAGTCTGGGCTCCTTTGTCAAAGATTAGATGTCCATACGTGTGGGGCCTCATTTCTGGGCTCTCAATTCTATTCCACTGGTCAGTGTGTCTGTTCATGTTCCAGTACCAAGCAGTTTTGATGACAATGGCACTATAATACAGTTTGAGATCTGGGAGTGTGATGCCTCCGGTTCTGTTCTTTTTTCTCAAGATTGTTTTGGCAATTCTAGGTCTTTTCTGGTTCCAGATAAACATTTGTAGCATTTTTTCTATTCTCCTAAAAAATGTGCTTGGGATCTTGATGGGGATAGCATTAAATTTGTAGATGGCTCTGGGTAATATATTCATTTTGATGATGTTAATTCTTCCAACCCATGAACATGGAATATCTTTCCACTTCTTTGTGTCTTTTTCAATTTCTTTGAGTAGTGACTCATAATTTTCAGTATACAAGTCTTTCACTTCTTTGGTTAGGTTTACTCCTAGATATTTTATTGTTTTTGTTGCTATAGAAAAAGGAACTGATTTCTGGATTTCAATTTCTTCTAACTTAGTGTTTGCATAGAGGAAAGCCACTGACTTTTGAATGTTAATTTTATAGCCTGACACATTACTGTATTGCCTGATGATTTCTAAAAGCTTCTTGCTGGATTCCTTAGGTTTTTCCATGTATACTATCATGTCATCTGCATATAAGGAGAGTTTGACTTCTTCTCTTCCAATCTGTATGCCTTTATTTATTTTTTTTTAATTTTTTTTTAGAAATAATTACTAGATTACCTGAAAAATGTATTTTATTTACTATTATAAATTTTATTGGGGGGTTTAATGGCTTACAATATAGTTTTTTTAAAAATAATTTATTTCTTTATTGGGGAATTAATGCTTTATATTCAACAGTAAAAACAATAGTTTGTACATGCATAACATTCCCCAGATTCCCATTTAACAATACAACCCCCACTATGTCATGCATCATCTTTCATGGACCTGTATTCTCCCCACCCACCCCAGAGTCTTTTACTTTGGTGTAATACTCCAATTCCAATTCGTCTGTATGCCTTTAATTCCTTGCTCCTGCCTGATTGCTATGGCAAGAACTTCCAACACTATGTTGAATAGTAATGGTGATAGTGGGCAGCCCTGTCTAGTACCTGATCTGAGGGGAAATGCTTCCAGTTTTTCACCATTGAGTATGATGTTGGCTGTAGGTTTGCTATATATAGACTCCACTATCTTCAGGAATTTTCCATCTATTCCCATTTTTGTAGTGTTTTAATCATAAAGGGATGTTGTATTTTGTCAAAGGCTTTCTCTGCATCTATTGATATGACCATGTGGTTTTTGGTCTTGCTTTTGTTGATGTGGTGGATCACATTGATTGATTTACATATATTAAACCAACCTTGCATGTCTGGGATAAACCCCACTTGGTCATGATGAACAATCTTTTTGATTTACTGCTGTATCCGGTTGGCTAGAATTTTGTTCAATATTTTCGCATCTATGTTCATCAGAGATATTGGTCTGTAGTTTTCTTTTTTGGTTGTGTCCCTGTCTGCTTTTGGTATCAGGGTGATGTTGGCTTCACAGAAGCTGGCAGGAAGTATTCCAGTGTCTTCAATCTTCTGGAAGACTTTTAAAAGTAGAGGTATTAGTTCTTCTTTGAAAGTTTTATAGAATTCATTTGTAAAACCGTCTGGTCCAGGACTTTTATTTTTGGGAAGATTTTTGATAACTGTTTCAATTTCATTAGCTGTGATGGGCCTGTTCATGTTATCCGGAAAACACAACCCAACAATATGTTGTCTACAGGAAACTCACCTAACTCAACAAGACAAACACAGACTTAAAGTGAAAGGATGGAAAACTATCATACAAGCCAATGGCCCACAAAAAAGGGCAGGAACAGCTATTCTCATATCTGACATGATAGACTTTAAAATAGATAAGATTAAAAAATATAGGAATGGACACTACTTAATGCTCAGAGGATCAGTCAATCAAGAGGACTTAACAATTATTAATATCTATGCACCCAATGAGAAGCCATCTAAATACATCAAACTTCTACTGAAAGAGCTACAGCAATATATTAACAGTAACACAATCATAGTAGGGGACTTTAACACCCCACTCTCTCAACTTGACAGATCATCCAGGAAGAAAATCAGTAAAGACATAAGGGAGCTAAATGAAGAGATAGATAAACTAGAACTATTGGACATTTTCAGAGTCATTCATCCCAAGAAACTGGAATATACATTTTACTCAAATCCACATGGATCATTCTCAAGGATAGACCATATGTTAGGCCACAAAGACAGCATCAGCCAATTCAAGAGCACTGAAATCATCCCAAGCATCTTCTCAGACCACAGTAGAATTAAACTAACACTTAACAATCAACAAAAGATTAGTAACAGTCCCAAAATGTGGAAGCTCAACAGTACACTTCTTAACAACTTCTGGGTCAAAGAGGAAATCAAGGAAGAAATCAAAATGTTTCGAGAGTTCAATGAAAATGAAGACACAAGCTATCAAAATATTTGGGACACAGCTAAAGCAGTCCTAAGAGGGAAGTTCATAGCTATACAAGCACACATTAGGAAACAAGAAAAGGCACAAATAAACAGCCTGATTGCACATCTTAAAGACCTAGAAGAAGAACAACAAAGGAATCCTAAAGCAACCAGAAGGACAGAAATCACTAAAGTTAGGGCAGAAATAAATAACATTGAGAATAGGAAAACCATACAAAAGATCAATGAAAGTAAATGTTGGTTCTTCGAAAGAGTAAACAAAATCGACAAGCCTTTAGCCAGACTCACAAAACAAAAAAGGGAGAAGACCCAAATAAATTGAATAGTAAATGAAAGAGGAGATATCACAACAGGCACTGCAGAAATTCAACATATCATGCGAGGCTCCTATGAACAACTATATGCCACCAAGCTAGAGAACTTGGAAGAAATGAATGATTTCCTAGATACCTACCAACTTCCAAAACTAAGTAAAGAGAAAGTAGATAACAATTTTGATTTTATAAGTCAAATAAATATTGACTGAGGTGAACCAATTACTATTTACAAATTAGTGAGGACCCAGGTTCAAGTTCTCAGTCCCCACTAGCAGGGGAAAACTTCATGAGTGTTGGAACATTGCTGTAATTATCTTCTCTTCTCTTGTCCTCTCTCTCCCTTTCTCCTACTCTATCACTCACCTCTATCAAAAAGCAAAAAGCAAGAAATAAATATTAACTGAATGACTACTACGAAGGTAGGCCAAAAGTGGAAAAGAAAAAAAAAAAAGAAATCATGGCTTGTTATCTAGTGAAATGAGGCAGATATCAAACAACAAAAATAGAAAGTAAAGGAGCCAGGTGGTAGCACAGCGAGTTAAGTGCACAGGAAGCCAAGCACAAAGACCTTAAGTATCTCAGTTCAAGTGCCCGGCTCCCCACCTGCAGGAGAGTCGCTTCACAGGTGGTGAAGCTGGTCTTCAGGTGTCTATCCTTCTCTCCCCCTCTCTGTCTTCCCCTCCTCTCTTCATTTCTCTCTGTCCTATCCAACAATGATGACAACAATAACTACAACAATAAAACAACAAGGGCAACAAAAGGGAAAATAAATAAATATATGAAAAAAAATTTAAAAAAGAAAGTAAGTTGTATGTTAGAAGGTCATCAATACTAGCAAGAATGATCAAGTTGGTAAGTAGCGTTTTGCAATACGCAGGGTGGAATTCATTTTGTAAACATCATTAGGATTGGAAGATGATTCATAAATAAATCCTTAAAGAGTGTGAAGCTGCTGGGAAATTGTGAGGATGTGGTAGAGCCTGGCAGGGTTTGACCAGAGGAGTGTGTCTATCCTATCAGTCTCTATCTCTACCAAGAGGTTGAGCAAGGAGGGACAGGAGTAACCCCAAAGATTTGCCAGTTATCAGACTTCCTGCCTCACAAAGCACCCTGCATACCTGATACTATGGCCTGCTCCCTTATTATCTACATAACCATTATTTTGCCTGAAAGATCCCCACCCATTCCATTCCTCTGATCTGTCTTCTTTCTACCCTCAAGACCCTCCCTGCCTGCAGGGTATTATTATTTATCCTACCAGTTAAAACCCTCACAGCAATTGCTAAGGAAGTTACCTTTCCCAGCCCCCTTTTGCCTTTCTCTGCCCCTTTCCAAACCACATCTAGCCATTTCCATTTCCGACTTGCCACTTCCGGGTCTGACCTTTAAAAGCCTGGGCTCCCTGATAAATGAAGAATCGAATGCTATGAACTCTGTTCCTGAGTCATCTCCCTCATGTCGCCTAGTGAGTAGCAGCCCAGGCTGGCTCCGGTCATGTTCTCTCCAACCCAGAGTACATGCCAAGAAAGAAGCACCTCCACACTAGCCTGTCATGAAGCAATTAACTAAGGAGGTATCTGCAGAAGGGATTCCAGGTAGAGAGAGCAAGCAGTGTGAGGGTCCCAAGCACATGAATAAGAAACAGCACTGGTTTTATTAGTAGTTGATGAGGAGAGAGAGTTTTATAGATCAAAGTGGAGTGGGTGGGTCATGCAGGGCATGCTAGGCTGTTGTGAGAACTGGCTTTTTGAGAGAAATGAAGAATCTTTCTGGGAATTCTCAGTAGAAGTATGTTGTGATCTGGACTTTGGTCTGAATATGCTTAATGTACCAGCTTTGTGAAGGTAGATCCTAGGCAAGTGGGGACAGAATCAAGACAGCTTTTAATTTCTCTCCCAAAGTATATTATGAATGTTTATTCTGTTGATCACAAGCTTAACTTGAAAAAAAATACTGTTCTATTTTAAAAATGTACATGTTGACTTGCTATTTATTTATTGCTTTTTACAATATTTTCTTTAGCAGTCTAGACATTAAAAATAGTTTTGCTTATAGCAGAAGTAATCTTTTAAAAATATTTTACTTATTTATTAATGAGAAAGATAGGAGGAAAGAGAAAGAACCAGACATCACTCTGGTACATGTGCTGCCAGGGATTGAACTTGGTTCCTCATGCTTGAGAATCCAGTACTTTATCCATTGTGCCACCTCCCAGACCATGCAGAAGTAACTTTAAAAAAAAATTTTTTTTATATTTATTTATTTTCCCTTTTGTTGCCCTTGTTGTTTAACATTGTTGTGGTTATTGATGTCATCATTGTTGTTGGCTAGGACAGAGAGAAATGGAGAGAGAAGGAGAAGACAAAGAGGGGGAGAGAAAGATAGACACCTGCAGACCTGCTTCACTGCCTGTGAAGTGACTCCCCTGCAGGTGGGGAGCCTGGGCTCGAACCGGAATCCTTACGCTGGTCCTCGCGTTTTGCACCCATGCGCTTAACCCGCTGCGCTACCGCCTGACTCCCCAGAAGTAACTTTTAATAATCTCCCAGGTTTATTGGAATATAGTGGATAAATGAAAATGTGAGAATGTTTATTGTGTACAACATGACAATTTTATTTATTTATTTTTAAAAATTTTATTCCAATAAAGTAGAAGAGGGAAAAAGGGGTAGATGACCACCAGGAGCAGTACATTTGTAGTGCTGGCACCGGGCCCCAGTGATAACCCTGGAGGCAAAGAGGGAGAGGGAGAGGGAGAGGGATAGGGAGAGGGAGAGGGAGAGGGAGAGGGAGAGGGAGAGGGAGAGGAGGAGGGAGAGGAGGGGAGAGAGAGAGAGAGAGAGAGAGAGAGGGAGAGGGAGAGGGAGAGGAGGAGGGAGAGGGAGAGGAGGAGGGAGAGAGAGAGGGAGAGGGAGAGGGAGAGGGAGAGGGAGAGGGAGAGGAGAGGGATAGGGAGAGGAGGAGGGAGAGGAGGGGAGAGAGAGAGAGAGAGAGAGAGAGAGAGAGAGAGGGAGAGGGAGAGGAGGAGGGAGAGGGAGAGGAGGAGGGAGAGAGAGGGAGAGGGAGAGGAGGAGGGAGAGGGAGAGGAGGAGGGAGAGAGAGGGAGAGGGAGAGGAGGAGGGAGAGGAGGGGAGAGAGAGAGAGAGTGAGAGGGAGAGGAGGGGAGAGAGAGAGAAAGAGAGGGAGAGGGAGAGGGAGAGGGAGAGGGAGAGGAGGAGGGAGAGGAGGGGAGAGAGAGAGAGAGAGAGGGAGAGGGAGAGGGAGAGGAGGGGAGAGAGAGAGAGGGAGAGAGAGAGGGAGAGGGAGAGGAGGAGGGAGAGGAGGGGAGAGAGAGAGAGAGAGGGAGAGGGAGAGGAAAGGAGGAAGGGGAAATGGCCAACATGACAATTTTATATGCAGTATACAAGGATGTCACCCCACTGAGTAAATTAATAATCATCTTTTAATTTTTTTTCAGTGGAGAGGGAGGGTCTAAAATTTTCTGATATATAGTTTTGCATTTTATCCAAATGAGAAACTCCAAAAACCTCTAATTCAAGGGTGAGATTACATACCTGTACATGTGTTCAGTATGCAGGGTGTCGACTACATGCATATAAATAATATAATTTACTAGACATTTATGGGTAGTGTTGTCATTCTCACTAGAAATTAGGTTATTTTACTAGTCATGTAGTAAAATAACCTAATTTACTTTTAGATTGAAACCTCAAAAGGTCCACACAGTGGAACACTTGGTTAAGTACACACATTATAGTGCACAAGGACCTGGGTGCAAGCCCCTGGTCTCCACTTGCAGGGGGAAAGCCTCACCGGTGATGAAGTAGAGCTGCAGGTGTCTCTGTGTCTTTCCTTTTCTATCTCCCTCTCCCCTCTCAATTTCTTGCTATCTCTATCCAATAATAAATAAAATTAAAAGATTTAAAAAAAATAGAAGAAAGAAACCTCAAAATAAATAGTGGGCTGTTTTATTAATTATGAAATACACTATATGGCAACTATCTCGTAGATTCAGAATAAGCAAGAAGAAAATAAATGTAAAGTTATTATTTTAAGTGAACTTTTCATTTTCATTTTTTTGACAATTAATTTTTTTTATTATCTTTATTTATCTTTTGGATAGAGATAGGCAGAAATTGAGAGGGAAGGGCTGGATAGAGAGGAAGAAAAAAAGACACCTACAACATTGCTTCACTACTCGTTAAGCTTTCCCCCTGCAGGTGGGGAATGGGGACTGGAACCTGGATCCTTGTGCATTGTAACATGTGTGCTCACCCAGATGTACCAACACCCGGCCCCTCATTTTCATTTTTAAATAGGTTTGTTGGGAGGTTAGTGGGTTAGTACAGTTTTAGACACAAGGGTTCAATTTCTTATCTCCCTGTGATAACTGTAGAACACTCCCACTTCAAACTTAGGTCCATTCCACTATCATTTCCCAGGATCCCAAGTCCCCCTTCACTGCAGTCCTTTGCTTTGGTGCAACACATCAAACCCGGGCCAAATTTTGCTTTGCATTTTTTCTCTTTGTCTTATTTTATTTTATTTTATTTTATTTTTACCAGAGCACTATTCAGCTCTGGTTGATGGTGAACCTGAGACTTTGGATCCTCAGGTATGAGAATCTCTTTGCCTAACCATTATACTGTTTTCCCCACCCCCTTTTGTCCTTGTTTATTAAGTTCCACCTATGAGTGAGATCATCCAGTATTATTCATCCCTCTCATTAACATAATACTTAGAAGGTCAGCAAAATTCAAGTTATTTTATCTTTATTTCATAAAACAATTTTGCCTCATAAATTCCATAATATATAATGATATAGTCAACAGATAAACTATGTTTATTATAAAACCTGAAAAATAGTCTGTTCCCATTAATAGCACTTTCTCTAATTTTCCCTTTGTCTTTAAAAATCTTGATCAAATTCATTGCCTATGTGTTTAAAAAAATGTTAGTGTGTTAATGTTTCTGTTTGTTTGTTTGATGCCTCCTGGTTTATCACTGGGGCTCAGTGTCGGCACTAAGAATCCAAGCTACTGGTGACCATTTTTTCCATTTTACTGGATAGGACAGAGAGAAATGGAGATAGGAGGGGAGACAGAGAGGAAGAGAGAAAGACAGGCACCGGCAGACCTGCTTCACCGCTTGTGAAGCGGCCTCCCGCAGGTGGGGAGCCAGAGGCTCAAACCTAGATCTTTGCAGGAGTCCCTGTGCTTAGTACTAACTATGTGACTTAACCAGGTGTGCCACCCCCAGCCCCAATGTATTAATGTCTAAAAGTTTCTGCCAACCGATGATATCATATATGCAATACTCTGGTATAGTTATGACTTAAATATTGAACTCTGGGAAAGAATGGGATATAAACAAAGTGAAATGTAATTTATTAAAAGTTTTATTTTTGCTTACTATAATTTTTTGAGAAAGGCAGAAAAGATAGATAGATAGAGCAAGAAGAACAGTGAAGCTTCCTTCAGTGCTGTTGGAGCCAGGCTCAAACCGGGGCATGTACATGGCAAAAAAGCACACTGTCCCAGTCGACCCTTAAAACTTAATTTTGATTATTCTACATTGTAGAATGCTGGTATTTATCACTGATATTTTGGTAAGAATTTTTATGTTAATCAAATGCATTTGGGTTGCTGCTTACCTTGTTTTGAGTTAATATCATTTTTTATGTATAGAATGAACTGGAAAAAACAAGTATTTTTTTGTGTTCTACTTTCAGATGTGATACATCAAAATAAAGGGTGTCATGACAGAATAAAGAAATCTTGTTCAACTCTTGTCAGCATCAGTCAGTTCCCTCATTTACAGGAACACTTGAGGAATGTTAGTGAAATGCTGACAAATGGGCTTCAAAGTATATTTAATTAGTATTTTTTTTCTTCCTAGGGTATGTAGAGAAGAGAAGGTAATTATAGAAACTACAGTTTAGTGCTCAAATTGAAGTCCAACTTAAATGTACTTTCAAGTCTTTATCCCTTTAAGCTCACCTCTCTTCTTGCTTTTTGATTTTGTGGTGATTCATCCATATTAATGTATCTAATGACAGGCACCCTGAAAGGTGAGAATGAATGCTTTTTCTCCGACATATCAGCAGAGGATGATGGTACAAAGCGTGTCTTTCAGTGTGTATCTGTATGGACTCTGAGTCTCAAGAGAATGAAATATGCTTCTACTTTATGCCTTCAAGATTCAAAAGGCCTTTTCAAATATTCATGTCTTTCCCCCCCTTCTTTTTATTCTCTACCAGTATGTGTTATGTGATGAGAAGAATGTCAGAGTCACTGGAGTTTTATTTTTAAGTTTTAGTTTTGCCTGTGGGGGGAAATATATTGAAAATTGGCTGGTCAAGCTGTTCACACTTTTTCATAACATGTCTAATAATCGCAAAGCAGTTTGTTTAGATAATTTAGTCAGGCCTTGCATAGTTATCATGATATATTCTGAAACAAGTTATTGAGCAGTGTCTGGTTTTCAGTCTGTTAACACCTGGGGATCACTTTCTCTTTGTGATAACTTATAACCAAGAAGAAGTCAAAGGAAGCATAGGGATGAGGAACCTCTCACTTCAGCTGAATTTTGATCATCTTCCCTGATCTTGTTTCATCTTGAGTTATAACTTCCTCATGTATGATGCATCCAGTTAATAAGATTTGTCTTGCCACAGGCACTATTGCCGTCTCATAAGCAGGCGAGTGAGAGGCTGACTGGAACATGGTAATGTAATCACCTCAACCTTCCTAAACCTAATCTTGAAGAAGCAGTACATCTGTGGTTTTATCACTGCACCTACTAGCTGTTGCTGTTGCTGTTGTGTTATTTTTATTTTTCCATTATCATTAAACACTTAAAGTACATGTGACTATTTTAATTTACCAGTCCTCTTCAAGCAGATTTCTAGACCTGTTTATGTCTTTATCCATTTTGTAAGATTTTACTTTTTAATTTTAAGCAGCTTCTAAGCATCGCCTTTCTCCATTACAAACCAGAAAAAAACAAAAATAAAAAAATAAAGAAAGAAAATAGAATATAATTGTCAGGAAGGAAAGTCACTTGGAGCATGTTAGCCAGATTAATCTTTATATAATAATTACAAATTGATAACTATTTTCCTCCTCAAGATTTATGTAGATTTTCTTTGAACTTGAGGGAAAAAGATAAAATCATAGTGAAATGATTTGTTATGTTATAATAAGACTGAGGTTTAACTTCAAGGACTCACAGTCTTTTAAAACTACCTAACACAAAGGGAGGAGGGAATTAAAGCTCTGATTTCCCAAGTATTAAAAATATAAGCTACATTCTGAGTAGAGTAAATAACTTGTCACTCCCCTTTTCGTTACAGCAACAACCACACTGGGATATAACATGTGTTGAAAGAAGTGATTAAAAATGATCCAAACCAGTGCACTAAAATTTAACAAGTTTTCACTATTGACACAGAAAGAGCATTCATTGAGAATAGCAATAACAACCACTTATGCAAAAATGTCTTTTGACATGCGATGAAAACATAACCTCTGGATACACATTCTCTCTTTTAGGTTTTCAGTGGGAATTTTGCCTAAGTGATTAGGGCAGGATTTGGTCCAATAAATAAACTGAAAATTTTGTAACAAGTGGTAGAGTAATACATATTAATTCTGAACAGATTGACACTGTAATTTGGGATAAAAACCATAATGATTACAGAACACAGTTGGTGTAAGTCAAGTCTGATGGACTGGAACAGATGTGTCCACCTGTTTAGAGCTCAGCTCTGCACCACTTGGTATGCATAATGTGACTGAGGTCTGAAAAGTTAGTTATTTGGAAAGGTATACAGGTTAGAGGAATGGAGAAATGTCAAGTTGTGGATAATTCTTTTGTTCTACTATGTAACTACTGAGGTCAAATAGAGCACACTAAGGTCAAAATTAAAGGTAAAGTAAACCAGAGAGGTAAATTGTTACATATCTTTCTTTGCACATAATTTGAAAAGCTTTGCCAGAGTCGTTCATTTCAAGAACAAGAGGAGGAATAGATTTTCAAAATCTTGTTTTCCAAAAATTAATACATTAACTCAATTCTAGTTTTTTTTCTTTACCAGAATACTGATAAACTCTGGCTTATAGTGGTACAGGGAATTGAGCCTTATATTTATTTTTTAATGCTATGTAAAATGGAAAAAAAACCTCAGTGTAGACATATAGTACCCTTGCTCTTACATAATGGCACTATTTATATATAATTATAAGTAAGAGCAGGACTTTGTGAATAGTTATCATTTGAAATCATGCTTTTTAAAATAGAATAATCTTAGTTCAAAAGCTTATAGTGTATGTCATTAGGTGTAATTTTACTTTTCTTAAACTAGAGGGCAATAACTATATTATGTTAATACATGCTCTTTTATTAGAATAAAGACTTAATATGTCTTTATAAACATTGTTCATTTTAAAGATTGAATGTTAGTAGATGTTTTTATTAAAGGAAATATTCCTCCTGTTTAGGGGATGGAGAGACCAAAATGGTACTCACCTAGGAGTGTGTGTACATGCACACAGCCTTGGTTCAAGTCCCAGTACCAGTTCTACTGTGGCATCTTTTGTGTTCTCTCTCTCTTTCTGCCTCCAGGGTTGTTGCTAGGGCTCCATGCCAACGCTACAAATTCACCACTCTCAGCAGCCATTTTTTTCCTTTTCTTTTTCTTTTATTTTTGATAGGACAGAGAAATTGAGAAGAGAGGGGGAGACAGAGGCAGAGAGACACCTGCAGACCTGCTTCACTACTTGTGAAATGTCCCTGCTGCATGTGGGGAGCAAGGGCTTGAACCCAGGTGTTTGTGCAGGTCCTTATGCCTAGTACTATGTGTGCCTAACGGGGTGTGTCACTGCTCAATCTCCCCTCTCCTTTCTACCTATCTTTATTTCTATTTTTCTCTCTCATCTGAATGACAAAAAGTCAACTGGAAAGCTCTGAAATCTGGTGAATCCCCTACTCAAAGAAAAACATGGGTTCTATTTGCCTGTGTACTCCTCATTTTTTTCATAATTATTATTTTTTTAAATTTTATTTATTCCCTTTTGTTGCCCTTGTTGTTTTATTGTTGTAGTTACTATTGTTGTTGTCATTGTTGGATAGGACAGAGAGAAATGGAGAGAGGAGGGGAAGACAGAGAAGGGGAGAGAAAGACAGACACCTGCAGACCTGCTTCACCACCTGTGAAGCGACTCCCCTGCAGGTGGGGAGTCGGGGTTCGAACCGGGATCTTTATGCCGGTCCTTGTGCTTTGCGCCGCCTTCGCTTAACCCGCTGCGCTACAGCCTGACTCCCCGTAATTAATTTTATAAGCATATTTAAATGCATCATTTTGGTTTCAAATTTTGTAATGTGTGGCCCAGAAGGTGGCTCAGTGGCTAAAGTATTGGGCCATCAAGCATGAGGTCTTGAGTTTGATACCTTACAGCACATATACCAGAGTGGTGTTCTGGTTTTCCTTTCCCCCATAAATAAATAAATATTTTTAAAAAATGTAATGTAAACAATACTTTAGAGCAGTGTAGTATAGGACTTTGTTAAGGAATAAGATACTTTTAGCAAGAGACCAATTTAAGTAGATGACTTTTGTAATGATTTTTTTTTTGCCAACCATGAATTTCATAGGTTTTTAGCATAAACGATAATTTGGAAGTTTTCATGGTTATAGTTGGTGATTTTGGTTCCTAAGAGTTCCTCGTCAGTGCCCAGTAATGTGAGAATGTTACTCCTATTTACTAATTTGAAGATGGGTGTGAGTTGAAAAACTATTCTTATCTTACAATGTTAACTATTATAATCTATAAAGTATGCCCTTTATACTATTTTTTTGGGAAAAAAGTTGTAAGCTGCAAAACTATAGTTCTTCTTCTTCTAGCGTTTGCCCTTCTTCCATAGCCAGTCAACAGCATCAGGTTGAGCCTGATGTAAAGTTTCAAGACCTCCTTTGAATCTGGAGAGGTGGCAGTCGTTGACTATGTGGGTCATAGTCTGTCTGGAGCTGCAGGGGCAGATCGGGTCGTCTCTGGCTCCCCAGAGATGGAACATAGCGGCGCATATCTGTTATCTGATTACTGTAAAAAATGGCGACTAATTCCTAGCACTGCTAAAACGGTAAAAAACTATAGTTATATCTATCTTTTCCTCTTGGAATCCAATAACATAATTTTTTTTGCCTCCAGGCTTATTGCTGGGGCTCAGTGCCTGCACCATAAATCCACTGCTCCTGGAGGCCATTTTCCCCCCTTTTGTTACCCTTGTTGTGGTTATTATTCCTATTGTTGATGTCGGATGTTGTTGGAAAGGACAGAGAGAAATGGAGAGAGGAGGGGAAGACAGAGATGGGGAGAGAAAGATAGACACCTGCAGACCTGCTTCACAGTCTGTGAAGCGACTTCCTCACAGATGGGAGCCGGTGGCTTGAACCAGGATCCTTAAGCTGGTCTTTGCTCTTTGTGCCATGTGCGCTTAACCCGTTGCTCTGCCACCCAACCCCCAAGTCACTGGTTTCTAAGGGATAATTTGGGAGTTTTATACTATTGACTCTTACAAAATAGGATACGTAATTAGCTTGAGATGTAGTAAATGATTTTGTTTTTATATAAAACCAATATTATACTAAATAACAATAACTTTGAGGAACATTTCTAAGTCATTCCATTTTATTTGTATAATATTTACTTGTAGATTAAATTTTACTTCTTAAATGAAATAGTTTTCTAAATGAGAAGAAAATACCTCCTGTGGTTGTTTCTAATTTCATTTTCTGCTAACATTGCTGTTGGCACTAGAAGTGCAGAGCAATTTTCAAAGAGTATCATCAACCATGTAATTTCTTGGCAAATATATGACAATTACTTTCCATGTAATTATAGTGTCATTCCATGGGATCTTACAGCTTAGTCAACTAAGAGATTTACCAGGTCATCTTACCCATCATACCACTTGTGATTGTTCCTTCATGTCAATGTCCAGGTCACATCATAAATTTAAGTCCACTTAATACTGCATTCAAAGTCATGGAATTCAGTAAAGGCAATGGAATTTCTTGTGCTGTAATATTACTTTTCTGTATTAAAATGAAATTATGTTTTTGATTTGTTTTACTTGGGGGCATGTAATAATTGCTGGGGAGTATCTTCAAGAAATCAAATATGGGATTTAAACTAAAGAATTATCATAAAAAGAAAATAAAAAGTCAAAGGACAAAGGTAGTAATTTTTGCTTCAGGAAATAATTCTATTTAAAACTAAGAACTCTTCCAACTTTAGTAAAATTTTTATGATTTTTCTGTTTAAAATATTTCTCTAAAGCCATGAACTAATTTTTCAAAAAAGAATATACAGTATTTCATACTCATAAGTTAGAATGGATTTATTGTAGGATAGTAAATAATAAATAGGCAAACACTAGAAGAAGGATAGTAAAAGAAACAGAAAAAATATTGATATTTTCAGTCTGTTGAAAGCTATTTTTCTGTCTTAATTTTGGATAATTTTGGATAATACATGTTGAAATCCCTAAGTGATAAACTAGTTTTTAAAAAAATGTTATCAGTTGAATAGAAATTTATATGGTTACCAGATGGTTTTTCTTTCTTAAAAAATTATCTAGATATTGAAAATTTGTTACTTACTTTTGGGCTTTGAGTCCAGTCCCCACCATTGGAAGAAGCTTCATACTGTGATGTCCCCCACCCACCATCACCACCACCTTCATCTTTCTCTTTCTCTCTGAAAAAAAAAGTCAATCCAGAGCATTGGAATTGACCAAAAAAAAAAAAAAAAAGCAAGTTCTTAGGAATGTGAACTTTGTATGATCCATTAATTCACTATATACATCTAGATTGAGTTGATTTAGGTATGTGAGAAGTATTTTAATTTGATGATCAAAGTAATGTTGAGATATGACAGATTGCAACTAATATAAAAGTCTACAATTAAAAAAATTAATTAACTTAGAATATATGTCACTGTGACCTAGGAGGTAGAACTCTGGATAAAGTATTGGACTCAACATGAAGTCATGAATTTGAGTCCCAGCATTTCATGTGCTAGAGTGATACTCTTTCTCTGTTCTTCTTTTTCTAAATAAATAAATAAATAAATAAATAAAATGAATATGTGGGAGGCAGAGCCAAGATGGCTGCATGAAGACAACACATAGGCTGACTCTCCTCAAGAAATCTTTGCAGATTCTGTCATCTCTGAATGGAAGCAGGATTTCCAGACCAGTAGGAGAGAAACTACAGAGGAAAGGATAAAGAGAAACCATGGTAGAAACTTATAACCCATCTGTGAATTTTAAAAAAATAATGCTGGAAATGACAAAGGCAAGCCCTGTGATGAGTTTTCTACTGTACCACACCCCCACCTCAGCCCCAGCCCCAGAAGCAGCTTATTTGGAAAGGAGGAGAAGTAAGTGAGACAACAGAGTTCTAGAGGGAGAATACTTCTAGATTCCAGGACTGAATTTCCCAAAAAGTGCATCTTTTGTCAACTATTCAAATCCTGCTTAACAAATCCTGAGCTAGAACATGGTCTGCCTACCTGCACACTACTCTGACTGTTATTTTAGGACAGATTACAGTGTTCATGGATTGGACATTACTTGACTGGAATGGAATTGTAGACAGTCCTGAAACAGCCTGACAGGCTGATTCATCTGTCTCCTAAGACAATGAGGCAGCCACCCCTTTAACTGAGACCTGTCAGACTATTGTACAGAAATCTGCAAAAATAGGTACTTTGGGAGCTCAGGGAGGTTTCATCAGCCTAGCATCCTCCCTAATTGTTAGCATATACATGTTCTGATAGATTTGTAATTCCTTCCCTTGCTCAATGTGTATATTTCTTCTAGTTTATTAGTTGGTGTTTTTTTTAATTTTTTACTTATTTTGTTGCTTCTTCTTTAAAAAATATGTTTTATTTTGTATTTTTGTTTGTTTTTTGCTTCTCTGTCTCTCTTTTTATGTGTGGCTGTTCCAGTAATCTATTTTTCTATTCAAACTGAACACAAGATACCCTATGTCTCATCTTCCAAAGGCTGTGTTGTCACCATCAGAACCACAGTCCCATTCACTCTTGAGACAGACCACAAGGTGACAGGCTTCATGGGTCCAGGAACTAACAGACCAGAGGCCACATAACACAATACCAGAACAGCAACACCCAGGAAAAAAATGTCAAAAAACACCAAATATAATGAGTAAGCCATATAGAACCGCTGCAGCAATGAATGAGGACAGAAGTCCATAAAAAACTTCCAACAAGAATACAGATCCAAGAAGGATGACAAAGGACCTAGTGGGGGTTGTTTTGTTATATGGAAAACTGGGAAATGTTATACATGTACAAACTATTGTATTTGCTGTTGAATGTAAAACATTAATTCCCCAATAAAGAAATTTAAAAAAACAAACTCTCAACAAACCAGGAATAAATAAATATGAGGAAAACATCCACACATTAATTGATGCACTAATCACAGTACTGAGAAAAGCTTTTGATAGCAATATTACCAGAAATGGGAAAACAACAAATAAGTCTCTGAAAGAAAACATGAACTATCTCAAGGCAATTAGAGAACTAAAAACTGAAATAGCTGAGTTAAGAGCCCAACTATGTGAACAAGATAACACAGTAACAGAAGTAGGTAACAAAATAACTAAATTAACGAAAACAGCTGAGCAAAATAAGAGCAAAATAACCGAGGCAGAACACAGCAAAATTAAGGATGAATTAGAGAAAACTAAAAAAGAAAAGAATTAAAAAAAAAAGATTAAGAGACACTGAAAACAATAGCAGAGACATGTGAAATGACTTTAAAACAAATAATATACACATTATTGGCCTACTAAAGGAAGAAAGAGAGGAAGGGGAAGAAATCATAATAGAGAAGATAATAGAAGAAAATGTCTCCACCCTAAACAACAGAAAGTACATAAAGATTCAAGAATCCCAAAGAATAAACCCAGACCTACATACACCAAGGCACATCATAGTTAAAATGGAAAGGGGTAAGGATAAAGAAAGAATCCTAAATGTTGAGAGAGAAAAACAAAGAGTTACGTACAAAGGAAAATCCATGATATTATCAGTAGATTTATTCACACAAACTCTAAATGCCAGAAGAGATTAGCAAGTTTTCCATCGAGCACTCAATGGAAAAAGGCTTTCAGCCAAGAATACTGTATCTGCCTAGACTATCATTCAGACTAGATGGAGGAATAAAATAACTTCTCAGAGCAACAGTTCTAGGAATCAACTCAACTAACACCAAACCTACTCTGCAAGAAGTTCTTAAAGGTCTCCTATAAACAATAACAACATCATAAAAAATATGCCATATAAAAGAACACTCAGGAAAGCCTAGAATAATGGCATTGAAACAGTAACTTCAATCCATAATATCAATAAATGTCAAGGGACTGAATTCACCCATTGAAAGGCATAGAGAATATTTCATGTCATGGAATATTCCTAAAATAGACCTACTAGCTTTTTCCAAAACGGAGACCCCAAACTTCATCTGCAAAATTCTTGCCTTTAGGTTCATGATTAATCAATAGTTTTTTCTGCTTTATATCTTAACAGTTTTTCAGCCACCAGGTTCCAGATGATACAATTATGCCAATTTGACTTCTCTGGGCAGATGACCCCACCATATGTCCTGGACTCCCGCCTCCCCAGATTCCTGCCCAACTAAGAAAATAGAAAGACAGGCTGGGCCTGTGGATTGACCTCCCAACACCCATGTTCAGCAGGGAAGCAATTACAGAAGCCACACCTTCCACTTTCTACACTCCATAATGATCCTGGGTCCATATTCCCAGAGAGATGAAGAGCAGGGAAGCTTCTGCTTCCCCAGAGACCCACCCTACTAGGGAAAGAGAGAGGCAGACTGGGAGTATGGATCGACCAGTTAACACCCATGTTCAGTGGGGAAGGAATTACAGAAGCCAGACCTTCCACCTTCTGCAACCCACAATGACCTTGGGTCCATAATCCCAGAAGGATACATAGTGGGAAAGCTATCAGGGGAAGGGATGGGATACTACGGAGATCTGGTGGTGGGAATTGTGTAGAGTTGTACCCCTCCTATCCTGTAGTTTTGTTAATGTCTCCTTTTTTAAATAAATTAATTAATTAAAAAAAAGAACAGGGAAGCTATCAAGGGTGGGGATTGGATACGAAGTTCTGGAGGGTAGGAACTGTGTGGAATTGCACCCCTCTTATACTATAGTCTTGTCAATATTGCCATTTTATAAATAAAATTTTCCTTAAAAAAGCATCACACTTTTTAAAATGAAAAAAAAAAGGCATAGAGTTGGAAGATGGATTCAAAAACACAATCCCACCATATGTTGTCTGCAAAAATCCCACCTAACTCAACAGGACAAACACAGACTCAGAGTTAAAGGATGAAAACCCATCATGCAAACTAATGGAGCACAGAAAGGGCAGAAAGAACAGCTATTATATCTGATACAATAGAATTTAAAATAAATAAAATCATAAAAGCTAGGTATGGATATTACATAATGCTTAGAGGATCAGTCAACCAAGAAGATTTAACAAGTATAAATATCTATGCACCCAGTGAGGGGCCATCAAAATACATTAAATATCTTTTGAAAGAACTACACAAATACACCACCACCAACACACTAATAGTAGAAAACTTCAACACCCCACTCTCTGAAATAGATAGATCATATTCTCTAAGAATTAACAGAGAAATAAAAGAATTAAATGAAGAGATAGATAGACTAGACATATTGGACATTTGCAAAGTCCTTTACCTCAAGAAACTTAAATGCACATTCTTTTTGAGTCCACCTGGGACATTCTCAAGGACAGACCATATGTTAGGCCACAGAGACAGTGTCAACAAATTCAAGAGCATTGAAGTTATCTCAAGAATCTTCTCAGACCACAGTGGAATTAAAGTAACACTTAGCAACAAACAGAAAATTAGTAAAAGTCCCCAAATATGGAAATTCAGTAATATACTAATTAACAACTATTGGGTCAAAGAGGAAATTAAAATGTTTCTATAATCAAATGAACATGAAGACATGGACTATAAAAGTATTTGGGACACAGCCAAAGCAGTGCTAAGAGGGATATAGGTATATATTATATGAAATATATATATCACTCAGCTACTAAGAATAATACATTCCCCCTTGGAATATACCTAAAATAGAGTTCCTGCCTTCTTCTCACATGAAGACCCTTAGTTTTATCTGCTCTATTCTTACCTTTAGGTTCCAGATTATTATTCAACAGTTTGTCCTGTTTTATACTTTCTATCTTACATCTGTTTTTAAAAGTGATTTAATAACGATTGATAAGACTATAACATAAGTGGGCATACAATTCCATACAACTTCCTCTACCAGAGGCCTGAATCCCATCATCACATCCTCTCCTTTGAAAGGTTCCCTATTCTTCCTCTTTTAAAAATTTTTACTTATTATTATTATTATTTTTATTTTTACGAGAGCACTGCTTAACTCTTCTTTATGGTGGTGCAAGGGATTGAACCTGGGACTTTAGAGCTTCAGGCATGAGAGTCTCTTTGTATAACCATTATGCTATTTACCCTACCCCCTATTCTTTTTCCTTCTGGGAGTTTGGACCAATATTCTTTATGGGGTACAAGTGAAAGTTCTGGCTTCTGTACGTGCTTCTCCACTGAGCATGAATGTTGACAGATTGATCCATACTCCCAGCCCATTTCTATCTTTCCTTAGTGAGTAATGGCTCGGGTGGAGGTGGTTCCAAGAGGGAGGTTCCAGGACATATTGGTGAGGTTATCTGCCCAGGAAAGTCAGAATGACATCATGGTAGCATCTGCAACTTGGTGTCTGAAAAAGTTGTGATATATATATATATATCTGAAATAATATATTTTAAAGTATATAAGATATACTTTAAATATACATATTATACATAAATATAATATTTATATTATATTAAAATGTTGTTTAAGTACTGTTAAATCACTGATAAAAAATAAACTCAAAAAGGGGCTAGAGGAGAGAAGGGGAACGGCGAACTGAGAGTGGTATTTGAAGAGGGGGAACTGTACTAAACACATATTTAGGAAAATACAAAATTGTACTATGAGACAATAGTCTTGTCAAATAGCATTTCTTTAATAAAAGAAAGAGAATTCAAAGAACTGCTATATGTCAAACTTGTATTTAGCCAGCACAATCTTTCTTTCTCATTTTAAACACAGAAAAAAGGGTTGGGGTGGGGGACTGAGGAAATCGTTCAGTGGTAATGCACATGGCATGAGATTCAGATTTGATTTCTGACATGGCATAAAATAATAATCATGGGACAACAAGGGGGGGAGGGATGCCTGTTTTTTCTGTCTGTGCTCAACCCAGGTATAGTACATTATAGTATTGTATAGTATAGTGCATAATAGTATTGTACTGGGGGAAACTTTTGTGCTGTGGCGGTTTCTAGGTTGTAGTTACTACCAGTATAGCTGGTAACATCACCTCACCAGTATATTGCACCTGATTAGAGAATTCAGAAGGGGAAAGGAGAGGCACTAAGGGGAGGTGAGGAACCTGAATCTCTTTAGTGCAACAGGAAGATCATCAGGTTGAAGGTAAAATATACCTATCTTGGGGGAATATGGAACTATACTCTTGTGACAACAAATCAGTATTTTTTTCAATAAAGTGATACTAGAATTGGATAAAAGGAAAGAGGAGGAAAAAAAAGAACAACATTGTAGAAGTATTTCTGCATATCTAACTTTGTAATTTCCAATAAAATTACTTTTTTTTAAACCTCCTATGTCAACTCCTCTCTTATATACTCTTTTGAGATTATTTTATAACAAAGCCAACCACATTTTTATTTTTATAGGTTTAATTATTTCAAGAAAGTGACATATATCTAAAGGAAAATATTCTTACCCAAGTCAAATTCTGGAATCAAAATCCGTCTTTCTCCAGAGCAAAAGATTCAAATAATGTAAGGCCTACACACACATGTAGGATCTATTTAATATTAGCAAAGGGATATACATTAGTGTAAACAAGAAAACTAATAACAGAATTAGAGACTTCCAGCAAAAGAAAAGTTTTAAAAATTACTTTCACATCTTAGACTCTGTATCATGAAAGTTTTCAAAGTAAAATCAAGGATATTCCAAAATTGAGCTAAGACAATAAAAGTAATTTGTCAAAACCAAACACTTGGAGTGTTACAAAGAAAGCATCCTTAGTTCTGACCCTTAAGACATGTCATTACTATGAGAGGCTGTAAAAAGAAGGTTTTGGAGAAAGGTATTAAAGGAGTAGAGGTTGATAAGCTAGAAGTTTCTGCAGCTGTTATAAAAGTAAATCTTCCTAAACCAGAGCTAACCATAAAAGAGCAAGATTTACTGCTGGCTGTCGCTGTGTCTGCTGCTGTAATGGGCGCCATTAGCTATATGTTGTGAAAGCATCCACTCGGGAAGATTGGAGACATTATTTTTTAGATTGATTCTGGAATTCTCAGGGCTATTGTTATACATTCTTGAGAAAAGTTTCATGAAGAGAGCAGGCAGTTTTAGACTTTACTTTCTGTGTCTTCATCATTGAAGCTATACAGTGTTGGATCTTGTTTCAAATGCATGTCAGCTCAAGTGTAGATTGTAGTTATTATGTCTAGTGAAGGTTGCATTCTATAATATGAAAAATAAATAATTGAGAAAATGATATGATATAAAATACTTATAATATCAAAGAATTGAAATAGGTAAATATAATTTCCTGAAATTAGCTTATAGTGCGCAATAAATGTGAAACTTAAAATATATGAATCAGATGATGTACTCTTAGAGCTGGACATATCATTGATAATTGACTATTCTACTTATGTCATGTTGTATAGATTTGATGTAATCTAATATGCACTATAATTAGTTTGTGAGATAACAATTGTACTAAATAAATTTTTAAAAAGTCAATAACTGAAAGGCTATGGTCTTTATGTGTACTACATTCTTGAATTGACACAGCCTTATGGGATATTTCTTTTTAATTCAAATGATTAGAAAAGAAATTTAGGGATGTTCACACACTTTATAGAAATTGATATGAATTGGCTTGTATAGTTTTCTGACATTCTTCTTTAACTTTTGTAGAAAAAAATTAGGACAAAGTTTAAAAGGTTTAGCCTTAGTTAAAATAGGGGGAAATAGAGAGAAATGAAAATATAGGAAAGCTGTACAGAAACAATCACTTTATTGTCCTGAAAGAGTTCAAGGAATCTGATGACTTTGGAATCTCTTAGGACTTTGGTTTGACTTTAAGAAGCAGCATAGACAATGAAACAGAAAAAAGATACAATATCATGTAGTATAACCTTTTTTTCAGAATCTTTTAGACTTTGAAGTATCAAGTAATAAGTATGTTTGATAGCAAGAAAGACAAAATGAATAAGAGGCGTGGGTCTTTTGTCTGTCACCTTTAATCTCATTATTATCAAGTCTATAGAATAATAGAGCATATGCTTTTATTTTTATTATCATTATTATTTTTTTTCCTTCAGGGTTATCTCTGGGGCTTGGTGCTGACACTATGGATCCACTGCTCTTAGTGGCTGTCTTTTCCATTTTATTGGACAGGACAGAGAGAAACTGAGAGGAGAGGTAGAGGTAGAGATAGAGAGAAAGATGCCTGCAGATCTGATTCACCACTTGTGAAAGGTCCCCTCAGCCAGTGGGGAGCCAGGGGCTCTTGATTATTTTTCATCAAAATGCTTTTTTTTTCTAATTATTTGCTTTTATAGGGTTGTATTGGCAGATTTTTCCTAATGGATTATTACATTATAGTGATGCTTTGTGTTCAGTGAAAAGGAAATAGAGACAAAAATGATTATCAATTTATCATAATGATTCATATCTCAGGTTATAGCAAAACAAAATACTATGGTTTCCTATTTATCTATGTACTAGAAAAATAGCATTTTGAATAATCTTCTGAGCTTTACAATGTTAGTATAAAATGTTTTTTAACATTTAAACTCAAGACATGTGGTTATTATGTTCATTCAATGGAAAGCTTTCTTCACAGTGATAATCATAACAAACACTTTTTATAGACCTCCCCCACATTTAAATGCTCTTTATTTAGGAAAGCATCTATTATTAGATACCCAGTTTCTTTATCAGCAGTAAAAATAAATTAACCTTGACCTCTCTTACAGATGAAGCATAGCCATATGACCTAGGTCACAACCAATTCAGAAATAGATGACCCAAAGAGGCAAGTTCTGCACAGAATTCATTTGGGGAAGTTTAGTAGAAGATACTGATGGTGGACACCTGGGTTGCTTCCAGGTTTTGGCTATAACAAATTATGCTTCTATGAACATAGATAGGTATACACACATCTTTTTGGATGGGTGTGTTTGGTTCATTAGATTATACTCCAGGAGAGGATAAGGTAGGTCTACTTCTAGCTTTGTGAGAGTTCTCCAGACTTCTCTCCCTAGGGGGTGGACCAATTTTCATTCCCAACAGTGGTGCAGGAGGGTTTCTTTGACCCCACAAACTCTTCAACATTTGCTGTTGCTATCATTTATGATGTATGGCATTCTCACAGGGGTGAAGTGGTGTCTCCTTGTCTTAATTTACATTTCTTCAATAATCAATGACTTGGAGCATGTTTTCATATATCTGTTAGCCTTTTGTATCTCTTCTTTGGTTAATATTTTATTCATATCTTGTCCCCACATTTGGATGGGGTCATTAGCTATTTTGTTTCTTAGTTTGGTGAGCTCTTTTTATATTTTGGTTATTAGCTTTTTATGTGTTGAATGGCATATAAAGATCATCTCCCACTCTGTAGGGATCTCTTTGTTTGGGTGTTGGTTTCTTTTGCTGTGCAGATGCTTTTCAACTTAATGTAGTTCTATTGGTTTATTTTTGTTTTGTTTATTCTTCCTTGCAATTTAATTTTTATCACTGAATATGCCTATAAAGCTTCAATGGAAAAGAGTGTTGTCAATGTTTTCCTCTAGGTTGCAGAGATGGCACTATGTAAAAGTCTTTTAATACCTGAGACTCCAAGGACACGTTTTCAATTCTATTAATTTGAGTCTTCTCTCTTTTTTGTTTGGTGAGTCTGGCTAGGGGTTTGTCAATTTTGTTTAATCTTCCAAAGAACCAACATTTGGCTTCATTGATCTTTTGTATGGTTCTTTTATTTTCGATGTTTATTTCTGCTCTAACTTTAGTGATTTCTGTCCTTCTGGATGCTTTAGGGTTCCTTTGTTCCTCTTCCTCTAAGTCCTTGAGGTGTGCAGTAAGGTCGTTCATTTGAGCTTCTTCTTGGTGTTTAATATGTGATTTTATGGTTATAAGTTTCCCTCTCAGTACTGCTTTAGCTGTGTCCCAAATATTTTGATAGGTTGTGTCTTCATTTTCATTTGTTTCCAGGAACATTTGAATTTCCTGCTTGAGTGACTCTCTGACCCAGTGGTTCTTAAGGAGTATGTTGTTTAGTTTCCAAATTCTGTGACTTTTAATAATTTTCTGTTTGTTGTTAAATGTTAGTTTTACTCCACTGTGGTCTGAGAAGATACTTGGGATGATTTCAATGCTCTTGAATTTATTGATGCTGTCTTTGTGGCCTAACATGTGATCTGTCCTTGAATATGTGTTATGTGGATTTGAAAAGAAGGTGTATTCCAGTTTTTTGGGGTGAAGGACTCTGAAAATGTCCAAGAGGTCTAGTCTGTCAATCTCCTCATTTAATTCTCTTGTATCTTTGTTGGTTCTCTGCTTTGTTGATCTGTCTAAGTGTGAGAGTGGGGTATTGAAGTCTCCCACTATTATTGTATTACTATTGATGTATTTTTGAAATTCTTTCAGTATGTGCTTGACGTATTTAGATGGTCCCTCATTGGGTGCATCGATGTTAATGATTGTTAAGTCTTCTTGGCTGATTTATCCTCTAATCATTATGTAATGTCCTTGCCTATCTTTTATTACTTTATTTAATTTAAAATCTATTGTGTCTGAAATGAGGATGGCTGTTCCTGCCCTTTTTTTGTGGTCCGTTAGCCTGTATGATAGCTTTCAATCTTTTCACTTTAAGTCTGTGTTTATCTTGTTGTGACAGATGGGATTCTTGCAAGCAGCATAAGGTTGGATTATGTTTTATGATCCATCTCCCCATTCTGTGCCTTTTGATGGGTGAGTTTAAGCCATTGACATTTATTGATATTATGGATTTAATGTATCTTAGTGCTATTGTTCAAAAAATTTTTTTTTTGTTTGCTCTGATATATTGCCAGTATTATAGTGATGTTCTTGTTTATAAGAGGTCTTTTAGAACCTCTTTCAGGGCCAGTTTGGTGATGGTTGCCTCCTTTAACTGTTGTTTGTCTAAGAAGGTTTTGATCCCTCCATCTAGTTTGAATGAAAGTCTAGCAGGATATATTATCCTTGGTTGAAACCCTTTTTCATTCAGGACTCGATAGATATCTTGCCATTCCCTTCTGGCATTTAGAGTTTGAGTGGAGAAGTCTGCAGATAATCTTATGGGTTTTCCCTTGTATGTGACTTTTTGTTTCTCTCTTGCAGCCTTTAGGATCCTTTCTTTATCCTTACTTTTTCTCATTGTGACTATGATGTGTCTTCAGGTCTGGGTTGATTCTGTTTGGAACTCTCTGGGCCTCTTGAATCTTGATGTCCTTTCTGTTATTCAGGTCTGAGAAGTTTTCTTCTATTATTTCCTCTATAATGTTTCCTTCCCCTTCCTCTCTTTCTTCCTCTGGCAGGCCAATTATATGAATGTTACTTCTTTTGAGATCATCCCATATGTCTCTGTTATTGTTTTCAGTGTCTCTCAATCTCTTTTTAAGCTCTTTCACCTCTTTCTTAGTTTTCTCTAACTCATCCTCTGTCTGACTAACTCTGTTTTCTGCTTCTGTTAGTCTGCTTTCCCTTGCCTCAGCTTCTTTCTTCATTACAGCTATTTCATCTTTCAGTTCTCTAATTGCCTCAAAGTAATCAGTATTTTCCTTGGGGGTCTCAACTGTTGTTTCCCTAATACTGCCATTCCTTTCCTCCAATGTTGTTTTCATTTATGTGATTAATAAGTTTATTATTGCTTGCATACTTTTCTTATCTATAGTTACTTCTGGCTGATTTGTAGTTTCTTCTGGGCTCTTGTCTTCATTCATTGGAGTAGCAGTTTTATTTGTTTTTGATCTACCCATTTTTTTTTTGATTTATGTGTTTCATTTTTTTATGCTCTGTTGTTCCTCAGTTGTTGTGTCTTGAGTACAAGTAACACTAGACTAAATACCTTTATGACAAATGTATTCACCAACCTCAGGAATTACAGTAGCAACTGAAGTAAGTATTGAAGCAGTTTAATCACTACCGGTTAGCCAAACAATTTCTCCAGTCCGTGAAAAAATAGTAACCAAATCCCAGTGAAGAAGTAAGAGAAAAGAAAGAAGGGATAGCAAGAATAGACAGTTATGCAAATCTACTATCCATTGTATATTCTAGGGGTAACAAGAGTGGAAAGGGAACTAGAGCAGAGATACACACATAGAGAGTCCACTCTGAGTCAGATTTCTTCCCCAAAATAATTCACAAATTCAGAAAGGCAAAGAAGAAGGAAGGAAGAAGTGTATGACAAGATAAAAAAAAAAAAAGAGACAATTGAGAGAAAAGGGAAAAGATAAGAAAAAGAGTTGTGATTAAAGAGCAGTGAAAGGAAAGGTTTTTTTAATTACTTTATTTTTAATTTAATTTAATTAGCTAGGAGGAGGAGGGAAGGGAGAGTCTATAGAGGAGGTAGGAGTAAGGAGACAAGTTCCTCCCACAATAGATAAGATGCCCACTACCCTAGCAATGAAAGATACCCTAAGAGTTAATTCTGGTCAACCTAAAGGGGGGAAGATATATGCCTTTATATAATATGAATAATAAAATAGAGTAGGGTAAAAAAAAAAAAAACCTGTCCCAGATTACCTCAAACCTTGTGATCAGAGGCAGCTGATTGTTAAGAATGAGAAAAAAAAAAACAACCCAGGACTAGACAAGGATAGCTGAAATAGACAGTTATGCAAATCTACTATCCACTGTATATTCTAGGGGTGGCTAAAGGAGGAAGTGAAGTTGAGCAGAGACACTTGCAGTGAGAATCCACAGGGAGTCAGAATTCTTCCCCAAAATAATTCCCAAATGTGTATTAATAAATTCGAAAAAGCACACTGTTTGGTGGTGGGGGCTGGGGCCTGCAGCTTTGGAAGCTGTAGGATTAAGGAAGAAAGGATGACAAGAATGAGAAAAAAAAAGAAAGAGAGAGAGAAAAATGAAAAAGATAAGAAAAAGAACAGTCATAAAAGAGGAGTGAAAGGAAAGAGTTTTATTTATTTATTTATTTATTTTTAATGATTTAATTAGCTATGCAGGGTGAAGTGGGGGGGTTGGCTACTTAGCAAGAAAAAAGGCCAGGGGTTTCAGAATGGTATAGACTTAGAATGAATGATACTCCATGGTGGGATAGGAATTTGATAAAGACAGAAGCTCAGCAGGGGAGCCTGGTAGGAGCTGGTCCCCAGGGACTGGTTATGGGGGGGGGGGGAAGAGGGCGGAGGTGTGCTTAATAATTAAAAGGAAAACAATTTTTCCCTTTTTTTCTACTCTATTTCTTAACCCAAATTAAGTTATAGTCACCTCCTTGGTGTCACCGCTAGGACCCCTTATTGACTGTCCTACTAAAGGCAGAAAATCCTACTGTTTCCAGAAGATGTGGTCAGAGCTCAAGCCACTAGCAGCTTCTCAGTCCACCATCTTCCGGGAACCTACCAGGACCCATTTTCCGTCTCCAACACCACCATAAGTCAGAGCTGAGCAGTATTTGATGTTTTTGTAAATTCTGTATGATGATATAATTTATAATTTTTTTCTTTTCCCAGAGCATTATTAAGCTTTGGCTTATTGTGGTGGTGCTTGAGACTGAACCTGGGACTTGCGAGCTATAGATAGAAAAGTGGCTTTGTATCATTGTATTGTCTTCCTAGACATATTTTCCCCTAATACATTTGTTTTGTTTCATTGCATTAGTGAGTACTTCTAGTAAACTTCTGAATAAGAATGGTAAAAGAAGCTATATCAATATATTGTATTCTTGATCTTAAGAGTGGCATCCATTTTTTCATAATCAGTTATGATGCTAGATATAAGATTTTTGTGGATTAACTCTTCATTAAATTGAAGATTTAAAAAATTCTTTATTGGGAGATTAATGGTTTACAGTCAGTAAAATACAGTAGTTTGTACATGGGTACCATTTCTCATTTTTCCACATAGCAATTCAACTTCCACTAGGTCCTCCTTTGCCATCATGTTCCAGGACCTCAAAACCACCACCCCCCCCCCCATACCCCAGGGTCTTTTACTTTGGTTCAATACACCAACTCTAGTCCAAGTTCTGCTTTGAGTTTTGCCTTCTGTTCTTATTTTTCAACTTCTGTCTATGAGTGAAATCATCCCATATTCATCCTCCTCTTTCTGACTGTTGTAACTAAAGGGGCTCTGGCTGTGGTGCATAATGGATTCAGCTGAGAGACAGCATGGAGTAGGTTTAAAGGAATCAAAGTTTTATTAGGGTGACACAAGGGTAAAAGGCAAATATCTAGGTACTGCAAAATAAGCAGTTATCATCAGGGGTTAAGAATACGCTAGGTCCATAAAGTCTGAATAGTTATCAAAAGTTCAGTCCTATGAGATAAGTAATTACCAGCCGAGGTATAGGTTGCTCATGGCTGTAGGAGAGTCTTAGAGTTTACTGGCTAGCTGAGTCACATGTGTTCAGGTCCCAGGAGAAGTAGCCATGGCAGACACCTTGAATAGTCTTAGCCGAGATGTGCCTGACCAGGAGAAGAAGCAGCAGCCAAAGAGAGCTGACTTCTGGCTAGCTGTGCTTTTTGAGTCTATTCAGTCCACCCACAATGCCTTGTAAACCCACACAGACCAGATCCACCCACAGTCCACCATGTGCCTGCACAGATCACTGCGTGCTCTGTCGCCAAGGCTGACCTCAGCCAAGTGCTGTGCTGGACTTTCTATGGTAGCCAGCATACTGCATCACAATACCTAACACAATTTCTTCAAGCTCCATCCAAGATGAGGTAAAGAAGGTGAATTCACCATTTTTAACAGCTGAGTAGTAATGCATTGTGTATGTATACCACAACTTACTCAGCCACTCATCTGTTGTTGGACACTTGGGTTTCTTCCAGATTTTAACTATTACAAATTGTCCTGCTATGAACATAGGTATACATGAGTCTTTCTGAATGGGTGTGCTTGTTTTCTTAGGATATAGTCCCAGGAGAGAAATTTCAGGGTCATAGGATAGGTCTATTTCTAATCTAAATTGAAGAAAAATTTTTAAATATTTATTTATCACCTTTTGTTGCCCTTGTTGTTTCATTGTTGTAGTCATTATTGTTGTTGTTGTATAGGACAGAGAGAAATGGAGAGAGGAGAGGAAGACAGAGAGGGGGAGAGAAAGATAGATACCTGCAGACCTGCTTCACCACTTGTGAAGCGACAACCCTGCAGGTGGGGAGCTGGGGGCTTGAACTGGGATCCTTACGCCAGTCCTTAAGCTTTGTGCCATGTGCGCTTAATCTGCTGCACTACTGCCGGACTCCCTCAAGAATTTTTTATTCCATGCTTTCAGAGATTTTTTTTTCTATTTCTTTTTAAATTTTTCTTTTTTTTATTTATAAAAACGAAACATTGACAAAACCATAAGAAAAGAGGGGTAGAACTCCACACAGTTCCCACCACCAGATCTCTGTATCCCATCCCCTCCCCTGATAGCTTTCCTATTCTTTATCCCTCTAGGAGTATGGACCCAAGGTCATTGTGGGATGCAGAAGGTGGAAGGTCTGGCTTCTGTAATCAATTCCCCACTGAACATGGGCTTTGACAGGCCTATCCATACTCCCAGCATGCCACACTCTTTCCCTAGTAGGGTGAGATTATGGGGAATTGGAGCTCCAAGACACATTGGTGGGGTCATCTGTCCAGGGAAGTCTGGTAGACATCATGCTAGCATCTGGTACCTGGTAGCTGAAAAGAGAGTTATCATACAAAGCCAAACAAATTGTTGAACAATCATGGACCTAAAGGGTGGAATAGTACAGATAAAGATTTGGGGGGTCCTTCATTTTGTAGATAGCTAGTAGGCATATTTTAGTTATATTCCAAAGGGCCTGTGGCTATACTAGTTTTTGTTTGTTTGTTCGTTGTTTTCCCTGAGCCTGAAATCTGATATGCAGGTGGATCCAAGTTATTGTTTGGGGAGATGATGTCATGGCTGGAAAAGGGACAGAAAGCTGGATCAGGGAAGAGAGTAGCTTCCTAATATGGGGAAGGAATATAAATATTGTTGACTATAAACCCTATTGATTTGATGAGATCTGGGGCCCATAATCAGCTTAGGAGCCTATGTTACCTCTGCATCCCTATAGATATGAGCTCATATTCTGTGGTCATGAGTAGGAACATTCCAAGCTGCCTTAATATCGGCCCATCTTCCTCAGGTGTAGCATAGAGTATTTTGTCTATCCTTCCTTTGGAGGATGGAACATTCTACCTTGTTGATCCAAGTTGAGGGCAAAGTCCTATGTGAGGCCCACAAAGAGGTCTATTTTGTTGTTTCTGATAGAGATGACCAGTAACAATGGAGAGGGATTTATTTGAGGTCTAGGCCCATCATGTCTGTTTGGGAATCTCAGGACTCCCTGAACAGGGCCCCAGCTGATGGGGTGGCCTAAAAAGTCATCATTAAGGTATGCCAGTCTCTTGCCCTTATTCTGCTTTTGCAGTCCTTGCTTTGCTAAGGTTAGCTTTGGAATGAGTAAGAGAACTGTAATAGGAAGTAGGTGAGGAGGGTATCTAAGCCTAAGTAGAAACTATTTCATTAGGAACTTTATACTGACTGACTGCAGACTATTGTGTACTTTTGCTTTCAGGTATATATTTTGCCCTAATTTATGGATACATGTGAACATATGCTGTATTTCACGGGACCTGGTCTATATCTAGGTTTTGGGACTTTGTTTGGAAGTGAACTGCCTGGAATGGAATTAGAGAATACTGTGAAAGGAAAGGTCTCATCCGAGTAATGGAGCTGAAGGGTTCACATTCCATGCCTGATATCTCTGGACATAGTCTTAAGTGAAGCATGCCAAGGTGGTACTCGCATTGATTAGGTTGGCATCAGCGGATGCAATATCATTTGGTATGAATTGAGAGAAGCATGCAGGAAAGTGAATCCCACTCTAGAGGTCGCAGGACTGGGGAAAATATAGGCTCTATAGAGGAAGTGGGAGGTTCCTGCTGTCTTAGGGTTTAAGAAGACAATAGATAGTTATTGCTAAAATCATATTATTTGGTAATTGGGTTAACTTTAAAAAATCCCTTTGTTAGGATTTGTTGTATCATACCCAACATCACCATAATTTATGTCCTTTGACATTATTTGTATATAGCTGTGCCACTGGTTGCTTCTGTTCTCCCTGGTCTAGGCTTTTGAGAGTCAACATTCAAAGACTCAGCCTATGTATTAAAAAGACTCTGTGCTTAAAAAAGTTGAGACATACAACCAGTTTTTCCCCTCTCATATTAATTAAATAGTGTTTTATATTACTACAAATTAATAGTGTGCATAAACACCATTCCCACCACCAACAGACTGTGTCCCATCCCACCCACCCCACCCACCCTACCCCTACCTCCCCGGAAGCTGAATATCTATGCTCACCCTCACTCCAGGGTTTTTACTTTGGTGCCCTACTCCAGATTTAGCCAAATCCTGTTTTTAGTTTCCCTTTCTGTTCTACTCTCTCAACTTCTGTTGATGAGTGGGATCATCCCAAACTCATCTTTATCTTTCTGACTTAGCTCACTTAACATAATTCCTTCTAGCTCCATCCAAGATGGGTCAGAGAAGGTGGGTTCATTGTTCTTAATTTCTGCTTAGTATTCCATTGTGTATATATACCACAGCTTTCTCAGCTAATCATCTGTTGTTGGGCACCTAGGTTGCTTCCTGGTTTTCGCTATTATGAATTTAGCTGCTATGAACATAGGTGTAGAAATATCTTTTTAGTTGGGCCATATGCAGTCCTTGGGGTATATCCCCAGGAGAGGAATAACTGGGTCATATAGAAGGTACATGTCTAGCCTTGTGAGAGTTCTCCACACTGCTCTCCACAATGATTGGACCAATTTGCATTCCCACCAGCAGTACAGAAGGGTTCCTCTGTCCCCACAGTCTCTCCAACATTTGTTCCTGCTGTCCTTTTTGATGTATGCCATTCTCACAGGGGTAAGGTGGTATCTCAATACTGTCTTTATTTGCATTTCTCTGACAATCAGCAACCTGGAGCAATTTTTCCTGTGTTTGTTAGCCTTTTGGATCTCTTCTGTAGTGAATGTTCTGTTCATATCCTCTGCCCATTTTTGGATGGGGTCGTTTGCTTTTTTGTTGCTAAGTTTGCCGAGCTCTTTGTATATTTTGGTGATTAGTCTCTTGTCTGATGTATGGCATGTGAAGATCTCCCATTCTGTGAGGGATGTCTTTGTTTGTGTGATAGTTTCTTTAACTGTGCAGAAGCTTTTCAAGTTGATGTAGTCCTATTGATTTGTTTCTGCTTTGTTCTTCCTTGTAATTGGGTTTGTTTCATCAAAGATGTCCTTGAGGTTTAGGTGGGAAAATGTTTCACCAATGTTTTCCTCTAAGTATTTGATAGTTTCTAGTCTAACATCCAGGTCCTTGGTCCACTTGGAGTTGATTTTTGTTTCTGGTGAGATAAAGTGGTTCAGTTTCATTCTTCTGCATGTTTCAACCCAGTTTTCCCAGAACCATTTATTGAAGAGAGCTTCCTTTCTCTATTTACACTTTGGGCCCCCTTATCAAAGATTAGATGTCCATAGGTGTGGTAGAGAGATTTTTGTCAAGGTGATTTTTGAGCATTGTCAAAGTCATCTCTGCATTAATTGATATGTTATGATTCTTTTTCATTAGCCTTTCAATATGATGAATTATATCTATTGATTCCCAGATGCTAAGAGTCTTGCGTATATGGAAAAAATTCCATCTTTGTGGAGTGTAATTAATATTATACATTATTGGACATGTTATACTGGTATTTGAAGATTATTGCATCTATAGTTTTATACTGTAGATTGTTTTGTTTTGACTAGTTAGAAGTTAAGACTGTTTCCTTCTGTTTTCGAGAAGACTTTGTAGAAATTTTGACATTCTTTTAAAATTTTTTAAAATTTTCTTTATTTATTTATTGGATAGAGACATCCAGAAATCAAGAGGTAAGGGGGTAATAGAGAGGGAGAGATACAGAAACCTGCAGCACCTTATCACCACTCACAAGGCTTTCCCCCTGTAGGTGGGGACTGGGGCCTTGAACCTGAATCCTTGTGCATTGTAACATGTGTGCTTAACCAGGTGCACCACCACCCAGTTTCTCCATAACTTTTTTCTTTAAATGTAGAATTCACCAGTGAATCATCTGGCCTAAGCTGTTTTCTTTTTTTTTTTTTTAATCTTATTAAATTTAATAGTGATAGGCCTATTCAGATCACTTATTTCTGCTGAGTGAGATTTGGTAGTTTTATCTTTTATGGAGTGGGCAAATTTCACTTAAATTATCAAACTTGTAAGAATAATCTCCCAAACAAAGAAAAAAATTAAAAAAGGAATAAATTTGTTTTAAAAGACCCTTCTGGTGGGTATGGTGTATAAAAACTATACACTGTAATCTTATAATCTTGTAATACATGATTAATCACAAAAATAGAAAAAAATCCTTTATTATACTCTTAATATTTGTGGTCCACAGAGATGGCCTCTCATATTTGATATTAGTGATTTGTGTTGAGATTTTTTTTCTGTATAATTAGCCTAAATATAGGTTCATCAGTATCATTGATTATTTTAACAAAGTAGCTTTTGGTTTCATTGATATGCTCTGTTCATGTTCTATTTTCAATTTCATTTGTCTTTATTCTACTTTTTATTACTTTTGTTCTTCTACTAACTAACTCTGATCTTGTATCTCTGATTTTCTTTGGTGGAGACTTAGACTATTGATTTTGGCTTTTCAGCTCTTCTAGTACTTATATTTTCCCCCATTTTATTGGGGGGTTAATGGCTTATAGGACAGTTATTGATAACCAGATATATTTTCTCATCTCCCCAATGATAAGAATCTACAGAACAATCTTAACCTCAACTTTGGTCCCTTTCTGACATCTTACACCAAGGTCCAAGAGTTTCTTTCTCTAGTGTATGAATTCACTTCTATAAATTTACTTCTAAATAAGTCTTTTTGCTCTATGCTGTAAATGCTAGAAATCTTTACTTTCATTTTCATTTAGCTTAAACTTTTTACAAGTTATCTGACTTCTCTAGCCTCTTTACTTAGAAATTGATTATTTCTCAAGTATTCTGGGACTTTCTGTTTTTTGATTATTGATTTCTAGTTTAATTTCACTGTGGCATAATATATTTGATTTATATTCTGAATTTGTTAAAGTATGCTTTAAGCAGTGAATAATGTTTATCCTGTTTAGTGTTCCTAGTAAGATCAGAAAATATATATTTTGCTGTTTCTGAGTGAAACAACCTAGGCCTAGTTGATTAATGTTGCCTTTCAACTTAACTGTATGATTACTGATTTTCTTTCTGCTAGATCTCTTAGTTGTTGAAAAAAAGGATCTTAAAATTTCCAACTCTTGCTACAGATGTGTCTGTTTTTCCTTACATACCTGCCATTTTTGATTCATATATTTTGATGAACTCTTAATGGTTTATACATATTAAGGGTAGAGTACATCTTGGAGAACCCACCCTTTTGTCATTATGTAGTGCTCCTATTCATCCCGATAACTTACCTTGTTCTGAAATTTGCTTTGGGGAAAGTTAATAAAATTGTAACTATCTTCTGATTAATATCCCCATGTTGTGTTTTTCTCCATCCATTTATTTTTAAATTAATCAATGCATTTAAAGTTGATGTTTTTTCTTTGTTTTGTTTTTGTCCTTGGCAAGGTTTCACTGCCCTGGGGCAACTTTTTTTTTTAAAGATATGTATGTGGGTACAAGAAGGGAGAGAAAAGGAAAGACAAACATTCAGATTCTAAGGGAGAGGGAAACACCATAGCACCAAAATTTCTTCCAATGTTGTGGGGCCTGGGCTGGAACCTGGCAGGGTTACATGCATGACACTGAAAACACACTATGTGAGATTTCTTGTGATCCCTGAAATACTTTTAAAACTATTTATTGTGGGAAAAATCTACTGTTGGAAAAATCTTTTAAGTTTTTATTAGGTTAAAGAAATTTTTTTTTTCCAATTTTGGTCCTTACTCCCAGAGGGATAAAGAACTGGGAAGCTTCCAGTGGAGGGTATGGAACTCATAATTCTGGTAGAATTGTATGCCTATTATCTTACAGTGTTATTAATCATTATTAAACAACTAATAAAATTAAAAATACATTTCTTTCTTTTTACTTTTAAGAATTTATCTTAATATATATATATATATAAAATAGATTTCTACAGTGTTACTTTTTTTTTTCTTTCAATACTTTGTGTATTAAACTGCTACTGTCTCTCATGGTTTTTGATGAAAAATGTTCTTTAATTCCTATCTTTATAGATAAGTAGGGAGTTTCCTCTTCTAACTTTGATTGATTGATTGATTCATTCATTCATTCTGAAACATTGCTCATCTCAGGTTTATGTTGATGCTGTGGACTAAGCCCTTGAAGACTTTTTGCATAACCACTATGTTATCACCCCCAAGCCCCATTATGTCTTCCTTTAGACATTTTATTTCTTGTTTGTCTTTTTGTTTGTTTTGTTTTTACTTTAGCTTTCTTCAATTAGTGTCAGATACCCAGCAGTGGATTAATCTAATATTCATGCTACTTGCTATTTAATTTTTTGTGATGATCATTTCTGTCAATATTACCTTAAGTTTAATTTCTTCATCTTTACCTTTACTACTTCTCTCTGTTGGTTTGAAGACCTTTTTTTTTTTTTTTTTTTTTGAGCACTGCTCAACTATGGCTTATGGTGGTGTTGGGAACTGAACCTTGGACTTCAGAGACTCAGGTATTGTGCTATCTCCTTCCATCCTCATTTTCTTTCCTTTCCATTTCAGTAGGGGCAATTTTCATTAAACTCCATTCTTCTTCTTTTTTCTTATTTTGCACTGAATTCAGTTTACTGAGGACTGTATCAACTGCATTTTTTATTTGTATTGCCGTGTTCCCTTCTCCCACCCCACATCCCTACCATTTTATCTGGAGGTTAATGGTTTACAGTGCAGTTGTCTACACATCGGCTCCATTTCCCAGCATCATGAATGTTTGCAACATAGTCTCACTTCCAACTTAGGACCCTTATTGCCTTGTTTCAGACTTCATTTTGGATTCTGGCAGCCCACTTCTATCATTTGAGTGGGGGATATAACTTTTCTCTGCCTTCAACAGCCAAGCATATGAGTGTGACTGAAAATGGGCAGGCTGCCTGGTTTTGCTCTTGGCTTAAACTGTCTTTGTAGCATTTCCCTAATTTCACCAAGTGGACCCAACTGTGGCTCTGGGACTTTCTTCAAACCTTGCTGTTGCAATGTTGTAACACTTTTGTTGATTTTTTGGTTGCTGTTACTCCATGGTCAAGCCCCAAGAAAATTTGTGCTACTGTGTTTTATTATTTGTTTCGGAGCACTTTGTTTGGTTTTTCTGAGACCTTTATCTTTCTGCTTATATTTCCCGTCTGCTTTTTCCATATTTTCTAAGTTTCTGCTACAGCCCTTTAAATATTACTTGTATTCTTAACATATTACTTAATTCTCTATCTACTAATTCCAAAATCTGTGTCATGTTGGAGTCTAATTATGATGTGTAATTTGCCGTTTACACTACATTTTCTTTTCCTTTCAGCAAGCACTCTATTTTTGTTTGTTTTGTTGTTATTGATGATGAAACTGAGTCATGGTATATGCTTTATTGAAGCTAAAGCAATACACCTTTAGGATATAATTTCCATGTTGATTTGGCTATGAACAAGGCTCTGTTTAGTGTTTGTTGCAGCTATAATTGCTAGTTAGTTATAGGATTCCTGTAATACCCTCTTTTCCCTACTCTTTTATCTTTGGATTTAAGAAGTTCTTCTCCAAAACGTTGTGAATCTTCCAGTACTTTCAGTTGCAACCACAGTTATTATTTTGGAGTTATAAGTCTATAACTCCAAATGTGTGTGTGTACACCTGAGTTCACATGACATTCAGAAATATCCATTAGCTTTTTTCCCTTTTATTTGGGCATGAGACAAGAAGAATAGAGGAGGGCTACTTTTTTTCTAGTTGTTTTGTCTTCTAGGAAGATATGTTTGTTTTTTTGTCTTCATGGAAAACAAAGATCTGGTAGTGTGTTTCAGGCTACAGAGTGTGTCATTGCTATGGAAGATGCTGTGGGCATCTATAAATACATTTGCCTTTATCTTGAATAGAAACAGAAGGGTTTTTATTAAGGTTTCACTGTTGGAATCTGGTGGTGTCCCTGGAGGGTAAGATCCATGGAAATCTGAGCATCTTCCTGAGACTGGAGCTCGATCATGGATCCTGATATTGGGGCAGCTTGGAACATTCCTACTTATGACCATAGAATGTGAGCTCAGTTCTACAGGGATGCAGAGGTCACATAGACTCCTAAGCTGATTATGGGCCCCAGATCACATCAAATCAATGAGGTTTACAGTCAACAATATTTATACCCCTTCCCCATATTTGGGAGCTACTCTTCCCTGATCTAGCTTTCTGGTCCTTTTCCCAGCCATGACATCATCTCCCCAGACAATAACTTGGATCCACCTGCATATCAGATTTCAGGCTCAGGGAAAAAAAAAAAAACTAGTATAGCCACAGGCCCTTTGGAATATAACTAAAATATTCCTACTAGCTATCTACAAAATGGAGACCCCCAACTGTTCATCTGCACTATTCCAGCCTTTAGTTTCATGATTAGTCAACAACTTGCTTGGCTTTATGTGTTAACTCTCTTTTCAGCTACCAAGTTCAAGATGGTAGCATGATGCCAACTAGACTTCCCTGGAAGGCAACTCCACCAATGTGTCCTGGAGCTTGATTCCCAAGAACCCCGCCCCAATAAGGAAAGAGAGAGGCAGGCTAGGAGTATGGATTCACTTGTCAACGCCCAAGTTCAGCGCGGAAGCAATTAGGAAGCAATTACAGAAGCCAAACCTTCTACCTTCTGCATCCCACAAAGGCCTTGGGTCCATACTCCCAGAGGGCTAAAGAATAGGAAAGCTATCAAGGAAGGGGATGGGATGCAGAGTTCTGGTAGTGGGGATTGTATGGAGTTGTACCCCTTTTATCCTATGGTTTTGTCAGTGTCTCCTTTTTAAAAATATTTATTTATTATTATTTATTCCCTTTTGTTGCCCTTGTTGTTTTATTGTTGTAGTTATTATTGATGTCTTTGTTGTTGGATAGGAGAGAGAGAAATGGAGAGAGGAGGGGAAGACAGAGGGGGAGAGAAAGACAGACACTTGAGGATCTGCTTCACCGCTTGTGAAGCGGACTCCCCTGCAGGTGGGGAGCTGGGGACTCAAACCGGGATCCTTAGGCCGGTCCTTGCACTTTACACGAGGTGAGCTTAACCCACTGCACTACCGCCCAACTCCCCAGTGCCTTCTTTTTATATAAAAAAAAGAAATATGTACATTGAAAAAATTTGCAATTTTCAAGCATATTTACATGAAATATACAGAAATTTAGCAACATTTTCCACTTGTGTTTATACAAATTTATGGTACTACTACTTTTTGTTGTAATTCCTATTATTTGATTTAACTGCTTTCATGTTGGGTTCTGAGGTAAGTTATCAGGATGGGTCTAATAAAAGTTGTTGATTTTAATTTGTTCAGCCATATATATGGGCTGGGATGATGATTTCATGATCTATAAATTAGGGCTGAAGTGACAATCTCTGATCTTTATCTAGTGCATTATCTTCATTTACAGTAAACATTAGAACAAAATCAGTGATATATACAATCATACCTAAATAAGTTTTTTAGTCAGAGAAATCTGTAATTTCTTTTTATTCAAATTAGAGTCTAGCTTTCATTTGAATTATACTAGATTATCCACAGGTTTTTCTCTTTCCCTCTATCCACCATTCATAATCCAATCCAGGTCACCAAATTACATTTATTTTGCATTCTGAAATTTTTTGTGGTCTGTGATTTTTTTAAAGTAATTTTTTACTTTATGCAATCTTTCACTTAAAGGATTAAGCTGGGTTACTTGTGCTTGCTTATTCAGATTATTTAAAAGTAATTAGACTGACAAAATACTTCCCTTGGATAGTATCCTGCTTTTCTACAAATGTGACCCAGTTAGAGTCCAACCCTCACTACAGTGGAAGAATGCTGTAGCTTCTTTGACTCTTTATCCCTGCCTATTTACTATTGCTTATACAGTTAATATATTCTCATAACAAATTATGCAAAATTATATACAATGAATCAAGTCTTATTTTTTATTTATTCTAAATGTCTTTCCTAGAAACAATATTTGTTAGCAGGTTATTATACATTATTTCAGAGATGTTTTGAATATATTCAAATCTGTTCAAGTATATTTCAAATAGTAAACTCAAGGCATGTGGTTATTATATTCATTCAATGGTAAGTTTTCTTCACAGGAGTAGTCATTATAACAAACACTTTTATAAACCTCCCTCACATTTAAATGTTCTTTGTTTAGAAAAGCTCCCATTATTAGATGCCTAGTTTCTCTATCAGCAGTAAAAATAAATTAACCTTGGCCTACCCAAGGTGAGATTGTATATTCATTTTGTTCCTCCTAAAATATTATGACCAACTCTAAATATTATGCATGCCTTTCATTGTGTGTTACTGGATTCTATTCCCTGGCTTTACCCAGAAAAAATGGGAATTACTGGGAACTATCAATTGTCCAAATAATAGTAAACAACTCATTTATTTTTTTTTCACATCCAATCATGAGAACAACAGATATTCAATCATGAGCATGTCCTATGCCGAACCAAGGTAAGGAGAAAAGGGAAGATAAGATGCTATCGCCTCCTACTTCATCACTGTACTCTTTAAATTGCTTCTAGAGCTTGACTATTAACACAGTTTAATTCACTCAGTTTGTAGTGGTGCATTGGTGTTCTTCATATTGGAAGAACATTTTAATTCTCCACATGAGATTAACACCACATCTAGGACTTAGTTGATGTAACTTGGGAAAGAATTGAGCATAGTAACTTCAATGCAACAGGGAAGTAATTTATGTTATTGTAACTAGACATCCTCAGGGAACTAAATAATTTCTGAGTGTCTGGAGGTAGAGCAGCATTAATCTAGAACAGGTGCAAACAAAAAAGTTCCATTGAAATTTTTATAACTTCTGTATCCCCCTTCAATATTTTCTCTACAGTTTGCCTTTGACTGTGCAATCATAAATATAACAGCGGTTTTACTTTATCCAATCATAATATAAATCTATACTACTTGACTTAAATTTAATTTTCAATCCTTTAGTCAGCTTCTCCATTCCCGAGCTCTATCTAGTGATGTTTTTGAATATACAGATTTTAGCACATGACTTTGGCTTTGTTTTTATTTTATGAATGCCATGTCCCTAAAGTTTTTGCCTGCTTGAGGCAGTCTTACTGCTGATTTTATAATTATAAAATTACTTGGATATGTATTATATTTTAAAAATTATAAGAATGTTCCAGAATTCTGACATTAAGTACTGCTTGAAAAAAATCTTAGAATAAGGCAATCTTTCTCTTCTATTTTTTGTGTTTGCTTTAGTGTTTTTATTTGGATGTTCATGTCTTTTTAGAATTTTATACACTAGATATTGGTTACTTTGTGTTACTTTTTCCAAGAGTATAGTGGTGTCTTTCAATTGACATATTATCTATTTGTTCCAGGCAATTCTTCTTTTATTGTGGCACACATTCTCTTAAATTATTATCTCTTCTTTTTTTCCTGTAACCAGCCTGTTTCTACCTTTTATAATGGGGTAGGGCTCTGGAGAGATGAGGTTCTAGGACATGTTGGTGAGGTTATCTGCTTAGGGAAGTCAGGATGGGACATATGGGTAATTTTATAAATTGTCAGTCTGACCAAGTACACAAACTTTTCATAAGAATATATTTATTTAATTATGTTGTTGTAACTTTATAATTTTTCCAAATGTATTTATATAATACTGCTTTTCTATATTTGTTTAATTTAATTTCTCCTTGATTCTCCACTGTCTATTCAATTTTCATTTGTGTTTATTTGAATATATATATATATATATTTATTTAGAGACAAATTGACTAAAATATGACATTTACTCTTCCAGATGAGGAGAAAAATCATGAGTTATATAACATCTGTATTCAAGGGCAAAGTAAAATTTGATGGGACAATACAGAACATATATATAACCATTCACTCCATTTTGTTTGTTTGTTTGTTTTTTTGATAGTATTGGTTTTTATCCACATACATAATGGACAGTTGTATTTTATTTTTATTTATTGATTTTTTAAATGTTTTATTTTTATTAGTAATTTAATGTTGATTTACAAGATTGTAAGGGGTATAATTATAACAAGGGTGTGATTCCACAGTTTTCACCACCAGAGTTCTGTGTCCCACTCACTTCATTGGAAAATTCCCTATTGTTTATCCCTCTGGAAGTATGGACCAAAATTATTTTTGGAGTGCAGAAGGTAGGAATTCTGACTTTTATAACTGCTTCCCCACTGGACATGGGCATTGGCAGGTAGATCCATATCCCTATCTTGCTTCTACCTTTCTGTAATGGGGTAGGGCTCTGGAGAGGTGAGGTTCCAGGACACATTGGTGAGATATCTGCCCAGGGAAATCAGGATAAGACATATGGGAAATTTTATAAATGTCAGTCTGACTAGTTACACAAACTTTTCATAAGAATATATTTATTTCCTTATTCTGCTGTAGGCTTATAATTTTGCTATTTTTTTCTTTTTAGTTCAGCCTTACAAATTCTTCATGCCATCTCTAATAATAGACACACATTAAAAAAAAATGCTATGTCGATTTACCTCACATGCATATACATTTAGAAGAACTATACCATTGTTTTACATAAACAGAATATTTAAATTTATAAATTCTGTTATATTCTAGTAACATTATCTCCTGGAAAGTTCTTTAAATTAGTTAATCAAGCTATCATGCATTCTTCCATTGAATGTAAAATGGTTCATGCTGTGAATGTGAAGTAAATTTAGGCCAACTCTCCAGTGACAAATATTTGCTTTGTATACAGTTGCTTTCTAAGAAAAAAATGTGTCATTATGCATAACTATCTTACTTTGGATGATTTATTATTATGGAATATTTTCTAAAGATTGCATTTACTGAGTTGAAGAATATTTGATTTTTAAAAATTTAATACGTTTCCATATTGCTTTTGACGGATGTAATAATAATTTCTATTTTCCTCAGAAATACAAGAGGATATGATCTCCACATCACATGTTGTGTGGTTGAAAATGTCATGACACATTTTTTTCCATAAAAATGTAGAAATAGTGCATCATGAATTTTCCAACAATACGATATACAAGCACATTTTTGTATCTTAGGTTAGTATTTACAGACGTTTGCTATTGCTACCTAAATTATATTTCCATGGTTAACATAATAGTCATGCATTTTATGTTTACATATATATATATATTTTTTTTTTCTAGTTGAATTTTCTTGTGGGGTCCAGACAGTGTCACACCTGGTTAAGTGCACACACCACTGTGCTCAAAGATTGGGATTCAAGCCCTTGGTCCCCACTGGCAGGGGGAAAGCTTCACAAGTGGTGATGCAGGGGTGCAGATGTCTCTCTGTCTCTTTCCCTCTCCCTCTCTTCTCTGTCTCAATCCGATAGTAAATAAATAAATAAATATTTTTAAAACATGAAATACTCTTAAAAAGAATTTTCTCGTGTTTGTCTAAGTTTGTTATTGATCTTTTATATAGATAATATATGTGGAGTTTTTCAACCCCAGTTTTTTTTTTTTTTTGTCAATTTAAGAATTTAATGGGCTGGGAAGATATCATACTGATTATGCAAAAAGACATTCATGCCTGAAGCAACAAAGATTTGTATCCAGCACAAAACTGTAAGCCAGCGCTGAGCAGTGCTCTGCTAAAAAACAAAGCTCCCAAGTTCTAACCTCTACTCATTCCTGGAACACTTTTTTTTAAAAAAAATAATTTTCTTTCGATAGAGGGTAAGACAGAGGAAGAGAAGGGGATAAAGAAAGAGAGAAGGAGAGACACATGCAGCATTTCTCTACCTCTAGTGAATATTGCCCCTTCCAGGTGGGAACCAAGGGCTTGAACACTGGTCCTCCTACATGGTAATATATGCATGATATCAGATATGTCACTACCTGACCCCATGCTACATTTTTTAAAATTTAAAACATGAAAAAATCTTTACAACACCCCAAACTGGGGGCAAGATTGTGTGAGCTCCTTTAAATGAAAGAATCTAGTGTATATATTATATGAACTATATCAGAATCATTTGGAAAATGCAAGGCTACCATCACAGTGGTGGCATTAAAGAACATTGCACATACAGATTGGCGTATACAGGCCACAATATCAGAGTACCTTTGACTCTCTAAAATGTACCTTTTGATATTTCCTGTCTCAGATTTGCTCATTCACCAGACTGAAGAGATGCAAGTGGCATTGTTAAAAGCGTGCTTATGATTATGAACAAAAGAACTGCTTTTTAATTTCAGAAATGTCTAAAAAGAGACATTTAATATACATGAGTAAGGAGTTGTTACTACTTGCTTTTTTTGAAACTTGAAGCTTTAATCAGTGTCAGATATTTAGATCTTTATACTTAGAATCTCGTGCCTAGGAGATTAGAGAATAATTTACTAATTAATTAGGAATTCCAGTTTTAGTCCTCTATTTAATTTGCTCCTAATTTTTTGGCTTCATCAACAAAGTTCTGCAACATTTAGTTCTGTGAGCATGAGCTGCTGCAGAACCATCAATAAACAAACACACCGTTTCAATATTTCACTCCAAAAATGTCAATATTTTCTCTCAAGGAAAAAAAAAGTGCACACCAATGACAATAATCAGGAAGACAAAGTAGAAAAAAGGTAGTCGAAGGGGAAAAAATAGTGTTATTAGCTCAAGTCTGATTTAAGTGCTATGGGTAGCATTTTATCTTTAGTTTATTCCAAGATCCTGCTGGAGTATAAAAAGTTTGTTTAAAGGGGTAGTTAAAAGTATCAGGTCATTTGGATTTATTTCAGCACTGCTCTGAAAGCAAGACATTTTTTTTTCTCAATTCTGAAGTGCTGTTTTGGCTCACTGTCAGTCAGGAAACAGATGTCTTGTAGGTGAGATGTTTGCTGCATTATATCACCTAGTGGAAGATGGTGTTTCATCCTACCTATGGGAATAGAGAACTGTATGTTTTGAATTTAGCCATCTAAGGTTGACTGCTTTTCTTTCTTCCTTTCTTTTCTCTTTTGGTTAAAATTCCTTGAGCATAAGAAGCTTATTTAGGGTTCACTGATCTTACTGTCAAGTAATTTAGAAGTACAAAATCCTAAATGTGTAACAATATACTACTTATGCATTTGGGCAAATGATACATGACAATTACTATTTGCTATGAAAATCAATTAAAATTCATTCCTTTTGAAAATTCTGTATTTGAATAATTTAAATCATTATTGTCTGTTTCTTCTAAGAATTCTGCCTTGGCATTTTAAGAGTCACAGATGATACTTTCATCATAACACTCCTCTTTTTTGAGGATTTTATATTTCCAGAATTTACAGATTCTATAGAGATTATAACAGACATTCATAAAACTGCTGCTTGAAAATATTATATGAGAGACTTTATGATATTACTATAAATTTTAGCTTAATAATGCATGCCTTTCATGTAGTTCAGGAAAAATAGAAGACTTTTATAGTGTGCAATCTATTTTGTAGCCTCAGAAAACTGATGATTAGAAATTCTCTTGTAGTGAACATCATATGAAAAATAAAATAAAACAAGCCACTTTATTTTCTAGCTTTAGTTATGATATATCTGTGAACTTTAACATGGGATGGTAAATAAACTAGATGGAATCTATCTGTACTTGGCAAAGAAATTACAGACTGACAAAAACATACTTAGTTTTTCGATGTAATGATAAAATCTTGTATATAGTCATACCACCCTGAACATACCTGACCTCATCTGATAAAATCTTCAATTTTCTAATTTCTGTGATGCCTTTATACTGGGACTAATGACATTGAGTATTATGTAGTAAGTATGAGAGAGCTTACCAGTTGGTGAATAGTATGAACTCAACATCTTCATATTTTTCTTTAGTTCTGTGACATTGTTAAATTTGTATCAAAAACTTAAATTAAATTAAAGGTAATTACTTTTTCTAGGACCATTCATATTTATGAAGTCTTAATGGTCATACTTTAATTAATACACAAATCATGGTTTGTGTCTTTATAAAATTTATTATTACATTTCACTTTTCAGTGAACCTTAGTTCATTGTGTTTTGTCAAAAATGAATGTCAACTTAAAGACCCTGAAGAGCTTTCCTTATTTTTATTGGGGGGGGCATAATGAATTATAGCACATTTGTCTATATATGTGTATGGTTTCCCAGTTATGCGTAACAAGTGTACTTGACCCTCCATCAAGGACCCCAGACCCTCTCTACGCCCACCTCCCTTGTTCCATTCCCTCCCCAGAGTCCTTTGCTTTGGTGCAACATACCATCCCTGGTCTGAGTCCTACCCTGGGTTCTCCCTTTCTGACTGTCTTCCAGACACCACCTGCATGTAGCGTCATTCAGTATTCATCCTTCTATTCCTGACCTATCCCTCCCAAAACTTTTCTTTCAGTTTCCAGTGAAGGTGAGACAAAGATTGAGATTTTAGAGTTCCTATTCTGGTTTCTGCATGTTTTTATCTTAAAGCAAACAAATCAACTAAGTGCAAAATTTTCATTTTCATTGTAAAATGGGGTTTAGAAGTTATTCAGAATATACTGCCACACATTTAACCTTTCTCTCTCATAAACTATGAATCCAGTCTGTTGTGCTCTATTCTCTGCTTTATTTCTTGTTAATACTCCATTCTGTAATCTACAACCAACTCACCAACCTGAACACATGAACTCTGACAGAAGAGTTTCATATCTATATTGGTTTGGTTTTCACACAGGAATTCTATATTTGCATAAGCACACATTCTTACAAATTGAAAGATCAAAACAAATTGTTTTATACATGATCATAACAATACTTACCTTTTAAAATTTTATTTGTTATTAATAGTATGTTACAAAACTTCAAGATTGCAATTTATATTTGCAGGAGGAAAGCTTCACCAGTGGTCTCTGTCTCTTTCCTTTTGTATCTCTCCTTCCCCTCTCATTTTCTCTCTGTCTCTATGCAATATATAAATAAATAATACATATATAAACTATTACAATGTATAGTTGCATTCCACATCACTGGATCAACAAAGTTCATATGTTTCAATTCTTTTTTTTTTAATTTTTATTTATTTATTCCCTTTTGTTGCCCTTGTTGTTTTATTGTTGTAGTTATTATTATTGTCATTATTGTTGGATAGGACAGAGAGAAATGGAGAGGGAAGGGGGAAGACAGAGAGAGGGAGAGAAAGATAGACACCTGCAGACCTGTTTCACTGCTTGTGAAGCAACACCCCTGCAGGTGGGGAGCCAGGGCTTGAACCAGGATCCTTATGCGGGTCCTTGTGCTTAGCGCCACCTGCGCTTAACCCGCTGCGCTACAGCCCGACTCCCTTCAATTCTTTTTTAAAAAAATGTTTTTTTATTATACTTATTTATTTATTGGCTAGAGACAGTCAGAAATCAAGAGGGAAGGGAATAATAGAGAGACAGAGACAGAGAGACATCTGCAACACTGCCTCACCACTCATAAAGCTTTCCCCCTGCTAGTGGGCACTGGGTGCTCAAACTGGGTCCTTGTGCATTGTAACATTTGTGCTTAACCAGGTGCGCTACCATCGGGATATTGCAATTTTCCTCATACCACATATGAGTTAAATCATCCCATAGTAGTCCTTCACTTCCTTACTTTCTTCATCGAGCATTATTACTGCCACTTCCATCTATTTAGTCTCAGAAGACACAGTATAGTTTTTTTTTTTTTTAACTGATGAGTAGTGTTTTCCAGATTTTCTTTTATTAGTGACTTAACACTGAGTTATAAAGCTGTATCATGACAGGGTATAATTCTGCACTATTCCCACCACCAGAGACATAGACCGTAGGCTGAGTATATGTTTCTTTTGGGGTACAAAAGGAAGACATTCTGGTTTCTGTAATTGCTTCTCCACTGGAAACAGATGTTGGCTGGTCTGTCCATACCCCCATCTTGCTAGAGGTGAGGTTCTGGGAGAAGGTGAGATCATCTGCCTAGGATGAGATCATAGTAGCATCTGGAATTTCTTAGCTGAAAGGCAGTAAGATATAGAACAGGACAAAGTATTTGATAAACAAAGATCAAAGAGCAGGATTAGAGTAATGAGAATTACCTACCTGTCTAAATCTTTTCACTAGATTAAAAAGTCTATTTAAATGGATGTGAACATAAAAGGATGTGAACAACACATGGAAATCCAGATACAGAGTTTAATTGGCAAAAATTTCAAAGAGGAATTTTCATGCCAGAAGACATTAAATTATAGAAAAATAGATTTTGTGGTTAAAGAATTTGGCTATATGTCATAAAATATAAAATAGTAATTTTTTTATTCCCATATTTACTTTGACAAATCCACTGGTTAGAGAGGAATTTTTATTTATTTTATTTATTTATTCCCTTTTGTTGCCCTTATTGTTTTATTGTTGTTGTCGTTGTTGGATAGGACAGAGAGAAATGGAGAGAGGAGGGGAAGACAGAGAGGAGGAGAGAAAGATAGACACCTGCAGACCTGCTTCACCGCCTGTGAAGCGACTCCCCTGCAGGTGGGGAGCCGGGGTTCGAACCGGGATCCTTATGCCGGTCCTTGTGCTTTGCGCCACCTGCGCTTAACCTGCTGCGCTACAGCTCAACTCCCAGGAATTTTTATCTGACATTCAGATCTAGTTCTAATTTATTTGTAATAATTAGGTGTGTGTGTGTGTGTGTGTGTGTGAGAGAGACAGTTTATCTGTTTTACTTTCAATTTGAGATTACTCCTTAAATGAATACCTCCAAAGGAATAGAATATCTATAGCTGACTATATAGGAGACTTTAAAAATTCTAGGTGTCAAAATAATTATTTTTAAATAATATTTGAGATAGTTAAAGTCATTTATCAACATGGTACTAGATTTGACTTTTACGTTTTATAGACTAAATGATGACGTGGAATAGGTTGTTAATCTCTGTGCCAGTAAAGCTTTTTAATTTGCTAATGTTTGTAATTTATAGTATTGTATACAAAGTACTGTATTGGATTGATTTTGATAACCAAAGGTAAAAGTAGAATAAAAACATAGAGAAGAGTTTTAATTTTTAAATCATTACTAATTTATAGGGTCTTAAATTAATGTTGGTTGAATTTAGATATTATAAGATAAGAAATAATACCTGTCCTGATCAGCTGACTTTGATCTAAGAAATATTTAACAGATAGTAATTACATGACCAAAAATCAGTGGTAGTGAGAACTCTTGGGCTTCTGTCTCAACTGTCATTTCTTGTTCTGTATTCACATTTTATATAATGATAGTGAGGTACTAGTACTGCCCTTAGTGATAAAAAGAAAAAAAAATTAAATAGGACTTTTTGTGTTACATTTTTAAGGTGATAGTTTTCTGTTAAGACTCATTGGAAATTACATATTTTCTTCAATTTTAAAATGGTCTCATCATCTTACAATAATTATTATTTTGCCCAAAGTGTTTTCTGTATGTTTGCAATTACTGTATTCCCACATCCTCCCCAACACCAGGCTGGATACAAATCATAAATTGGTGAGTGTCAACACCCATAGTTTTTGCAGATATTACCTGGGTAAAGTTTTTAAGTGACTGGGGGAAAATATTTCAGAGTATTATCTCTGATCATCATATCTGAGTAATGTTATTTCATTCTACAAAATTGATAATAGTTTCACTGAATATGTATAGTATCTTTTTTTTTCCCTGTTATATGTATAGTATCTTATCATACTTACAGATTCAATTATTTTGTCTTTGAATAGCGTGTTTCTCCTTTAGACTTTTGGATTAATAGAAAAGTTAATTTTGTATGAATTATAGAACTCTAGAAAACCAGAAAAAAACTAACAAAACTTAAACCAAATGGAAGTTAATAATTTTCAGTACATTGAGAGTGGATAGAAAAGATTTAAATTGCAATGTTTTCTTGTGCATTTTTGGCCAATTAAAAAAAATAATTACATACATGCTGCCCTTCATTTTCAAACAATACAATTAGAGAGTTAAATGTTCTTTTGTTTATTGTTTTTAAAAATCTTGTGATGATTATTTTCTTGCTTGACTGGACAAGCCTAATGATAGTTGATGAGAATTCTTTTTTGGTATTTTGTCACTTTTAAAGATCTTTTCTACTTTTGCATTTAAATGATATTCTTTTCCTCTTTAATGAAGAGGAATTATAACTGTACTTTAAAAAAAATTAAGAGTTTCTTCGAGTACAGCCACTTGGAAACTATTTTACCTGAGATGATGATTGTTGTCATATTTCACCTTACTTTTGGTAAATGCAGTTGGAACATTTACAATTATGTTATCTGCCATGTTGCTGAAAATGGAAGTTTAAACTTATACCTTATTTATTTATTTTAATTTTTATTTATAAAATGGAAATATTGACAAGACTATAGGATAAGAGGGGTACAGTTCCACATAGTTCCCACCACCAGAACTCCATATCCCATCTTTTCTGATCGTTTCCCTATTTTTTTATATTTTTATTTATAAAAAGGAAACACTGACAAAAACCATAGGATAAGAGGGATACAACTCCACACAATTGCCACCACCAGAACTCTGTATCCCATCCCATCCCCTGATAGCTTTCCTATTCTTTAACCCTCTGGGAGTATAGACCCAGGGTCATTATGGGGTGCAGAAGGTAGAAGGTCTGGCTTCTGTAATTGCTTCCCTGCTAAACATGGACGTTGGCAGGTTGATCCATACTCCCAGCCTGTCTTTCTCTTTCCCTAGTGGGGCAGCACTCTGGGGAGGTGGGGCTCCACGACACATTGGTGGAGACCTCTGCCCAAGAAAGTCAGATTGACATCATGGTATCATCTGGAACCTGGTGACTGAAAAAGAGTTAAGATATAAAGCACAATACATTGTTGATTAATCATGAATCTAAAGGCAAGAATATTGTAGATGATTTGGGGTCCCTGTTTTGGACAAAGCTGTTTTAGGTATATTTCAAGGGGCCCATGACTTTGCTAGTTTTTGCTTGAGCCTGACAGCTAATATGCAGGTGGACTCAGGTTATTGTCTGGGAGGATGGTGTCATAGTTGGAAAAAGGACTAGAATGTTGGATAAGGTAAGAGAGTAGCTCCCAAATATGGGAAAAGTATATAAATATTATTAAGTATAAACCCCATCGATTTGACCTGGAGCCCATATTCTCCACAGGAGCCTATGTAACCTCTGCATCCCTGTAGGTCTGAGCTGGGATTCTGTGGTCACAGCTAGGGGCATTTCAGGCTGCACTGATTTCAGGACCCGTCTTCCTCGGGTAGTAAGTAGAGTATGTTGTCCAAATTCCCTTCAGAGAATGGAACAGTCCCTACCATTATTGATCCACATTGAGGGCAAGGTCCTGTAGGGGCCTGGTTCGTTTCCAGGTTTTAGCTATTATGAATTATAGTGCTATGAACATGGGTGCACACATCTTTTTGGTTGGGTGTTATGGATTGCTTAGGATATATCTTTAGGAGAGAACTGAGAGCCCAGAACAAAACTCCTACACCTATGGATATCTACTTTTTCATAAAAATAAATTATTAAATTAAATTATTAAATGGAAGAAAGAGGCTCTCTTCAATAAATGATGCTGGGAAAACTGGGTTGAAGCATGCAGAAGAATGAAACTGAACTACTTTATCTCACCAGAAAGAAAAGTCAACTCCAGATGGATCAAGCACCTAGATGTTAGACCAGAAACTATCAAATACTTAGAGAAAAACATTGGCGGAACACTTTCCTACCTAAATCTTACGCATATCATCGACAATACAAACCCAACTGCAAGGAAGACTAAAACAAAAACAAATCAATGGACTAAATCAAATTGATGAGCTTCTACTCAGCAAAAGAAACCATCACCCAAATAAAGAGATCCCTCACAGAATGGAAGAAGATCTTCACAAGTCATACATCAGACAAGAGACTAATAACCAAAATATATAAAGAGTTTATCAAACTTAGCAACAAAAATGTAAATGACCCCATCCAAAAATGGGTAGAGGGTATGAACAGAGTATTCACTACAGAAGAGATCCAAAAGGCTAATAAACATAAAAAAATTTGCTCCAGGTTACTGATTTTTAGAGAAATACAAATAAAGACAATATTGAGATATCACCTCACCCCTGTGAGAATGTCATACATCAGAAACGACAGCAGCAACAAATGCTGAAGAGGTTATGGGGTCAAAGGAACCCTCCTATACTGCTAATGGGGATGTAAATTGGTTCAGCCTCTATGGAGAGCAGTCTGGAAAACCCTCACAAGGCTAGGACTAGACTTCCCATATGACCCAGAACTTTTTTTAACTTGAAAAAATTTAGGATGCAGCTCATTTGTCTTTTAATTTCAAAATATTTTGTAATTCTATTATTCTTTTCACAATGCTATCATGTAAGTTACACAGAATAAATAGTAGTTACTTTCTGGTCAGTGAGAAAGCTGAGTGAGATTAACATAAACTGATTTCCCTTGGATCATGGAGATAGTACAGAGCTAAGCAGTGTTCTTATAAACAAATAAATGTCTCTAAGAAGTTGATTTGCCTAAAATAACAGCACATTTTATAATACTGAACTTAACTTGCATGTCAATAAAATTGGTAAAGTGTTAAATATCATATACATTTTGAATTCAGGAATAGCATACATATGTTTGACTTTAAAATATTTTACTCACTTGAATTATGTGACTAGAGCAGAAAAATTATAAAAAGACTGATTATGCTACTGAGAATAATTTTTGTTTAAATCATATATATTTTTCTAAAATATTTTATTGCAGGAGAGAGAGAAAGAGAGAGAGAGAGAGAAAAAACAGAGTATCATTCTAGTATATGCAGTGCTATGGATCAAACTCAGGACCTTACAGCTTACAAACTACAGTTTCCTACATAAACATTACGTATTTGTAATAAGTAACATTGAAGGTTGACAATTTATTTTTCTACTCCCTGCTTTTTTCCTTTTTTTAAAAAACTATTCTTTGCTTCTTTCCTAAAATTATTCCACAGTGCTCAAGATTTTAATTCCCCTCAAAAAGTAGGTCATATATATTTTAATTATGGTGATAAAAGCCATGTTTAATTTCTCTGCATCTAAACTTAACCCTCTTTCTCTTTCCTCAATGGAAAAGGAACCCATAGACCCCAGAGAGAAACGTTTTTAAATTCTATACAGCAGAATGTAAGAGGCTTGTTAAAAAGCAGATCAGTGTTTTATCTTAGAACATTGTTCACAGATATTTAGAGGAGAAGCCTTCTGGTTCAATGTCTTTAGAATCATCCAGATCGTGGATCTCAATTTCCATTTGTCTTCCCAGATTTCAGAAATTTTTAGCTGCTATTTAAATATAATTTTTGTTCCATACCCTCATATATTTCTGTGATTATCATTTTAGGGATATAATTTATTTTGATTGTATTTCATGAATTATGTTTTTGTTTAACTCTTTCCTGGTTTTTTTGTGTGTATGACTACAAATATTATATCTTCTGCATCACTGATTCTTTCTCTTGCAAAGTTAAGCATAATTTTGAAGCTCTCAGTCATTGAATGTTTCGACTTTAGAATTTTACTTTTCTCAGTGCTTTCTATTTCTTTGTTGAAGTTCTCATTTGGCACTGTTTTCTTACTACTTGTCAAAACTTTTTGTAGTTCACTAAAATTCTTCAGTAGGATCACTGCAAATTCTTTATCTGATAGTTCATGTATCCTTTTCTTTATATGACCTTTGTTTGTTTTATTTGGCAGTGCTATGCTTATCTGATTTTTTTTTTTGGTACTGTAGTTCTTACACTGGTATTTGTGCATATGAGTAAGTAGTGTTCTCTTTCATATTTTATAGATTTACTTTGACAGAGATAGTTTTTCAAATGTCAGAGCAGGTTGGATTTCTGGATATTTTTATTGGTGATGCTTTTGACAGGTAGGAGCTTGTTTATTAATAGTTTATTTTTGGACAGGTTAATGCTCAATCAGTGAGTGTGGGTGTGGAAGTGGCACTAAGACCTGAGGATATGACTGCAAGCCTGGTTCACTGCCTACACAAGGCTGTAGGATGATCTCTTCATATCCCTAGGTTCTCTGATCAGGTTTCTTACGTTTGGGATGGTCCAAGAGTCAGCACAGGGTAGGGCTATGAATTAGTTTATTTAGAGTAAATGAATGGGGACAGTGGTCAGGAGCCAGAATCTGTATGCTTCACTATTTGGAGACTTCAATCAAGCAAATTTGTATATATTATACTTGGGCCTTTCTGTGTTGCCTGATTTTCTCTCTCAACAGGAAGAAGCCACAAGCTGGGCTTTTTTTCAAGAGCCACTGGGAATAGTATCCACAGATGGATTACATCATTATTTGAGCTCTTTTGGTAAACCCCTTAGTTGGGCCAGCTGAAAGAAATGAGCAGGCATTTTGATTTGTTTATCTGCCTGGTTGGTGTGCAGAAACCAGTTCTGAAGCTGAAAAAGTTCTTTAAGGTCTTAACTCTGCTGACCCCTAGCTCCTAAATTCCCTGACTAAAAGTACCAGTGTTTTTTTCTTTTGGACAGTCAACTGATCCAGACTGACTCAATTCCTCTCCCTGAGTGGAGACAAGCCTAGTTCCAGTTCTGAAATGGCTCTGTTTGGGGACCCATTTTAAGTACACTTGGGCCCAGTCAAATTTCCTGGTCTGACTTTGTCATTCTCTTGGCTTGGAAGGTGAGCAAATTTACTGGTTTAGCTTACTGCTTGGATGATGTAGGTTAAAACTCTTGTCTATTATAAACAGAATGCTGGTAATTATCTTCCTCTTTTCCATCATAGTGATTAAGCGTAACAAATTCCTGTGCAATCTCCTAGGGAAAATAAGTGTGGGTTTTCCTAAGAATAGATTCAAAATCCTGATGTAGGTAGACAACCATTCTCTGTTCTCCTTTCCTACTAGGATAGTTATAAGCTTTGAAGAGCACAGACCATGTGACCAGAATATAGCTAAAACTCTTATTTATCTGTCTTTCTTTATCTCTGTGATGCAAGGGGATATTTCAGCATCAGCACCATGTTCAAGAATAATCTCAGTGATTTTTTTTTTTTTATGATTAGTGTTGGTTACTCTTTTTGTGAGAAGAAACAAAGTCAGGTAAGATTTATTTATTATTATTATTTATTATTTTTATTTTTATTTTATTTACTAGAGACAGCCAGAGATGGAGCGGGAAGGGGATGATAGAGAGGGAGAGACAGAGAGACAACTACAACACTGCACCACTTGCAAAGCATTCCCCCTGCAGGTGGGGACAGGGGGCTTGAACCTGGGTCCTTGCGCATCATAACCAGGTGAGCCACCACCCGGCCCCTTATTATTATTTTTTTCTAGAGCAATGTTGAGCTCTGTTGCTAGGCATTGAACCTGGGACCACAGCCACTAAAGTTATTTACTTATTGCATAATCACTGTGATATCTCCTCTGCTCATCATCATAGTCTTGATGACTATGTCAATATTTTGTATGAAAATGTGTAGATAGACACTTACATACAACTTATTGTCTGCTCTGTTTTTGTGAATTTATGTCTATTCTAGTTTATATGAATTATGCATATAATTTGGAAAAAATTCACACAAGTAAAGTTGTTTTACAGATTAAAATGTTAATGGGAATATGCAAGTATAAATATGTATGCATAACTCTAGTTTGTGGACAGAAAAATCTCTAAGCATAGAAAAATCAAATGGTGATTACAATTTATTTAAAGAAAATCCATTTTATGTATATAATATTAAGTGGCATGAGATACAGTCTTTTATGGGAATATATGAATAATTTATTTAATCTTATATAATATTTGGATATTAAGAATAGTGAAAATGAAAGTACAGGAATTGAAAACATCTGGAGGAGGCCGATCCATTTTATTGTATAGAAGAGTAGAAATTGTGGAAAAGAAGATCTATTTGATACCTGCTATTTTTGATATCATAGCAGGAAAAAATTACTAGGGTAAAATAGCATAGCAAAACTAAATAACTGGAGAAAATATGTTTATAAAACTTGTTAATATCTTTTAGTTTACCAAAAATTATTGTACACTTTGTAACATTCAATATACTCTTTTATTCCCCCCAGAAATAGACAGAACTGGTCATCTTCTGAATTGACCATTAAGTGAATTGGTCACTTGCTAGGCTATACCTCTCTGTCAAAAAATTGTCTTTGACAAAATAATTTTCAGTAAAGTAGTCAGTTCTCTTTATTAGTTATCCCGTGTTTGGTCTTTTTTTCTGACTAGTTTATTCTGCTCCGTATTACCTCTCTCCATTAAAAAAAAACAAAACAACCTTTAATCTGCAGATAACTTTTTATATAATCCTCTCAAATAATATTGAAAACCCTGTAGAATATAGACTCAGTCCTACCATCCAATCATAGTTCTGCCACATCAGACTCTACTCTCACATATTGGGGTTTTTACCAGCACTGTGTCCATGTTTCACAATGCATTTATCCAAGACATTTTTTCTAGCCTGAGAAGATACTTACCTTTCTTCCTATCAAATAGGAAGGCAGGAACTGTTGTGTATAATATATTTCACATGTCTCAGAGTTGAACACAAAGGCTTTACAGGTAACAAATGCTAAAATATTTATTGAGCTTTAGCAACTGGGGGAAAACCTAAGCTTGCCAGGTAAAGAAGGGACTACAAAAGATGGAAAAGGGCAAGAGAATGGCTCACTTAATGATGGCCTTCTTGGCCACTGCCAGGCACCCTATCACCTAGGGCTCTAGTCAGGGAATTCTTAGATTCTCCCATAGATTCAATGGGTCTGGACCTCTACTAGATCCTTCTCTCCACCATCACTAGTCACTTCCATCAGGAATGCCATTATAAGTCCTCTTGTGAGCTTCTTCAGGACAGTACCCTCACTATGAACTACTAATGGTAAGGATTACCACACTCTCTGAAGGGAGGCTGGTTCATGCTATCCTACCACTTGAGGAATACTGGTCCTGAATTGAGTGCAGCCCCAAATGTTTCTAGTTGTGGCCATGGACTGTGAACACTGACTAACAAGGACTTGGAGGTTATATAGGCTCTTGTGATAAATATGAATATATCTGGGTCAAGGGTTTGATCAATGTGGAAATATTTCGTTGAATTTATATATTTTCTTCAAGTTTGGGAGCTACTCTCTGCCCTGATCAAGATTTCTAGTTCTGTTCTCAATTCTGACATTCAATCTTCCCGGACAATATTTTTAATCCACCTGCAGTTTAGCTATCAGGTTCCAGCAAAAATTACCACAGTCATGGAACCACAGTCATAGAATAGCTTCTATCCATCCTAAAATCCCTATTCCCATCTGCTCTACTCATACTTTATTGTTCATGTTCATTAAACATTTTATCTTGCTTTATATCTTACTGAATTTTAGCCACCAAGTTGCAGATGCTACTATGATTCCATCCTGAACTCCCTGGGTAGATGGCCTCATCAGTGTGTCCTGGGACTTTACCTCTTAAGAGCCCCAACCCATTAGGGAAGATAGAAATAGGCTGGGGTTATTGGTTGACTTGCCAATGCCCATGTCTAATGGAAAAGCAATTACAGAAGTTAGACCTTCCACCTTCTGCATCCTAAAAAGAATTTTGGATCATACTCCCAGAGGGGTAAATGTTAGGGGAAGATAACTAGAAGGCTCTGAACTCCAATTCCATCAGGACCTAAAGACAGAAGAGGGAAAAAAAAATAGGACCGGCACTCAGAAATATTAGGTGTGACTTGGAAAGGAAGAGAAGGGAAGACCATAGAGGAAAATAGTAAGCATGTATAAATATAAATAGTAATCAAAATAAAAGTCAATCCATATCTGATCTTGGGAGAACTAATGTTAATTTCCATTGGAGGGAATGGGGACACAGATTTCTGGTGGTGGGAAAGGTGGGAAATTATACCCCTGCCATCTTATAATATTGTAAATCAATATTAAACCACTAAAAATTAATTAAGAATATATATGTTGAATTCTTTAGTGGATAAAATAATTAAAAGAAATATTACTATTAATACTTGCAAACCATCCCCAATTTATTGTCACATAGGTGATTAGAGTTTAGATACAGGTCCATGAAGGATGATAAATGACATAGTGGGGGTTGTATTGTTAAATGGGAAACTGGGGAATGTTATGCATGTACAAACTATTGTATTTACTGTTGAATGTAAAACATTAATTCCCCAATAAAGAAATTAAAAAAAAGAGTTTAGATCAAAGGGATTGGAAGTTATAAAGCATCTCTTTAACGCCTCTTACAAACAAACAAAAAACAATTTAAAGCTATTGGATAAATTATACATGCTGCTCCATAAGAGCAGACTTCTTCCTTAAAAATTAGACTTGGTGGGAGTCGGGCAGTAGTACAGTGGATTAAACGCAGGTGGCGCCAAGCACAAAGACCACAGAAACATTCCGGTTCGAACCCTGGGCTCCCCACCTGTAGGGGAGTCGCTTCACAAGTGGTGAAGCAGGTCTGCAGGTTTCTATCTTTCTTCCCCCCCTCTGTTTTCCCCTCCTCTCTCCATTTCTCTCTGTCCTATCCAAACAATGATGACATCAATAATGACAACAATAATAACCACAACACAATAAAAAAGGACAACAAAAGGGAATAAATAAACATTAAAAAATTAGACTTGGTTATCTAGAAACAAAAGACCAAAGATTAGCTCTCAGGTAAACTGACATTTAAAGTTGACATGTGGATGGGCCTAGACCTCGAATAAATCCCTCTCTCCATTGTTACCAGTCATCTCTATCAGAAACAACAAAATAGACCCTTTCGTGCGCACCCATAGAACCTTGCCCTCAACTTGGATCAACAACCGTAGAGAATGTTCCATCCTCTGAAGGGAGGCTGGACAATACACTCTATGCTACACCTGAGGAAGATGGGTCCTGATATTGGGGAAGCTTGGAATGTTCCTACTTATGACCACAGAATGTGAGCTCAGATCTACAGGGATGCAGAGTTCACATAGGCTCCTAAGCTGAGTATAGGCCCCAGATCACATCAAATCAGCGGGGTTTACAATTAACAATATTTATATACCTTTCCAATATTTGGGAGCTACTCTCTTCCCTGATCCAGCTTTCTGGTCCTTCTGCCAGCCTTGACATCATCTCCCTAGACAATTAGGATCCACCTGCATATCAGATTTCAGGCTCAGGCAAAATAAACAAAAAACACTAACATAGCCACAGGCCCTTTGGAATATAACTAAAATATTCTTACTAGCTATTTATAAAATGGAGACACCCCCCAACTCTTCATCTGCACTATTCCAGCCTTTAGGTCCATGACTGGTCAACAATTTGTTTGGCTTTATATGTTAACTCTCTTTTCAATCACCAGGTTCCAGATGTTAGCATGATGCTGACCAGACTTCCCTGGACAGACAACCCCACGAATGTGTCCTGGAGCTCTGCTTCCCCAAAGCCTTTCCCCACTAGGGAAAGAGAAAGACAGGCTCGGAGTATGGATCCACCTGTCAGTGTCCCTGTTTAGTGGGGAAGCAATTACAGAAGCCAGACCTTCCACCTTCTGCATCCCTCAATGACCTTGGGTCCATACTCCCAGAGGGATAAAGAATAGGAAATCTATCAGGGGAGGGGGTGGGATACAGAGTTCTGGTGGTGGGAATTGTCTGAAGTTGTACCCCTCTTATTGTATGGTTTAGTCAATGTTTCCTTTTTATAAATAAAAAATTTAAAAAAATAAAGTTGGTATATGAAGAAACAAAGAATAAGCAAAAGTCACAGATGAAGTAGCAGTTTGATGGAGAAGAGATTCAACTACCAGATACCTCTTCTTGTATTTAACTGAAATTTATTAATTTTTCAACTTATGGAGGAAATGTTGACTTGTAATACCATTGTTAAATCCTACAAATCAATATTTTCTCAATAAAGTGATATTTGATTTTAAAATAAAGACAATTGTTGAGGGGCCAGGTGGTGGTTCATCTGATTGAGTGCATGTTACAATGCTTAAGGACCAAGGTTTGACCCCCCAATCCCCACTTGCAGTGGGAAAGTTCTACACGTGGGAAGCAGGAGTGTAGGTGTCTCTCTGTCTTCCTCTCTATCTCCACGTTCCCTCTCGATTTCTGGCTGTCTTTACCCAATAAATAAAGATTATTAAAAAATATTTAAAAATACTGTTGTTGACAAAGGGTATACTTTTACATCTGCCAAGAAAGATATTAGCATGAATTGCTCACTACCAAATTGTCATCTGCTTCTGCTATAGGACACTGAGCCCCCAAAACCTTTTCTGAATAAATGGACCATGGATTTAGCAAAGTTTTACTAGTGTTAGGGAAATATGTGTCTAATTAGAATGAGTGCACTAGAGGATTAGAGGGAAAAATTAGACATTTGAAAATGAAAGACCTATTATTACAGATTATTAAAAGAAAGGAAGAGAGAGAAAAAAACAGAGCGTGGTCACTCTGGCATGTTCAGTGCCAGGGAGAAAATCCAGACCATCATATATTGAATTCCTGAATATGGATATTATGTTTAGTTGTTTTATATAGTTTAGTACACTTATAGCTGAATATACACATGCATAAGTGAATATATACACATGTATGTATATATGTGTACACACATAAATTTTGTTCTTACAATAACATATAAGTTCTGAGGGCCCTGTAGGTAACTTGCTATGATGTTCAGCTATGATGTTCAGCTCAGGACTTTATCTGGATTGTGGGTGGAATTGAAATGGACAGATTATAACCAAAATATTTTTCTGCTGAAGTGGATAGAGTAGATGAGTTCCTTATTTTTAATTCAGTTTAGTGCTTGTAAACTTCATAGAAGTTTCGCAGGATTCTCTGGATTTCTGTGGTGTCTGTTGTGCTATCTCCTCCATCATTTACAGTTCTATTAATTTGAGTCTTTTCTCTTTTTTGTTTGTTGAGTCTGGCTAGGGGTTTGTCAATTTTGTTTAATCTTTCAAAGAACCAACATTTGACTTCATTGATCTTTTGTATGGTTCTCTTATTTTTGATGTTGTTTATTTCTGCTCTAATTTTAGTGATTTCTGTCCTGGTTGCTTTAGGGTTCCTTTGTTCCTCTTCCTCTAAGTCCTTAAGATGTGAAGTAAGATCATTCATTTGAGCTTTTTCTTGTTGTTTAATATGTGATTGTATGGCTATAAGTTTCCCTCTCAGTACTGCTTTAGCTGTGTCCCAAATATTTTGATAGGTTGTGTCTTCATTTTCATTTGTTTCCAAGAACATTTAAATTTCCTGCTTGAGTGAATCTCTGACCCAGTGGTTCTTATGGAGTATGGTGTTTAGTTTCCAAATTCTGTGACTTTTAATAATTTTCTATTTGTTGTTAAATGTTAGTTTTACTCCGCTGTGGTCTGAGAAGATACTTGGGATGATTTCAATGCTCTTGAATTTATTGATGCTGTCTTTGTGGCCTAACATGTGGTCTATCCTTGAGTATGTGTTATGTGGATTTGAAAAGAATGTGTATTCCAGTTTTTTGGGGTGAAGGACTCTGAAAATGTCCAAGAAATCTAGTCTGTCAATCTCTTCATTTAATTCTCTTGTATCTTTGTTGATTCTTATTTGTTGACCTAAGTGTGAGAGTGGGGTATTGAAGTTTTCTACTATTATTTATTATTTACTATGTTACTATTGATATATTTTTGAAATTCTTTCAGTAGTTGCTTGATGTATTTAGATGGTCCCTCATTGGGTGCATAGATGTTAATAATTGTTAAGTCTTCTTGGCTGATTGATCCTCTAATAATTATGTAATGTCCTTGCCTATCTTTTAATATTTTATTTAATTTAAAATCTATTATGTCTGAGATGAGAATGGCTGTTCCTGCCTTTTTTTTGTTGTCCATTAGCCTATATGATAGTTTTCCATCCTTTCACTTTAAGTCTGTGTTTATCTTGTTGTGTCAGATGGGATTCTTGCAAGCAGCATATGGTTGGGTTATGTTTTCTGATCCATCCCCCCACTCTGTGCCTTTTGATGGGTGAGTTTAAGCCATTGACATTGATTGATATTATGGATTAATAATAGTAGTGTCATTGTTCAAAAAAGATTTGTGTTTGCTCTGATATATTGCAAGTATTATAGTGATGATCTTGTTTATAAGAGGCCTTTTAGAACCTCTTTCAGGGCTGGTTTGGTGATGTTTGCCTTCTTTAACTGTTGTTTGTCTATGAAGGTTTTGATCCCTCCATCTAGTTTGAATGAAAGTCTAGCAGGATATATTATCCTTGATTGAAACCCTTTTTCATTCAGTGCTCAATAGATATCTTGCCATTCTCTTCTGGCTTTCAGAGTTTGAGTGAAGAAGTCTGCTGATAGTCTTATGGGTTTTCCCCTGTATGTGACTTTTTGTTTCTCTCTTGCAGCCTTTAGGATCCTTTCTTTATCCTTACTTCTTCTCATTGTGACTATGATGTGTCTTGGTGTCTTCAGGTCTGGGTTGATTCTGTTTGGAACTCTCTGGGCCTCTTGAATCTTGATGTCCATTCTGTTATTCAGGTCAGGAAAGTTTTCTTCTATTATTTCCTCTAGAATGTTTCCTTCCCCTTCCTCTCTTTCTTCCTCTGGCAGGCCAATTATACGAATGTTTTTTCTTTTGAGATCATCCCATATGTCTCTGTTGTTGTTTTCAGTGTCTCTCAACCTCTTTTTGAGCTCTTTCACCTCTTTCTTCATTTTCTCTAACTCATCCTCTGTCTGACTAATTCTGTTTTCTGCTTCTGTTAGTCTGCTTTCCCTTCCCTCAGCTTCTTTTTTTCATTACAGCTTTTTTCAGCTTTCAGTTCTCTAAATGCCTCCAGATAATCAGTATTTTCCTTGGGGGTCTCATCTGTTGTTTCCCTAATACTGTCATTCCTTTCCTCCAATGTTGTTTTCATTTCTGTGATTAATAAGTTTATTATTGCTTGCATACTTTTCTTATCTATGGTTACTTCTGGCTGATTTGTAGTTTCTTCTGGGATTTTGTCTTCATTCATTGTAGTAGCAGTTTTGTTTGTTTTTGATCTACCTATTTTTTTGATTTATGTGTTTCTTATTTTTATGTTGTTCCTCAGTTGTTGTGTTTTGAGTACAAGCAACACTGTACTAAATACTTTTATGAAAAATGCACTCACCAACCTAGGAATTACAATAGCAACTGAGGCAAGGATTGAAGCAGTTTATTTACTACCAGTTAGCCAAACAATGTCTCCAGTTTGTGAAAAAATAGCAACCAAGTCCAAGTGAAGAATAAAGAGAAAGGAAAGAAGGGATAGCAAGAATAAACAATTATGCAAATCTACTATCCACTGTATATTGTAGGGATAGCAAGAGGAGAAAGGGAAGTAGAGCAGAGATACACACAAAATAATTCACAAATGAATATCAGTGAATCCAGAAAGACAAAGAGGAAGGAAGGAAGAAATGGAAGACAAGATAAAAAAAAGAGAAACAAGAGAGAAAAAAGAAAAAAGATAAGTAAAGAGCTGTAATAAAAGAGCAGTGAAAGGAAAGTTTTTTAATTGATTAATTTATTTTTTATTTTATCTTTTTAATTAGCTAGGTGGAGGTAGAAGGGGAGAGTCTGTAGAGGAGGTAGGAGTAATGAGACTAGTTCCTCTCACAATGTATAAGATTCCCAGTCCCCCAGCAATGAAAGATACCCTAAGAGTTAATTCTGGCCAACCTAAAGGAGGGGGGGAAAGATATACACCTTTATATAATATTAATAATAAAATAGAGCAGTGTAAAAGACCTGTCCCATATTTCCTCAAGCCTCCTGAGCAGAGGAAGCTGATTGTTAATAAAAAAAAAAACAAAAAAACAACCTCAGAACTAGACAAGAATAGCAGGAATAGACAGTTATGCAAATCTGCTATCCATTGTATATTATAGGGATAGCTAAAGGAGAAAGGGAAGTAGAGCAGAGCTACACACAGAGAGAGTCCAGTCTGAGTCAGATTTCTTCCCCAAAATAATTCCCAAGCGTGTATCAGTGAATTCAGAAAGCTGATGGAGGAAGGAAGAAAGGATGACAAGAATGAGAAAAAGAAGAAAAAAGAGAAAAAAGATAAGAAAAAGAATAATAATAACAGAGCAGTGAAAGAAAATATTTTATTTATTTATTTATTTATTATTATTTAATTAGCTATGCAGGGGGGCAGTGAAAGAATGGGTAGGGGTGGTAGAAAAAGTGAAACAAGTTATTTTAGCGGCGAATAAGACACCCAGTCCCCTAGCAATGGAAAATACACTGAGTTAATTCTGGTCAACCTGAAGTAGAGGGGGAAAGGGGTACACATTTATCTTGTATTGATGATAAAATAGAACAGAGTAAAAAAATCTGTCCTGTCTTCAGCTTGGATGGCTCCAGATTGCCTCAGGCCCCCTGAGCAGAGGCAGCTGATTGGCTACTTAGAAAGAAAAAAGGCCAAAGGTTTCAGAAGGGAATAGACAGAATGAATGACACCCCCTGGTGGGACAGGAATCTTGGTAAAGAAAGAGGCTCAGCAGGGGAGCCTGCTAGGAGCAGATATCTGGTCCCCAGGGACTGGTTTTGGGGTGGGTGGGGGGTGGGGTACACTTTGGGAATAATAATTAAAATTTTTTCCCTTTATTTTTACTCTATTTTCTAACCCAAATTGAGCTATAGTCACCTCCTTGGTGTCACTGCTAGGACCCCTTATTGACTGGCTTACTAAAGGCAAAAAAAATCCTTCCGTTTCCAGTAGATGTGGTTGGAGCTCAAGCCACTAGCAGCTTCTCATTCCACCATCTTCTGGAATCCCCCCTCTTTCAGCATTTTTAACAATGAAAGATCTCTTAATCCTGATAAACTGTGGCAATATCATTAAGTTTTATATTCTATAATGCAGAAACATTTTACATATAATGCAAAAATCCCCTTGAAAAAGTTGTTTTTTTTTTTCATGTCCTTTACATCTTTATTTTCAACACATTTTATAATAACTATGTGAAACTCTTCCAGTACTGAGTTTTGGAGGAGGACTTTTATTTATTTTGACTAAAACTAAAAAATATTTTTACAGGTTATTATTAACTATTATAATCTCTGACATTATTATAACATTGATAAAATTATTTCCTAGTGAATTCAAAGTTGTAGGTTATTCTCACTAATAATATAGCTATTTTTATGTGTATTTTACCTACATCATAAATAGCGTTAGAATTATTTGACACAGTGTTGAGAAGACACAAAAGATGAGAAATTCACAATGTTCTATTTATAAATAAAATGAATAAGTAATATGAAGTTTCATTCTACTATTGTGTAGAGTTAAATTTGATGGATATAATGATATCTGATGTTAATGTTTCTATAGTATCATAAACAATGATATATGAAATATTTCTCATTTATAGATTTAAAAAACAGATTATTTCTTGTGCAGTGTGTGAGAATCATGATTTCAACATACAGTGCATCAATGAATGTTTTTAAGGATGGTGATTCATATTTATGATTTAATTTTAAATTTTGTGTTCTGATTTTTCTTTTTCTCCTGGTATAAAGAAGGCAGAGTAGTAATCCATTTCAAGCTGACAAGGAAATTTAACGTAGAATATCTTTCTTTTTCAAGAAAATTAGCAGATTGCCAATGGTGCCTTTTATCTATGAAGTGCAGACTTCACTAATTAATCCTTTTTGAAATCTCTGACAGTTAAAGGTACATCTAGGATATTTGACTTCCATGAAATGATTTTTAGTTTTACTCTTACTAGCTAAAATGCATTTTTTCAGCCATATGTTATCTTTTGTGACCATGTATAAATTAAATCAAATTGCATTGAGCTATTGCTTGCTTTGCACTGACTTAAAAAGATAGCCATTTAGGTAATACTTTCTATAGTACTGACTTAATATTTTTGAGAGTGACAGAAGGAGAATGGAGTATCTTTCTGCTATTCCTCATTTTCATAATAGTGGAAGAAGAATTCATATGGCATTATAAGTGAAAATTTTCTGCATCACTAAGACCATGGCTTACAATATAATGCCTCCTGGTAAAAATAGAGCATAATTCTAATAAGAAACAATTCTAGTCATATATCATGCACTGCCTACATAATTCTCCTTTTTCACTAAGTAAACTTTTCAGAGAATACTTATATTTAGTTTATCTTTCCTTTCTTTACCTTTATCTGATACCAGCTATATATTCTTTATCTGATACCAGCTATATATTCTGATTGTTTACTTTAGAAGTAATTATTATTCAACCTTTCAGAGGCCAGAAAAAAATCCAGAGACTATAGGAACTGTCTTTCTCTTTGAACTCTTTTTGTTTGGGCATCAGCTGTTATTTTACTTTATTTTTTAGCTGATACTTTTTCTTGCATAGGGCTGTGATGTTAGACTATTACCTGCCAAGAACCAGTAATGAGAAAACATTCTAGTTACATGGATATTTGCCCATTTATACTCACTTTTAACAAAAAGTGACAAGCATGTCACATTTCATCAGGTCACATCAGGTTACATACCAAGAAAACAGAACTTAAGAAAACCTGGTTCAAATCAACATTCTTTATCCAGAAGCAAAGAAGAAATAAAACACCAACAGCTGAGGGTTAGAGAATGAAAACCATATGATAGTGATAGGAAAAGTCCGTTTTTACTTGCTGTGAACCACTTAAAATTCAAATGCTCATTGACTAACAAGTATAACTCCATCTTTCTGCTTGAATGTGTAAACATGCTATTTGTAGTTCTTAGATTTAATATTAATTAATTTAGTAGTGCCTTAGTTTAGTACATGCTGATTCTTTTCAGTATTTTTGCTTCAGATAGAAAGGTAAAGACAGGGAGTTGGGCAGTAGCGCAGCGGTTTAGGGCAGGTGGCACTAAGCGCAAGGACTGGCTTAAGGATCCCTGTTCGAGCCCCTGGCTCCCCTCCTGCAGGAGAGTCACTTCACAGGTGGTGAAGCATGTCTGCAGGTGTCTATCTTTCTCTCCCCCTCTCTGTCTTTCCCTCTTTTCTCCATTTCTCTCTGTCCTATCCAACAACGATGGCATCAACAACAACAGCAACAATAACTACAACAATAAAACAAGGGCAACAAAAGGAAATCAGTATTAAATTTTTTTTTAAAAAAGTAGAAAGGTAAAGACAGAAAAAAAAAGGGGGAGTGGATGAGGAAAAGATACCACATCACTGTTCTACCCCTTGGGTAGTTTTTCCTTATGCCAGAATGTTCCCATGTAGTGATGGGGCTCAAACCCTAGGCTTTGTAAATGATAAGATGCATGCCCTATTGGTGAGTATTATACAGCCTCAGATTTCATGTTTGTATGCTCAGTATAGTACACCTATGTAATGTTATAAGAACAAAAATTATTTAATCAACTCATTAGTTGTTGTTGTATTTTCCCAGAGAATTGTCTCATAGTGGTGCTAATGATTGAAGCTGGGGCCTCAGACTTCAGGCTTGAAAGTCTTTTGCTCAACCACTATGCACTTTCCTGGTGCCGGGAATAAATTTTAAGAAATAAACTTTGGTTTCTTTTATTAAATAAGTTCTAGACTTAATTTATATTTCATAAATTTTTCAAGTACTTGTATTTTTTTCAAGATTCTCCTTAGTATACCACCTTGTATTTAGTCATTATGGCCTGTGACTTATTTTTTCAGCCTTCAGTCTTTCCTTTTATTTTTTATAAACTTTACAGCTCAAGGGAGCATCAGTAAGACAATCTGTAGAATATTCCCTAGTTTATTTTTTTCTGCTGTTCTTCCAGTGGGGGTTATGGGTTGCTATTAATAATGTCAGAGAAGTTGAGTGAGGTTCATATAATAACATGTCAGGGATATCTGATATCCATATGTACTATCTTGATGAGTTAAATAAGTAATGTTAAAAGCATTTAACTAGTAGTATAAAGTTATACATTTTCTCTTTCCATATGTTTCTCCTTTCCTTACTTTGGTAGCAAACCATGAAGTCTTGCCCACATACGGGATAAAGGGGAATTAAGATCCATTTCCAGCAGAGGGAAATATGTACATAAATTTTTCAGTCATAAGCTTCTTCCCTCCAGACCTCCTTCTCTTCCACCCTTCTTCTGCTCCCTCCTTCCATCTCTTTCCTTCATTCATTTCGTTTTAATTTTATTGGTGAATAAGAGATTTAAAGTAGCTACAGTTGTTGAAACATGGGTAAAAATACTTAATTTTCTGCAAAACACTCTCATGACCAGCCCTCTACCATCAGGCACAAGAACCTAAAGTGTCCTTTATCTGCCCTCCGTTCTAGTACTTTGCTTTGGTGCAATACATTAAAGCCTGTCACCCAGTTGCAAGTTCTACTTACATTTCTCCTTTATGTTTACAATTTCTGCCCATGAGCAAGATCATTTCATATTATTCTTTCTCTTTCTGTTTTTTCTCACTTTACATGATTCCTTCAAACTTCATCCAAGATAAGATAAAGAAGCTGAATTCATCAATCTGAATAGCTGATGAATATTCCATTGTGTATATATACCACAACTTTCTCAACCACTTATCTGTAGTTGGACACCTAGGTTGCTTTCAGGTTTTGGCTATTGTGCTGCTATGAACAAAGGTATACACACACATCTTTGGAGGAGAGATTTTATTCCTTAGGATATATCACCAGCAGAAGAATTCTACGATCATTGGGTAGGTCCATTTCTACACTTCTGAGAGCTCTTCAGACTTCTCTCTACAGAGGATAGACCTATTTACATTCCCACCAGCAGTGAAAGAAGATTCCTTTATTACCTACAACCTCTCCAACATTTGTTGTTACTATCCTTTATTTTCCTTTCTTTTTTTAAAATTTTTATTTGTAAAAAGGAAACACTGACAAAACCATAGGATGAGAGGGTACAACTCCACACAATTTCCACCACCAGAACTTCGTATCCCCTTCCCTCCCCTGAAAGCTTTCCTATTCTTTATTCCTCTGGAAGCATGGACCCAGGATCATTATGGAGAGCAGAAGGTGGAAAGTTTGGCTTCTGTAATTGCTTCCCTGCTGAACATGGGCATTGGCAGGTTGATCCATACTCCCAGCCTGTCTCTCTCTTTCCCTAGTTGGGCAGGGCTCTGGGGAAGCGAGGTTCCAGTCCGGTTGGCATCATGCTAGCCTCTGGTGTCTGGTGGCTGAAAAAAGAGTTAACATATGAAGCCAAACAAATTGTTGAATAATCATGAACCTAAAGGCTGGGATATTCAGATGAAGATTTGGGGTCTCCATTTTGAAGATAGCTAGTAGGCCTATTTTAGTTATTTTCCAAAGGGCCCATGACTATACTAGTTTTTTCCTGAGCGTTACTATCCTTTCTGATGTATGACATTCTCACAGGGTTAAAGTGGTACTTCATTGTTTTAATTTGCATTTCTCTGACAATTAAGTACTTTTTTCACATGTCTATTGGCCCTTTGGAACTCTTTGGTGATTACTCTGCCCATATCTTTCCCCTACATTTGGAAAGTCATTTGTTTTTATGTTTCTGAATTTGGTAAACTCTGAATTTTGAATATTAACCTTTTGTTTGAAGAATGGCATCTAAAGATCTGCCATTCTGTAAGAAGTCTCTGGGTGTTGATTTTTTTTTTTTTTTTGCTGTGCAGAAGCTTTTCAATTTGTTGTAGTCCCATTGGTTTATTTTTGTTTTTGTCTTCCTTGCAACTGAAATTGTATCACTGAATATTCCTATAAAACTTAGATGGAAAAGAGTGCTTCCAATATTTTCCTCTAAGAATTTGAGGATTTCTGCTCTAATATCCAAGTCCTTGATCCATTTGGGGTTTATTTTTGTGTGTGGGGAAATATAGCATTTCAGCTTTATTCTTATGCATGTTTCAACCAAAAATTTTTCATCACTATTTGTTGAAAAGATTTTTCTTTCTCTAAATCATGAGATAATGTGTTTTATTAAATTCTTTGTTCACACTGGCTTAGTTATGTAATTTTAAATCTTTCATTTTATTTATATGACACATTGCATTCATTTATTTACGTATTGAAACATCATTGAATTCCAGGGATAAATTCCATTTGGTGATTTTGCATTACTTTTTTTTTTTTTTCTGAATTCCCACCAAGGTTATTGCTGGAGCTTGGTGCCTGCATGACAAGTACACTGCTCCCAGCATCCAATGTTTTTCCTTTTTACTTATCTACTTATTGTTTGTTATTAGACATTATCTTCAAAATGCGGCTATTGCATATGCCACTACAATCTTCTTCTTCTTCTAGCGTTTGCCCTTCTTCCGTAGCCAGTCAACAGCGTCAGGTTGAAAGCTGTCAGGAGCTGCTTGTTGCTGGCTTTGAAAGTGACTGGGATCCATGTGGATTCAGTAGGTTATGAAGGATCGTCAGTTTTCCCAATGAATGGGTACTCACGGGATGCACCACGAGAAGGTCGATCCAATGCATCCCTGCCACTGCAATGAATATATGCATACTTTTCTTCAAATAAGTGTTTTTGTCTTCTTTGGATATGTACTCAAGGGGGGATTACCTAATCATATTGTAGGTCTATTTTTAATATTTTGAGGGTTTTTATACTGTTTTTCATAAAAGTTGGACCAATTTACATTCCCACCAATAATGAAAATAGGTTTCCTTTTTAACACATTCCACCAACATTTTTTCTTTCTTTCTCTTTCTTTTGCTTTTTAAAACTATTTTTAATATTTATTTATTTATTTTCCCTTTTTGTTGCCCTTGTTTTTTTATTGTTGTTATAGTTATTATTGTTGTTGTTATTGATGTTGTCAATGTTAGGACAGAGAGAAATGGAGAGAGGAGGGGAAGACAGAGAGGGGGAGAGGAAGATAGACACTTGTAGAACTGCTTCACCGCCTGTGAAGCGACTTCCCTGCAGGTGGGGAGGGATCCTTACCCCAGTTCTTGAACTTTGTGCCACATGTGCTTAACCCGCTGTACTACTGCCTGACTCCCCTAAAATTATCTTTAAAATTCTTTTATTTATTTATTTATTATTGGATAGAGGCAGAGCAATTGATAGGAGAAGGATAGATAGAGAGGGAGAGAGACAGAAACACCTGCAGCCCTGCTTCACCACTCACGTAGTTCCCCCTGCAGATGGGGACCAGGGGCTTGAACCTGGGTCCTTGTGCACTGTAATGTGCACTTAACCAGGTGTGCCACCACCTGGCCCCCTTTCTTTTACTTTTGATATGTGACAGTCTCACAGATATGACAGTGGTATCTTATTATAGTCTTTATTTGCTTTTATATGATAATAAGTGATATTGAGCTTTTTCTCCCCCATGTGTTAGTTGACCATCTAGAATATCTTCTTTGGTTAAATGTCTCATAGTATTATTTCTTATAATGACCTCTCTTTTCCCACTTCTTTGTATTTTCCTTATCTTTCAGATCCTCTGATATATTTCATTCTAAGCTTTACTCCCCAGTAAATAATGATACACAAAACAAAGCCAAAATAATACAATCAAATCACTTCTAAATAATTAGATTTAAAACTTTTAATTTTAATTTTTTGCTAAGAAGAACCAGGGCCTGGCATATGCTCAATTTCACCACTCTGGGCTGCTTTTCCTTTCAGATATATATAGGGAAAGATAGAGGGAAAAAGAAAGAGAGGGATAGAATGAGAAAGGAAGAGAGAAGGAGGGAGGGAGGGGAAGAGGGAGAGAGTGAGGAAGAGGGAGAGGGAGAGAGAAGGAGAGGGAGGGAAAGAGAGAGAGAATTCATAGCACTAGAAATTTCTCTGGTTTCATAGTACCTTATATGTTACTAGAGTCCTTTGGGCCAACTTTTTCAGATTGAGATCAAGAATGAGATAGATAGAATGTGGTAGAAAGAGAAAGACTCTAAAACAATGACTCTTTCCCAGTACTGTGGGGTAACTTAAACCTGGGTCTCATGCATGGCAAAGCAGGCACCTTCTCAGGTCAACTAACCTTCCATCCTTGTTTAACGTTTCTTTCCCCCACTTTCTTCTCTGTTTATAGTTATTTTAGTATAGATATATGGAAAATCCAAAGTACCTGTTTAGACTGTACACTTATCCATTCCATGATTCTAAGTAACATATATTCCTAAATAGGAAGGATCTTGACCTTGAGTGAAGGAGAAATCAATAGGCAAAAAGAAAATAGAATTATATTGGGCATGGGTAGATAGCCTAATAGTTATGCAAAGAGACTCTCATGCCAGAGGCTCCAAAGTTCCAGGTTCAATCCCCTGCACTACCATAAGCCAGAGATGTATAGTACTCTGGAAAAAAAAAAGAATTATATTTATATGTTGACAGTGGAGAGTAGAAAAATAAATTGTAGAGAAATTATAAATTTTATTTTTCCATAAATTATGAGAGATTTCTGCTTCTTAAAATCACATCTCTTGGATTTAAACTACTGTTAGCTCAAAGATGGCATCAACTGAATTAAGGATCAATGATGCCAAAATAAACTTAATTACTGTCCATACTAACTAGGTATTAGCGGTACATAAAATTGCCATTCAACGTCATTCAAGATGAAAATGTTCTATGTCAATGCCGGTTATTTTGTTCTGTTGCATTTTATTAGAAACTGATAGTGGCATAATTAAATGGAAACTGGGTCAGTTCAGATGTACTGTGGCAGACAGAATCTTCTATAGTCCTGACTGACAGTATGCTTCATCATTGGAGTTCAAATGTTGCTTATATATTGAATCAAAATAGATTCATATTCTATTTTCCAATTGAAGTTTTCAGATTAGGCAGATTTAGGAGAGTGATGCTTGAGTCATTATATTATAAAAGGTAGGTAGAGGTATACATTTTCTTAAGTGCCTATAATATTTTGAAAAATAAATTGTATTTAATAGTACCTCAAGTTCTGTGGGCTTTTCTTCTAACTCCCTTTCATTACCCCTTGGCTGTTCATTTCATGATATGTCTGTGTCTATTCTAATATTTCCTGTGGGACAACTGTATCTTAATATTTTAGCAACAGCATAGCCATGTAATTATCTATAAATAATTCAGCAAGTATTTCATTCATGTGGAAATGATCCAATTAGCCAAAGTGAGGAAAAATAGAAACTCCCGATGAAATGTTAAGCCACTCACAGTATGGCTTTATTTATTATTATCATTATTGTTATTTTAGTTCTCCTATGTTAGCTAATTAAAAATATTTTGTATTTTAAAATGTCTACTAAGTTCCTCCAACTAGTTTGAAGTTATGCATACTCATTTTTCCTTTCTTGAAATCTCTGGGACCAAACCAAATCTTTGACTATGGTTGTTGTGAATTTGAAGGAAGGATAAGTAGATTGCTTTAAATGTGACTGAGATTTTTCTCTTCAGTAAGTTAATTGGGTTACCTACCTCCCCAGAATAGAGACTGTATCCCTCATTATAAATATAGACTTGCATACTTGTTTACTTATCACTGCAGTAATGATAGGAGTGCAGCCCTTGCACAGATAATTAAAACGGTAGATTGCCCTGTGCTCCCTTCCTGTAATTTTAGCTGTGAGGGCATTAGCATTTACAGGAGAAAGAGAAGGGGGTGATTTGTGACAAATGTATACAACTTTTACCTTTGTCACCTATAGTGTAGATGTCTCCCTGTGCATAATTCAAGGTGAACTGAAGTTAAATCAGTAGTCTTCACATTTTTCCTTCCTTCGAGTTTTAATTAATTAAATTTGATGTGAGTAGATTAAATGAACTAAATTCATTTCTGAAGCAAACTTATCAATAAGATGTTAAGGAAAAAGATAGAATGCCTACTTCCAAGTTTTTCTAAACCTAACAGATTCACTCGAGTACCAAATGCACAAACAAAACTATCATCAAGATAACACATTCATTTTAAAGTAAGATTGATTACACAGCCTTCAAGAAAAGCTCTGGCTCATTTATACACTTACTACAATGCTCAGCACTTTTACTTGTCATGAAAACAGTGCTCAGTGTACCAGCTAACAGTCTGACTCTCCTATATGCCCTTTAAGGTAATATTTTTTTTCAAAGTAAAGTGTGTGTGTATATGTGTGTAACGCAAAAACACCAACTATGTGACCTATCTTGCTGACCCCTAAAGGGAAATGTTTTTTAAAAGCCTGTGATGTTAAACCCTGATTAAACAGATTATGTGTGATCTTTGATTGGAATTAGTGGTATGCTAACATCCTATTTTGTACATAATGTTGATATTTTATTGTACACTGTGTATATGTCTGCTTATCTATAACATATTGTCTATATATTGAAATTATCTGATGCTAAATTATTTTTAAAGATTATTAATCTTTGGTAAAGAATATATAAAATATACCAAGTAGAGTTACTATACCTTGGTGCTATTATCCTGACGCTATTTATGGTGTTCTAAGTGGTGCTGGGGATTGAATCCTGGATCTTACACATGGTAAGGCAAGTGCTTTACATTAGAGATGTTATTAATATTATTATTATTATTAATAAGATGTTATTAATAATATTATTATTATTATATTTTTTTTTACCAGAGCACTGCTCAGCTCTGATTTATGGTGGTACAGGGGACTGAATCTGGGACTTTGTATATTTATTTATTTATTTTCCCTTTTTGTTGCCCTTGTTGTTTTTCATTGTTATTGTAGTTCTTATTATTGTTGGTACTGATGTCGTCGTCATTGGATAGGACAGAGAGAAATGGAGAGAGGAGGGAAGACAGAGAAGGGGAGAGAAAGATAGACACCTGCAGACCTGCTTCACTGCCTGTGAAGCGGCTCCCCTGCAGGTGGGGTGCCGGAGGATCCAACAAGGATACTTACGCTGGTACCTTGCGCTTTATGCTATGTGCACTTAACCGCTGTGCTACCGCACAACTCCCTGAATCTGGGACTTTGAAGCCTCAGGAATAAGAGTCTCTTTGTATAACCATTATGCTATGGAGTTTACTCTCTGCAGGTGGGGACCGGGGACTTGAATCTGGGTCCCTATACATGGCAATGTAATGCTCTATCAGGTGCACCAATGCCCAATCCCTGCTGATATTCATTTTAAGGTAGCACAGTTCTATGTGGGGTATCTGAATTTTAGATGGACAGTTTTATTTTGATACAATGCACCTTTTTCAATAATACACAAAATTTAGTGTTGGCTTCAATTCCAGTTCTATACCTTTTGAGGTTCACTTCATTTTTTTATATTTATTTATTTATTCCCTTTTTGTTGCCCTTGTTTTATTGCTGTAGTTATTACTGATGTCATTGGTGTTGGATAGGACAGAGAGAAATGGAGAGAGGAGAGGAAGACAGACGGGGAGAGAAAGACAGACACCTGCAGACCTGCTTCACTGCTTGTGAATCTACTCCCCTGCAGGTAGGGAGCTGGGGGTTTGAACCGGGATCTTTACACTGGTCCTTGCACTTTCACTTCATTTTGAGCTTAATATTTCAAAGATAATTTAAATATATCTAACTCGTGATAAGGCATAACAGCATTAATAAAATATTTTATAAATAAATGGAAAATAAATTCATATAAATATATTAAGAGGGTTTTTTTTTCTTCCCTTTGCCCTTCTTCAGGACATTTTTTTTTATTTAAGAAAGGATTAATTAACAAAACCATAGGGTAGGAGGGGTACAATTCCACACAATTCCCACCACCCAATCTCCATATCCCACCCTCTCCCCTGATAGCTTTCCCATTCTCTATCCTTCTGGGAGCATGGACCCAGGGTCATTGTGGTTGCAGAAGGTAGAAGGTCTGGCTTCTGTAATTGCTTCCCCGCTGAACATGGACGTTGACTGGTCCGTCCATACCCCCAGTCTGCCTCTCTCTTTCCCTAGTAGGGTGTGTCTCTGGGGAAGCTGAGCTCCAGGACACATTGGTGGGGTCTTCAGTCTAGGGAAGCCTGGCCAGCATCTTGATGACATCTGGAACCTGGTGACTGAAAAGAGAGTTAACATACGAAGCCAAACAAATTGTTGAGCAATCATGGACCCAAAGCTTGGAATAGTGGAGAGGAAGTGTTAGGGAGGTACTCACTGCAAACTCTAGTGTACTTCTGCTTTCAGGTATATATTTTGCAGTAGTTTACGGATACGTGTGAACATATGCTCTCTCTCACAGAAACTGGTGCATATCTAGGTTTTGGGACTTTGTTAGAAAGTGAACCACCTGAGATGGAATTAGAGTATACTATGAAAGGAAAGGTCTCACCCGAGTAATGAAGCTGAAGGGTTGTCATTTTGTAAAATTTAATAGGATGCACCCACCATATTAAAGATAAGATTCTATCTTTAATTGCAACTAATTAAGATTTTTCAAACTACTACATAGCTAGATATTTGACATAAGTTTAATGGTAAGATATAAGTCTAATCACTTTGTGGGTTAAAGTATAGTCAATTTCACAGGACAATGAAAAACATTATTTCCTAACATTTTATTCAAATGTAGGTGACTTAAGATGTTTTAAATTAATTTTTTAAGGAAAGGGGAAATGCAGTATGTTTATACTTGTGTGACTCGCTGATTATTTTGCATTCCTGTGAAGTAATTCTATCATAACCTTTACCATATTCTAATCTTTGCATAGTTCTTTGACATGAATATGCACCTGGAGACAGAGACTTTATTAAAAAATTAAAGAGTATAATTGCATAGTTCCATACCACACCCACCACCAGAGTTCTATGGAACTATACATTGTAATCCTATAGTAATATAAAATACAGTGTTTTTTTAAACAGAATTTCTAACAGAATCCTATAATATAAAATATTGATTCATTTTACTTGTACACCTACTGAAATATTGACTTTTGACGTGCCTCTCTTTTTTCTTGTTGAAATAAGAATAAAATATTTTAAAGTAGCATGTTTTTATGAGAGAACCTAGGATATTAGTTTTCTCTTAATCAAAAAGAAGCTAAACTAGAAAATTGATTGGTGGATTTTTTTTTTAATTTAATAATGATCAATAAGTCCATTGGATAAGAGGTATACAATTCCATACAATTCCCACTACCAGAGTTCTGCATCCCATCCCCGTACATTGGAAGCTTTCCTATCCTTTATCCCTCTGGGAGCATGGACCCCAGATCATAATGGGGGTGCACAAGCTGTAAGGTCTGACTTCTGTAATCGCTTCTCCGCTGGACATGGGCATTGGCAGGTTGATGATGGAGTTTTCTTGATAGCATTATAAATGAACTGACAGAAGTTACACATACATATATTTATATTGTAGTAGAGTCTTAGACATTATATCATTAAGATATTATGATATCTTAGTCATAGAATGAATTCAAATTTCTTAAATATGAGTAAGGGTATAAGGACTGATAACCAGCACTAAAATCACAAGATAAAGATAAAAATAACACCTTCCAAGTAGTGCACTTAACTTCATAAAAATACACTGAATTGTATCATCTTCTTTGATTCTAAAAAGTACATTCTTAAAAATAAAAACATTGGGGGTCGGGCAGTAGCACAGCGGGTTAAGCACATGGCACAAAGTGCAAGGACCCACGTAAGGATCCTGGTTTGAACCCCCAGCTCCCCACCTGCAGGGGGGATCACTTCAGAAGCATGAAGCAGGTCTGCAGGTGTCTTATCTTTCTCTCCCCCTACTCTCTCGATTTCTCTCTGTCCTATCCAATAACAGTGACAGCAGTAACAACAGTAACAATAACCACAACAACGATAAAACAACCAGGGAAACAAAAAGGGGAAAAATAGCCTCCAGGAGCAGTGGATTCATGGTGCAGGCATCGAGTCCCAGCAATAAATAAAAATAAATAAAATTAAAATGTCATTTTTGTGTGACTCATTTACAATTCTCCTTAAACAACTTCACTGTACAAGCAAGACAAATTTACTTATACATTCACTTATCTCAATAATTCTGAAAACACAATACTTAATTTCATCCATTACTTCCTATTTCTTTATTATATAGGTCAGTTTTTTTGTGTTTTAACCTATTTCACCCACTCCTGTTTTGGTTTACAATCTATAAGACTTTGGGGGGGGGGAATCGGGGGTTGTGTGATCTTTAATTTACTTGTTTTTATTCTTTATTTTCTTTTCATTCACTTTTGAAGAAAGTCTCTGGTGTATGAAAAAAATACTCAAAATGACTGATTATCAGAGAAATACAAATAAAGATAACGAGATACTACTTCATTCCTGTGAGAATGTCATACATTAGAAAGAACAAATGTTGGGGAGGTTGTGGATGTAAAGGAACCCTTTTACATTGCTGGTGGGAGTGGTCAAACCACTGTGAAAAATAGTCTGATGAATTCTCAGAAGGCTGCAAATGGATCTATTCCATTCCTGTCCTGGGGATATCCTAAGGAAACAAACACACTTTCAAAGAGATCTGTGTATACCTAAGTTCACAGTAAAGCAATGTGTACTAGCCCAAACGTGTAAGCAACCTGTGTGTCCAACAATAAGCGAGTGCCCAAAAAAGTTGTGGCATGTATACACAATGGAATAATACTCAGCTGTTAAAATAGTTTTTATTTTTAAGGCATCTCTGGGGCTTTACTGCCTTTTAGCTGTGGGCTAACCTTTTCAGATAGAGACAGAGAGATGAGATGATGGGAGAGAAACTATAGCACCAAAACTTTAGTGTAGTAGGAGCCACACTTGAACGTGGGTCTCAAATGTCATTTCTAGAAATATATATCTCTTTGTATCTCTCCCTTTTTGTATTCTTCCACCCCCTTTCTTTCTCTCTCATTTTCCTATCTGAAGTCCAAATAAATCACTTTTTCCCTGAGACTATTATTGTTTCAGTGTTTTTCAATATAATTTTATTCAAGTTAATTTTCTTGCTTGTTTTAGATTTTATTTATTAAATAAATATCTTAGCTTTGTGGATTTATCAAAAATATCCTTAGCAGTGCTAGTTCTTTTTGCTTCTACGTGATGTGCTTTCCCATACAAATTTGAATGCTCTGATAATGTGGAATTGTAGAAGAATTTCTTGTTCTTGGGAGTTTGAACTATGTTAAAAATGTTCTTTGAAGTTTTTCAGTGCCTCAGGAAGCAAATATCACATCAGTGGTCAAACCAGCCCCCCAAGGTATATCTGATGTGAGTTTAGAGTTTCTCTTCTGGAGCCTTAATGCCTTGACCAAGGTTTCTAGACATAGTACACAGAAGATAAGCACAGGTTACTAAATAAGAACATTTAACTTATATGCTGACTTCCCACATCAGTACAGGAAAACCTACCTGCCCCAATAGCAACGGAAGATGCCCGTGTTCCATCAAAGATCATGACTATGTTTATTTATCTCTTTCTCTTTGGATTTACAGCTAAATAATATCAAGAAGAACAGAAGAATTCTAATTTATTGTGATGAGCTCACCAATAAACTCTATTTCACAAGAGAGAGGAAAACCATAGAATCTTTTTTTTTTGAAGACTTTTCTAGACAAACTGTTTCCAGCATGACCACACTCCTGAAACACTTGATAGTCTTGAGATGCAGGGGTGCTGCTGGAATTTGTCCAAAACTTCAGATGTTGTGAGGATTGGCCATTATCCTTGCCAGACAGGCTTACCCATCTTCCCATCAGTTGTAAGACATTTAATAAAAACAGGCTGTGTTAAAAAAAAATGTTCTTTGAACTTATCCATTAGATTTCTATTATATATTGCCTTTCACTGCAGATGTTATCATTGGGAGGTAGTCTGTATATTTTTCAGGCACATACTATTATTTCCCTCTTTTATGAACTTTGGCTATTGATGGTGTCAGAGATAGAATTGGGGACCTTTCTCAGGCGACTTCTGTGTGCTTTTGCTGAACTCTTTCTCCAGTCTCTGTTTACTTTTTATAAAGAGTTTATTTCTATATTTTTTTAGCTTGTTTTCTTTCTTTCCTTTCTGTCAAAGCCTGCAATGATTTCCCAATACCCCACTACAATGAATTATAGTCACTTTGTATACTACTTGACCTCTGGGTCCTACTGACTATTCTCTTCAAAATAATTGCCACCCTTCTACGTGAACGCTTCCCACTTCTCTGATCATTCTTTTCTACTCTCTTTTTATTAGATTATTTTTTTCAGTGGGTCTATTAAATGTTAATATTGATTATGGTTTTCTTCTTGTCTTTTCTTCTCACTTTATAATCCTTGAATCTTCTTGCCCCAGTGATTTTGACTATCACCTGTATACATATTCAAAATCTTGCTTTTAGTCTGATCCACATTCTCTCCTATATAAAATTACATTTAATGAAACATACATACATAAATTTCAAACTGTATATATTTGATGCCAAATTTATCCTTCTCTATATCAAAATACCTTTCTTGGCTTTTTACCTTATACAGGTGAATGCTAATTTGGTCCACATTCCAATTTATATATTTTTGTGAATTCCCCTATACTTGTATATAGTAAAACTTATTTACTAGACTATGTTTACTTTATATCAGAAGTTATTTCTTTAAATATGTTTCTTTCATTTCAACTTCATGAAATAGTCCAAACTTTCAGCAGCTTACTTCAAGAATTGCTGAGATGTTTTATTTACTGATTTTTCTGATACTATTATGCTGCTTAATCTATTCTTCATGTCTCTTCTTATATAATTTATTAGCTCCTTATTGCTGTTTTATAGCCCTGAAGCAATTTTTCTGTGACCATTTGTAACAAGATCACTTAGACTTATGTTTGAAGTATAAAATTGTAATTATGAAACTATGCTACTCAAAATGAGTCCTGATTCTTTCAGTAGTGACAACACCTGAAAACTTGTTAGAAACTCAGTGTCTCAGCCCTTGCTCCTACCATCTTCCTAAATCATAATCTGCATTTTGGTAAGCTCCTTAATTGATGCACAGACACACTGAAGTTTGAAAAGCAGTATTCTAAACTGTGCCAATCTCAATGTTTTAAATGCTAGGTGTACCTGAGTATTTGTGCTTCTTATATAGAACTCAGGGATAACTCAGTGAGTTTTATCATCATTTTCATGTCTCATTAAGATTTTCCCCCATATACATTACAGAAAAAAGTGCACAATAGTTTTAAGTGAGCCAATAAATGAAGCAAGCAAGTAGAAAGAACTAAACAGACACCATAAAGTACCTAATGAAACAGTTTCTACTTGACCTAGATACCCTCCTCACCTACCTCCTATTACACATCCCCCAGTCACTCCAAAGCTAACATTGTCAAAGTAAGGACTACAAAAACTGAAAAAGAACAAGAGACTGGCATACTTTAATGATGACTCTTTAATCACTACCAGGCCACCTCATCACCTGGGGCCCTAGTCAGGGAGTCCTGGGATTCCCACACAGACATAATGGGCCTAGACCTCTAACAGACCCCTCTCTCAACTGTCACTGGTCATCTCCATTAGGAACAAAATAATGGACCCTTTTGTGGGCCCCTATAGGACCTCGCCCTCAATGCGGATTAACAATGGTAGAGAATATTCTATTCTTCGAAGGGAGGCTAGACAACATACTCTACCTACCACCCGAAGAATATGGGTCCTGAAATTAGTGGAATGTTCCTAGTCGTGACCACAGAATGTGAACTCAGACCTTCAGGGATGCAGAGGTTACATAAGCCCCTGTGCTGAATATGGGCCCCAGATCAACGGGTGGGGCTTACAATTAACAATATTTATATACTTTCCCCATATTTGGGAGCTTCTTTGTGAAAGTCCCCTGAAGCTTAAAATGGTGGTAAAATAAATCTCATTATTGAATAAGACCAAGGTTACTTTTTTAATTTCAAGAGGGACTTAAAGTATGCTTGTGGGAAAAGAAAGAACTACAACCAATTAAAAAAAGTCAATGAAAACATGTTGATTACATGGAAGCATTGTAATAAGAAAAGTTTTGTTGGGTAATAAGCCATATTGGAAAGGAATAAATAATAAGATCTCACTATTTACTTACTTGTTATATCTCATCAACATTACTATTCAAATTTCTCAGACTTTGCCATAGATATTAGATAACAGGCAAAATTGTTAAGCTACCTTTGCAGGGACTTAGCAAATGCCTGACTACTTTATAGTTTTATTTTTTCAGGCATCTTCATTTTTTAGAAGCTGTGGAAAATAAATTGATGAATTTTGACAATTAGAATTATGTATGGGAGTTGGGAGGTAGTGCAGCGGATTAAGCGCATGTGGTACAAAGCACAAGGACCAGCGAAGGAGCCCCCAGCTCCCCACCTGCAGGGGAATCACTTCACAAGTGGTGAAGCAGGTCTGCAGGTGTCTGTCTTTCTCTCCCTCTTCTGTCTTCCCCTCCTCTCTCCATTTCTCTCTGTCCTATCTAAGAACTACAACATCAGTAACAATAATAAATACAACAACAATGAAAAACAAGGACAACAAAAGGAAAATAAATAAAAAAAACTTAAAAAAATAATTATACATTCTATATTCTTAACTAAAAAAAAATGTAGCATTCAGGCACTTGAATCTAAGTTTTAGAAGTTTGGTCAGTGTGCCTCATCTACATTCAATATAATTACATTGTGAAAAAAAATTAGCTACTGTGATATAAAACAGAATGAAACTTTGTGTAGTGTACCTGCTACCACAAATATGTCACAAAGTATTTTTCTTTTGAGACTTTTTTAGAATGTATCTGTCATAACTACACTATAATTTTACTTGTAGAGATTGAGAATACTTTATGAAAACAGGTATAAAATTATCTAATTTATAAAGACTTATATAATTATAAACAGAAGTAGAAAATCATTTTCTTTTCCAGCGGGACATGGTATCAATATCTTTTCCACTGCTCCTATGCATTGTGAAAGCATTTATTTTTATTTTCTATTTTCTTCTCTTTTTGCTGATTTGGATATCAAGTGATAATTTTGGCACATGCAATGCTGGGGATTGAACTCTGGACCTCCTGATTTTAAATCCAGTGCTCTAGCTGTTGTACCACCTCCTGGGCTGCTACAAGTGATAATTTTGTAAGCAACATTTTTCATGTACATACTAAGTTTAGGATGATTAGTGGTGACAAAATATAAAAAGCAGTGTGATCATAAATAGTAACACTTTTTAATTAGTATGGATGGCAATATAGCTTATAACAGTTTGAGTCAACATTATTCTCTAAAAATTATCTATGTATATGACACTTTTGAATATGAGGGATATACATTTCAAAATTTGTCCTTTAATAGATGTTCTGAAAGCAAAGAATACATTAAACTCACACAAAGTCCTAGTGACACTAAATGAAGTCTTGTCTTTCCTCCTCTCATTTTTTATGGATTATCCTGAGAGCTATATATAAAATGTCATTTGCATTTCACTGTTTTTATTGTTTCAGGATAGAAGAACCATATATGTTGACCAGTATAGTTTTTTTTTTCTATAGTTTCTTTTACATGAAGGGAGAGATTTGGTGTTAATATGAAGAAATATTCTTTCACAAAATTAATTTCAGTTCACATTTTATAAAAAACTTAAAAGTTAATGTCTATTATGGCACTTAAAAAAATAAACCTTCATCATATCATGGAAAAGAAGAAACTGTCTTTCTCTATAAAACTTTCTTCTCTTGAAGTGATTTGGTTAAGCAGGAAAAAAATAAGGGAGTTTTGACACCTCATCCCCAATTCTATTAACCAAACTACATAATCCTCTCCTTTGCTCAGTTTGATTTTCCTTTATTGAATTTTGCTTTCTGTGATGTTCACATTTCCCTTATTAGATTAAATCAGATTGTTCTTACCCATCAACATTATCCCTTTGGGAGAGCAGAATTCTGTCTCCCGAGAGAAAAAAATATAAAGAAAATCTACTTAGAGAAGATTACTCAGCTACTGTTATTATCCCTTTCCAAATTCCTTTTTTTTTCTTTTTTGGCCTTTTTACTTCACAGAGTAAGTTTGAGTCATTCCCAGATAGCAAACATTCTTCCTTTCTACCTTGTAGCAAGGGTGAAGACAGGTCCTCTAAAATAGATGGCTTTAAATGTAAAGTGCAGTAGCTCAGGATTGCTGTGACATATATGATCGGTCAGAGCAACTCTTAGGTTATTGCTTATGCTTGCAGCTACTGCCTTTTCAAACTGCAAAACTGCCCCATGGAACCAAAAATTACTTAGAAAATTGTATTAAACCATTTCACTGACACACTGGTGATATGTTCTTTTAGTGATTATGATGGAACTGCTAAAGATATGTCACATCAAGAATGTGAGATCAGAGTAGCTTGGTCTGTATGACTTTGCATTCTATTTCATGTTTGCATACACGAAGGAAATATCATAAGATCCATATACTCAGTGGCAGTTACAAACTGCTTTTTACACCTCAGCATAGAGATTTCTATGGAATTTCTTTTTTAAATTTTAGATTTTAAGAAATTGCTGAGGATACACACCTCAAAAAATGTATTCTTCCAAATTGTAGTGAGTACGTAGAAAACTGAATAAATAGTGGATCTAAATTGTGTGTGCATTAATGTACATGTGCACGGTGTGTGTGTGTGTTCCAACCCAACATCTTAAATTCTCTTGAGGTCACCCTGTCAGCAAACATTCTGTGACCTGGATTTAGTTGAATCAATCCTAATTGCAATTCTGCGCAGGTTTGGTCCTCTGTGGAGATTGCAGATGAATGACAGTGCAGTCGCAGGAAAGATAAATATGCTGGCAAATAAGATCCTGGCTCTCCACAGAGGATGGAATAAATTACTTTACCAATAGAGTGGAGGTAATATGTTGGAGAGAGAAAGTGAAATCGGAGCCAGTTTTTTAATACTGGGTTTGTTAAAGTTGAAAACAAAGCAGTTTTAGCTTGTGTAAAAAAAAAACAAAAAACTATGGCGATTTGTTTCTATTTACAGCATATTCCATTGCTTTCTCGTATGAAAAATAATGGCATACAGTAATTCTATTTATGCAGATGACAGCCTGGACAATTTTAATTCATGTAGCATTCTCTGGGAGCTGAAGGCCTGGCGGTAACTGTGGTGCAGCATATTGACTAGTAATTTGATAAATACACAAAATGGCACCCCGAGCTTTAGGTGTTTCATACAAAATGTATTTAAATAACCTTGACTAATTAGAGTACAGGGCTATGAGACAGTACTATGTGAAGAAGAGCCATTTTATTGTTCTAGAAATTATGTAGGTTTATAGCAAAGCACAGCAAAAGGCCTGCACATAAAAACGAACATGGGGAGTTGGGCGGTAGCAGCCGGTTAAGCGCACATGGCGCAAAGTACAAGGACCTGCGTAAGGATCCCAGTTCAAGCCCCCGGCTACCCACCTGCAGGGGAGTTGCTTCACAAGCGGTGAAGCAGGTCTGTAGTTGTCTCTCTTTCTCTCCTCCTCTCTGTCTTCCCCTCCTCTCTCCATTTCTCTCTGTCGTATCCAACTACAATGACATCAATAACAACAATAATAACTATAGCAATAAAACAAGGGCAACAAAAAGGAAAATAAATAAATATTAATAAATTAGTAAAAAAAAAACTAACATGTTTATTAGGGCAGTAGACTTAGAATATATCATTAAGAGAAAAATATTACTTTTCAATAAAATTGAAAGAACTGTTACTCTTATTCTATGTAATTTGTTTTACATCAAGAATGTATTTCACAGATTTTTTAAATGACACCTAGATAACATATAAAATATATTTTGCTCGATTAAATAAACTATGATCTTCAGGCAATCTTAAAAGAATTATTTTATGTTATGTTTAAAATATAAATGCTTTATATTGATTATTTACCTTCTTTATTTAACAGCTGAAGGAAGTAGAAAGTTTCAAACTACTAAGTCACCCTTCCATACCTTGTTAGATATGCTATAATCACATCTTCAATTGAATATATTCTAAATAGACTTTAGAAGTCCAGGTTTTCAAAGTACTATCATGGAAAAGTTGTTTGGTAAATGAAAATGAATTTAAAAAATTCACAAGCACAACTCAAAAGTTTCTAAAAATTTCCTTTTTACTTGACTATGATTTTCATATCAATGTCAGAAAATAAATAACATATTATACCACACACAGTTGCTGTACATTTTATCCCCCACTGTATATTCTAAACACTTCTCTAAAGTGAATAGTTCTTACACAACATTAAATAATGTGACAGGAACCAAAGTAAGTAGAAGATTGAGGGTTGAAATGTCTCTTAAAAATAAAATCCCTGAATTACATTTAGGCTTGAATTATATTTATGCTCAAATGAACTGTTCTTAATGACCTGGGTGAACTTCCAATTGAATGGAACTTGGGAAGCATTTCAATTTTTCTAAAAGAATTTAAGCACAACTGATTAATAAACATTTCAATATGCCACTCATGCAAAGTGGGAAATCTGCAGGTAGACTTCAGTTTGAGGTGAAATATACACACCTCAAAGTGTATGTGTGAATTAAACCCTTCAATAACATGGCTCAAAGTCAGTATCTTTTTTATTTCAAAGTTCAGTTAAATTCAACTATTCACTCAGAGCATCTCTAAGTGAATTTAGGATATGTCAAATACCAGTTTCTCTAACTCTTCAAAATCACACTTCTTCTCACGTAGTTGCTTTAACAACTTCAGAGAGCTGCCAGATACTCTTTCAATTTAGTTTTCATTGTGGAAGGCTTTTGTAAAATCATTTTGAAAGAATAGATTTCTAAGAAGACATTTAAAAAGTCTTCAGGAAAAGTCTTACAGGAAATTGATAGTCTACTTTTGCAACCTATTCACTGTCATGATTATAGAATATTTTAAAAGTAGGGACTGCTCAGAAACTTAGTATAGCCTAAGTCTTTGATAATACATGATAGGTTTATGCATTTTTATTGGAAAGATGCTATTACTTGAAATATATTACTTGAAATTTATTATAGCCTGAGGGCTTACAGGGCATATACATAGTAATAGCCATATATAATAGCTACTCATTAGTAAGATGTTCTATGATGTTTATAACTTAAAATATAAGGTCAGTTATTTAGGGCTGGAAAAATAGCTTAGTTGGATAGTCTGCTGCTTTGCCATGAGTGCAACTTAGGTTTGAGCCAGTTGCCACTGCATTGGAATAAGTGTTGATGCTGTGATCTTTCTTTCTTTCCCTCTTTGTTTCTGTCTCTTACTACCTGAAAAACTCATCCTGAAGAGGTGAAGCCCCTGTGATGAAGAGAAAAAAAATTAGACATATAATAATTTGTGGAAATCAGTATTGTAGAGGTTAAACTTGATTCCATGACAAAATCATGCAAGCAAGTGATATTCACAAAAGTGGACATTTTGAGAAATTTGATAATTGCAAGTAACATATGTGAACAAGAAGTTAGATTGGCTTAGTTTATGAAAATGTAGGTGGTTTAGCATCTGTTTTAAAGATCTTACAAGGATTGACTGAAGGATATCCACCTTAAGTCAGTCTATAAAAAGTGCTGTTTTTAATAACCTAAGTCTTTCCGGTTCAGCTTGGAAGAAAGAAAAAAAAAATCATTGTAGAATTAATAATTGAATATCCAACATTTTAGTTTTGGAACATTTTAGTTATGATGCTAGCTACAATGCTAACAACCTCGGAAGATTCAGTAGTTAGACTTGAATAGTCTATAATTCCTCAGATGCTTCTGAACCATCTGGAGTGTTTGCAATGAATACTAATTGTAAGTTTCTGAATAAAGGTTGAGGCCTGAGCCCAACAACCTCTACTTTTACTTAGTTGTTCTTTTGCCACCTGGGTTATTACCAAGAGTTCCGAGACTGACTGCAGGCTCACTCCCTCATATAAATTGGGACTGAGACTATTTTGCAGATACCTATCATGCAAAGATGAGAGATTGTATCCACACTGGGCTGTGGTAGACAGCATAATGGTTATGCTAAGAGATTCTCATGCCTGAGGCTCCAAACGATCATCAGTCACACCATCATCAGTCAAAGCTAATCAGTGCTCTGGTACATTAAAAAAAAAAAGTAAAAGAAATTATATCCATGTTTCAACACCTGGAGTATATTCCATTTACAACCAGTAAAGTGAACATAAAATAATATATAATTCATTCCTTCTGATAGGTGACCAGAAAGTTCTATTTCCTTGGGGCCTGGCTGTGGCGCCCTGGGCACACAGAGGCCAAGGACCCACACAAGGACCCCAGTTCAAACCACAGGCTTCCCACCTGCAGGGGGTGTCACTGCACAAGCAATGAAACAGGTCTTTAGGTGTCTATCTCTCTTCTCTCCTTCACTATCTTCTCCTCTCTCAATTTCTCTTTGTCCTATCAAAAAAAGAAGAAAAAGAAAGAAAGAAAAAAAAAAATGGCCTCAGGAGCAGTGGATTTGAAGTGCAGGCACCAAGCTCCACCAAGAACTCTGGAGGGGGAAAAAAAAAAAAAAAGGAAAAGAAAAAAAAATCTATTTCCTTTTAAGAACATTTAATTTTGTCTAAAATTTGACCCAAACATTATACATTATAAGTCTCTGTCACAGTGAAGTTTAGTTTAAAGGAGAACTGTTAAATGTAAATGATTTAACTGAAAAGAAAAATCAAAAACATAACCTGTGCTTACTGAAATTCCCAAGAAAATCCATTTATCTGTATTGCCATACCCTTACTTATAAAGAACACAGATTCTGTAGTAGTTATACTTTACAAAACCAGAGGTTAATTAAAAAAAAAAAAAAAGCTAAATTATGACAGGTACAGTCTTTTGTCTCCTCATAGATATTTATGCACACAAAAGGGTGGAAGGAGAAAAGATAGGGTGGGGGTAGATAGCATAATGGTTATGCAAAGAGACTTTCATGCATGAGGCTCCAAAGTCCCAGATTCAGTTCCTTGGACCACCATAAACCAGAGCTTATCAGTGTTCCCTAAAGAAGAAAGAGATGCAGAGGGAGGGTAAGAGGGAAGGGAAGAGGATGGGGAGGGGAGAAGGAGAGGGGTAAGGAGGAGGGGGAGGAGTTGGAGAAGGAGTGTTGTTAAAAATTCAGAAGCTCTAGCCAGCCGGGCTAGCTTCACGGGCGGGTAACAGAGACGACCAGAGACAGACAGCTGGGCAGGGAAGCTGTATTACTTTATTCAGGAACGATTCATAAACTAAACCAAACTAATCACCAAACAGAACTCTGCTGTCTCTTTGTGGCGGCGCAAGCACTCTCTCTTACTCTGCAACTCAGGAACCCTCTCCAAACTCTGCAACTCTACAACTCTGGAACCCTCTCCCTGGAACTCTGGCAGGGTTCTTTGGGGCGGGGCCAAGCGGGCCCATGAAACTAACTGGACTGATCCAATTCTCTTGGCGGGGGAGAACTAGAACAACCCAATGTAAAGCATACAACAAAGGAGGAGAAAAAATAAAGCTAGAATGCATTCTCTGTTCTTTGAGAATTTTCTTCTATAGGTACAATGTACATTTGCATTGTTTCAAACATAAGCTGTGTATCAGTACTCTCCAAATTCTGTTTACATAGTCATTCTTCCCTAGAGATAAGATTACATCCCCAAGAGAACACTAGGCATTTTCACTTACTTATCTGTCTGTTATTTTGAGGTCAGTATGTCTAAAACATGACTCATGACTTTCCCTCCTAAACTAACACCAATGCTTGGCCTGTATATTTCTCATAATAATAGCACTATTTTTCAAAGCATACAGCCTCTAAATCACAGACTGAGCTTTTTCCTGTTTGTCCCTCCAGTTTGACCAACCCATACCATTGCCTCCTGATGATTTTTTTCCTTAGTTCCTCTAGCTTTTATATTTTACTCTCTCAATTATCCCCCTATTTTAGACCTTAGTCGCTTCTATTTAATTATTTATTTTTGCATCCAGGGTTATCACACAATGAATCCACTGCTCCTGGATATTGCCCTTGTTGTTGTCATTATTGCTATTGACAATGATTTGTTATTGTTTGATAGGACAGAGAGAAATGGAGTGATATGTTATTGTTTATAGGACAGAGAGAGGGAGAGAAAGATAGATACCTGCAGACCTGCTTCACTGCCCGTGAAGAGACACTGCCCCCCCCCCCCAGGTGGGAAGCCAGGGGCTCTAATTGGGATCCTTATGAGAGTGCTTGAACTTCGTGTCATGTGCGCTTAATTAACCAGCTGCACTATCACCCAACACCCCTTAGTCACTTCTTACTTAGATCAATATTATGCATCCTATACTAGAACTCTTAAAGAATACAGAGCTTGATCATGGTGAGTGTGTGTGTGTGTGTGTGTGTGTGTGTGTGTGTGTGTGTGTGTGTGTGTGTAGCTGGGGTCTTACATATGAGTGACTTCACTACTTCTATGATGACATTTTCATTTCATAGAGAAACAGGGAGGTTAAGAGCCCACAGCAATGGAGTTTCTCTTTGTACTGTGGCCCTTCTACAGGTCATAATACCTGGGCAGCATGTGTGCCTCGCAAGACAGCCACCCTATGCAGTGAGCTATCTCTCTAGCCCTGACTAGAATTTTTAAAAAGGTAGCATGGATACCATGGATGTACACTGCATTATTTGATTTTCCACACTTTTGTACTTTCCCTTAGAATCTTTTTTTTTTTTTTTCCAAAAGCATAACCACCAAGGGGCCAGGTAGCAGTGCATCTATTTGAGGACTCTTTCAAGGACAAAGGTTCAAACACCCAGTCCCCACCTATGGGGAGAATCTTCAAAAGTGATGAAATAATGTTGCAGTTTTCTCTCTTTTTCTCTCCCTCTCGATGTCCCCCTTTTCTCAATTTCTCTCTGTCCTATAAAATAAAATAAAAATTGTAAAACGCACAACCACTATATTGCCTGTCAAACTGTCCATAGTTTATTTTATTTTAGCTTACAGCTTGCATATTTATTGAACAAATACTGCTAAAATACATTGGGTACTTATCATGAGTGCATCAGTAAAGATCACACTGTTACAAAAGCCTGCATTTTTCAACAGTACACAACTGCAACTCTACATAAATGCCACCGATGCACAATAGTGTTTTCTTGCTCTATTTACAAAGCCAGTATACCTTTCCTAATAAAGGAGGGAGGGAAGAATTTGCACAAGAAACTCAGGCAAAAGGAGGAGCAAGAAGAGAAGGAAGCCTGGTGCATGCACTGTGGGTTCTAACAGTCAGAAGCAGACCAGTTCAGAATAAGCCTGTCCTGTCAGGAAAGAGCTAAAAGACAGTTATATAAAACTCAAGGTGGGCTTTCAGACTGGCTAACACAACATTCTGTCAATAGATGGTATTTGTTTGATTGTAGTTTTTGTTGATTCATTTCACTTGGAGCAAGGACAAAAATGTAAAATCTGTATTCCTTGCTTATTAAAACTTCCAGAAAAGAGTGCTCTGCCTTTTTTTTTTTAATTTTATTTTGTAGAGACATTTTTTTTTTCCAACTTAATTTTTAGGAAAGGTGCAATTTTCATCTCCATACTCAGATACTAGGTTTTTGGTCCCCCTGCTCTCCACTGCAGGGCATTTATTAAAATAATAATAAAAGAGAAGTTTGCCCTTTTCCCCCCAAAGCTCTTTTTGAACAACAATAACCAAAAGAGACATCTAAAAAAATGGCTGTAAAATTATTGCTTTTCTTTCTCTAAGTTAGGCAGGCTGTGCTACGAAAAGGAAGAGATTTGATAAATGCCAGGCTAGCTTCGCGTGCAGGAGGGAGAGATGACCAGGGACCCATGGCTGGTACACAGTTCAGTCTTTATTCATGTGGAATGCAGTGTAATCTAAGCTATCTCTAATCACAATCCTGTCCTTATATATATATACTCGCCAAGTAGGGTGGAAACAGGATGTGACATAGAGAGGGTGGAGCGAAAAAAGACTGGTGGAAATCAGGGTGTACTAGGAGGGGGGCGAAGCAAAAAGACATCATGAACCAATGGGGATTAAACCAATTCCCTGCAGGCAGGGTGGTGCTTAGTTAACAGTGGTTATGTAAATAGAATACAGTGTTAAGCAGGGGGATTAAACCAATGAAACAGAAGGGGTTTTAGAAGCAGAATTAGAAGCATACCAACAGGTAAGTAAATAACAGTTTTGTGATTGCTCCCGTAACAGTGACTGCACACCCGTGAGTGCCAGCCAATGAGATGTGGGTCTCTCACACTCTCTCTCTGGTAGCATTCACTCAACCTACAATGCTGAAGAAGAAAGCCACACTGAAGACACAAGGAAAACAAGTCAGTCCAGTCTAGAGAACAACATTCAGGGAAACAGAGTACCAATACCTTTCATAGAACATGGAAATAAAAAATAACTCCATCAGAGCTACCTCACCAAGGAGCATGTTGAAAGTCCAAAACAGCACCATTCATCAGTGTCTCAGGTCCTGTGGCAGCATCTCGGTCACTTACCACAAAGAAACAATGAGTTTCAAACTACTTCTATACATCAAAAGAGTACATGGATAAAATATAGAGATATACAGACAATTGATGAACATAAACTACTTGGTCTGTTACATCTAAATGAAAAATAAAAATAAAAAGGGGAACTCTCAGCCTCTGCAAGTAGCAGTCAGGAGCTGTGTGAATGAATGACAGGAGAGGACCAGTTGTATGAGAGCAGTGGAAGTTTGAGTTGTGGAAGACGTCATTGCAATGAACCAGGCCTGAAGGCCCACCTGTAAGGTTTGTAAACGTGGATTCACAGTGTGAAATTCTGAGCGTTTTCACTTGAGTGTGAATGATTGAAAACTGGTTTGATGATACCTATTAGTCCACTGTAAATTCTCTAAAGCAAGGCTCAGAGTCCCATAGTTTCTTCTTATACTTGATGATTTACACAGAAAAAAATTCCATATATGATTACCATAACCTCATCAATACCCATACACCATATGTAATACAAATGGAGGTGTTTTACATTTAAGAAGAGTGGAGGTAACTGATTCGTGGAGAGTGGCTTTAATTGCTGCCAAGTGAAGTCAGACAGCCTCACTCTCTACCATCTTCTTGTGGTTCACTTCCTTAGGGACATTAAGTCTTCCCTTAGGAAGCCTCCCCTCCATTTCCTTGTTTGTAAATGGGTCTTGATTGACCCAGCCAGAGGTCTGGGTAAAAAACCACTTTGAGAATCTTTAACAGTCCTGGTCTTGCACTCTCTCTCTTCAGTCCAGGGAGACCAACAGACAGAAGTCCGCTCCCAGCTCACTCTCTGCTCTCTATACCCCGGCCCAGCTTCTCCTGCCCCCAGTGGGATACTCCACCTCAACGTGCAGTGGCTTTGCACCATAGTTTATTTTTTAACATAAAATCACTTGGGAGGATAGGATATATTGTCTTTGGTTGAAACCCTTTTTCATTGAGGGCTCAATAGATATCCTGCCATTCTCTTCTGGCTTTTAGAGTTTGAGTGTCGAAGTCTGCTGATTGTTTTATGGATTTCCCCCTGTATATGACTTTTTGTTTTTCTCTTGCAGCCCTTAGGATCTTTTCTTTATCCTTACTTCTTTTCATTGTAACTGTGATTGTCTTGTTGTCACCAGGTCTGGATTGATTCCCTTGGGACTCTCTGGGCCTCTTGAATCTTAATGTCCTTCCTGTTGTTTAGGTCTGGGGAGTTTTCTTCTATTATTTCTTCTAGAATGTTTACTTCCCCTTCCTCTCTTTCCTTCTCTGGTAGGCCAATTATATGAATGTTACTTCTTTTGAGATCATCCCATATGTCTCTGTTGTTGTTTTTAGGGTCTCTCAATCTATTTTGAGCTCTTTTACCTCTTTTTTAGTTTTCTCTAGCTCATCCTCTGTCTGGATAATTCTGTTTTCTGCTTCTGTTAATCTGCTTTCCCTTCCCTCAGCTTCCTTCTTCAGTTCAGTTATAGTATTACCTTGTTATGCTAATTGGTATTTTAGCTCAGCTATTTCAACTTTCAGTTCTCTCTTTAATTACCTTGAGGTAGCTAGTATTTTCTTTGAGGGTCTTATCTGTTGTTTCCCTAATTCTGATAGCCCTTTCCTCCATAGTTGTCTTCATTTCTGTGTTTATTAGGTTTATTATTGCTTGCATACTTTTCTTATCTATGGTTACTTCTTACTGATTTGTAGTTTCTTCTTGTCTCCTGTCCTGATTCATTGTGGTAGTAGTTTTATTCGCTCTTGATTTAACCTCTTTTTTTATTGATGTGGTTTGTATTTTTCTGTTCTGTCATTTATAAGTTGTTTTATTTTGAGTACAAGCCAAGCTATACTAAAGTCCTTTCACAAATGCAGTCACAAACCTCATAAAGTACAACAATAGCAACTGAAGCAAGGCCATGCCATGGGGGCTGGTTCTGGGGTTGGGGGTGAGGGTGGTGAGTTCAGAAATAGTCAAGTCAAAGATTTTTATTTCTTTGTCCTCTGTTTTCCAGCCCAAGAGTGGGTTATAGGACTCCTTTTTTGGTGTCACCCTGACCACCCCTTATTCACCCTTTCCACTGAAGGCCCAGATCCTACCCTTTCAAGAGAATCACAGGTTTGTAAGCTGCTTCTTTTTGGAGGTCACACCAGGTGTTGTCGCCAAGTCACCATCTTGGCTCAACCCCCAATCTTTTGTTTTCTATCTAGGAAGTCTTCTGCCTGGAAATACCAACGGAAACCACCACAACATTTTTTTTTTAATCCAAGTTGACTTCCATATGTTATTTTTGTTAAGTTTCACTGAAATCAGTGAGGGGAACAGGTCTTGTCATGTATTAGGCACATTGAAAAGAAGGGGCTTCATTGAATGTAAAGAAAAAAAATATGAGAGAGATGAGATGAGAAATTGTACAATTTTACTGTAATCCATGAATCTCCTAATAAAATGAGAAGGCTAGCAAAAAACAATCAAATAAACAAAAAACAACAATTAAAATACAAATCTCACCGAAAGCATATATGTTCTGGACAGAATCTATATATATTCTGGACAGAATCCACAGCATTACATGATAATTAAAATTACACACAAATCACATGTGCAATAACAACATATTCTGGAATTTAAAAAATGTCTACTTAAAAGATAATAGAGAAGACAGAACTTTTAAAAGCAATCAGTAAAAAAGATCAAACACTACTTTCATAGCTTTGATTGTGATCCAAGTTTTTTTTTTTTTTTTCTACCCAGCATGGTTACCAGCCAGATGCTAGACTAAAAGGAAAAACTCAAAAAAGTTATTACTAGTTGGCAAATCAAAATACTAGAAATGAAGATAACAAAGATAAATTAAAATTTATGGTACATCTAAAAATAATTAAATTATAACTGCTTTATTAATATAATTAAGCTCTAATTAAAAACACATGGGATAATATAGGCATAAATAAGGTCTGTAACCTTGTAAAATATTTAATATGAACAAATTTTCACCCTCAGAGTTTGTGCAATGACTAAAATATTTGGCGTATAAGCACAAAATCCTGAGCTTGATCCCTCGCATCATATGTGCTAGTTTAGTGCTTTGGTTTTCTCTCAATGATTAATAAATAATAATAAAAAACATGCCTCTAGAACATATCTAAGTGAAGGTTATGGACTTAAGCATGTACAGTGGGACAACATGATCATTTGATGGAGGGTGACATGTGCTGACACCTGTTTTAGAAAAATGTGGAGATGTAACACCTCATGACAATAATTCTATAAATCAACATTTACACAATAACATGCTACTGAACTTAAAAATATTCCTGGGCATAATCACTTATGAATTTTTCTATCTCAGTGTTTGAAAATATCAACAAGTTAAAATTTATAATGGGGAAGCAATTACAGAAGTCACACCTTCCACCTTCTGCATCCCACTTCTGCATCTAGTACTCTAATGGTATACTGAGAAGAAGCCTCTAGAATTCGGGTGTTAGATAACAAAGCAAAAAGCTGTGTTCCTGACAAGTGATAGAACCACTCTGACAACTCAGAATTGTATTCTTCTAGGAGAAGAAGCAAATGACTATGCATGACCTTGGGTCCATACTCCCAGAGGGATAAAGAGTAGGAAAGCTATCAGGGAGGGGATGGGATATGGAGATCTGGCGGTGGGAATTGTGTGGAGTTGTACCCCTCTTGTATGTCTCCTTTTTTAAAGAAATAAAAAATAAATCAAAATATACTTTACTGCAGAATTTCAGGCATATTTATTTGTTGATATAGAAATACCATGTTTAATAATGTGACCTAATATTTCTTCAGTTTGACGAAATTTACAAACCTCTGTTGGCTTTACAGTTTTATAATTTTACTGTATACTGTATCTGTATACTACAATAGATCACATCTATAGATGCTTGAATAGACTTATTTTTTAAGATTTATCTATGTATGTACATACTTATTGGAAAAGAAAAAGATAATCTTTTTTTTAGCATATGTGATATCAGAGATCCAACTTTGTGTCAGATCCATGCATACAAGCCAGGTGTTCTCACTACTGCTATGCTAAAAATAAGGCATAAGGCAATATGATTCAGATCACAATGTTTTGCATTTTTGTCTTACAATAAACTTGGATATAGTTGTTAATAAGATGAAATAAGTAATCAAGTACCATTAGGAAGTAAGATAAATCATATAATATTTAGGAGTATAGGGCTTCTATTTTCAGCAATGTACCAAGGGCATATTCCTTAACCTCTCTTCATTTTGTCTTTCTTATTTATAATTTAGCATAATAGTGGTACTCAGGGTTTTTGTAGAGATTAGTGGTAAAAGAATTGGCACTTAACTAATAGATTTTATTATTAGACATTATTAGATAAATATATTTCTGGAGTGATGCAATATTGATCAAACAAGGAAACAGATTTCAAAGTGTTCATTCAAATTCTAGAACTACTGAGAATTATAGCTTAGTTTCAGATATGTATTTTTAGAAATATATAAATAAATTAATTTGTGTTGGTATGTAATAATGAAAAGCAGAGCGAGATTTATTATCTAACTTTAATTAAATTACAAGTGGAAGAGAGAAACACTTTTTATTAATTATCAGATAAGGTTAATTAAATGAAAACGAAGTTTTCCTGTCAGTTTCATTAAAGATGCTTAAATGATGAATAATAATAAATCACAGTAATGCAGATGAGTTTTAATAAGTTACCTGACTTGGCTGATTGTGATGATAGTTGTCAACCTTATTCCCCCCATTAATGCCACTGATAGAAAATTCTCATGGCACTTCTTTTTTTTTTAAAATTTTTTCATTTAAGAAATGCTAAATTAACAAAACCATAGGGTAGGAGGGGTAGAACTCCACACAATTCTCACCACCCAATCTCCATATCTCACCCCCTCCCCTGATAGGTTTCCCATTCTCTATCCCTCTGGGAGCATGGACCCAGGGTCATTGTGGGTTGCAGAAGGTAGAAGGTCTGGCTTCTGTAATTGCTTCCCCGCTGAACATGGGTGTTGACTGGTTGGTCCATACTCCCAGTCTACCTCTCTCTTTCCCTATTAGGGTGGGTATCTGGGGAAGCAGAGCTCCAGGCCATATTGGTAGGGTCTTCAGTCCAGGGAAGCCTGGCCAGCATCCTGATGACATTTGGAACCTGGTGACTGAAAAGAGAGTTAACATACAAAGCCAAACAAATTGTTGAGCAATCATGGACCCAAAGCTTGGAATAGTGGATAGGAAGTGCTAGGGGGGTACTCACTGCAAACTCTAGTGTACTTCTGCTTTCAGGTATATATTTTGCAGTAGTTTATGGATATGTGTGAACATATGCTCTCTCTCACAGAAACTGGTGTATATCTAGGTTTTGGGACTTTGTTAGAAAGTGAACCACCTGGGATGGAATTAGAGAATACTATGAAAGGAAAGGTCTCACCCGAGTAATGAAACTGAAAGGTTGTCATTCCCCACCTGAAGTCTCTGGACACAGTCTGAGCTGAAGCATGTTGAGGTGTCAATCATTGTGTTGATTAGGTTGCGATCGGCAGATGCAGTATTATTTTATATGGATTGGGAGAGGCATACAAGAAAGTGGGCCCTATCCAAAGGTTCCATTACTGGGGGGGGGGGGGGAGTAGGGGTTCTATATTGGAGATGTGAGGTTCCTGCTGTCTTAGGGTTCAAAAAGACAATGGATAGTTAATGTTATCATCACATTAAATTTGTATATGGCTCTGGGGAGGATATTCATTTTGATGATATTAATTCTTCCAATCCATGAGCGTGGGATATCTTTCCATTTCTTGGTATCAGTTTCTATTTCCTTGAGTAGCGACTCATAGTTTTCAGTATACAAGTCTTTCACTTCTTTGGTCAACGTTATTCCTAGGTATTTTATTGATTTTGCTGAAACAGTAAATGGGAGTGATTTCTGGATATCTTCTTCTTCAGATTTAGTATTTGCATAAAGAAATGCCACTGATTTTTGTACATTGATTTTGTAGCCTGACACCTTGCTATATTGCCTAATAACTTCCAGTAGTTTTTTGCTGGATTCTTTAAGTTTTTCTATGTATACTATCATATCATCTGCAAATAGTGAGAGCTTGACTTCTTCCCTTCCTTTCTGTATTCCTTTGATTTCTTTCTCTTGCCTGATTGCTATGGCAAGAACTTCCAATACTATGTTGAAGAGTAATGGTAACAGTGGACAGCCCTGTCTAGTTCCTGATCTGAGGGGGAATGCTTTCAGCTTCTGTCCATTGAGTATGATGTTGGCTGTAGGTTTGCTATATATAGATTCCACTATCTTGAGGAATTTCCCATCTATTCCTATTTTTTGTAGAGTTTTGAGCATGAATGGGTGTTGGATTTTGTCAAAGGCTTTCTCTGCATCTATTGAGATAATCATGTGGTTTTTGTCTTTGCTTTTATTGATGTGGTGAATGACATTGATTGACTTATGGATGTTGAACCAGCCTTGCATTCCTGGGATGAATCCCACTTGGTCATGATGAACAATCTTTTTGATATGCTGCTGTATCCGGTTGGCCAAGATCTTGTTTAATATTTTGGCATCTATGTTCATCAGAGATATTGATTGGTCTGTAGTTTTCCTTTTTTGTTCTGTCCCTATCAGCTTTTGGTATCAGGGTGATGTTGGCTTCATAGAAGGTGGAAGGGAGTATTCCTGTTTCTTCAATCTTATGGAAAAGCTTAAGAAGTATGGGTACTAACTGTTTCCTGAAAGTTTTGTAGAATTTGTTTGTGAAGCCATATGGTCCAGGACTTTTGTTGTTGGGGAGATTCTTAATAACGGTTTCAATTTCTTTGTCTGTGATTGGTGCATTTAGATTTTGTAGTTCCTCTTGATTCAGTTTTGGAAGGGCATATGTTTCTAGGAATTGTTCCATTTCTTCCAGATTCTCTAGCTTGGTGGCGTATAGTTCTTCATAGAAGTTTCGCAGGATTCTCTGGATTTCTGTGGTGTCAGTTGTGATATCTCCTCCACCGTTTACAATTCTATTAATTTCAGTCTTCTCTCTTTTTTGTTTGGTGAGTCTGGCTAGGGGTTTGTCAATTTTGTTTAATCTTTCAAAGAACCAACATTTGGCTTCATTGATCTTTTGTATGGTTCTCTTATTTTCAATGTTGTTTATTCTGCTCTAATTTTAGTGATTTCTGTCCTTCTGGTTGCTTTAGGGTTCCTTTGTTCCTCTTCCTCTAAGTCCTTGAGGTGTGCAGTAAGGTCGTTCATTTGAGCTTCTTCTTGGTGTTTAATATGTGATTGTATGGCTATAAGTTTCCCTCTCAGTACTGCTTTAACTGTGTCCCAAATATTTTGATAGGTTGTGTCTTCATTTTCATTTGTTTCCAGGAACATTTGAATTTCCTGCTTGAGTGACTCTCTGACCCAGTGGTTCTTAAGGAGTATGTTGTTTAGTTTCCAAATTCTGTGACTTTTAATAATTTTCTGTTTGTTGTTAAATGTTAGTTTTACTCCACTGTGGTCTGAGAAGATACTTGGAATGATTTCAATGCTCTTGAATTTATTGATGCTGTCTTTGTGGCCTAACATGTGGTCTATCCTTGCGTATGTGTTATGTGGATTTGAAAAGAAGGTGTATTCCAGTTTTTTGGGGTGAAGGACTCTGAAAATGTCCAAGAGGTCTAGTCTGTTAATCTCTTCATTCAGTTCTCTTGTATCTTGTTGGTTCTCTGCTTTGTTGATCTAAGTGTGAGAGTGGGGTATTGAAGTCTCCCACTTTTATTGTATTACTGTTGATGTATTTTTGAAATTCTTTCAGTACGTGCTTGACGTACTTAGATGGTCCCCCATTGGGTGCATAGATGTTAATAATTGTTAAGTCTTCTTGGCTGATTGATCCTCTAATAATTATGTAATGTCCTTGCCTATCCTTTATTACTTTATTTAATTTAAAATCTATTGTGTCTGAGATGAGAATGGCTGTTCCTGCCTTTTTTTGTGGTCCGTTAGCCTGTATGACAGTTTTCCATCCTTTCACTTTAAGTCTGTGTTTATCTTGTTGTGACAGGTGGGATTCTTGCAAGCAGCATAAGGTTGGGTTATGGATTAAAGAAGAATGGATGACAAGAATGAGAAAAAGAAGAAAAAAAGAAAGAGAAAGAGAAAAAAAGAGAAAGAGAAAAAAGAACAGTAATAAAAGAGCAGTGAAAGGAAAGAGTTATTTATTTATTTTTTATTATTTAATTAGCTATGCGGGGGGTGGGAGGGAGAGAATGGGTAGGGGCAGTAGAAAAAGCGAGACAAGTTATTTTAGCAGTGAATAAGACACTCAGTCCCCTAGCAATGGAAAATACACTAAGAGTTCATTCTGGTCAACCTGAAGGAGAGGGGGAAAGGGGTACATGTTTATCTTGTATTAATAATAAAATAGAACAGAGTGAATAGCCTGTCCTGTCTTCAGCTTGGATGGCTCCAGATTGCCTTGGGCCCCCTGAGCAGAGGCAGCTGGTTGGCTACTTAGAAAGAAAAAAGGCCAAAGGTCTCAGAAGGGAATTGACTTAGAATGAATGACACCCCCTGGTGGGACAGGAATCTTGGTAAAGAAAGAGGCTCAGCAGGGGAGCCTGCTAGGACCCTTTATTGACTGACTTACTAAAGGCAGAAAATCCTACCATTTCTAGTCGATGTGGTCGGAACTCAAGCCACTATCAGCTTCTCAGTCCGCCATCTTCCGGGAACCTCCTCATGGCACTTCTTTAAGTCCTGCAATAATATCTTGTTTCCTGTAAATAAAATGTAATTCACTGAATAGGATTCTTCTTATTGTCATTATACTAAAATTCCTATCTTTTTTCTTAAGTGGATTCTGACTTTATCTGGAAGGAAATTATACCTAGTTAAATGAGATTTCCAAAATTTTCTAGACGGACAGTAAAATATGAGCTGAAATTAATGGGTATTAATCTGCTGAAGGCTTAAGAAGATTGGTGCTACATGGCTGTTTTGTGTGCTTTTGGATACTTTTCCTAATTCAAATTGGATTTATGGAATTTAACTGGCATCTAGTACTCTAATGTTATATTGAGAAGAAGCCTCTAGAATTCGGGTGTTAGGTCACAAAGCAAAAAGCTGAGTCCCTGGCAAGCCATAGAACCACTCTGACAACTCACAGTTGTAAACTCTTTCTTCTTGGAGAAGAAGCAAATGGCTATGCATGACTTGTTGTAGCAATACCAAGATCTGGGAGCAGGGGACTGGGAGAGTGTTGAATGGTCACTGGGGACCCAGTGCCTGATGGTGGAGGAGGACTGAAGTTGGTGGTGGGAGTGGTTTACAGATAGTTATCAAGAAAAGATGAGAAATGGTACCCATGTGGCAACAACAGTCTTTTTAATAATTTTAACCTAGTAAAACAACAAAACAACAACTATAATAGATGCATTCACATGTACTTTCTTATTTAATCTTTTCAATCCCTTGAAAAGGTTGGTTGTTATCATGCTCATACTAAAAGCAATAAACAACTGTTTCAGTTATGTTGTTAAATCAACCACTGTTAATATAGTCACTGTTGAATCTCAAACCAAATTCCCTATCTCCACTATATGATTCTTAATATTAAATCAGTTTGTGATTATAAATAAATAACTTCATGCACTAGCAGATGGATCTGCTAACCAGTTTTTATCTTATTTGGTTTCATGTTCCAGGAATTTTTATTGGTATTGATTCCTTTCAATTTTTTGTACAAAAATCCAGCATGTTATCTTTCATCAAGAAAAGTTTTAATATTTTCATTTCCAATATATATACCTCCAATGCAGTGAGAGTCACGCTTAAATCTGAGTCACACACGTGGCAAAGCAGGTGTACTGTGCAAGTGAGCTATTTTGCCAGTCAGATGGGAAAGCTTCTTGTTTTTCTCCACTAACTATGATGTTAATCTTGATTTAAAAATAAAGTACCTTATTATTTGGGGGAGGGTATTATCTATATCTATTCTGACTTGCTGAACATTATTTTCAACATGAATGATGTGGGATTTTTAGAAATTTCCTTTATTTACTTCAATTAAAATGTTTATTTTTACTGTAAGAAAGATACAGAGAGAAATACACACAGAAGAACCAGAATACTCTTTGGTTCTGGCCTCTGATGCTGCTGGGGTTTGAGCCTGAGACCTGAGAGCCTCTGGCATAAAAGTCTTTTGTATAACCATTATACTGTCTCCCTAGCCCTTCCAGTGTCTTTTATCTATCTTGAGTTTCTAGTTCTTCAAGTTGAAAAGTGGGCAATATTTTCATCCCATTTAAATGCATCCCCTCTATGCTTAAATTATTTTTTAAGCATACTTTTCAATGTCTCATAACTATTCTATCATCTATAAATAATTTTCTAGCAACAGAACTGGAGGTATCTTCTGAACCTCTTTGATTTATGTCTGTGAAACTATCTGTGTACATTCAGATTTCTATATCAGTTCTATATACTGCCTTTCTCTCTGTGTGTGGGAATAAGTGAGGGCTGTGCTTCAGATGTGTAGTAGCTGCAAGGGACAGGGGAAGGAACTCTCTGTTGTTCTCTTCTCTTTTTCCTTCCCAAATCTTCCCTTTCTTTCTTATGCATATCTAAATATTGTCATGGAGTCCTTGTGATAAGAATGCTAGATAAAGAGTGTATTGGACACCAGGCTAGTTTATCATAAGCCATTCTTCTTCTTCTAGCATTTGCCCTTCCGTAGCCAGTCAACAGCGTCAGGTTGAGCCTGATGTAAAGTTTCGAGACCTCCTTTGAATCTGGAGAGGTGGCAGTCATTGACTATGTGGGTCATAGTCTGTCTGTAGCCGCAGGGGCAATTTGGGTCATCTCTGGCTCCCCAGCGATGGAACATAGCGGCGCACCGGCCATGGCCTGTTCGATAGCGATTGAGGAGGGCCCAATCATAACGTGCTAGGTCAAAGCCGGGTTGACGCTTGCAGGGGTCTGTGATGAAGTGTTTGTTCTTTACCTCAGCTGACTGCCAACTTTGTTTCCAAGAGACTGGAACAGAGAAGTTCAGTGTAGGCATAGGGGACCAGATTGGGTGACGAGACGTCAAGCGTTGAACAGGGTGGGCGAAGATATCCGCGTATATTGGCAGGTCCGGTCGAGCGTAGACGTGGGAAATGAACTTAGATGATGCCGCATCCCGACGAATATCTGGCGGGGTGATGTTGCTAAGAACTGGCAGCCATGGAACTGGGGTGGAACGGATGGTTCCAGAAATTATCCTCATGAAGGAATATAATTTGGAATCGACCAAGTGGACATGGGGGCTACGGAACCATACTGGGGCACAGTATTCTGCAGTGGAATAGCATAATGCCAGAGAGGATGATTGTAGTGTGGAAGTGCTCGCACCCCATGAGGAGCTGGCCAGTCTTGCAATGATGTTATTCCTAGCGCCCACCTTTGCTGCAGTTTTTATGAGATGTTTGTGAAATGACAGAGTGCGATCGAGAGTAATGCCAAGATAGACTGGCTGGGCTTCATGCCGGATTCTCATACCGCCAAGCTGCACATTAAGCTCACGCGAGGCATGGTGTAGATGGAAAACACATGATACCATTTTTGCAGTGCTAGGGATTAGTCGCCATTTTTTACAGTAATCAGATATCAGAGACATGTCTTTTGTGAGTGTTTCCTTGAGGATGTCGAACTTGGGGATGCCTGAGTTGCACAGCAGATGTCATCGGCGTAGATGAACTTCCTTGAAGAAGTTTCTGGGAGGTCATTGATGTAAATATTAAATAGCGTAGGAGCCAGAACAGAGCCCTGGGGGAGGCCACTTGAGACAGGTCTCCATCTGCTAGACTTGTCACCCAGATGCTATTCCTCAGCACACTAGCATGACTACTGAAGCAATCAGGAGATGGCCACTGATAGTAACTCTTGGCTGGCTCTAAATTTGAAGTGTGAGAATACCCTTCCTAGCTTTACACTGTCACCAAACTGCTATCAGTGCCCACTCCTGAAAAGAAAATAATTGTTGTTGGCTAATATGACTTCAAGATAAGAATAAAATATAGAGCCTGTGTATAGCCATGAGAAAATCTTATATCATTTTATAGTAACCCTCAAACTTTGGCTGAAATGGTTTTAGTCAATTAAATATATATGATGAGCTAATATATACGGAGAATAATAGAGATAGAGACAAAGAGAGAGTTGAAGCTATCATAGCACCAAATCTTCCTTCAATTCAATGGGAACCAGGCTCAAATCTGAATCACACATGTACGGAAACAGTACATTATCCAAGTGAGCTATTTCATAGACCCCTATTTTTCTTTTCTTTAACTATTAAAAATAATAATGAAGAAAAGACAGTAAGCTGACCCTATTATCAGTGGAGCAAAGGGCTAGGGACTTGGATAGCTACCATTTAAAATTATGCTTACTTCCAACAATATATATTAGTAAAAATGTAGTTTCACATTAATGAAAGCCACCTAAACAAATATTAAGTTGTACTTTGAATTATCTTTTAAAATCTTTGGGGGGGTGTTCTAAGAACACCAGTCATCTTCATCTCAACATTTGATCACAAATAATTCTTTATTTTATTCTAGAAAGCCTTGCAAGTACTGTTTGTACTAGTAGTTATTGCATGCTTCCAACTGGTGAAATTTTAGTCACAAATAGACAGATGTTTTGAGTTTTCCATTAGGGGATATAATAGCCTAAATATACTCTTCATGGCTGCTGGACACAGGACAAGTGCATCATGGACTGGATCCTCTCATGTCCATCTGCTATGCTGGCCATTTGCCTACCCAGGAGCTGGTCAATTCTTTGCCATGTGGCATAAGTTTTAACTTTGAGCATTTACATAGGTAGCTTAAATTTGAATAAAAATGAACATCATTGGAACATTGGCCATGCTTTTCCCCATGATATCGTGTGATATTTTTTCATTTTTTAATCTAACCTGCAATCAATGAGTTTATATTTCTTCATGTACAATTCCCATTCAGAAATATGACCATGTAGATTTTTACTTAATATCTCTAAAATTATTGTCTGTGACCTTATTAAAACTAGATAACCTATCTGAAGGTTATTGCCTGTAATTAGATAATAATTCACAGAAATTAAGTCTATGAAATTGACCTGTGTACTAGCAAATAGCTCATAGGTAATCATTTCATATCCAGATGTCACTAATTTAGCATTATCAACATGCTAAATTACGAGAAACAACATCTCTTGGCATCAAGAAGAATGTTGTTGCAGTATATTGAATAGGACTTATACCCTACAAGTTTGTAGAGTACTGTAAAACTTTGATTATGAATTTAATTTTTAAGACACAGATTGAATAGGTTTGATTATCTGATTATTCCAAAATAGATTATAGATTACAACCAACAATTAGAAGTCTGGTATGCTTCCCCAGAGACCCACCCTACTAGGGAGAGAGAGAGGCAGACTGGGAGTATGGACCGACCAGTCAACGTCCATGTTCAGCGGGGAAATAATTACAGAGGCCAGACCTTCCACCTTCTGCAACCCACAATGACCCTGGGTCCATGCTCCCAGAGGGATGGAAAATGGGAAAGCTATCAGGGGAGGGGGTGGGATATGGATATTGGGTGGTGGGAATTGTGTGGAGTTGTACCCCTCCTACCCTATGGATTTGTTAATTTATACTTTCTTAAATAAAAAATAAATTAAAAAAAGAAGTCTGCTATGAAGCAGGGCAGAAATAGTACTGTGTGTGTGTGTGTGTGTGTGTGTGTGTTTATTTTTTGCCACCAGAGTTATTGCTGGGGCTTGGTGCTGACTCTATGAATCCACTGCTCCTGGCAGCCAGTTCTCCCCTTTTTTATTTAATATGACAGGACACAGAGAGAAATTAAGGGAAGGAGTGATAAGGAGAAAGATAGACAAACATCTACAGAACTGTTTCACTGCATCCTCCCTGAAGGTGGGGATCAGGGGCTCAGACCCTGATCCTTTTGCATGGTGGTATGTGTATTTAACCAAGTGAGTCACCACCCAGTCAGTGTGTGTGTGTGTGTGTGTGTGTGTGTGTGTGTGTGTGTGTGTGGTGAATCAGTGCTGCAGGTGTCTCTCTCCCTCCCTATTTCCCCTTCCTCCTTTTATATCTGTTTCTATCCAATAAAATAAATAGATAAATATGTAACACGTTTAAGAGTTTTTATTCTAGGCATGCAAAGTGCTCAATATTTGAAAAAGCAGTGTGATTTCCATATTATTCATGAAAGAGGAAAACATGGTTATGTTAATTAATATAGGACAAAAATTAGCTAAAATTCAACAGCCATTTATAATGAAAACTTTCAGGAATAGAAGCCAACTTCCTCAGCTTAATAAAGAACATCTACAGGAGTTGGGCAGTGGTCAGTGGGTAAAGTGCAGGTGGCGCGAAGCACAGAACCAGCATAAGGATCACAGTTTGAGCCCCTGGCTCCCCACCTGCAGGGGAGTCGCTTCACAGGTGGTGAAGCAGGTCTGCAGGTGTCTATCTTTCTCTTCCCTTCTCTGTCTTCCCTTCCTCTCTCCATTTCTATCTGCCCTATCCAACAATGACGACATTAATAACAGCAACAATAATAACTACAACAATAAAACAGCAAAAGGGAATAAATAAATATACAAAAATAAAGAACATATACCAAAAGCTTAAAACAGGGTTCTGATGGTGGTGCTCTCTGTAGAACACACACATTACCATCCAAAAGGACCTGGCTTGGAGCCACCTGTAGGGAGAACACTTCATGAGTGATGAAGAGATACTGAAGTCTCTCTCTCTATCTCTCTGTCTATATCTCTCTCCCTCTCTCTCTCTCTCTATCCACCCCTCAATTTCTATCTCTTTCCATTCAAGAATGAATGAAAAGGAAATACAGAAAAATAAAAATCACCTCCAGGAGCAGTGGATTCACCCTGCAAGCATTGAGTCCTAGAGATAAACCTGGTGGCAATACAAAAGAAAGAGAAAGAAGGAAAGGAAGAAAGAAAGAAAGAAAGAAAGAAAGAAAGAAAGAAAGAAAGAAAGGGAGAAAGAAAGGAAGAAGAAAAGGAAGATAGGAAGATAGAAAGAAAGAAAGAAAAAGGAAGGGGAAAAGAGAAAATAAAAAAGAAAGCTCTAAAGCATTCTAAGTCCCAGAAACATAGCATATATTCATAAGTATTAAACATGTCCACTCATTTTCATAGACATCCCAGAGTTAATATATGCAAAACCAAACCTTGCTTTACCTTCAAACATACATCTTTTCAGCCTAGTAATTGGTCATGTAATGGGTTCCTTAGTGCAAAATCTGGGATGCATCCATTTTCTTGTTCTTTTTCTCAGGACAAGCATTAGGCTCTATTAGATCTATCCTGAAAATGTATCTAGATTGTGTCTCTGACCTGGACTAGTGCACTTGTCCCTAGATTTCTCTATCTGCTCCTAATAGAATCCATTAGACTCTATTCTTCACATAGAAGCTTGATTATATTTTATAGAAAAGCTTTTAAAGCTTTCTATTTCTCTAACAAAACTCTTTAATAGTTTCCCATGTCACTAATACAAGGTCATTTTTGTAGTTTTCAGGATACCAAAGAAAGGTACTATGATTCTTGAGTAATACTGGCTTACTGTACATTTTTATTTGATAGTGAGAAAAAACATGTTGGAATCCCCATTAAATATTGCCACTATATCTATAAAGAGAGAGAAAAGGCAGAGCAGTAGTACACCTCCTTGAATGCACATATTACAATGCACAAGGGTTTTGGTTCAAGAACCTAGTACCCACCTGCAGGGAGGGAAACTTCATAAGTCCTAAAGCAGCAGTGTTTCAAGTATTTCTCTCTCTGCCATTTTCTCAATTTCTGTCTATGCTATCAAACTAAATTAATATTTTAAAAGGAGATATAAAGCGAAATACAGCCATTATAATTACAAATACACTTCAAATCAAATAAAGAATGCTGGGAAAAAGTTATATAGTATGCTGAGTGCTAGGTTCAAAAAGTACAGTGCATTTTTGAAGGCCCCCTTCCCAGAGGAGGTGAAAAGAGCACTGAGAAAGTAAAGAAAGATAAACAGAAATGAAGTGCAGGTGAAGAATGAGTGAAAACAGAAGGATTAACAGAAAATTGTCTTATTCAGTGAGAAAGAATGAGAATGGATAGCTGAGATCAGTGTGATTGAGTCTACTGTGTCAGAGGCACTAGTATATTTAAGAATATTAAGTAGAATCCAATTACAGATGGCACAGTGGATGATGGTGAAATCTGAAGATTTAGTCCCAGAAACTAACTTTTTATGATCAAGAGAATTATGACCAAGAATGACATAGAAATATTTCTATTCCAGAAAACTTTAGATTCTATCAGTAGTTTAGAGAATGCACCATAAAGAAAAGAACAGTAGCAAAAAAAAAAAAATAACTAGAAAGTTGTCACAAAATCCAAAATGTCTACTGTTGGTGATCTTGAGCAAGGTGAGACATAGAAAGATGAAAGTTGTTAGACATATTCAAAGGGTGCTCCCTAAGATCTGATCTGGGACATGGGGATGGCTCTGATAATGGTAGGGGCATTCAAGATGGGAAGGAAATAAGGCTTTTCTGTTGGTATTTTATTGGTATATATTGGGGTGAATAATTGTTGACAGCACAGTTGATGCCCTGACTACAATTGCTTATCTCCCCATGACAGGTGTTTGTTGCCCTTGTTGTTGGACTTCAATATCTGAAAATGCTTCTGATGCAAAGAACCTAGAGTTTTCTTTAATTGTTTTCTTCTATGTATTTGAGTTTCTTGTCTAATGCTGACATTTTTAGGGAACTCACTTAGACAGCATATGGCAGTCTGAAACTTCCGGGATAAATATTTTGGATTGAAGCTGATATCTGATTAGCGCATACCCAAATATGACACTCTAGGGGATCCATAGAATATAAACAGTGAAAATGATGGGAGAAAGAGAAAAAGAAAGAGAGAGAATAATAAGTAAATCTATGCTGATGTAGTCATATTAAAGAACACAGAAGGCAAGAGAAGCTATTTGAGATGGGTGGCATTGTAGGGGGAGAGAAAAAGAGAGGGGGAGGGGGAAGGGAGGGAGGGAGAGGGGAGAGAGGAGAGAGAGAGACAGACAGAGAGACAGAGAGAGAGAATGAGTGATCATGATTCATGATCATGAAAAAAGGCATTATAAAAAATTGGAAAGATGAAGGAAGATTTCTTAGTTCTAGATAGGAGTGGCAGTGCAGGTTAGGCAGGAAACCAAAAGCAAGAAAGGAAAGCAAAGATCAACATTTTTAGTTGCCGTAGTTTTAAGGCAGCATTTGTAGGGAAACAAAGAGAGAAAGGAAAGGAAAACTGAATCCAGGGCTTAAGGCCAAGGAAAAAATAAAAATGGACACCACCACATGATAGAGATAAAATTACACCTCTTGTAAGGACTGGAGTGAGTAATATAATAGGGAGATCCTAGGTTAACAGAAGAAAATGTCAGAGCGTATGATGGAAAGGCATATCCAGTGTACATCTGAGACAAAAGTAGCCATATGGTGGAGAGTCATTTCCAGTACAAATTAAGACTAGGATCTCAAGAGACTAGAAAAAGTCCAGATTGTAGGGGGGAAATGCAGCGCTGAACAAACATTTGAGGTACAGAAGGTAGAGAGGAATGAGTGTAAAACCATGATCCCGAGAGAGGGAAAAGCCCAAGAAATATTGGGGGGTGGCGGTGGTGGGGAAAGATGACCATATATTGGAGAGACATCTTGGAGTTCCAGTTAAGGAACTCTCTTGGGAAGGCTACAGGTTTCCTGTGAAAAAGTAAGTCCTGCTGGGAAATCACAAGTTCTGGTGTGAATAGACAGGCAAAGAGACACAAAAACACGGAGCAGGACTTGGAGCAGCTGCATATCAGTGGAGTTCTATGCTCCAGCCAGTGAGCACTGGCTTGGGCACTTTGAGCAAGGAAGAATGAGAATGACAGTTCCTCACAGAGGAAGGAAGCATTCTCAAGAGGTAGAGAGAGAGAATGCTGCTCACTTGCAAGCAGTGGGCTGGAAAACAGCTGTGTGTGCATTCAGGGTGGGCTTAAAGATTCTGGCCAATGGGAGAAGCAAGACCCTGGTGTAGCCAGACTATCTGTGGACAAGGACCACCCCATTAGGAGATGTAGAAAAGCCCCATGCAGTGCCAGGAATGGAATAAGCATGAGATGAATAGGAGGGAAAGTGAATGAGAGCAACGTTCCCAGTACACAGTAAAAAGGTTGTGAATCTGAGAGTACAGAGAGGAAAACAGAGTTATTTAGTGAGACAGTACCAACTGCATAAAATTAGCTGAATTTTAATTTCTGACTGGCTCACCAAATTGGTGAGGGGGAAAGAGACTGAAGAAACTCTCCCCTATAGTTTAATGTTTGTCATAACTAAACTCAATAAAGAATTGGGGAGAAAAGAATGATTATCAGAGATTTCATTTTATTCAGAAAAAGTGAAAGCAGGTGCACAGAGAAGTATGTGGGCAAGAAGACCTCTTTGAAAGGTTTTAAGATGTAATCTGATATTCTGTTTAACTAGATTATGATTAACTGAGATGTCATGGACTTTTTCTAAAAAATGTTTTTGCAATGTAAAAGGAAATGTAATGTAAAATGTAAAAGGAAAGCAATTTTCTTAACATTTCAAATATGCTTGACTTTTCTTAAACTAGTGTCTAGCAACCCCCAACTAGATTTTCAAAGGAAGAGGCTTTTAAGAGCTATGGACGGTTTATTCTTTTCCAACAAAACAAAACATATGGTAAACCAGTTTTAATACAGTAATGTTTGTGTATAAAGTATTAAAATTCACTATAAATATTAAAATAAAAATGCCTTATTCAGAATATTAAGGGATGATTATTATTAATTTTAGTAAATGAAAATGGAGAAATTATAGAAAAGACAACAGTAATATAAAGGAATCTGAGGGCCTGATATGAACAACTTTATATCATTATTCTGGAAATCCTGGAAGAAACAGAAATTCTTAGAATCATAAAATCCCTTTCACCTTACAGAATTGTACTAAATGGATAAGTTGGGAGGCAAAATGAGGATATTTCTTTCATACTGTACTTTAAAAATTTTTTTTATCAGGTTACTGCTTAGCTCTGGCTTATGGTAGTGCCAGGTATTGAACCTGGAGCATCCTGTGCATCAAACAAGACAGTCTACTGTGTAAACTGCTGTGCTTTCTCCCAGCTCTACAAAGTATCTTATAGTTTACACTTAATCCGTATACCTAGTGCCACACAGTTGAGGATTTCTTGATGTAAGTGACACCAGATGACCAAACATGGGCAATTAACTATCAACTAATAAATACTGCACTATATATGTTGGTGATAAAATTAAGAGATCATGCTAAAGACGATTGATAAAAGCCAAAGTAAGGAAATGCAGAAAAACATAAAAGAAAAAAATTATTTTATGAGTAAAAATATCCAGTCTAAATAATAGAAAAATAATGTATTCAGCATTTTACCCAAATAGATAAGTGATTTAATCAAGTTTGTACTCAGTATTATAGACAGAAGATCTCAAGCTTTACTACTAGGGCTGTAAATTACTATAACTCTCTTGAAAACAAATTTGAAAATATATATCAAAAATGTAAAAAAGTGGTTCGGGAGGTGGCACATTGGATAAAGCATTGGACTCTCAACCACGAGGTCTCAAGTCCTATCCCCAGCAGCACATGTACCAGAGTGATGTCTGGTTCTTTCTCTCCTCCTATCTCTCTCATAAATAAATAAATAAATAATCAAAATGCAAAAAGAGATCATATACTGAGACACTATGCTAAGGAAATAACTCTTAAAAAAAGAAAAACATACTGATTTTTCATTTCTGCATTATATATAATATTGAAAATCTGGAAGCACTGAATCACTAAATGTCTAGCAATAGGAAACTGATTATGTAACAGTATAAAGTCAGTGTATAGACTATAATATATTCATCAGAAGTCACTTACAGAAGCTGTTCCATTATGAATATTAGGATAATGTTAGGATATTATTTTTTTAAAAAAACAATATGTGATTTTAGGTATCATGTGATTTAACGATATTATTATCTTCTGCATCAACCCTGAAAAATGCAATTAAATTTTATTTATTTTTTATTTTTTAATTATTTATTTATTTTTTATTTTTTATTTAAGAAAGGATTAATTAACAAAACCATAGGGTAGGAGGGGTACAACTCCACACAATTCCCACCACCCAATCTCCATATCCCACCCCCTCTCCTGATAGCTTTCCCATTCTCCATCCCTCTGGGAGCATGGACCCAGGGTCATTGTGGGTTGCAGAAGGTAGAAGGTCTGGCTTCTGTAATTGCTTCCCCGCTGAACATGGACGTTGACTGGTCGGTCCATACTCCCAGTCTGCCTCTCTTTTTCCCTAGTAGGGTGTGTCTCTGGGGAAGCTGAAAATGCCCCAGAGGCAATTAAATTTTTATTGTTATTTTCTTTGCTAAAATGAGAGGTGGTTTCCCTTTATTTGCTTTCTTCAAATTACCTCTACTAAGCAAGTATGACTGAAACGTGAAAGGTCACATTTGAAATAATTTTAGCATTTTCTGAAAAAGTGAATCATATGCCAACCATACAATGCAACCATTTTCTCCTGTGTACATGCCTCCCATGAAAGCATACACCTATATGAATACTTATGCAAAGACAAAGCAACACACACACTATATTTCAAAAAAATATACGCATTTAATGTCTGTGAAATCTGTTTCAGTTAATTAGTTGTATTAAAGACACTAGGAAAGTTCACTATTTATTATCAAACATTAAAACTTATTTTTTTACCTTGCCAACAGGGCCTTACTGGGGCTTCTTGCCTGTACAATTATACTGTTTCTGTTATAATACCTATTATATATATTCTGACAGAAGGTGAATGCCAAAAAAAAAAAAAAAAGAGGGAGTGAGAGGTGGAGAGGAGAGACACCATAGCACTGCTTCACTGCTCAGGAAGCTTCCTTTCTGCATTAAGGGAAGGACCCACTTGAGCAGGGGTCCTTGCTGCTCAAGTGTGAGCCATTTCCCTGCATCCCAAGCTACTTTCTAAGCCTCAATTATTTTTAAAGACTATATGTAATATAATCTTTAAATACAGAAATATAAAAAATAAGACTATATAATTTATATAATATAGAAAAATATAAAAATTCTCAATTACATGATATATTTAAGAACAGGACAGCTCAAAGTTAATATACATTTACATTATTATAGTTGTTGTATTGTAAATCATAGATGAGAGAAGTTTATGGTTGATTGATTGATTTTTTTTTACCCTTTCAATAAAATAAATTAAAATCTAATCACATTTTATTCCAAAACCATCTCAAGAAGATTTAAGGTTAAATATAAATAATTAGCTTCAGGAAATATTCAGAAAAATTGAGATTGACATTTTGTATCTAGAAAAATATATTTGTAAAATTTCAGGTTTAATAAAATACTTGTATTAATAATCAAGGCAGAAGTCATGTAAGAACTTATTAGTAGCTGTGAATACATAAGAAGAGAATTTAATAAATTTTATTATAAGCAGAACTATAATAAGTATTGTTAAATGGCAAATGTAGACAAAAAGCATTTATTGTAGATCCTCAGAATGAAGAAGATAGAACATTGCAACAAGTAATTAAAAAGCCTAATCTCTCAATAATAACTAGGTAAAGACTACAAGTAGGGAATTTAGGGAAGATTTAAGAAAAAGAGAAATAGAAATGACTAAAAAATATTGAAAAGGCATCTTCCAAAATACTCTATACTCTAGGAATTGTATCAGCACATTTGTCTTAGATCTTTCTTGTTAATGAAAAGAAATCATAAATACAGAAAGGAGAGAAAGGGACAGAGAGAAAACAGAAACACCTGCAGCACTGCTCCACCACTAGCGAGGTTTTCCTCCAGCATGTGGGGACCTGGAGTTTGAACCCAGGCTTCCACGGTTGCTTGGTGACAAATATTCTCTATTGGGTGCATCCCTATTAGACTGCATGACTTCACTCTGATGGTGAATGAGCTAATTCCTAACCAGTAGTGAAGTGATATATTGAGCTGAGATAACTTCATCAAGGGCAGCTATGTGGATTCTTCTTTAACTTTGGGAAAAAATTCTCTAAATTGTCAAATTTTATTTGACTACCTTTTCTTTTCAATGGGAATATGTGTTTGCCTTTTAAGTAAAATCTGTGGTAACTATACCCCTCAGTGATACCTAATTAAGTAAATTCCCTGAGTTGAATGTTTGTCTTCCTTCAAAATTTCAATTAACAGACTATTATATAATTATCTGTGACCAAAGCAAACCGTATGCTTCTATAGTTTACCTCCCATGAAACATACTTTCTAAGAATGAACATACAGGCTAATGCTTCTTTAAAAATCAGTCATTGTAGAATGAGTTTATCATTCCTTGTCTACCTCCTCCTGGGAATATTCTTTCCTTATGAACATTTCCTTTTGAAAGCTGAAATTGCATTGATCATCATGTTGTTTGTAGATTAGCTTTAATTTATTCAGTACCCTTATATAAGAGGATTAGCCAGAGCAGAGCTAGAACAAGGAGAGTATGTCAGGTTTTGTTACATTATTGCCATGCAGAGACAAAAATTAGACAAAACTCTCACCTCCTTTGGAGACTAATAGTACAAATCTCCACCTATCTCCTCCTCACTGTCATAGTTAGCAAAACCCCAAATCTCTCTAAGACAAAACTAACAACTTAATTGAGAATGGACTATTTTCTTTTCTTTTTTAAAAAATTATTCAGGGGGGGATGTAATGGCTCACAGTACAGTATTTTACACATTGATATAAATATTCATCTCCCCTTGATTGGCTTATAGGAGAAACACCAGGATCCCAATGTCCCTTTATCCTGTCCATTTCCTTCCTTTCCTAGAGTCCTTTGCTTTGGTTCAATATGCCACACCCAGTCCAAGTTTCACCTTATATTTTCCCTTATTGCCATTTGTTCTTATATTCTACTTACAAGTGAGATAATTTGATGTTGATTTTTCTTTCTCTGGCTTGTCTCACTACATGATGTCTTCAAGTTCTGATCATGCAATTGCAAAGGAGAAGACTTCCTCATTTTAATGGGTGCATAGTACTCCATTGTGTATATGCACCACACTTCCTTAGCCATTCATCTGTCATTGGGCATCTGGGTTGCTTCCAAGTTTGGGCTATTACAAACTGTGCTGCTATGAACATTGGTGTGCATAGATCTTTTTTTGAATAGGTGATTTTCTCCCCCTGGGTGAATCCCTAAAAGAGGATTGCTGAGTGTTAAGACTGGTCCATTTCTACCCTTTTGAGTGTTCTCCATTGAGGGTTGGGCCAACTTACATTCTCACCAGCAATACAGGAGAATCCCTTCTTGGTGTTTCTGTCTTTTCTAATATGTGCCATTCTCACATTGTTGTTTTTATTTGTACTTCCCTGATATCCATGACTTTAAGCATTCTTTCATATGCCTGTTAGTCCTATACATCTCTTATTTGGAGAAGATTCTGCCCTTTACTCCCCTCACCACCATTTTTCAATGGAGTTGTTTGTCTTTTTATTGAGTTTGATAAGTTCATTGTATATTTTGGTTATCAATACTCTGTTAGATCTGTGGCGCATAAAGGTTTTCTCCCACTCCATGGTGAGGGGCTTTTTTTAAAAATTATTTTTTATTTATTTAAAAAGGAGACACTAACAAAACCGTAGGATAAAATGGGTACAACTCCACACAATTGCCACCACCAGATCACTGTATCCCATCCCCTCCCCTGATAGCTTTCCTATTCTTTAACCCTCTGGGAGCATGGACTCAGGGTCATTGTGGGATGCAGAAGGTGGAAGGTCTGGCTTCTGGAATTGCTTCCCTGCTGAACATGGGTGTTGACTGGTTGATCCATACTCCCAGCATGCCTCTCTCTTTCCCTAGTAGGGCGGGGTGCTGGGGAAGCAGAGCTCCAGGACACATTGGTGGGGTCGTCTGTCCAGTCTGGTTGGCATCATGGTAGCATCTGGAACCTGGTGGTTGAAAAGAGAGTTAACATACAAAGCCAAACAAATTGTTGAACAATCATGGACCTAAAGGCTGGAATAGTGCAAATGAAGTGTTGGGGGGTACTCACTGCCGACTATTGTGTACTTTTGCTTTCAGGTATATATTTTGCCCTAGTTTATGGATACCTGTGAACATATGCTCTATCTCACGGGACCTGGTATATATCTAGGTTTTGGGACTTTGTTAGGAAGTGAACCACCTGGAATGGAATTAGAGAATACGGTGAAAGGAAAGGTCTCACCTGAGTAATGAAGCTGAAGGGTTGTCATTCCATACTTGAAGTCTCTGGACACAGTCTGAAGTGAAGCATGCTGAGGTGGCAATCGTTGTGTTATTAGGTTGGGATCAGCAGATGCAATATTATTTGGTATGAATTGAGAGAAGCATGCAGGAAAGTGCGTGTGAGGGACTTTCTTTGCCATTGTAGTAATTCCCTGTGCCATGCAGAAGCTTTTCAATTTGATGTACTCCCATTAGTCTACTTTTTGCTTTTGTTTTCCTCCTAACTGGATTTGTATTAATTAAGATATTGAAAAAACTTGTAAGGAAGGAAGTTCTGCCTGTGTTTTCCTTTAAGTATTGGATAGTTTCTAATCCAGTTCACAGTTTTTTATCTGTTTGGGGTTAACTTTTGCATACGATGAAATATGATGGTTCACTTTAATTTTTCTGCATATTTCAATTCAGTTTTCCCAACAGCATTTGTTGAATAGGATTTCCTTTTTCCATTTGATGCTTTGAGTTCCCTTGCTAAAAAATAGTTCACTGTGGGTATGAGGGCTGATTTCTGGGATCTCAATTCTATTACACTAGTCAATGTGCATGTTTTAGTTCCTGTACCTGCCTGTTTTGATTATAGAGTCTCTATAGTATGTTTTGAGATCAGGAAGCTTAATGCCTTCATTCTTGTCTGGCTATCCTGTTTTTTTCCTTTTGCTTTTTTTCTGTCTCTAGACAAACTTTTGTATCTTGAACTCAGATGATATTATAGTATCCATAGAAAATTCAAGAGTTAATTCCTGAAAATTATCAAGCAATAGAGTAAAGTAGCAGGCTACAAAAATTAGCATCCAAATGTCAGTGGCATTACTTTATGCAAGCACCACATCAGAAGAAGAAATTTAGAAATCAATACCATTCACCATACCAGCGAAAACAGTAAAATATTTAGGGATAAACTTAACAAAGGAAATGAAAGGTATTTGCAATGTGAATTATGAGATGCTTCTCAAGGAAATAGAAAAAGATACAAAGAAATCCTGTGCTCATAGATTAGAAAAACTAGCATTGTAAAAATGACTATTCTACCTAGAGCCATATGCAAACATATTGCAATCAATGCTGAGAGAGGGCTATTTTCCATTAAGATTTTTCTAAATGTTTTGTCTAAATATTATAAATTTCTTGACATAGTGACTACTATAATAAAATGAACCGGTGTAAGGATCCCAGTTTGAGTCCCTGGCTCCCCATCTGCATGGGCGTCACTTCACAGGTTGTAAAGCAGGTCTGCAGGTGTCTATTTTTCTCACCCCCTCTCTGTCTTCCCCTCCTCTCTCCATTTTTCTCTGTCCTATCTAACAACGATGGCATCAATAACTACAACAACAAAAAAAGAAAAAAAAGGACAACAAAAAGGAAAATAAAATAAATAAATAAAATTAAAATAAAATGTTGACAACAACAATGCATCATATATCTAGTAATAGTAATGTGAAAGTATTGCTATTTTTCCCTCAGATCACTACTCAGCTCTGGTTTGTGGTTGTGTGAATGACTGAACTTGGGACTTCAGAGCCTCAGGCACGAAAGTCTATTTGCACAACCATTATGCTATCTACCCCTGCCCTAAATATATTACCTTTTAGGTGCCAGGTGATAGTGCATCTGGTTGAGCTTACATGTTATAATGTACTAGGACTGAGGTTTGAGCTCCCTACTTGATGTCCCTACCTACTGAGAACAGCTTTGTGAGTGTCTCTCTGTCTCCATCAGCCCATTCTCTCCTGATTTTTTGTTGTCTTTATCCAATAAATAAATAAATATATTAAAATACACACACACATATATATGTATATATATATATACATATATGAAGCAAATAATTAAAAGCTGTGTTTAGTGTGGTGTTTTTTCTTATTCTCAGGAGCTATAATTCTCCCTATCCCAGAATATACTACAAAAGTAATTATTAAATATATGACAAATTTGCCTCCCTAACCTGCACCAGTATTTTTTATTTTAATAGTACTGCATTATACTGTTTCTTTTCACATTTTAACTAATTTAACATTAGAACTGCCTCTATCACTTTCATTCAGACAACAATCACGTCTTTGTTCATGTGCCAGTTTTGTCAGAGTAGTTCATTTGTTCATCAATTCAATTGATTTTGTATAGTTAAATTATACCTTACCAATTACAATTAAATTATGCACTGGGTGGTGATACACTCAGGAAAGTGCCAGCGTTATAATCCCCAAGGATTGGGGTTCAAGTCCCTGGTCCCCACGTGAAGGGGGGATCTTCACACATGGTGGAGCAGTGCTGCAGGAGGTCATTTCTTCTTTGTCTTTTCTCTCTTTCTCACTCTCTCTGTCTCACCCTTTAACATAATCAGACAAAAAGAAGAAGAAAATGGCTCCTAGAAGTAGTGGAGTTGTACATGCAATAAGTCCCAGTGATAACTCTAGTGGCAACAGCATCAACAATGACAAAAGTAAGTGAGACTGCCATCTGCTTTGGAGTATATTAAGGTAATATCAAAGCCAGTTGAAGTTCCAGTCTAGTTCATGCATGGAATTGGTCAGCCATCAATATATTATACATACATTTATGAATTGAACATTTTGAATGTAAGCTATTCAACCTTCATTGATACATTACAAAAAGAAAAATTTTTTATAATATCAAAATAATAAAGTAATCAGAATTTACAGGATGAAAGTTATTATGTTGAAAAAATAAACAGAGCAACTGGTACAGAATACTTTAAAGAAATCCTGTAGCATTCAACCACAGCACCAGCATAAATCAGCATTGCTCTGGTTAGAGAAAAAAGGTTGCAACACTAATGTTCTTCAAACCACAAAAAGACTTTTATTAGAAAACCCAGCATAAATTTATCTGTATTTGAATGTAATTCATAATTTTCATTCGCACTAATGATAGATTAGGAAATGTGACCCAATCTTCTTGATAGTAATTAGAAATAGATAGTAACTGAATTATATCTAAGTGTTCATAATGAAACAAAATGCAAAAGATAAAGGAAGTGCACAGTAATTACCTGCATTTTTGGAATTGCTTTTCTGAACTGCTAGATTATTGAATTTGTGATTAAAATATTAGGGAGTGAAGTAGAGCTTCTCTGTGTCTCAGTGGCTCTTGGGATGGAGGGACGAAAACTAAATCTAGAGTATATAAAAAATGATAGTGTACATACTCACAACATGTTTTTCAGTGAAGATTTTTTTACTGTAAAATCTTTGAAGTGTAGGGAAGATCTGCAATCACTTGATCCAGCAGAGAATGAAGTCCTCTTTGAGAAAGTCTTAATCTTCATAATTGGATTGGATAAGCTGCATTGCCATTATCTGTTCTATCTATTAAAGACAAATGTAATTCCTCTCTGGAGGAAAATAATATACTGCTAAGTTTTAGTCTTTCCCACAGTTTTTCAGAAACAGTGTCTGTTTCTCAATAAAAGTCTACAAGCTTAACTAATTAGAAAGAGATAGTGTAGCAAGAAAATGAATGGCGAGATTTTAAAGTAATTATGCTTAGTAAAGTAATTATGCTTAGTATGTCCAATTAAATAAAATATAAGAATGATATTGTCAGATAAATTAAAAAGGAAAGAAGAACAACATATAGCTATTGGAACTGAATTTTTCCAATATTAAAATGGAGAATTTAGTGAATGAATGTAGTAATAAGTTAAGCACAGCTGAAGGAAAAAAGTAATATATATGAACACAGGTTAGAAAAATTTCAGAACAAAAGCAAAGATATAATGATGTATGTAATGTAAATGTAGGGGAAAATTTAAAAGATATTTAAAACCCCACGAGAAGATATAACACATACAGTTTCTCAACTAAACATTCTAGTTTACTAGAAGAATAGTTGAAAGAAAATGCAACAGAAGCAAGAAAACAGTTTAGAATATTTCAACATTTATGAAGATCACCAAAAAAAAAAAAAAGAAAGAATTAGATCCAAAAGTTAAATCAGGAAATGTCAATAATTACAATGGAGAGAAATGAAAGAGAGACCATAAAATAATAGAAAACACTTGAAGAACTTGAGTACTAGAGGTAGTAAGACATATTGTTGAATATATTCTAAGATAGTGCAATGACATCTAATGTGATGTGCTTATACTATACAGGCATTCTATAAGAAAGATATAAGTATGATCTGTTAGATTTTAAGTCCTTTTTATTTGAAGCTCAATGTAGTTGGTTCAAAACGGGAGGATATACAACATTAGTTATGCAGTCATGCATCATGATAAAGATAAATTGCTATCTTCTATGCCCCATCATTTATTGGAAGGATATCATTAGCTGTCAAGTGATGCAATACGTAAAAACATTTTATGTTCATGGAAAATGTTTTTTTTTTCCTTCCTATACTTCAATTCCTTGACATTAGAATGACTTCTGTATGTACTAAACATTGCTTGCACCTCTATTTCAATTACATCTTATATCATATTACATCTTATATCTTATATCATATTTAAAAATTTTATTTATTTATTTATTTATTTATTTATTTATTTATTTAAATAAGGAGACATTGACAAACCATAGGATAGGAGGGGTACAACACAATTCCCACCACCAGATATCTATATCCTATCCCCTCCCCTGATAGCTTTCCCATTCTTTATCCCTCTGGGAGTATGGACCCAGGGTCACTGTGGGTTACAGAATGCGGAAAGTCTGGTTTCTGTAACTGCTTCCCCACTGAACATGGGCATTGACTGGTCAGTCCGTACTTCAAGTCTGCCTCTCTCTTTCCCTAGTAAGGTGGGGCTCTGGGGAAGCAGAGCTCCAGGACACATTGGTGGGGTCCTCTGTTCAGGGAAGTCTGGTCGCCATCATGCTAGCATCTGAAACCTGGTGGCTGAAAAGAGAGTTAACATACAAAGCCAAATTGTTGAACAATTATGGACCTAAAGGCTGGAATAGTGCAGATGAAGTGTTGGGGGGGGTACTCACTGCAGACTATTGTGTCCTTTTGCTTTCAGGTATATATTTTGCCCTAGTTTATGGGTACATGTGAACATATGCTCTATCTCACAGTACTTGGTCTTTATCTAGGCTTTGGGACTTTGTTAGGAAGTGAACCACCTGGAATGGAATTAGAGAATACTATGAAAGGAAAGGTCTCACCAGAGTAATGAAGCTGAAGGGTTGTCATTCCACACCTGAAGTCTCTGGACATAGTCTGAAGTGAAGCATGCTGAGGTGTCACTCATTGCATTGATTAGGTTGGGATCAGTGGATACAATATTATTTGGTATCAATTGAGAGAAGCATGCAGGAAAGTGTGCCCCACCCTAAGGTTCCAGGACTGGGGGAAATACAGGCTCTATAGTGGAAATGTGAGGTTCCTGCTCTCTTAGGGTTCAAGAAGACAATGGATAGTTACTGTTATCATCACATTATTTGGTAATTGGGTTAACTTTGAAAAGTCCATTTGTTAGGATTTGCTGTATAATATCCAGCATCTTGTATATAGTGGTGCCACCGGTTGCTTCTGTTCTACCTGGTCTAGGCTTTTGAAAGAGTCAACATATCAAAGACTTAGCCTATGTATTAAAATGACTCATTCTGTGCTTTAAAAAGTTCAAGACATATAATCAGTTTTTCCCCTCTCATATTAATTAGTGATTTATATGACTACAATTTAATAGGAGTGTACATAAACACCATTCCCACCACCAAAAGACTGTGTTCCATCCCACTCACCCACCCCTGCCCCCTGTCATCCCAGGAAGCTGAATGTCCTCCCTCCCCCTCACCACAGGGTTTTTACTTTGGTGCCCTACTCTAGATTTAGTCAAATCCCGCTTTTAGTTTCCCTTTCTGTTCTTCTTTCTCAACTTCTGTTGATGAGTGGGATCATCCCATACTCATATTTATCTTCCTGAGTTAGCTCACTTAACATAATTCCTTCTCGCTCCATCCAGTTGGGTCAGAGAAGGTGTTCTTAATAGCTATATAGTATTCCATTCTTAATAATAATAATAATTCCATTCTTAATTAATATTCTTAATAGCTATATAGTATTCCATTATGTATATATACCACAGCTTTCTCAGCCACTCATTTGTTGTTGGACACCTGGGTTGCTTCCCGGTTTTAGCTATTATGAATTGTGCTGCTATAAAAATAGGTGTACACGTATCTTTTTGGTTGGGCATTTTGGAGTCCTTGGGGTATATCCCCAAGAGAGGAATAACTGGGTCATATAGAAAGTCCATGTCCAGTCTTGTGAGAGTTCTCCAGACTTCTCTCCAGAGAGACTGGACCAATTTACATTCCCACCAGCCGTGCAGAAGGGTTCCTCTGTCCCCACAGCCTCTCCAGCATTTGTTGCTGCTGTCCTTTTTGATGTATGCCATTCTCATAGGAGTGAGATGGTATCTCAATGTTGTCTTTATTTGCATTTCTCTGACAATCAAAGTTCCACCAATCTTCTTTAAGAGAATAGAACAAAAAACTACAATCATTTATCTGGAACCAGAAAACACCTAGAATTGACAAAACCATCTTGAGGAAAAGAAACAGAAATGGAGACATCACACTCCTAGATCTCAAACTATATTATAAGGCCATCAACATCAAAACAGTCTGTTACTGGTACAAAAATAGGCACACAGACCAGTGGAACAGAATTGAAAGCCTAGAACTAAACCCCCACACATATGGACATCTAATCTTTAATAAGGGGGCCCAAAGTATTAAATGGAGGAAGGAGACTCTCTTCAATAAATGTTGCTGGGAAAACTGGGTTGAAACATGCAGAAGAATGAAACTGAACCACCTTATCTCACCAGAAACAAAAATCAACTCCAAATGGATCAAGGTCCTGGATGTTAGACCAGAAACTATCAAATACTTAGAGGAAAACATTGGTGGAACACTTTCCAACCTGAACCTCAAGGGCATCTTTGATGAAACAAACCCAATTGCAAGGAAGAGTAAAGCAGAAACAAACCAATGGGACTACATCAAATTGAAAAGCTTCTGCACAGCCAAAAAAACTATCACACAAACAAAGAGACCCCTCACAAAATGGGAGAATATCGTCACATGCCATACATCAGACAAGAGACTAATAACCAAAATACACAAAGAGCTCAGCAAACTTAGCACCAAAAAAGCAAATGGCCACATCCAAATATGGGCAGAGGATATGAACAAAGCATTCATTTCCGAGGAGATCCAAAAGGCTAACTATTCATACTATTGCTTTTATTCATACTATTTTATTCATACTATTGCTTTTAAATCTGAATTTGCATGAGGATGCTTTAGAGAGCTTGCCATATTTCTAGACCCTTTGTACACTATGTATGATTCAAATGACTTAATGACTAGGTAGGGTAGTTTTAAGAATGTGTACTTTAGAAGCCTGGAGGTGGTATATGTCATTGATCACTTGTTTTTATGCACAAGAACTTGGGTTCAAGTCCCTTGTCACCATCTGCAGAGGTGGAAGCTTTACAAGCAGTTAAGTAAAGCTGCAGGTGTCTCTATCTCCTTCTTTGTCTCCCTTCCACTTTCAATTTGTCTCTGTACTATAAAATTAAAAAGAAAAAGAAAAAAAATGCCACAAGTGGTGGCTTCCTTGTGCAGACATGGAGCCCTATTAATAGCCCTGGTGGAAATTTTTTTTAAAAAGTGTTTTTTTTTTACTTCAGACATATTGCCAGGTGATGCTGATAGTCTATTTCAGAAACCATACTTTGAGAACTACTCTTATAAATGTAGAAGTGTTTGAGGAAAAAGATTTGAAATAGTGAGAACATGATGTTTACTAAATAAAATATTATTTTCAATTTCCTAAGTCATGACAACCACTAAAAGTTTCTTGTTGCTATTAAATAGCTTAGGGATGTGAAAAAAGGGAGAATAATTCAAAGTATGCTATAAAAAATAAAGGAGAGTTTATTACTTCTGTAGATTAGATGAGGAAAGATTCAGGGCAAATAAAGGGACTGATTTTTCCTTCTCTCTCAAAATCTCAATCTACTATTACTTTTTCACAAATACTTCATTCATGATTCATTCTCCTTTTGCCAGTTTTGTTTATTTAATTGTGTTCAATTTCATATTATCTTTACTTATTTATTGGATAGAGACAGCCAGAAATCAATAGGGAAGGGGGAGATAGAGCAGGAGAGAGACAGAGAGACACCTGCAGCCCTGCTTCATCACTCGCAAAGCTTTCTCCTTGCAGGTGGGAACCGGTGGCTTCAACCCCTCTTCTTGTGCACTGTAAGACGTATGTTCAACCAGGTGTGCCATCACCTCACCCACCTTTTACCAGTTTTCCACTTTACTTTATCCTACAGTTCAAATCCTAAGGAGCTACCATCTAATGATCTTATCTCTAGCGTGAGTTAAGTAAGCAAGTGGAATTCTACTGATCCATTCACTGGTTGCCCAGGCAGAAATGTTAACTGAGAGGGAGTCAGGCGGTAGCGCTGCGGTTTAAGTGCATGTGGTGCAAAGCACAAGGACCGGTTAGGGTCCCAGTTCAATCCCCTGGCTCCCCACCTGCAGGGGAGTTGCTTCATAGGCAGTGAAGCAGGTCTGCAGGTGTCTCTCTGTCTCTCTTCCTCTCTATCTCCCCCTTCTCTTTCAATTTCTCTCTGTCTCTATCCAAAAACAAACAAATAAATAAAATATTTTTTAAAAAAGAAAGAAATGTTAACTAAGCAACCATTTTCTGAACAGAGATCCACAGGTAGTTCCACATCAGTTGTCAAGGGAAGTGGGGGTGGCTATTGGGGATTTTAGACGTAGTGGTAGACTTGTCTGATACAGTTTTCCTAAAATCCAGTCTCCAAAGAGAAATAGAACAAGTAGGAAATTTCTTGTCTTATTAGTAAAAGACATGGAGTTGAAAAGTCACAAATCTTGGACAAGGACTAGGAAAACAAAAGGTATTCAGCTATATAGTGGTTTATAATCTTGACAACCACAAATATCTGACTCTACAGCATTAATGACATTGGAGTGAGGCCAGCATATAGATCTATTTTGACTTTCCTTTACATTTGAGCTCACTCAAAAGAACCCATGAGGAAGTGCTAGTAATATGAATAATAAAGAAGTTTATAAGAAGCCAGATGCTGTTGGAGGATGTACTCCCAAGTGAAACCACAGAATGTAGATCCCCAGCAAATTTGGCTATAGAATGTGTCTCTTGTTTTCCTTCAAAGTGTGCATCATTGTTGTGATTCCTACTGAGAAAAAAAAAATCATTGTCCTGTTTCTTAAAAAAATAATAAAAAATTTAGGCAGAGAAAATAAATAAGGTAGGTGGGCTATCACAGACTCCATTTTATGTTTAGTTACTAGGAAATAGAATTTATATTCATTATAGGAGACAGATACAGTTGCAAGGGGACAGGTGGCAGTCTGTTAAGGGATCTCTAGCACATTTTCCCATTTGAATAATTGCTGTTGACTCTCTTAGAACATTCTGTGTGTTGTGTTCTTAAGAAAATATGTATTCAGATTTGAACTTGGTGTCCACTACTTAAATAGAACAGATATTTGATTTTCTTTCACCTCTTCTACTAGCTTTAGTTTAAAGCTGATAATAAAAGAAAAATTGAGTGACTATTGTTCCCTCTTTCTCTTAGAATCATTTGTCCCTACTCAAATAACGTACTTCAAGAAGCTTTAAGGCATCCAGTAAATTCATTTGCATACTCTCAAGAAATTATTAGTGTCTTTGGGATAAAATTATTAGGGATAAAAGAGCACATAGGATGAATTTACTTCACTGCTTCTTTCCTTGTGGCAATCTAACCAATAATAAGAGTTTATATACATTGAAGTGGGTCCACTGATCACTGGTGGAATGAAAATTCGCTGAGTTAATGAACTGTAATGGAGCAGCAAAGAAAACGAGGAGTATGTAATGTATGAAACTAAGGATTTTTGTTCTTCTCTTTAAGTTATCCCTTTACCCTAAGACCACTCCGACTCGTCTAGGCCAAAACCCAGAGAGTGTACGCGGCTTCTGTTTAATTAGTACAGGTCAAGTTCATAGTATTTTCTTTTGAATCTGTGGCTCCTTGAAATGATGAGCTGACCACAGTATAGCCCTCTGGATATGAATTAGAGCATAATTATTTCAGATATTCCAAGCATGTACAACTTCTGCTTTGATTTTACACTTACTTTGTCCTTTTTTTCCACTTAATTTTCTAGTACACTGCACAGCTATGCTAATTTGGCACGGATGCTAAATATAAGGTCAGAGCATCTCACTTTGGTCTTTACTTGATTGCTTATCACCTTTCCTGAATGCCATTTCTATTTACTCTATGCATCTGATCTCATGTCGGCAATGCATCCCCTTGGCAGGCTGGTGTTCTTGTTTTTCTCTCTTTCCAAGCAGCTGTTCAATAATTTCACATGACATAATGTAAATGTATTTTCTATTCATGAGGGAAGAAAGAGTGCCTGCAATTTCAGACCATCTTCCATCCCAGATTTCCTTTATCCAATGATTAGAACATGTGCTACTTTTTGCAAGTATATTCTTTGTTGCATAAATGTATTTTAGGATAATTATACAAATATTTATATTTTATGTTTTTCATCATGTAGCACAGTCACAATGTACTTTACAAGTCATTTCAATATTTATTGTAAACCAATGGATCCATTCCCTGGCTTCTCATTCTTTGACACCTGCAGATAATCAGTGAAGATAATTAGGCACAAGAATAGACATAGTGCTACATAAATTAGTTTGGAAGTATTCTTGTATGGGATAGATTTGGAAAAATTATGTTTCTGTGTGTAACTTTTATGTGAGAAAAAAAAACCTCTCCAGGCTTTTAATACAATTCTTAGTTCACACAGTTGAATTTTAAAAAATAGTGTAAAAGTCAAATATTAAGATGCTTTGGCTTTAGGTTTTGGCAAACAAAGAAATCACCATAGTCCCCATGTAAAGAACAACATTCCCCAGCATGTTCTGGTTCTATCTATACAATTTCTAACTCTACTTTGACTTGATGTTTTAAATACCATATGGCAAATTTATAAACACTCTGAGTGAGCAGGTTTTTCTGAGAAATAATATGAAATTAACACCTATCTGAGATTTAGAGAAATCAAAAAAGACATGAAATTTCTAGATGCCTGGCTTCTGCTAGTGATTTTGAAAATTCTGCCAGGAGCTATTTAAGAATTTTAACATTGGCACTTGGTGAAAAATAGTTATACAGAATATACCCAAATATGTATTTCCTAAAGAAGAAATACATAGTTGTAAGGATGAATTTGGTGATCATTCATCTTTTGATATTAAGGAAAATCCACTGAATTAATAATTGTTCTTGTACTCTTTTCAAAATTATATTTCTAAAATATAAATATTATCTAATAACATTCCATATAGGGGAATTCTAATTGCTTTTTCGTGTCCTAGACCTAGACTTTGTCTTTTTCCTTATAATGTGCATTATATTATAAATTATGGTATATACTCAAGGTGTAATTTCACTGGGGGGGTAATAAATTACATGTATAAGGTTTCCCGGTTCTGCATAACAGGTATCTGTTACATTCCCTTATCCTCACCAAGGAAGTCAGACGCCCATCCTCTCCTTCCTTTTATCCCATTCTTTTTTTTAAAAAAAAAAATTTATATTTATTTATTTATTTATTCATTTTCCCTTTTGTTGCCCTTGTTTTATTGTTGTAGTTATTATTGTTGTTGTTATTGATGTCGTCTTTGTTGGATAGGACAGAGAGAAATGGAGAGAGGAGGGGAAGACAGAGAGGGGGAGAGAAAGATAGACACCTACAGATCTGCTTCACCACTTGTGAAGCAACTCCTCTACAGGTGGGGAGCCGGGACTCCAATTATGATTCTTATGCCGGTCCTTGGTGCTTAGCACCACATGCGCTAAACCTGTTGTGCTACCGCCTGACTCCCCCTTTTATCCCATTCTTTACCCAGAATCCCTTGCTTTGGAGCACTATACCACCCTCAGTACAAGTTTCTTCTCATGTTCTCCCTTTCTAACTCTTATCTCTCAAGTCTCACCTACTTACGGAATCATCCTGTATTCACTCCTGTCTTCCTGAACTATCCTTCCCCATACTTTTCCTTCTGTTTCCAGTGAAGGTGAGACAAAGGTGAGATTAAGATTTTAGACTTCTTTTCTGATGTCTAGGTCTTTGATAGTTGGCCTAGCCCACCAACATTGGTCATCATCATTCTGCCATTTCTACTCTTCTTTTTAATATGTGTTTTCTCCTTTTGTTGCTGCTGTTTGAGTTCCCATCTCTATTCTACCACCGATTACCTTATTTAGAGTTAGACTTCTTTTACTTCTTTTTCTGTTGGACTCCTTTCAGTAATTTTTTGCATGATGGGATTGTCGGTGGTGAATTACTTCAATTTCTTTATGTTTGGGAAGCTTTTGATTTTCCTTATTGGAGGAAAATTTTGGCAGGATAGAGTATTCATAGATGGTAATTCTTATCTCTTAATATTGTAAAAATGTCATTTTTAAAGATTTTTTTCAATATTTATGTATTCCCTTTTTTTGCTGTCCTTGTTTTTTATTGTAGTTATTATTGTTGTTATTGATGTCATAATTGTTGGATAGGACAGAGAGAAATGGAGAGAGGAGGAGAAGATAGAGAGGGGGAAAGAAAGATAGACACCTGCAGACCTGCTTCACTGCTTGTGAAGTGACTTCCCTGCAGGTGGGGAGCCGGGGGCTCGAACTGGGATCCTTACTCCTGTCCTTGCACTTTGTGCCACCTGCACTTAACCTGCTGCGCTAACACCCAACTCCCAAAAACGTCATTCTATTCCCTTCTTTCTTCTCATGTTTGTGTTGAGAAATCTTGTGAGAGCATAATAGTTCTGCCTCTGTATATCAGTTTGTCCCTTTCCCTTTAATCCTGCAATATTTCTTGTTTGTCCTTAATTTTGGAAAGTACTACTATTCTATGTCTTGGTAGTGGCTGTTTGGGGTTCAGTTTTGGTTTACATTCAGCTCCCTCAATAAGTAAATTTTGACCATTGTGTAGAGCTAGAGAGTTTTCTGTATGATTTCTTTTAATATTCTCTCTGCTTTTTCTCTCTTCATTTTCAGGTACCCCAATAACTTTCAATTATTTCCTTCTGATAAAGTCTGCTGTTTCACTGAGAATTGCTTATATTTTTTTGTAAACCTTTCTTCTTCAGCAGCTTTACACGCCAGGAGTGTGGCGGTTTTATCTCCTTGCTCTGCTATTCTGTCCTCAAGCTGATTTATTCTGAATAAAAGACCTCTTAGATAGGCTTTAATGCTGTCAAGGGTTTCCTTTAATTCCAGTATATCCCTTAAAATTTCTCTTTGTGAAATTCCCAGCATTTTGACAAAGAGATCTCCATGTGCCTTAATTTGCATTTGTATGTTTTGGTAGGAATCTTGAATTGTCTTTATATTTAACTTTCTCAATTCAAACTCAAATATGTCTTACATATTTATTAGATTTTTTTAATAGGTATTAGATTTTTGAGTTTTCACCCATGTTTTGGCTGGGTGTGACTTCTGCTATTTAACTGGCAAGTGCAGCTGTGGCTCTATTATTTATATAAAAGAAAAATATGGCTGCTAGGAGCAGTAGATTTGTAGTACCAGCATTATGTCCCTTTGATATCTAGCCCTGGTGGCAAAAAGGAAAAGAAAAGAAAAGAACTAAAAGATACAAATAAATAGAAAGACATCCCATGCTCCTGGATTGAAAAATTAACATTATCAATATGACTGTCCTACCCAGAACCATATACAGATTCAATACAATCCCTACCAAGGTCCCAGCAAATATCTTTAAGAGAGCAGAACAAAAGATACAAAAGTTTGGAGACAGAAAATTTCAAGGATAGCCAAAGCAATCCTGAAGAAAGAGAGCAAGAATGGAGGCATTAAGCTTCCTGACTTCAAAACATACTTCAGAGACATTATAATCAAAACAGCCCAGTACAGGAGCCAAAATAAAGACATAGACCAGTGGAATATAATTGAGAACCTAGAAATCAACTCCTACATTTACAGTAAACTAATTTTTGATGAAAGACCCCAAAACATAAAATGGAAAAAGAGAAACTATTCAACAAATGGTGTTGAAACATGTAGAAGAATGAGACTGAATCACCAAATTTCATTATATATAAAAGTTAACACCAAATATATTGTTCTAAAATGCCAGAGATATTAATAAAATTGAAGTTGGTAACTGCAGAAATGACTAGCCAAATATTGTTGGACTATCCTGAAGCACAGATGCTTCTGAAATTTTATTGAATTCAGATATCTGTAGGAACTCTGAACTTTCAGTGGATCCAAGAAGATGAATTAAGTTAGATTTCTGAGTGTTTTTCAGCTCAGAAATTTATTAACTTCTTCATAGCCTAGCAAAGCTCCATATAGAAAAATAAGAGCTTGGCCGTGGTGTGACAGTAAACAAACAAATGAATGTAGGTGGCACCATCAGTAAGACTATAACAAAAAAAAAATTCATAACTGCAAGGCAGTGAAAATACCTTTGTGAATATCTTCTGAATAACTTGAAATTATCAATTTTTGATTTCTGAATAGATCAGAAGTTCTTTAAAGGTTAATCATAAACAGTTTGCTTAACATAGTCAAGCTTTATTTTTAAATGCTTATCTTTATTTACTTATTATTCATTAAAGTCAGAGAGAAATTGAGAGGAAAGGGGGAAATAGAGAAGGAAAGAGACAGAAATATACCTGAAGCTCTACTTCACCACTCATGAAGCTTCTGCCCTACAAGTGGGGACCAGGAGCTTTAAACCTGGGACCTTGTACATTTTTTTAAAATTTTCTCTTTTGTTGCCCTTGTTGTTTAACATTGTTGTGGTTATTGATGTCATTGTTGTTGGATAGGACAGAGAGAAATGGAGAGAGGAGGGGAAGACAGAGAGGGGGAGAGAAAGACAGACACCTGCAGACCTGCTTCACGGCTTGTGAAGCAACTATCCTGCAAGTGGGGAACTGGGGCTCAAACTGGGATCCTTATGCTGGGCCTTGCGCTTTTGTGCCACATGCGTTTAACCCACTGCACCACCACCCAACCCTGTAAATTTTAATATGTGCACTTAACCAGGTGCACCAACACCTGGCCCCACATAGGAAAGCTTTATGTCAGAGCAACTAGCACATTGTGAAATGCAAATACATGCATTGATTAAACACAAAAATACTGACTGAATGAGTGAATCAATAATTACTTAGATAAAATTACATATTGACTTTTCTCAGACTATTTCTTTTTTTGGGGGGATTTTCTTAATTTGATTTTTTAAATTTTTTTATTTATAAAAAGGAAACATTGACTAAACCATAGGATAAGAGGGGTACAACTCCACACAATTCCCACCACCAGAACTCTGTATCCCACCCCTCCCCTAATAGCTTTCCTATTCTTTAACCCTCTGGGAATATGGACCCAAGATCATTGTGGGATGCAGAAGATGGAAGGTCTAGCTTCTGTAATTGCTTCCCCACTGAACATGGGCGTTGACAGGTGGATCCATACTCCCAGCCTGTCTCTCTCTTTCCCTAGTGGGCAAGGCCCTGGGGAAGCAGAGCTTCAGGAGACATTGGTGAGGTTGTCTGTCCAGGGAAAGCTGGTAAGCATCATGCTAGCATCTGTATCCTGGTGGTTGAAAATAGAGTTAACATACAAAGTCAAACAAATTGTTGACCAATCATGAACCTAAAGGCTGAATAATGCAGATGAAGAGTTGAGGGATCCTCCATTTTGTAGATAGCTGGTAGGCATATTTTAGTTATATTCCAAAGGGCCTGTGGCTATACTAATGTTTGTTTGTTTGTTTGTTTTTGCTATTTTGTTTTGCCTGAGCCTGAAATCTGATCTGCAGGTGGATCCAAGTTATTGTATTAGAGGATGATGTCATGAAAGCCAGATCAGGGAAGAGAGTAGCTCCCTAATATGGGAAAAAGGGTATAAATATTGTTGACTGTAAACCCCAATGATTTGATATGATCTGGGGCACATATTCAGCTTAGGAGCCTATGTGACCTCTGCATCCCTGTAGAACTGAGCTCACATTCTGTGGTCATGAGTAGGAATGTTCCAAGCTGCCCCAATATTGACCCATCTTCCTCAGGTGTAGCATAGAGTATGTTGTCCAGCCTCTCTTTAGAGGATGGAACATTCTCTACCTTTGTTGATCCAAGTTAAGGGCAAGGTCCTGTGGGGGCCCACAAAGTGGTCTATTGTGTTTTTCCTGATAGAAATGACTGGTGACAATGCAGAGAGGTTCGAGTTCTAGGCACATCACGTCTATTTGGGAATCTCAGGACTCCCTGATTAGGGCCCCAGCTGATGGGGTGGCCTTATAGTGACTAAAGAGTCATCATTAAAGTCTGCCAGTCTCTTGCCCTTATTCAGCTTTTGCAGTTCTTACTTTGCTAAGGTTAGCTTTGGAGTGAGTGAGGGAACTGTAATAGGAAGTAAGTGAGGAGGGTATCTAAGTCTAAGTAGACACTATTTCATTATGATCTTTATACTGACTCACTACAGACTTTTGTGTACTTTTGCTTTCAGTTATATTTTTTGCCCTAATTTATGGATACATGTGAACATATGCTGTATCTCACGAGACCTGGTCTATATCTAGATTTTTGGACTTTGTTAGGAAGTGAACCACCTGGAAAGGAATTAGAGAATACTGTGAAAGGAAAGGTCTCACCGGAGTAATGATGGTGAATGGTTGACATTCTATGTCTGACGTCTCTGGACACAGTCTGAATTGAAGCATGCTGAGGTGGTACTCATTGCGTTGACAAGGTTGAAATTGGTGGATGCAATATCATTTTGAAGGAATCAAGAGAAGCATGCAGGAAAGTGAGCTCCACCCTAGAGGTTCCAGGAATGGGGGAAATATAGGCTCTATAAAGGAAGCAGGAGACTCCTACTGTCTTAATAAATAGTTATTGCTATAATCACATTATTTGGCAATTGGGTTAACTTTGAAATATCCCTTTGTTAGGATTTGCTGTATCATACACAACATCACCATAATTTATATCCTTTGACATTATTTGTATTTAGCTTTACCACTGATTGCTTCTGTTCTCCCTGGTATAAGCTATTTATTTATTTATGAAAAGGAGACATTGACTAAACCATAGGATAAGAGGGGTACAACTCCACACAATTCCCACCAGCAGAACTCCATATCCATCCCCTCCCCTGATAGTATTCCTATTCTTTAACCGTCTGGGAGTATGGACCCAAGATCATTGTGGGAGGCAGAAGGTAGAAGGTCTGGCTTCTGTAATTGCTTTCCCGCTGAACATGTGTGTTGACTGGTCAATCCATACTCCCTGCCTGTCTCTCTCTTTCCCTAGTGGGGAGGGGTTCTGGGAAAGCAGAGCTCCAGGACACATTGGTGAGGTTGTCTGTCCAGGGAAAGCTGGTAAGCATCATGCTAGCATCTGTATCCTGGTGGTTGAAAATAGAGTTAACATACAATGCCAAACAAATTTTTGATCAATCATGAACTTAAAGGCTAGAACAGTGCAGATGAAGCATTAGGGTGTCCTCCATTTTGTAGATAGCTGGTAGGTGTATTTTAGTTATATTCCAAAGGGCCTGTGGATATACTATTTTTTTGCCCTGAGCCAGAAATCTGATATGCAGGTGGATCCAAGTTATTGTCTGGGGAGATGATGTCATGTCTAGAAAAAGAACAGAAAGCTGAATCAGGGAAGAGAGTAGCTCCCAAATATGGGAAAGGGGTATAAATATTGTTGACTGTCAACCCCATCTATTTAATTCTGTCTGGGGCTTGTATTCAGCTTAGGAGCTTATGTGACCTCTGCATCCCTGTAGACCCGAACTCACATTCTTTGGTCATGAGTAGGAACATTCCAAGCTGCCCCAATATCAGGACCCATCTTCCTCAGGTGTAGCATAGAATATGTTGTCCATCCTCCCTTCAGAGGATGGAACATTCTCTACCATTGTTGATCCAAATTGAGGGCAAGGCCCTATTTTGGGACCCCAAAGGGGTTTATTTTGTTGTTCTGATAGAGATGACATAGACTATTTCTTGATCTACTTCTCCTTCTCCTTCCTGTTTTTCCCATCAAGGTTTTAAATGAATCTCAGGTCTGCATGATTCTACCATTTCCTGTGACCATTTTTAAATTTTTTTTCCTCTAGATAATGTGAGACAGAGATAGGAAGAGAGACATCACAGCACTGCTTCATGTCTTGTGAAGTATCCTCCTGTACCCCTCCCAACCCCATAGGCATTAGCAGTTGAGGACCATTCCAAAACCTGGGTCCTGATGCATGGTAACATGTATATTCTACCTGGTGAGCCACTGACTTATCTCAATATTATCACTGTTAAAGACATTGATCACAGGTTAAGTATTATTATTCTTTTATATCAGTGAAGAATGAAGAGATTATACCATTTGTGGGCATAAGTGAAGATAACATTTGTTTAAGATAGGCAATTATTTCATTTCTTTCATTTAAAAAAATGATGATAGGTGATAATCCAAACTTTGTTCATACATGATATAGCTGCACCATCATCTGACCAATTTTTTATTTCATATTTTTATAGAGAAAGTGAGGAAAGGAATGATAAATCGCCACTCCCACCATCTATGGATTTTCCACTACTGCCATCTATTGTGCTCCAGAAACGCACTCATAGTAAGACATGCCCTTTACCCCCAAGGCCACCTTTTGGTCTTCCACTTCTTTCTTTTCTTTTCTTTTCTTTTTTGTTAACAAGGTTTATTTAATACATGGAAACATAAAGTTACACCTTTTCATGCTAGTATAGTAGAACTTAGAGAGAGAAGGACATTTTCCTGACTTTTTAGACTTATTGAAGCCCAAACTGCAAAGATCATAGTTAGTATCAACTGTTGGAGGAGTAATTTACTCCTGAGTTACTCTGAGAATTGTTACAGAACTTATTCTAGTCTAGCACCATATTTCACTAGTAAAGGACTCTTTTACAGAAGCTGAAATTGTAAGGTATTCTGCAAGGCAAATCCAGTTATTTCATACAAAAGAAAAGCTCATTGTACACTTAAAAAATTAATCACCCGTACTTCTCAGAGGAAATTGGGAAAGTGATAAAAAATGGAAATCATTATGTTAACTTTCTGTTTAAACATTACTATTATCACACAGTAGTATATTCTTTAAATATACTACTGTGTGATAATAGTAATGAAAAGTCATACTTTTATATTATTTCTATGCATATATAAATTGTATGTCCCAAGTTTTCTACTTTTAGTATAGTATAATATTTCTTGATGTATGTAACCTATCATTCAAAAAGGTACATATTAGTGGTTCACTTCTGGCTGAGATTAAGTAACAAGAAAGGGTCTGACTGGTGGCTCACCCAGTGAGACTTGACCATTCCGCACCATTATTGATTCACATTGAGGGCAAAGTCTTACAGGGTCCCACAAAGGGATCCATTATGTTATTCTTGATGGAGATAACCAATGACAGTGGAGAGAGGGATCTGTTAGAGTGCCCGGCTAGCTTCATGGGTGGGAGAGAGATGACCAGGGACTCATGGCTGAGCTGGGAACGCAGTTAAATCTTTATTGATGAATGGGGATGCAGTGCAATCAATCAAATCTCCATTCATTAGAAAATTCTGTCCTTTATATCTCCTGAGGCAGAAGTGTCAGGTTGGAAGAGGATGTACAGATGTACGTAGGATAGGGGGTGGGGAGAAGGAAAACAGTGAGTGAACCAGTGGTGATTAAAAGGTGGAAAACAGGATGTGACTAGGAGAGGGGGTGGAGTGGAAAAAGAGTGCGAACCAGTGAGGATTAAACCAATGCGGGTCTCAAACAAAACAATTATTATGTAAATAGACCACAGCATCAAGCAATGCAGGGGAACCTGGTGTGACATGGATAGAAACAGAAGCAGAACTAGCCAAAGGAGAAATGTTTACCAACATTAGAGGTCTTGGCCCATCATGTCTGTGTAGGAGTCTCAGGACTCCCTGACTCAGGCCTCAGGTCATGGGGTGGACTGGTAGTTATTAAAGAATCATCATTAAAGTATGCCAGTCTCTTGCCCTTATTCAGCTTTTGCAGTTCTTACTTTGTCTGACATGACTAGCTTTGGAGTGATTGAGGGATGTATAATAGGAGGCAGCTGAGGAGAGTATCTAGGTCTAAGTAGAAACTGTTTCATTAGATACCTTAAAGTTAAGGTATCTTTTTAGGTCTTTCTACTTGCTTCCTTCATTTATTGACTCTCTTCAAACTATTGTACACTTTTGGTTTAAGATATGTATTTTCCCCTAAGTTATGGATTGTCGCAGTCTCTGGCGGGGTGATCTCCAGTGGAAACATAATGGACTGGTTCTTTCTCGCTCATGACAGGGGACGACACTAAGTAAAAGACTGGGGAGACCTGCAGTGTGCTCAGACCTCAGATCTCAAGTCTCAGGTCTCAGGTCTCCTTTATTAGCAGGTGGACATGAGTTAAATAGAAAACCAAACAAAGGGAATTATTGAAATTGTCAGAAATTACAGGTTTCTTAAAGATCAGCTTGCCCTTATGGTAGGGGGCTGGTATGACAGGAATTGATGAGATACAAGACAGTTATTCTCCATGATGCAAGCAAGTTAATTATCCAGAGGTATTTGAGAGAAGCATAGGGGTTAAACAAGTAGGGTGAGACAGAGAGAAGATGGATATCAAAAGGCCATATAGTTTGGAATTTCTCTTGTCTGGGGTCTGAGGTGTATGATGGAGTGTGTGATAAGGTGTGTTCTGTGATCAGAAGGTAAGATGACTTTGAGTAAATGAATCTTAAAGTAGGTTGCCATGTGGCCTGCAGTTAATGGGGAAAAGTATTGGGGTTTCTGTGGGCCTGAGAGTCAAGAAGGAAAGAACTAAGTCTGAGCTTCTCCCCTTTGCTCACCTCTGTTGAGAGAGACTAACCAAGAGGGTATCTTCTCAGACCTCCATCCAAGCATGGGGAGTTCTCCCTAAACTCTATCAAGCTTACACACAGTCCCAATATCTCCTCCTTATTTCTTTAATTAATGAACAGTGTCTATGGATCAATGTCAGTTAGAGCATTTATTTCTTCTAAAGGAATATGAGTATAAGGGTGAACAGAGATCCTCTGCACTGTAACATGTATGATGTCATGTATGCGTTTCTTGAGGAATTGAATGAAGCAAGGAACAATCAGCAATAGGACTACAATAGCTAGCAAAGGGCCTAGGAGAGGCAGAAGCCAAGCAGTTAAAGGAGAAGAAAGCCAAGAGTTAGTATTGAAAGGGGAAAAGGAATTCTTAATATCACGGCTGAGTTTGTGCAAGATATCAACATTCTGTTCTACAAATCCAGTTTCATTTATGAAAAAACAACATTCTTTCTGCAATGCCAGGCAAAGGCTACCCTGTTCCACATATATTAAGTCCAAACCACAATGGTCTGGAGTACCACCTTGGCAAGGGAGTTTATCTGTCTCTGGAGAGACTCTAAGCTGTCAGAGCTAAAGTCAAATGGACTGTTGAAGTTGATTTTCAATGAGTTCAGCAGCATAGAGAGATTGTCCCAAAGTCCACCAGCCAGTCTAAGGGGAGCAGTCAGTCGATGTGATGTCCAGGGGAAAAAACGCAGCATGTCTGGTCCTCTGGTGGTCATCAGCGCCAACTGATGAAATTCTTCTTCTTCACAGAGGGTCAGCTGTGGAACAAATGAAACTAGGAGGCAAGGACCAGGTAGAGAAGAATTGACATGAAAATATAGGGTGGTGTTGCACCAAAACACAAACGGAGAAGGTGCATACACATTAGAAGTCAAGGTGAGGTTCCTTGAACATTGAGGAACATTTGGAGAAAAGTGAGAGGTCAATAAACATGTAAGAATGAAGTCAGAGCCAATGGCTTCTGTATAAAGAGGAATTGAAGTCAGAGGTGGTAGGTCAGCAGAAAGAGAAGACTTGGGTAGGCTGGTGAGGTTAGCTGGAGTATATACTGGCATGGTGTCCTTTATGGTAAGGGACTCTGTGGATTTTGCAAGAGCAATAATGGCATCCACCATAATAAAAGCAAAACAAACATGGACATCCAGTGTTGAAAAAAGAAAAAGAAAAAAATATGTCTTTATGACTGGAAGAGTGGGTGGCTTTGCCAATGAGATATAATAAATGGACAATTCGAATTTTTGTAAATATTAAGAAGGTTTAGTATAGTTACTTCATTGACACTTTAGCCAACTGAATACTGGGGGGTGCATTCCCTTTCTTTTTTTATTTAATTGAGCTTAAGGGTTATAGTATGGGGAATTCTGTAATGAGAGTAATGTTCTAAAGGGAACAAAAATACATGGAATGGATATGTCTATTGAAGCAAAACAGGAGATCATATGGCTCATAAGGTTTTTGGGCTTTAACTGTTTGAGCTGTAGCCCACATGAATTTAGAAAAAGTACCAATTGAGAAAAAAAAAGTTTTTGTTTACCAAACATGGGCAGGTGAGTTACATCAGTCTGCCAGAGAGCATTGGCTTTTATGCCATGGGGGATTAATCTTGAAAGTCTGAATAGCAGAATCTTAATTAAACAAAGCAGGAGCCAGTAAAGTGCTCTCACTATGGCAGGTCAAGTGTTAAAATTTAAGAGCCTTGTAAAAATTTAAGGATATGAGTGACTTTAGGAGTCATCACACACCCATGAATAAAAAAAAGAAAAACGTTTAGTTTTAAATCTTACCATATGAGCAGTCGGTTCTTCATGTGCAGACTGTACCTGTAATTATTTACTTAAGAGGAAGAAAACTTGTACCAAGTTAGAAGTTTACTATAATTGATGATTTAATGGTTAGAATTGGCTTGAGTACCTTCATATGATTTTAGAAGGCTCTTTGTTTATAAAATATATCAGTATGTTATAGAAAGTCAATACATAATGTGTTGACATTATAAAATGATTGCTATTTTTTTGTATGATTTTAAAATCACTTAAACAATTTTAAGTAAAATTCTGCCCCACGCTATGGGCGCCAGATGTCGGGGTCTCTGGCGGGGTGATTTCCAGGGGAAAGGTAACATGTACATGTACATATACCCTATCTCATGGACCCTGGTCTGTATCTAGGTTTTGAGGTTTTGTTAGGAAATGCAGCATCCAGAATGGAATTAAGGAGTCCTATGAGCTAGGAAAGGTCTCACCAGAGTAATAGAGCTGAAAGGTTGACATTCCCTGCCTGACATCTCTGGACACAGTCCAAAGTGAAGTATGCTGAGGTGATACTGGTTGCATTTGCCAGGCTAGCTTCGCGGGCGAGAGAGAGACAACCAGGGACTCGTGGCTGAGTGGGATACAGTTCAGTCTTTATTGATGAGGAATGCAGTGCAAGCTAGCTATCTCTAATCACAATCCTGTCCTATATATATCTCCTGAGGTGGAAGTGTCAGGAAGAGGAAGTAGGTAGGATAGGGGGTGGGGAGAAGGAAAAAGCACCAGTGGGGATTAAACCATTGAAAACAATGATTATGTAAATAGACCACAGTGGCAAGCAATGCAACAGAAGGGGTCTTAGAAGCAGAATTTAGAAGCAGACCAACAGCATTGATTAGGTTGGGATCAGCAGATAGAGTATCAGTTGGTATTACTTGAGAGATGCATGCAGGAAAGTTAGCCTAGAGGGTCCAGGACTGGAAGATATATGGGCTTTATAGAGAAAGGGGAAGGTTTCTTTTTCTTAGGGTTTAAGAATGCAGTAGATAGTTATTTCTTTCCTTTTTAAATATTTATTCATTTTCCCTTTTTGTTGCCCTTGTTATTTTATTGATGTAGTTGTTATTGTTGTTATTGATGTCTTCGTTGTTGGATATGACAGAGAGAAATGGAGAAAGGAGGGGGAGACAGAGAGAGGGAGAGAAAGATAGACATGCAGATCTGCTTCACCACTTGTGAAGCAACTCCCCTGCAGGTGGGGAGCCGGAGGCTTGAACCGGGATCCTTACACCGGTCTTTGTGCTTTGCGCCACTTGCACTTAACTGCTGTGCTACCACCCGACTCCTCAGATAGTTATTTCTATAACCAAATTACTTGTCACTGTGTTAACTTTGAGAATCCCATTGTTAGGATTTGCTGTATCTTTTTTTTTTTTTTTGCCTCCAGGGTTTTTGCCTCTTGGGCTTGGTGCTGATACCATGTATCCAGTGCTTCTGGAGGCCATTTTTTCCCCACTGTATTAAATAGGATAGCGAGAAATTGAGAGGGGAAGGAGAGAAACAGAGACTCCTGCAGGCTTGTTTCAGCAATCTGTGAAGTGTTCTTCTGGCAGGTGGGGAACATCAGCTTGAAAATGTAGCCCGGACCCCTGTACTTCATACTATATGTGCTTAACCAGGGACACCACCACCCAAGCGCCTCTCTCTCTCTCTCTCTCTCTTTCTCTCTTTCATCAGTCTAATAGTCATTGGGGTATCATCTTTGGTGAAGATTGTGAAGAACATAATGGAGATGTCTGTTTTCTATTGTTGGGTTTTGTAATTTATTATATATTTTGGGCATTACTCCATTGTCAGACAGATGTATGGTGTGTAAAGTTCTCCCATTTAATAACATGCCTTTCTGTTTTGATGATGGTTCTTCTTGCTGTTCAGAAACTTTTCAGTTTAATCTATTTCTCCTGATTTTTTTTTTGTTTTTGTTTTCTTTGTTGTTAGAGTCTTCAAAGATATTTCAAAAAAATTATAAAGTGTGATGCCAAAATTTTCTCATATGTATTTTGATGGTTTCTAGTCTTAATTTCCATGTCCTTGAGCCATTAGGACTTAATTTTTGTGGATATGTGCTGGTGCTCTTTCACTTGTGTCTACCTTTCCAATTATCATTTGTTGAAGAGACTCCCCTTTTTCATTTGATACTATGGTATCTGTTGTCAAAAGAGCATCCCATAGGTTATAGGGTCTCTTTCTATGCTTTCAATTCTATTCCATTTCTCAGTGTATCTATTTTTATTCTACTTCATGTGGTTTTGATAATAATAGTATTATATCATTTGAGGCCACGGTGCATTATTTTTCCACCCCCCGCCCCCAGATTGCTTTGGCAATTCTGGGTATTTTATGGTTCTAGATAAATGTTTATAGTGTTTGTTCTATTCTATTAAGTACATTCAGTGGCACTTTGATAAGGAATACATTAAATTTATATGTGACTCTGGTAAGATAACTATTTTAATAATGTTGATTCTTCCAATCCATGACTATGCAATATCTTTACATTTGTTTGTACCTTTGATATTTACTTAGATAATGGCTCATAGTTTATAGTGTCTTAAATTTTATACTTTCATTGTTATTTTGTTACCAGATATATGATTGATTTTGTTACTATTGTAAATGGGTTTGATTTCTGGATTTTTCCCCTTTTATTTTAGTGTAATCACAGAAGAATGCCAATATCGTTTGCATCTTTATTAATAAGTTAATAGTAGTTCACAAGATTATATGATTAAAACAAATGGTATCCTTCCAATAGCACTTTAGTTTTTAAAAAAGTCTTAAGAAGCATTTACAGTTTGCAATTGAATTGCTATTTGTTTTTAAACTTTATGTGTTTCAATATTTCTACTCCACAAATTTGGGTAATCATCTGACAATTTTACCTACTTATTTCACTAAGCTTTGTCACCTAAAGTTCAATCTATTTTGGCCTGGGAGACATAATATCATCATTTTAAATTGCAGAGTAGTATTCCCACAGTTTTGTTATCCAGTTACCTGTCAGTAGGCTGTTTCCTCCTTTTTGCCATTATAATTTGTTTATAAATATGAATGATATAATTTAGTATTTGTTATTCTTTTTTAATTTATTTATTTAAGAAAGGAGACATTAACAAAACCGTAGGATAAGAGGGGTACAGCTCCACACAATTCCCATAACCTGATCTCCATATCCCATCCCGTCCCCTGATAGCTTTCCCATTCTCTATCTCTCTGGGAGTATGAACCCAGGGTCATTGTGGGTTACAGAAGGTGGAAGGTCTGGCTTCTGTAATTGCTTCCCCGCTGAACATGGGCATTGACTGGTCGATCCATACTCCCAATCTACCTCTCTCTTTCCCTAGTAGGGTGGGTCTCTGGGGAAGCGGAGCTTTAGGACACATTGGTGGGGTCCTCAGTCCAGGGAGTATTTGTTATTCTTTTGGCTTATCTCACGTAACAAGCTCCATCCAAGATGAGGAAAGGAGATGATTAATTTATAGCTGTTGTGTATATATAACACAACTTTCTTAGCTACTCATTTGTTGTTGGACACACATTAAGAAGGGCCGTTATAAGCACTGATGAGGTTGTGGTGAAAAGCGGTCACTTCTACAGTGCTAGTGTTAATGCAAATTGCTCCAGCCCTGTGGAAAACTCTCTGTACACTTTTCAAAACACTAGTATCATGCTTACAAATCTCAATTTATGCTACAAATCAATAAAAATTAAAAGCTATGGTATTGGAACAAAATGGACATTCTCTCCAATGAACAGGATGAGAGTTCAGAAACAAGTCCACTAATATGTAGGTACTTAATATATGACAAACAGACCAAGGACATTCAACTAGGAAAAACAAAAACAAAAACCTCTCCAGCAAATAGTGCTAGGAAACTGGATAGTTATACATAAAAAAATGAAACTAAAATACCACTTTAAGCCATACACCAAAATTAACTCAAAATGGATTAAAGACCTGGATGTTATCAGTAGACCAGAAGCTAAAACAATTCAGGAGTTTATAAAATCAAGGATGTATTTGGAGGCAGTGGAACCCCAAGAATCCCTCTATAGAATTAGGTCAGTCCAAGCAAACAGTTGTCAAGTAACAGAACAATATACCCCAGTCCACAAGTTTCTCTGACAGTGAAGTACTCACTAGGTGAGGTTTGCCACTGAAGTCAGAGCCAGGTTTTAGATTCTGTGTGTAGAAGCGATAGTCGTGGGATTGCTTCAGTAGTCAGTGGAATTCTATATAACTATTGATAATTCTAGGGTGTAGATACTGGTGATGGCTAAAATTTCTGGCAAGAAGCCCTTGTAGGCCAATGCTTAGCAGCCTGAAATTCCAAGAAAAGTCAGGAAACGTCTGTTGTAGTTTTCTTTTCTTTTTTAAATTCATATATTTTATTTTTTTAAGTTTTTATTTATAAAATGGAAACACTTTGCACCAAAGGAAAAGGCTTTGGGGTGGGTGTGTGTGTGTGGGAGAATACAGGTCCAAAAAGGATGACAGAGGACCTAATGGGGGTTGTATTGTTATATGGAAAACTGGGAAATGTTTATTTATTTATTCCCTTTTGTTGCCCTTGTTTTATTGTTGTAGTTATTATTGTCATCATTGTTGGATTAGACAGAGAGAAATGGAGAGAGGAGGGAAAGTCAGAGAGGGGGAGAGAAAGATAGACACCTGCAGACATGCTTCACAGCTTGTGAAGCGACTCCCCTGCATGTGGGAAGCCAGGGACCTGAACCGAGATCCTTAGGCTTTATGCCACTTGTGCTTAACCCACTGTGCTACTGCCCAACTACCGAAAACTGGGAAATGTTATGCATGTACAAACTATTGTATTTACTGTCAAAGGCTGCTCAATTTGGGTCTTTGTATTCTTATATTGTTGTAAATTAACTTAAAAAGGGTTTGGGTGGGGGGCTGCTGCAGTGTGTGAAAGTATTCACAGCGGAGATCTGGGAATGGGTTTAAACAATACAAGGTTTATTAGGGTGAAACAGGCAAAAGGCAAATTAAGCACTTATCATCAAGGGTTAAGGGTATACTAGATCCATAAGGTCTGAGTATAGTTATCAGAAGTTTAGTCCCATAAAATAAACAATTATCAGCTCTGGTAAAGGTTGTTAATGGCTGTAGAGGGGTCTAAAAGTTTATGAGCTAGCAGAGTCAAATGTGTTCAGTTCCCAGGAGAAGTAGCCATGGAGGGATACCTGGCGCACCTCCATCGAGATGCCTCTCACCGGGAGAAGAAACCACAGCCAAAAAGAGCAATGTGCTCAAAGTCCCTTGCTTTTGTACATTCCCTTCTCTGAAGCACCTCCTCAGGTTGACGTCATTTGTAGGCTAATAGTCCCAAACTCCTAGGCACTTAGCCCTTCAATAACCTTGGTGGGAAAATATATCAGTAAATATGAAAATATTGTTCAACTTGGGGCTGTTTATTTTTATATCTCTAATACTGGCTTAGTTATATTTAGCACTAAGAAGTCAGACTTGGTCTGGGAGGTGGCATATATCACCAAGCACATGGATCCAGATCTGAGCCCCCAATTTCCACCTGCAGGGAGGATGCTTCATGAGTGGTGAAGCAGGTCTGCAGGTATCTATCTTTTTCTCCCCTCTCATTCTACCCTCCCCTCTCAATTTCTCTCTGTCCTGTAAAATAAAAGTAGAAAAGAAAGAAATGGATAAATGACCACAAGCAGTGGTGAATTCATAGTGCTTGCACCAATCCCCAGTAATAACCCTGCTGGCAAATAAATAAATAAGAAAAGAAAAAGAAAGCAGACTTGAGTTTTACTAAATATTTAAGCTTCATGTCCATCAAATAATTTCTGAAAGTGAATTCAGAACTCTTCTATTAAATATGGAGTACTGTAGAACTTCAAAGGTATTCAGAAGTGTAAGGCACTGAAAACTAAAGTTTATCAACAAGTTCATGATACAATCCCTGTAACTAGATCAAATACTGGAGAAAGACTTAGAGGCTGAGGTGAGATGTTTACTGCCTGAAGTAGAACACTATGACATTAAGCTCCATTATCAGCCTAGTTCACTATTTTCTGCCTTCTTGCAAAGTTTGTGCAGTGCCAGTCACCATTAATCCTTTTGGAGACTCTGCAGTATTTGCTGAAAAAAAAATGTCAAAGAATATAAATTTCTTTGAAAAGATTGACAAGGCTATATCACATTATGAGTTAGAGCCAAATGATTTAAGCCTTTGCATTTTCATGAACTTCTACTGGTTGACTATGACACACTGAAATGATTGAAGTGCTTTGAAGGAAGTAAAAATCTTGTGGTGCTAAGGAAAAAGTTGTGTATTTTAACTATTTCCTGGTTTCTTATTATTGTAGACTCATTGGTTCAGCTTTTAAACAGCAAAACAGTATGCAGGTGGTTGAACAGCGGGTTAAGCCCAGGTGGCACAAAGCATAAGGACCAGCATAAGAATTCCGGTTCCAGCCCAGACTTCCCACCTGCAGGGGAGTCGCTTTACAAGTGTTGAAGCAGGTCTGTAAGTATCTATCTTTCTCTCCCCTTTTCTGCCTCCCCCCCATTTCTCTCTGTTCTATCCAACAATGATGACATCAATAACAATAATAACTACAACAATAAAACAAGCAACAAAAGGGAATAAATAAATATTTTTAAAAAACTAAACAAAAGCTAGTTCTTCTTCTTCTTCTTCTTCTAGCATTTGCCCTTCTTCCGTAGCCAGTCAACAGGTCAGGTTGAAAGCTGTCAGGAGCTGCTTGTTGCTGGCTTTGAAAGTGACTGGGATCCATGTGGATTCAGTCGGCTAGGAAGGATCGTCAGTTTCCCCAATGAACAAAGGCTAGTGATTTTCTTAGAAGCAGTTCCCTTGTCATATTCATAATTGCTACTCTAAACCCCCTTTTTCCATTTTTAATATTTACTTATTTATTTATTTCCTTTTGTTGCCCTTGTTGGTTTATTGTTGTAGTTATTATTGTTGTGGTTATTCGTTGTTGTCTAGGACAGAGAGAAATGGAGAGAGGAGAGGAAGACAGAGAGGGGGAGAGAAAAATAGACACCTGCAGACCTGCTTCATCGCCTATTAAGCCACTACCCTGCAGGTGGGGAGCCTGGGACTCAAACCAGAATCTTTACTCTGGTCCTTGCGCGGGTCCTTGCGTTTTGCGCCATGTGGCTTAAGCGGCCGCGCTACTACCAGACTCCCCCTAAAACCCTTTTTAAATCTTTATTTATTTGATAAAGACATCCAAAAATTGAGAGGAAATGGGGTGATAGAGAATGAGAGAGACAGAGAGATACCTGCAACACTGCTTCATCACTCGCAAAGCTTTCCCCCCTGCAGGTGGGGGCTGGGAGCTTGTATATTGTAACATGTCCACTCTTGATGGAACTGGGTTTCAGATCCCTTTAGTCATCTTTCCCTAACTTTTCTTCCCTTCCGGGTGTATGAACCAAAGTTCTTTTTGGGATGTAGAAGGTAGGAGTCCTGGTGTCTGTAACTGCTCCTTCACTGGAGAAGCATTTACATTCCCTGTTATGCCTGGCATTTTTCTTTCCTCCATTCTTTCTTTCTTTCTTTCTTTCTTTCTTTCTTTCTTTCTTTCTTTCTTTCTTTCTTTTTTCCTTTCTTTCCTTTCTCTCTCTCTCTCTCTCTCTCTTTCTTTCTTTCTCTCTTCCTTTCTTCCTTTCTTCCTTTCTTCCTGCTTCCAGGGTTATTGCTGGGGCTCGGTCCTGGAGAGCACTTTTTCCCATTTTGTTGCCCTTGTTGCTGTCATTATTATTATTATTATTGTCATTGCTGTTGTTGTTGGATAGGACTGAGGGAAATCGAAAGAGGAGGGGAGAAGGAGAAGGGGAGAAAAAAACAGATACCTGCAGACCTGCTTCACCGCCCGTGAAGCGACCCCCATGCAGGTGGGGAGCCATGGGCTCAAACAGGGATCCTTACACCAGTCTTTGTACTTTGCTGCCATATGCGCTTAACCCACTGTGCTACTGCCTGACACCCCCCCCCCCACTTCTGTGTCTTCTGAAGGATGTTATAAAGATCAATTATCCATTAGTAACCATTTACTAAAATTCAGAATTAAGTTAAATAATTTAAAACATTATATATCCTCTAAAAATCTTATCAATGGAAGGCTAAGTAACACCTTTATAGCAAAACTTCTTGTTTATTATTATTTTTATTCTTATTTATTTTTCCTTTTGTTTCCCTTGGTGGTTTTTTAATTGTTGTTGTAGTTTTAATTATTATTGTTGTTGTTGATGTCATTGTTGTTGGATAGGACAGAGAGAATTGGAGAGAGGAGGGGAGACAGAGAGGGAGACTGAAAGATAGACACCTGCAGACTTGCTTCACCACCTGTGAAGCAACTCGCCTGCAGGTGGGGAGCTGGAGGCTTGAACCCGGATCCTTATGCTGGTCCTTGCGCTTTGCTCCACGTGCGCTTAACTCGCTACGCTAAAGACTTCTTGTTTTTATCAGTCATTACAGTATCTTACTTTATAGGATAGCTATATTAGTTTAGTTTTTCAAGCTAAATATATGTAATTTTAGTGAAATAGATCTCAGTCACAAAATAGTCAGGTGGACAATTTGTTATTAAAGAATGAGTTCATGGAAGTTAATTCGTTTTACATGAGATACATTCAAACATGATTAACTTCATGAAAGAATTAAAACAAAAGCTTAGGTTAGCATGTTGCAAGAATACTATTTTTATAGTTAATAAAATAATGCTATATTCCCTTGCATACTGAGACTATGAACATAAATTCGACATCTGTTAGCAGAAGGATGCACTGGAACACTGTCTCTCAGTTTTGCACTCAGGCTCATAGTTTTTACTCTAAATTGAGAAATGAATTAGAGAAAAAAATAAATTGATTCCTAGTATTTTATAAGAGAGCATTCAGATATAAAATTCAAAACCCACAGAAAACAGTTGAGTTCATAGTGTATACACATGAATATTAAGAAAATATGTAATGCTTTGCTTTCTCTTATTTAAGAACTTGAAAATGAAAATGTGATTTTTTTTTGTCATTTTCACATTTAAATAAATAAATGATATGTAGGTTCATCTGCAGTAGAACCCTGAAGGTTCTTGTGATTTACAATTTATTATTTTAAATAATAGAAGGCAAGTCAAGGCCATAAAGCTTTTATTATCTTTTTTATGGTGAGTCAGAGGCAAACAGCACTATAACACTTGCTGAGTTTTCTGATATTAAGGCCATTTGAGGCAATGTGTGTGTGTGTGTGTGTGTGTGTGTGTGTGTGTGTGTGTATTATATGTATGTGTACTTGTAAGTTATAGTAGAATAAAAAAAGAACAATAAACTGTGATTAAAAATGAAGTTCATTTAAAATATTTATTTATTCATTTTCCCTTTTTGTTGTCCTTGCTTTATTGTTGTAGTTATTGATGTGGTCATTGTTGGATAGGACAGAGAGAAATGGAGAGAGGAGGGGAAGACAGAGAGGAGGAGAGAAAGACAGACACCTGCAGACCTGCTTCACCGCCTGTGAAGCGACTCCCCTGCAGGTGGAGAGCTGGGGGCTCGAACCGGGGTCCTTATGCCAGTCCTTGAACTTTGCGCCACTGCTGAGCTACCACCTGACTCCCAAAAATGAAATTATTAATTATTGTTGACTACAAGGAAAACTTCTTGGGAATTATCTTTTCCTTGATATTTGATGTATAAGTTGTATTTCTGAAAATGTAAGAGTATATTTCTGAAAATGTAAGAGTGTATTTGTGAAAGGGTTAAATTGGGGACAAAGAAGGAACCAAGTAGTATGTGGAAACTATTTTAGTCTGAAAGATAAAAGATGTACAGATAGGAAAATTGAGGATATAATTTCAGAGAAGTATGTATGCTATAGTTCCTATGACTACACAGAAATATAAGAAAACAATAGAGGTTATTCAATCTAAAAGTGAGGGTTGAGCAGTCTTGAAAGATTTGGTCATCATTATTACAAGTAGAAAAAGTTTCAGTGTTTGAGTCTGGCTTCTACAGAGAAAGTGTGTGTGTGTGTGTGTGTGTGTGTGTGTGTGTGTGTGTGTGTGTGTGTGTGTGTGTGTGTGTGTTGTCTCTGTGTTACAGAGAGATTGACTCATGATTATGGAAGCTTAGAAATCTCATGAGCTATTGTCTTCAAAATGGCAGTTTGGAACAGCAGGTTTTTTTTAGATCTATCACAAATGCAATATGTCAAAGAATCAGGAAAGCAAATAATATAAGTCTAGTATGAGTTTAGAGACTCAAGAACCAGAAATAGTTATGCTCAAGGACAGGAGAAATCAATATCTCAGCTCAATTCAAGAGTACATTTGCCTTTTTTCACCTTTTCATGTTTTATGCAGACCCTCAAGGAATTAGTTTGTGCTCACCAAAAATGATAAAGTAAGTCTTATACAGTCAGTAATCAAAAGTTGTAAATGCTCATCTCTTCTGAAATACCCTTACAGACATACACAGAAATAATTATTTATAATCTATCCAGACATTACTAAGTAGTCAAGTTGACACCTAAAGTTAGTCATCAGATATATCTTTAATTGTGGTAAAGTATATATTACCTAAATTTCAGCATTTTAACCATGTTAAGGGCACAATTTAATGGTATATAGTGGGTCACAATTCTATAATCATCATACTTCTCAATAGATAAATGACAATGCTTTTATATAGTTTAGATTTCAGTGATTTTTTAAAAATCTTATTTATTAGTGATTTAATGTTGATTTACAGAATTATAAGAAAATAGGGTTATAATTCCACACTGTTCCCATGACCAGAGTTCTGTATTTCTGTTCCCTCCATTGGAAACTGTGTAGTTCTCCCAAGGTTACAGATATAGGTTGACTTTATAACTATTTATCTAAATCTATATCTATATTTATGTATATATTTTTGCCCATTTTTCTATGATCCTGCCTTCATTTCCTTTCTAAGTCACACCTACACCTATTACTACTTCTGAGTGTCCTCCATTTTTTTTCCTCTTGTCTCTCAAATAAGAGAGACAGTTCCTGACTTCCGGTTGTATTTTCCAGATTCACTTTCATTTCAGTGTAGTTATAAAACATAATTCCTCCTGGTGATAAACACTTCATGTCCAACAGAGTTGGAGTTCAGAGTCCTCTGCTTATCTTTCCCTATCACTTACTCCTCTAGGAATATGGACCAAGATTCTTTTTGGAGTGCAGAAGGTGGGAGTTCTGGCTTCTGTATTTTCTTCTCTGCTAGGCATGAGTGCTAGCAGGTTGATACATACCTCCAGCCTGTTTCTATTTCCCCTTGTGAGGTAGAGCTCTAGAGAAGTGACGTTCCCGGACACATTAGTGAGGTCATCGTCCCAGGAAGCCAGGATGGAATCAAAGTAGCATTTGCAATTTTGTAGCTAAAAGGCTGTCCTTTGCCAAACGCGTTCTTATTGGTCAACTGGCGATACAGCATCAGGCAGATGTTATCTGCCTACAAGAAACACATATAGCAGTCGATGAAGCTGCTCGATTCACCATCAGTGGATTCGATTTAATATGCTATAATCTCCATCCTAAACACGGCCGAGCCATCTAAGCCAAATCGTGTCTTGCGGACATTTACCACACAGCCTCTTCGACCTTTTACGACTCCATTACTATTGGAACTATTCAGCTCGTTAACGTATATAAGCCTCCCAGTGCCTCATGGGATAATGAGGTCCTGCCTAGCCCGAATCACCCAGCCGTTTACGTTGGAGACTTTAATAGTCATCACCAAGACTGGGGATATTCCTCCACTCGTGCTGACGGCTCTATCTTAGCCGACTGGGCTTCAGCGAATGACCTCTCCCTATTATATGATCCCAAACAGCCAGGCTCTTTTCACAGTGCTAGATGGAATAAAGACTCGTCACCCAACCTGTGCTGGATTAGCACAGTCAACGGCCAAGCATTTCCCGCTACAAGACAAGTTCTCAAGATCTTCCCGCACAGTCATCACTGCCCAGCTATCATCCACATTGGTCTCCAGCTCCCACTGATTCTGTGCTCGGAGAAACTAAGATGGAACTTTCGGAAAGCAAACTGGTGTCTGTTCAGTGATCTTACCAACAAATCTATTCCTGCAATTCCAATTAACTCTATCCCCCCCTGAAGATTCCTATAGGCGCTTCCGCCAAGCCATCTTCAAAGCAGCTTCCCAAGCCATTCCTCGTGGGAGACGTGCTAACTATAGTCTTGTCTTGATGCTGAATGCGAGCAACTACTAAAGCAGTATGATGAGTCGGGCGACCCAGATGTGGCTGACCATCTCATTGCCTCCCTGGATGCAGCATGCCAAGCCCGCTGGCAACAACTCACGGAAAGTCTGAACTTCACCCACTCAAGTAGGAAGGCCTGGAAGCTTCTTCATAGTCTGGGTGCCGGTAGCCAACCCTCTCCCATCTCCCATCCTCCCGTATCTCCAAACTCAGTGGCCAGTCACCTAACTCAAGTTGGACGTGCTAAGATCGACCCAGTCTGGAAAAGAGAAATTTCCCACGAGTGGTCATCCCACTCCCAGTTATCTGGTCCATCTCCAAAACTCTCTCACTTTACACTGTCTGAACTGGAAGACGCTTTGAAGAGGGTTAAACCAGGAACAGCTGCTGGCTATGATAACATCATCCCACAACTCATTCTTAACCTGGGTCCCGCAGCAAAGAAGTGGCTCGCTTCATTCCTGTCCCACATCTTGGAATCTGAGTCTATGCCCAAAGTTTGGCGTCGTGCGAAGATTATAGCGGTTTTGAAACCAAAGAAAGACCCAACACTGGCCGCCAGCTATAGACCAATTTCTCTCCTCTCTGTGTGTTACAAACTCCTTGAGAGGCTGCTTCTGTCACGTATTTCTCATCTTACAGAGAAATTCCTATCACCCGCCCAAGCTGGTTTCCGCCCAGGAAGATCTACCTGCGAACAAGCCCTGGCCCTCTCAACTTACATTGAAAATGGATTCCAGAAGAATTTAAAGATGGGTGCTGTCTTTGTTGATCTCACAGCAGCCTATGACACGGTCTGGCACCATGGTCTCCTAGTCAAGATCTCAAGATGCCTGCCTCCATGGGTGGCCAACACTATATCGTTTCTTCTCCAAAACAGAAGATTCTGGGTGCATCTGGGTGACAAGTCTAGCAGATGGAGACTTGTCTCAAGTGGCCTTCCCCAGGGCTCTGTTCTGGCTCCTACGCTATTTAATATTTACATCAATGACCTCCCAGAAACTTCTTCAAGGAAGTTCAACTACGCCGATGACATCTGCTGTGCAACTCAGGCATCCAAGTTCGACATCCTTGAGGAAACACTCACGAAAGACATGTCTCTGATATCTTATTACTGTAAAAATTGGCGACTAATCCCTAGCACTGCAAAAACGGTATCATCTGTTTTCCATCTACACCATGCCTCAGCCTCGCGTGAGCTTAATGTGCAGCTTGGCGATACGAGAATCCGGCATGAAGCCCAGCCAGTCTATCTTGGCGTTACTCTCGATTGCACTCTGTCATTTCACAAACATCTCATAAAAACTGCAGCAAAGGTGGGCGCGAGGAATCACATCATTGCAAGACTGGCCAGCTCCTCATGGGGCGCCAGCGCTTCCACACTACGATCATCATCTCTGGCATTATGCTATTCCACTGCAGAATACTGTGCCCCAGTGTGATTCCGTAGCCCCCATGTCCACTTGGTCGATTCCAAATTTTATTCCTCCATGAGGATAATTTCTGGAACCATCCGTTCCACCCCGGTTCCATGGCTGCCAATTCTTAGCAACATCGCCCCGCCAGATATTCGTCGGGATGCGGCATCATCTAAGTTCATTTCCCACGTCTACGCTGGACCGGACCTGCCAATATACGCGGATATCTTCGCCCACCCTGTCCAACGCTTGACGTCTCATCACCCAATCTGGTCCCCTACTCCTACACTGAACTTCTCTGTTCCAGACTCTTGGAAACAGAGCTGGCAGTCAGCTGAGGTAAAGAACAAACACCTCATCACTGACCCCTGCAAGCGTCAACCTGGCTTTGACCTAGCATGTTATGATTGGGCCCTCCTCAATCGCTATCGAACAGGCCATGGCCTGTGCGCCGCTATGTTCCATCGCTGGGGAGCCAGAGACGACCCAAACTGCCCCTGCGGCTACAGACAGACTATGACCCACATAGTCAACGACTGCCACCTCTCCAGATTCAAAGGAGGTCTCGAAACTTTACATCAGGCTCAACCTGATGCTGTTGACTGGCTATGGAAGAAGGGCAAATGCTAGAAGAAGAAGCTAAAAGGCAGTTCGATATAAAGCAGGAAAAATTTTTAATAAACAGGAACCCAAATGTAGGAATAGAGCAATTGAGAATAGGGACCCTGGGGTGGAAAAAAAAAGGTTGGAAGTCTATTCTAGGTATGTTTCTAGGGGCCCATGACTTTAATTAAAATTTTTCTTGAGCTGGATAGGTAACATGGAGTTGGACTTGAAATATTGCCTGAGAAGGTGGTGTCAGAGTGGGGAACAGAACTAGAACTAGAAAACTGAATTAGGGCAGAGACTAGCTCCCAAACTTGAAGAAAAGAGCTTAACCCAGTGCTCTACTGCCTTGACCCCCTTTTCCAGCTTCTATAGTCCATTTTTTTTGTCTGACAAGCCCTTTCTCCCATTTGTTAAAACATTGAGTATCATTTCTTGTATCCAAGCTGATAGTAGGTTTACACAGGCTGGCCTCAAGTTAGGAAGGAAATACACCTAGGATTTTAGTGAAGGTCTAATTTTTATCTCATTTTACTGCCTTTGCTGTTTGATTATTCTTAAAAATTTTGTCATAGGGACAGTAGTTGTCCTTTACTTGATATATATATATATATATATATATATATATATATATATATATATATCTTTATCTCTTGGCCAACTGTATATTGTGTTTCTTCTAAAGATTGTCAAGGGGTGATGATAATGCTGATGTATTTTGAAAATAGATTAAAAGATAAAAGAGTAAACCCTGCTTACTTTTTTGTATAGTTAGCTGAGTAGATAGAGTTATCAAGGAAAGTGAAGTAGGGGGTAAGATAGAAGTGTCTAGACTCAAGCAATGAGTATTTGATTCAAGAATTTGTAATGTCTTGTTTAGGCCATTATGCTAGATTTCCAAGCTCATTAGGTCTAAGCATAATCACAGAAGGTTATTAAGCACTTTTACTTTGGAGTGTATAACTTATGATTATGTGTATATATGTACCTAGTACCCTAGATTCTAGCCTATACCTAGGATCCGTAACTTTGTCAAAAAAAAAAAATTGCACCTAAGGTTGGGTGCCCACATAGCGGGCTAAGCACATGTGGCATGAAGTGCAAGGACCTGTATAAGGATCCTGGTTCGAGCCCCTGGCTCCCCACCTGCAGGGGGGTTGCTTCACAGACAGTGAAGTAAGTCTGCAGGTGTCTATATTTCTCTCCCCTTCTCTGTCTTCCCCTTCTCTCTTGATTTCTCTCTGTTCTATCTAACAACAACAATGGCAACAAAACCAACAACAACAAGGGCAACAAAATGGGAAAAATGGCCTCCAGGAGCAGTGGATTAATAGTGTAGACACCAAGCCCCAGCAGTAACCTTGGAGGCAAAAAAAAAAAAAAAAAAAAAAAAGCACCTTCTGAAATGGAATTAGGTAGTCCCTTGTGTTAAGAAGGATCTCATCAGGTTAAAGGAGTTGGGAGATTGACATCTTAGGGTTGTCATCTCTGGAGACAATCTGTAGCAAAAAGACAGTAGCAGCATAACTTGCATGCTAGTACCAGTAGTGTTGATTTAGTTGAGACCAACAGAGGCAGTATAACAGGGTTAAGGGGTCAGGAGAAGAGACTTCAATAAATACAAGCAAAGTTCCAGAGGTTCCAGGACTAAGAGAAATATGGGTTTTAAAGAGAATGGAAGAATTTTCTTGTAATCTTATAGAGTTTAAAGTGACAATAGCTAATTATTATTATAATTAAGTTAGGAACTTAATTTTCTTTGAAAACCCTGTGTCTAGAATTTATCATAAATATACTTGACCTTAACTATGCTTTTGCCATTTAAGGTATCTACTAACAAAAGTGTCTTAGATACTGACAAGACCAGATCATTTTCATCTATCTGTCCTGAGCTATTTTAGGAAAAAAAAATTATTAGGACTGCTTAAACAATTAAAGCCCTGTGTCAATAATCAACGAGCTTACAAATTTGAAACTATAAACATTTAAATTAAAAAATATATACTCAGAACTAAAATCTGGGGAGCTGAGGAACTTGAAATATTAAATCTATTTTCCCCTGACATAGTGAATTAATAATGATTTATAAGGGTATAAATTAATAAGAATATAGTTTCACATCGATCCTAACAGTAAAGATCTGTGCTTCTATCCTACCCTCCTATGATAGCCACCTTAGTTCTCTGACAGTCTTAAATATGTATTGACTTTTTTTCACATTTGTGTATTCAATTATCTACAATCTTTTAAAAATATATTTTTATTATTTATTAATTAGAAGGATAAGAGGAGAGAGAGAGAAAGAACCAGGCATCACTCTGGTACATGTGCTGCTGGGGATTGAACTCAGGACCTTATGCTTGAGAATCCAACACTTTATCCACTTCCCAGACCACCAATTCTTTATATTTTATATATAAGTGAAGACATTCTGCAGTTTCCTTTTTTAACTCCTTATTACTGCACTAAGTATAATTTTCTCCAGTTCCATCCATTTTATCCCAAAGGACACAAATATCATCTTTTTTTTTTTTTGTTACTGCTGTGTAGTACTCGAGTATATGTCCAATAACATTTTTATTTGATTATCCACTGAAAGGCATTTTGATTGCATCCATATTTTGGCTATTATGAGTAATTACCACGAATATCTGCTTTTAATATATATACAAATATACATATATACTAATAAGGGATACATAACACTTCAAATTAGTATTATTGTATCTTGTAGATGAATGCCTCAGAAAGGAATTGCTGGGTCATAAGGCATTTCTACTTGCATTTATTTAAGCAGTCTTCATAGTGATTGTAAACCCAGTTTGCATTCCCACCAGCAGTGTAATAAGAGTTCCCCTTTCTCCACATCCTAACACTTATTCCCTCCTGTTTTGTTGATAAAGGCCATTCTCACGGGTGTGATGTGGTATTTCAATGTGGTTTTAATAGCATTATTTTAATGATGAATGACTTGAACATTTATGCATATTTCTGTGGTCCATGTGTATCTCTTCTTTAGAGAACTGTCTATTCATATATTCTGTTCACTTTTTATTGGGATATTCTTTTACTTATGTTGAGCTGTATGAGTTTTATAGAGATGTTTGATATCAACCTCTTGTCTAAAGTTTAGTATGCAAATTTCTTCTCCCAGTTGCTGGGTTTCCTGTTTATCCATATGGAATTTCTTTCTTTCTTTTTTTTTAAAGAATTTATTTATTCATGAGAAAAATAGGAGGAGAGAAAGAACTAGACATCACTGTGGTACATGTGTTGCTGGGGATTGAACTCGGGACCTCATGGTTGAGAATCCAATGCTTTATCCACTGCAGCAACTCCCAGACCAGCTGTATGGAATTTCTTATTCTTTATTATCTTTAAATTGAGGGTGTGCTAATTGTATCTTCTAGCTTAAGTATTCTTTTCTCTGCATGAATGAGCCCACTTCTGAAGCCTGCTACCCGTGTCTTGCATACCCTGAAATTCTGTTTGAAGTTTTTCTTTTAAGTAAAGACTACAGTACTTCTAACAATATTTCAGCTATAGTTTGAAGAGTTTTATTCTTTATTACATTTATTTATTGGGCAGAGATAGTCATAAATTGAGAGGGAAGGGGGAAGATAGAGAGGAAGAGAGACACCTGCAGCACTGCTTCACCATTCATGAAGCATTCCCCCTGCAGTAGGGACTGGGGGCTCAAACCTGGGTCCTTGAGCATTTTAATATATGTGCTCAACTAGATGTGTTACCACCTGGCCCCCATTTGTTGAGGTTTGTTAAGTTCAGTATTTGTTCATCTTTGTTGTTTTGGGAGAGTCTGTGCTGTCCACTGTTCTTCCATAGCCAGGCCACTTTGACTAAGTTTCTTCCTGTGTCTCTGTTTATAAATTTTATTTAGTGTACAAGACGTTTTCATATATATATATTTCAAGAAAAAGTAACATCAAATTTATCTAGGATCACTTAAATCTCCACAACTTCTCTGATCATGGTTAATTCTTTTAAACACTTTGGATTCAGGCTTCTTTATTATATAATCAAGATTATTAAAATATATAATTTCATTAAATTCTTTTTATATAGAAACATGCTATGTGTGTCTTGATAATGGTGCACTTTATTAAGTGCACATGTCACTGTGCTCAAGGACCTGTTTCATGCGCCAATCCCCACCTGCAAAGAGGATGTTTTAGGAGTGGTGAAGCAGTGCTGTCTTTCCTCTCGCTCCCCTCTCTCTATTTCTGTCTCACTATATTCAAATAAAAACTGAAAAATAATGGCCTCCAGGAGCAGTGTAGTAGTTGTGCAGACAACAACCCCCAAAGATAACTCTGAGGGGAAAATGAAGAAAAGAAGAAACAAAAAGAAAAGAAATGGTATCTGTGCAGTCAAAAAGGGCTCAGAGCTTAGAAAGGCACTTGGAAAGGCAGTGAATTAATGCCATCTTGTATTCTCGGTTGTTTTTGTTTTCATGTGTGTCTGTTTTTATAGAGAGACATAAAATGCAGAAAGAGAGAGAGAGAACAGAACTGAAGCTTCCTTCAGTGTGGTTAGGGTTGAAGTTGGGTTGCAGACATGGCAGGCGGTACACTAAGTAAGCTATTTCATCCTTCCATTTTGAATTATTTTTTTCATTATACCTATTTTAATTGAAGTGTAATTGAGTTAGTATAGTGATTTCAGGTCTACATCATTGAAAAATCAACATGTATCACTTCTTCAAACTTTGAAGGTAGGTCTTGCATTTTTTATTCTCACTGGGCCCTAGAGAAAATCAGTTAAATATAACAATAGCAATTAATCAGCATTAAGTCAACTGGGTTATACCTTTAAGCATATCTGTCCAAAATAAAAAACAGAAAAATCCCATCCCCATATCTCTGCTTCCGTATATATGATACTACACGTAGGACTGAAATCGTATCACTTTTGGGGGGGCTGCTGAGAAAAGTGAAGCATTTTATTTTACCAGCTCAAGAGCTTTCCAAATGTTCTTTTCAGCTAATATCTTTAAACAGCAATATAGTTGTGACAGGTTGGATTATAGCATTTAGCACTTTTCCAGGAGTTTTTAGATTTTACATGCTTTCTGCCTTTCAAAAAAGATCTGTGCCAGGCATCTCAGATATTAAATAAATGTATATTCTGGAGCTTATGATGTCATCTAAACACTGACAGGAAATCAATTTTCTTCTGGCAGAAAAACCTGAATAGTCAAATCTCAAAATGATAATTCTCTCTAATTTTTTTTTTAATTGGGGAAAGTGAACAATTTTTTTCCCACTAGGATTATCACATGGGCTTGGTACTGACACTGTAAATCCGCCACACCCTGTGGCCATTTTCCTCTCTCTCTCTCTCTTTTTAATTTTTCTTGGACAGGACAGAGAGTAATTAAAAGAGGATGGGGAGATATAGAAAGAAAGACAGACACCTACAGTACCTACTTCACCACTCAGGAAGCAGACCCCTGCAGGTTTGGGGGCAGAGCACTCAAACCTGGGTGCTTGCACTTGGTAATATGTGCACTTAACCTGGTGCTTCACTGTCCAACCCCTAGAATGTAATATTTCAAAATAACTAACTTGGGAATACATATTCATTGGCAGCAGATACCTATTCTATAGTTTGAAAGTTAGAGTGACAGAAAGCTTATGGTAATTTACATCTCAGGAATTAGTAATTAAAAGAACAATGCTAAGCTAATGTGTTAACGAGTAAATAATAGCTGTGTATGCCTTGGTGGACACAGAATTATCATGAATTTCTGGCTTGATATGAAAGCTTCAGATGGATAATTACTATTAATGTAGAAGGACTTGCTATAATGAGCCGATTATTTTAGATTTCACAAACTTCTCTCAACGTTGTTACAGTCAAAATGTTTTGAAATGAGTTACATTGAAGTATATTATAAAAGTATTTCTGCCAACTAATTTTTGTCTTGGGATATTTTCACCTTTTTGCGCAATCTAATATCCCCTTTTAAAACAACGCAAAATGATCAAATAATCAGTAATAACTACAACTTCTCAAGTTATGTTTATAAAAATATGACTTCCTTGATGTTTGCAATCCATGATTTTCCCATGGCAACAATATTCCTTCATTAAATTTACTTACTAGACACTGACCTTATGTCATAATTCATGCTAAGCATTACAGAAATCACAGTGCACAATGTATTCACATTCTCTGCTCCCAGAATTCAAAGTGTAGTTTCAAGAAACTTGTGTTTGAATTTCTTGTCTCCCTTCAGAACTGAATCCAGTCTTTTGTCCTACTGGAATGCCTTTATGTATGGATATTATTTTAAAAATTGTCTTTCTTTTTTATTTTACTTTATTTATTTATTTATAAGATGGAAGTATTGACAAGGCTATATGATAAGAGGGGTACAATTTCACACAGTTCCCGTCACCAGAGCCCCACCTTTCACCCATCTCCAGAGCCCCACCTTTCTCTCTCTCTCTCTTTCTTCCTCTCTTTATTTCTTCTTCCTCTCTTTTTTTCTTTCTCTCTTTCTTTCTTTCTTTCTTTCTTTCTTTCTTTCTTTCTTTCTTTCTTTCTTTCTTAGGATAAGACATCCAGAAATACATACCCTTTCAGCAGCAAAAACCATCAAATATTTAGGAATAAAGTTAACAAGGGATGTGAAGGACTTGTGCTCCCAAAACTATCAATAATTCTTCAGTTGAAAAAATGCTTTTCAGGGAGTCGGGCGGTAGCACAGCGGGTTAAGCGCACTTGGCGCAAAGCAAAAGGACCAGTGTGAGGATCCCAGTTCGAGCCCCCGGCTCCCCACCTGCAGGGGGGTCGCTTCACAGGCAGTGAAGCAGATCTGCAGGTGTCTGTCTTTCTCTCTGTCTTCCCCCTCCTCTCTCCATTTCTCTCTGTCCTATCTAACAACAACAACAACAATAATAACTACAACAACAATAAAAAAAAGAAAAATGCTTTTCTACTACTTGAATGAAGTTTCTGGAAGAGTGTGACTTCAAATATGTGTTTGTGTATATAATCATTAGAGAACTATTGAATATATTGATGATAAGAGCTTTTTAATATTTTTATTTATTTATTTTAAATAGAAACAGATATAAACTGAGAGGGAAGGGGGAAATAGAGAGGAAGAGACAGCTGCAGCTGCGCTTCACCACTCATGAAGATTTCTCTCTGCAAAAGCGGACAAAGGGCTTGAACCAGGGTTCTTATGCACTATGTGTGTGCACTCAACCAGGTGTGCCACTACCCAGCCCTAGTGATATGAACTTCTGGATGAAAACAATACCCTTGTTGGAAAGCTGGAACACCTGAGAAACCTTATGTCTATTCCGATGCTTTATTTTACTTTAAAATATATTATTTAAATATGTTTTATTTTTCATTTTCAAAGCTTTAAACCTGGTGAGTTTAATTTATATCAAGATGTACAATGGAGAGGGGATAAGTGAACTCAGTTACTGTATCTACATTCATAAGATAAAAATTTAAAAAATTATGTACTTGTAATCTGTAAGAGAATTTAATATATTAGAGTGACAGCTTTCTAATTATGATTAAATAACTGATTTAGTTTTTGATTTAAAGATGTAATCATATTGTCTACTAAGTATTAGATCTGAGAGAACTTTAATCATATTCATGAGTTTACTATATTAGATTTATGAATCATTCATTTAACTGTGGAAATTTTGTCTGAGTGAGAAAATTGAGACAATTTAGAAAAAAATTTTAAATATTACATGTTTAAATGCAGTTTAAAGTTGTAACTGGCTTCATTAGAAATTGAAAATACATTATTCAAAAGTTCCTTCTAAATATGTGATTGATTTTAAAACACTTAAAATGTAAAGAAATCAAACATGAGTATTAATAAACTAAGTATGCATTTCTAAAAATAAAATGTTGTCATTAGTGGAATTTTATAAATATAAAATAATATCTGAGGCCATGAGATCCTCAAAACTAGAACAAAAGTAGCTAGATGACTAGGGGAGCCTCCAACATAAAAATAGTCCCAATTCAGAAACCATCAAATACAAAGAAGAAAACAATGGCAGAAGACTCTATTATCTACGCTTCAGAAATGTCTTCAAAGACTTAAGTCTGACAACAAACAAAACAAACGAACAAAAAACAATGGGACTACATAAAGCTGAAAAGCTTCTGTACAACAAATGGTACCATCACCCAAACAGAAAGATATCCTACAGAATATGAATAGATCTTTATACTACAGACTTCAGATAAAAGAATAATAACCAAAATACATATAGAACTCAGTAATCTTAGCATAAAAAAAATAAAGAATCCCATAAGAAAATGAGGCAACGCTATGGACAGAAAGTTCACTGATGAAGAGATCCAGAGGGCCAACAAATAAAAACAGTACTTGAAGTCACTGATCCTCAGAGAAGTACAAATAAGAACAACAATGGTATACCACTTTACATCTTTGAGAGTATTATACATTATGAAAGGACAATAATAACTAATTTGGGCAAGGATGTGGGGAGAAAGGAACACAATTTTGCACTACTGGTGGAAGTGTACATTGGTTAAGCTCTTTTTTTTTATTTAAGAAAGGATTAATTAACAAAACCATAGAGTAGGAGGGGTACAACTCCACACAATTCCCACCACCCAATCTCCATATCCCACCCCCTCCCCTGATAGCTTTCCCATTTTCCATCCCTCTGGGAGCATGGACCCAGGGTCATTGTGGGTTGCAGAAGGTAAAAGGTCTGGCTTCTGTAATTGCTTCCCCGCTGAACATGGGCGTTGACTGGTCGGTCCATACTCCCAGTCTGCCTCTCTCTTTCCCTAGTAAGGTGTGTCTCTGGGGAAGCTGAGCTCCAGGACACATTGGTGGGGTCTTCAATCCAGGGAAGCCTGGCCGGTATCCTGGTGGCATCTGGAACCTGGTGACTGAAAAGAGAGTTAACATACGAAGCCAAATAAATTGTTGAGCAATCATGGACCCAAAGCTTGGAATAGTGGATAGGAAGTGTTAGGGAGGTACTCATTGCAAACTCTAGTGTACTTCTGCTTTCAGGTATATATTTTGCAGTAGTTTATAGATACATGTGAAGATATGCTCTCTCTCACAGAAACTGCTGTATATCTAGGTTTTGGGACTGTTAGAAAGTGAACCACCTGAGATGAAATTAGAGTATACTATGAAAGGAAAGGTCTAACCCGAGTAATGAAGCTGAAGGGTTGTCATTCCACATGTGAAGTCTCTGGACACAGTCTGAAGTGAAGCATGTTGAGGTGGCAATCATTGCGTTGGTTAGGTTGTGATCGGCGGATGCAATATTACTTGATATGGATTGGGAGAGGCATACAGGAAAGTGGGCCCTAACCAAGGGTTCCAGGACTGGGGGAAGTAGGGGCTCTATAGTGGAGATGTGAGGTTCCTGCTGTCTTAGGGTTCAAAAAGACAATTGACTTTGTTAGAAAGTGTATGTTAACTCTCTTTTCAGTCACCAGGTTCCAGATGTCATCAGGATGCCGGCCAGGCTTCCCTGGACTGAAGACCCCACCAATGTGTCCTGGAGCTCAGCTTCCCCAGAGACACACCCTACTAGGGAAAGAGAGAGGCAGACTGGGAGTATGGACGGACCAGTCAACGCCCATGTTCAGCGGGGAAGCAATTACAGAAGCCAGACCTTCTACCTTCTGCAACCCACAATGACCCTGGGTCCATGCTCCCAGAGGGATAGAGAATGGGAAAGCTATCAGGTGAGGGGGTGGGATGTGGAGAATGGGTGGTGGGAATTGTGTGGAATTGTACCCCTCCTACCCTATGGTTTTGTTAATTAATACTTTCTTAAATAAATAAAAAGACAATCGATAGTTAATGTTATCATCACATTATTTTGAAATTGGGTTAACTTTAAAAAGTCCTTTTGTTATAAACTCTTATGGAAAGTAATCTTGGAATTTCTCAGGACACTAGTCCTACCCTATAACCAAGCAATTTCTCATCTAGGAATTTACCTAAAGGAAACAAAAAACACTTATAACAAGAGATTGGTATACTCCTATGTTCAGAGCACCACAATTTGTGACAGTTCAAATTAGAAGCAACTCTGATGTCTAATAACAGATAAGTAGCTAAAATTTTTCATTGTGTGTATACATGATGACTCAGCTGTGTCATCTTGGATGAAATTTGACATCATATTAAGTGAGATAAACTAAAAAGAGAAGGACAAATGCAAATAATCTCACTTAAGGGCAAGACTTAGTAAGTAGAGGCAGGAAGGGAGAAGACAAAATTGAAAAGTGGACTGGACATGGTGTATTACATCTAAGCAAAGGACTCACAGAAAAGTAGGGGGAGGGAAAGGCTGAAGAGAACCTTGGGGTTCTGAATCTAAGTTGTGAGAATGGTTTGCAGAGAACTTTCATTGGGAGATGATAAATTGCACCTATGTGTTAATCACTGCACAATAACCAAGCAATTTCTCATCTAGGAATTTACCTAAAGGAAACAAAAAACACTTATAACAAGAGATTGGTGTACTCCTATGTTCAGAGCACCACAATTTATGACAGTTCAAGAAGGAAAAAGGAAGGGAAAGGAAAGTACAAGTTGTATACCATCTTAAGAAATCAAAACTGAAATAATAAAAACAAGGTATTGTGAGAAAATAAATACTAAGTTGCAATGATTCCTTTATCAATTAAATATGAGAATGTTTTTATATACTTATTATCTTTGTATTAGTGATTTAAAAATTCACGGAGTAACGGGTACAGGAAGCATATGCTATGGCAAAACTGTAAATATCCTAGGTAAATGTTTCAACTTAGTGATGGGTGTTTCAGCATAGAGCCTGTGTACCAAGACATGAAAAGATATTTATTTCTGTCTTGAAAAACTGACTCCAGATATTTAATAAAATCTCTTTTTAGACACTAGCTGACTGAAGTTTAAAAAGCAGGAACTTCAGTGATAGCACCTGACAATGAATACAAAATTTGCATACTATTTTGAGTAGTGGCTAAACACACAATTTCAGCAAATAACATAAGCAAACTCTAAAGTAGAGAAGAAAAAAAACCTGATTTCTGGAGTTAGCATATATGATATTCAAAACGTCCAATTTCAACAACAAAAAAGTGAAGTATGCAAAGAATCAAGAGAGATCATCAAATATCATAAGCATGCTCAAACAGCTAGACTAAATCATTTATAAAGTGTCAGAGAAGGGGCTGAACATATGGGGTACTGGTTTGCATGCTTGAGACCAGGAGTTCCAAGATTCAATCTTTGGCACCACCACATGCAATAGTTATGTATGATCTGACTTCTCTACTGTCTCTATTATGGAAATAAATCAATAAGAATTTTGTTAATAGTTCAAAGAAACAAGGATAATTATGTCTTAATAAACAAAGACTCTTAACCAGAATGTAGGAACTACAGAAAGGAACCAAGTAGAAATTCTGGAGTTAACAAATCATAGTAACTGAAATGAAAAATTAAACATAGGTTTTTCTTTTAAAAAATATTTACTTATCCCCTTTTGTTGCCCTTGTTGTTTTATTGTTGTAGTTATTATTGTTGTTGGATAGTACAAAGAGAAATGGAGAGACGAAGGGAAGACAGAGATGGGGAGAGAAAGACAGACACTTGCAGACTTGCTGCAGACCTGCAGGTGGAGAGTCGAGGGCTCGAACCGGGATCCTTATGCTGGTCCTTGCACTTTGTGCCATGTGCACTTAACCTGCTGTGCTACCGCTGGACTCTCATGTTTTTCTTTTTCTCTTTCCCCCACCCCCGCCATGTTACCACTTCAAATCACTTTTTCATTCACATAGAAAGCCAGAGAGTGAGAGACATCATAACACTGGATTTTCCTATAGTGCTACAGTATCTCCTATGTGGGGGGAGGTGTCAAACTTGGACAATGGCAAGTTGTGCGCCCTACCTGATGAGCTATATCTATGATACAGTGATGTATTTTCTAACAGCAGATTTCAATAGAGAAGGCAAAAATCACCAGAACTGGTAGTAGAACCATTGAAATGATATGATCTGAAGACCAGAAAGACAAAGGCTAAATAAAATTTAACAGAACCTATGAGCTGAAACATAATCAATTGGAACAATATCTGATTCACAGAGGACAGGAGATAGGAAAGAAAAAATGATGAGCTAATCATGGAAAAGAAGTCCTGTATTTTTGATAAAATATAAGAATCTCTGCATCTAAGAACTCCAGCAGATTCCAAAGATGATCACAAATAAAATCACACAAATTCTTTTATAGTAATAGTATATAAATGGTAAAATATATGAGTTATTGCAAGAATTCATCCATGCTTTACTTGCTTTTAAGAGCTCAATTCCCATTTTTCTCTCTCTCTAATAAGAAAACACCCTCGGGAGTCGGGCAGTAGAGCAGCGGGTTAAGAGTTGCTTCACAAGCCATGAAGCAGGTCTGTAGGTGTCTGTCTTTCTCTACTCCTGTCTTCCCCTCCTCTCTCCATTTCTCTCTGTCCTATCCAACAATGAAGATATCAACAACAATAACAATAATAACTACAATAAAACAAGGGCAATAAAAGTGAATAAATAAATACTTAAAAAGAAAGATAGCACCCTCATACAATGTTAATATGGATGTAAGTTGGTGTTACCATAATGGAAAACAGTATGGATATTCCTTAAAAAAAAACAACTTAAAATTAGAAACTAGATGTAACCCTAGTTGTGAATATTTATCCAAAGAATATGATAGTACTAATATGAAGAGAAATATGCACCCCTGCATTTGTCTCCACAGCCTTCTAACTAGTCAAGTATTGGATACAACCTTAGTGCCTGTTGCCGCACTGAGAAAACATGTTCACATATAAAATGAAATTCTGCTCAGTTGTGCAAAATTTACCTACTGTCATTTGTAACAACATGAACAAAGTAGATATTCTACTTAAAATATAAGCCAGATAGGAAAAGACAAATATCATATGATTTTATTCATTTGTGGTAGAGAAGATATACTAACGATACAATAAATAGATATAATAAGTGGAATAAAAATAAACTATTACACTATAAGACCAAATAACTGATTGTCAGTATAGGAAAGGTACGGAGGCTGCGTAAATTGGACTAAAATGTCTCAAATCATATGGTGAAGGATGGTATTCAACTTTTAATTGTGATTGTGAAGTAGCATATATAGATTTCACACTGCGATTCTGGAACACACTGCAATTCTAGAACTCAGTGGGGGTGTGAGTGTTCTGCAGATAGCTATCACAGAAAGATAAGAAATTGAACCCATGTGTCAATAACTTTACTATAAACCATTACGCATCTAATAAAATGATTAAAAATTTAAAAATGAAAATATAGATAGTATTTGAATTAGGAAGACAAAATTTGAAGGTATTTCAAGTCTTGGTGTACATTTTTGGCGAGATATTTACCTAAAACAAAGTGAAATTATGTTTACTTTGTTCACTTTGGACAAAGGTAGTATGATAGAATGAATATCAGAAACAACAATATATCACAGCTAAAAGTAATAGTGATTTTATGAGCTTGCGAAACATGGCTATGTGAAAAAAAGTTCAGTGATATATTTTGGTAGGTTCACTAATTATAAAGACAATTACTACTTCATTCTTGTCATACTTTCTAGAGAAATATAGGGCATTTTAGTATTGTGGTAAGCAGAATGCAAAGATATATTTAAGATATTTTTATATTGTCTTTTTCCTTATTAAAGATAGAATATTTGCTTGCTTCTTTCTGTTGGGTAATCAGGTATCTGTGTAAATCTGATTAGCATAAGTTTCTGTGAAGTCATATTTCTTAATATATATTGGGCTTCAAATCTGGATTGCAAACCTCCCTCAAATTATGTATGTTAAGGTATGCCTTGTTATTGACATTTCCTTTTGGGTTTCATGACATGTTTGTCCTTAACATTTTTATTCTCAAATAGAATATTCCTACTGTGACTTGCTGATGGGACAAATCATCATTCTTTTTCTTTCCTGTGGTTAGGAAATGTACAATCTATTATGCATGATTGACTTTTATTACTTTCAGGAACCCTGATTAAGAGAAACATTTTGAATGTGATTGAAAGTGTAGAATTTGATTGAAAAGGTAGGAAATATGTTCTTTGCAGGAAAAGTAGGAAGGTATTTTATGGTAGGATGGAGGCAAAACTCTGACAAACCCTGCTGTGGTGCTCTGTTACCATCCCACTGCTGTTTATCCAGTTGACAGGAATCAGACGTAAGAAATCTAGGATCCTAAGTATAAAAACTCTGCATGTGATCTAAACTATTCTATTTTATAAGCAAATTATTCACTTAGTTTTATTCCTTTTTTTTTTATCAATACTGAAAACCGATGATGTTCAATTCAGTTTTTTTTAATTAAAAAATCTTTATTTATTGGATAGAGACAGCCAGAAATTGAGAGGGTAAGAGGAGATAGAGAGGGAGAGAGACAGAGAGACAGAAAGACATCTACAGCACTGCTTCTCCACTTGTAAAGCTTTTCCCCTGCAGATGGAGACCGAGCACCTGAACCCAAGTCTTTGTGCATTGTAACGTGTGCTCAATGAAATGTTCCACCCCCAAACCCCCTCCCTTCAGTTTAGTTTCTTTTTTAAAAGTTTTTATTATTATCTTTATTTATTTATTGGATAGAGACAGCCAGAAATTGAGAGGAAAGGGGGTGATAGAGAGAGAGAGAGACAGAGAGACACCTGCAAACCTGCTTCACCGCTTGCAAAGCTTTCCCCCTGCAGGTGGGGACTGGGGGCTCAAACCCAAGTACTTGTGCATTGTAACATGTGCGCTCAACCAGGTGCGCCACCACCTGGGCCCTTATTTGGTTCCTTTTTTTTATATTTATTTATTTTCCCTTTTGTTGTCCTATTTTGTTGTTGTTGTTGTTGTAGTTATTATTGAAGTCATCGTTGCTAGTTAGGACAGAAAGAAATGGAGAGAGGAGGGGGAGATAAAGATAGACACCTGCAGACCTGCTTCACAGCCTGTGAAGCGACTCCACTGCAGGTGGGGAGCTGGGGGCTTAAACCCAGATCCTTTCATGGCCCTTCTGCTTTGCACCACGTGAGCTTAACCCGCTGCACTACCGCCCAACTCCCTTCAATTTAGTTTCTATGATGACTTTTAAGTAGATTTAGGGAAATGAATAATATAGACACAATTGCCATGCAGAAATTTTATATATGTATATATGGAAGTCTATGTTTTGTTTTTTTTTTTAACTGTAGCCAGCCAGTCCTTATACATGCTTGCTTCCATTGCTTCCAACAGACTACTTGCTTCTTTTTTTATTTCATATTGAAAAAGAAAAAATAAAGGTGGTGGGGGGAGGAAAAGAAAGACACCACAGCACTGCTTAGCTCTGGCTCATGGTGCTACCAGGCAGTGAATCTAAGACCTCAGAGCCTCAGACATGAGAGTCTCTGAATAACGATTATGCTACATTGTTCAAGTCTTCCCTTTAATGTCCTGCTTGGTGCTCCTCAGGGGGTAGGAGGTGGTGGGAGCCTAGGTCCTCTACTAATGTATGTTTTCAACAGTGTTTGAACTTATGTATTCAACAAAGTGTGCACTCAGAATGGTGAGTCATCTCCCAGTCCCAAGAACTCTATATTTTAAAGAATCAGTGGTACATATCTATGAACAAACCACTCATTTTCTTGTCTTTTTCTCCTCCTGGAGGGCTTTCAGAAACTCTAACTTTTTACTGAAGCTCATACTTGAAAACTAGATACTTTCTAGGGTACTAAAAACTTAGTACATGGGAAAAAATGACTTAGACAAGTGACAAGGTGATTGGCTATCTATGGCCCAATTTTTTTGTCCATTAGAGCCCTATTTCAGCCTGCCTAGACCCTATAATCTTGCTCCTAAAATAAAACTAAATATTATCTTCTTCTTTGTGTTTTCAGAATCTTGAAATTTGTATTATAGGATCTCTAGTCTGTGGCAGCTTGTAATTTACCTAGCAATATAAAAAAGTTGGAAATATATTTCCTAACGTATTATTCAAATGACATATAAAAAGTAGCCCATCAACATGTAACAAGTTTAAAATATTCTAGCCATAAAAAGTCAAAATTCACTAGCAACTATAAAATACTTGAGTAAACTTCTTTAATACTGCAATTCACAAACATGTCCATTTTATATATTGCTTACCATTTTTATGAGTTCTTGTGTAACAGATAAAATCAGAACTCAGGTTTGACTCATCTATACCATTTTAGTATAGTTCAGACTGAATAAATGTTAGAAAGTATATCTTGGATTTCTGAAATAGGCAGACTTGTTTTATGTTTTGGCTAATTTATGTCCTTCCCCCACATTATCTACTGTGTAGTTTTGCTTTTTTTTTTTTCCCTCTGATTTTTCAAAATCACACTCTTTTGGCTTGCTTTTCTAGCTACTGACATCTGGTGCTCTTAGTATATCTGGAAATGGTCCAGAAAATATATCTGCTAGTAGGGGAAAAAACATAATCATTTTTTTTTCTCTTTTGTAAAGGTTAGGCTCTGATCCTTTTCCAAAGCTAACTGACCTTTCTTTCTTTTTATTTTTTTTAAGATTTCATTTATTAATTAGAAAGATAGGAGAAAGAAAAAGAACCAGACATCACTCTGGTATATGTGCTGCCAGGGATCGAACTCAAGACCTCATGCTTGAGATTTTAATGCTTTATCCACTGTGCCACCTCCCGGACCACAAGCAAACTGACCTTTCTACTAGTACCTTCTTAATAAAGTTATTTTACTGGTCAATATTGAATGAGTCTTAAGATCCTCTAACTCAACAGTTATAGAAAACGGGCATTTAGTGATAATATCAGTTAAGATGTTACATATTGTTATATATACATGTTCTTTCAATATCTACTAGTTGCATACTTAATACTAATTATTGACAAGTAGTATATAATGGTGCCTTCAAATTCTATGATATCTATGGTGGTAGAATTAGGAAAACAAAGTTCTTGGTATAATGATTCATTCATGATTTTAACATTTAAATATAAAGTACTGAATGAAAAAATACTTTCTTTTAGGTTTTCAGAATACTACTAAGATATAATTTAATTGAAAGTGTTATTTAGGAAATAAATATTTTAAGCCTAAAGAAATATCACATAGTTAATAATTAGATTTCAGAAGCTCTTTAGTTGACATTTCAAGAATCTAAAAGTTTTGCTACTGTTTTAAAAAGAAAGTTGTTTAATATAGTCAAGTGAATGCTTATAAACAAACTAGAGTAGTGGAGACAGGCTGTAGTCTTCCAAGAACATTCAGAAATGTGTGCTACACCCGTCACAGTAAGGTAGAATCTGAGTTCAATACTGGAACTGGTCAGTTCAAGAATAGCCATTACAGCTTCAATTATAGGCATTGGAAAAGTGCCACCATCACTATCGCAATTTTGCTTTGAGGCCCATATTGTAACTGTTCCCTAAGAGGCTGAATCTTATTATCCTCACTATTTTAAGTAACTTTATTTCTTATGAAACTGAGGACTGGAACACTGGATTTGAATGTTTTTATTTTTATATTTATTTATTTATTTATTTTCCCTTTTGTTGCCCTTGTTTTTTGTTGTTGTTGCAGTTGTTATTGTTGTTGTTATTGATGTTGTCGTTGTTAGATAGGACAGAGAGAAATGAAGAGAGGAGGGGAAGACAGAGAGGGGGAGAGAAAGATAGACACCTGTAGACCTGCTTCACTGCTTGTGAAGTGACTCCCCTGCAGGTGGGGAGCCGGGGGCTCGAACCGGGATCCTTGCTCCGGTCCTTGCGCTTCGTGGATTTGAATTTAATGCCTGTAGTCTGTCTTGTTATCAGAAATTGATAAAGTGGCAAAAAATTAGTTCTCAATTACTTTTATCTTCCAAAAATTGTGGAAGCTATCTAATTGATGGGAAATAACAAGAACCCAGAAGTCTAGGTAAGAAACATATATGTATACTTCTCAGTTTGCTAATGCTGAAACTATAGAAATTAAGTTGGAAAGAACTTGGGATGAGAACTCAGAGGCTGTTAGCTGACTGATAACAATGGTTTACTACTACATTAATCCTTCTTCTAGCGTTTGCCCTTCTTCTGTAGCCAGTCAACAGCGTCAGGTTGAGCCTGATATAAAGTTTCGAGACCTCCTTTGAATCTGGAGAGGTGGCAGTCGTTGACTATGTGGGTCATAGTCTGTCTGTAGCCGCAGGGGCAGTTCGGGTAATTAACCATGACTCACACATACAGGAAAGCTCCTGGTTATAAAGCATGTCTGATAATGACTTAAAAAGCTTAAGCTGTGTTGGGCAAACATTGCGAGAACAACACAAGATATAAAGTTCAAGCAAACTTGATTAGTCAGCTATATGAAAACAATCTTCCCTCCCTGTACTGAAAACAACATGAATTATACCTAAAGTAGAAAAAATATATATTAAATAATTTTCTATCAGTAACTGGATAGCAGGTGCCCTTACCTATTTTTTTTTAGTGCAGTGAGAAAAAGGCTAATTTATAAATATGTGAGTGAAAGATTCAACTATGTTTGTATTGCATGGTAGCTGGTAAAGCAGAGATGTAAGTATTTAATTTGAATAGATTTCTAAAGTCTCAAGAAAGTAAAGACTGTTCAAACAATCTTTTTGTGGTTCATAAGTGTGATGATTAGGTTTTCACACAATTATGTGAGTGGTGCCACCCATAAACCTTCTTATGATGTCAGCATATTACCTGTATAATATAGAAGAAAAAAAAATGTTCATATTAGATGTGGACTTCTGGGAGGATGGTTAGAGATTCTTACCCATTTGGAATTTGGAACCAACAAACAGATAGACTAACTTTACTATCAAAACTACATTTTGTTAACATGATTCAGGTGTGATTTTCCTACTGTGAACACAACGAAGGGAAGGTCAAGGTTGGGTCAGCAGAATGTGAGACTTCCTGGGAAGGTAAACAGGACATAGGTGGAGACCAAACACGGTTTCAAGTGTATGTATGAGGACATTCCAGGTGTCGTGGAGCATGAGAAAGACAGGAGGGTGTATACACAGGCAAGATGAGAACCAAAGTGCTACCGCTGTGACTAATCTGCTCAGAGGAAGCCTGATTCTGATTGCAAAGAGTCCTAGGAAGAAAAACACTTAAGATACTGCAGCGCCATAGGTCCCTGTCCCAGTTTTTGCTCATAAGGTGTCCAACTCACACTGACGCTGAGTGAGAAAACCTGCTATCTGGTGTTCACAACAAACTAAAATGGTCACTGCATTTTTGCCCAAAGATAAATCTTCTTTATTGCATAATATGAGGCTGGAGTCTATTAACTTACACCAAGACCCCCTGCTACAAGAAGTGTTTGCTTTTTACACACACACACACACACACACACACACACACACACACACACACACGTTCAGAAAAGGCTGGAGCTGAATTTGGGGCCATTAAGGAAGAGAATGAAGCCCACTCCCCAAAACTTCCAGCCTCCCCCATAGTTCCTCACCATTTTGACTCCGACTCCCCTTAGAATAAACACCTTAGTGGGTGTCAGTTATTCTCCATTGCAACAAGGGGCATAACTACCAGGATCAAAGTCAATGCATCTGAAGTCTTTATTAAACTACCTCCTGGGAGTCTGGGCGGTAGCAAAGTGTGTTAGGGGCTTGTGGCGCAAAGTGCAAGGACGGGCATAAGGAACCCTGTTCAAGCCCCCGGTCCCCCACCTGCAGGGGAGTCGTTTCACAAGCGTTGAAGTATGTCTGGAGGTGTCTACCTTTTTCTTCCCCCCTCTGTCTTCCCCTCCTCTCTCCATTTCTCGCTGTCCTATCCAACAATGATGACATCAGTAACAACAGCAATAATAATTACGACAATAAAACAAGGGCAACAAAAGGGAATAAATAAATAATATTTAAAATACCTCCACCTTGACAGGCTTCAGGAAAGGATAGTCTCAGTTCTTAAATAATACAGATTTAAAAATGGGACTGGGACTCGGAAGAGACTCACCTGATAGGGCACACATTTTGCATTCCCTTTGGCCTTGATCTGAGCTCTGGCCACCACATGGAAGCGCTACGATTAGAGGGAAGCTTAACTAGTGGTGCAGCAGTGCTATGGTATCTTTCTTCCTTTCTCTGTCTCCCTCTGTCACTCACCCTTCAATTAAAAAGATAAAGAAACAAACAAACCTTTCTGAAGCTGTAGAATGATGCAGGTGTGAAGCCTCAGCAAAAGCCCTGGTGGCAAAACTTAGTTCATTTAAGATTAAAAAACTTGAAACCTATTTTTCCTCTATACCTTCACCCCATATTCCCAATCACAATAAAATAAAAATGTTCATAAATTAAGTCTAACAAGAATGAACCTGGCCTTTATTTTGCACAACATGGTAAGAACAGAGGAAAACAAAGATTTTTTTTTAAAAAAAACTGCTTTTCTGGCAACTTTTCAAAATATCTCATATTGAGCTATTAATGACCTCCAGGGTCACATTATTTCCTTCTTGGGAATCACTATAAGACTCTGTAAAATGTAGATTTTGGAACTGGGCAATGTGGATTAATCCATTAAGAAGTTGTAACCATTATAAATATATATGCCCCAAAGTCAGGTGCACTCAAACACTTACTGAACTTAAGGGAGATATTGACAGCAACACAATAATAGTAGGAAATCTTAACACACAACTCCCAGGAAGAGACAGATCATCAGAACAAAAAAATTAAGGGGAAAATACAGATGAAGCGGATTTACGATATTAACAAGATGTACATCCCAAAATATGAATATACATTCTTCCCATGTACACATGGAACATTCACAAAAACAAGTATGTGAATATTAACAGCCTTAAAATATGTGAATATTATTATGAACAAATAGAAAACATTATTTTTAATCAAAAGGTATTAAATATTATATTTGCACTTTATAATCCATTCTAGCATAGAAATACTGACTTTTTGTTTCTAAAACTGTTAAAATCCAGTTTCTTTTACTTCCATAGGGTTTGCAATCTTTTATCCTCAATTCTGTGATAATCCTGTATTTTGGATTATCTGGTAAGGTCTTTTCCTTTGAATTTTCCTTGAAGTATTAGAGTAAACAATATTTGTAAATGGCAAAAGAATGTGAACAGCCAGGAGTTGGGCAGTAGCACAGTGGGTTAAGCACATGTGGCGCCAAGCACAAGGACCTGTGTAAGGATCCCGGTTCGAGCCCCCAGCTCCCCACCTGCAGGGAGTCCCTTCACAGGCAGTGAATCAGATCTGCAGGTGTCTTTCTCTCCCCGTCTCTGTCTTCCCCTCCTCTCTTCATTTCTCTCTGTCCTATCCAACAATGGCGACATCAATAACAACAACAATAATAACTACGACAACAATCAAAAAGGGTAGCAAAAAAGAAAATAAATATAAAAAATTTTTTAAAAGAATGTGAACAGCCATTTTTAAAGATATGATACAATTAACAAGGAAGTTTGTTCAATTTTATAACACATACTCATTTTAGAATAACCAGAATTTATCAGAACACACTAGACTCCTAAGAAGTTTTACATAAATTCAGAACACTGATATTATTCTTTAATATGTGCTTAAAATACTAAATATTTTCCTTATATGACAGTGCTTCTCTTGTAGTTTAAATGTACCTAAAAAAAGTCCTAATTTATATGTATTTTTCTTTCCAGAGGAGAGAGAGATTATAATGAGTTATTTTATTGCTTTTTTCCCCAAGGTTTTCTATAACCCAATCACAGATTTTATTGTTTTCTTTAGAATGTTGATTTCTGGGAAATTTTCCCCTAGATATTAAAAAAGCTTAAAATATTGTATTTCTCATTTAACCGATGTGATACGAATTACCAAAGTAGCACAAAAACACTTATGGTTATAAATAATCTTGGTTTACTTTTTTTAAGTAGATTTTCTTTCTTTCTTCCTCTCTTTCTTTCTTTCCTTCTTTGTTTCTGTTTCTTCTCTTTTCCCCTCCCTCCCTAATTTCCTACAAGACCACTGCTCATGCTCAACTCTGGTTTATGGTGTTACAGAGCATTAAACCTGGAACCTTTGGAACTTCAGAGTCTGAGACATGAAAGAATTTTGCATAACCTTGAGTGATTTGTCTGGACCTAAATATAGACTTTTAAAAAATTTATTTAATAATCATCAACAATATTATAGTATAAAGTGGTATAATTCCACACAATTCCCATATCCCATCCTCTCCATTGGAAGTTTTCCTATTATTTATCCCTCAGGGAGCATGGATCAAAAAATCTTTTTTTTTTAATTTGTATTTATAAAAAGGAAACACTGACAAATACCATAGGATAAGAGGGGTACAACTCCACACAACTTCCACCACCAGAACTCCGTATCCCATCCCTTCTCTGCTGGACATGGACTTTGACATATTGATCCATACACCCAACCTGCTTCTATCTTTCCCTAGTGAGGCAGGGCTCTGAAGAGGAGGGTTCCAGAGTACATTGGTACGGTCGGTCATCTGTCCAGTGAAGTCAGGTTGATGTCATGGTAGCATTTGCAACTTTGTGGCAAAAAAGCATTAAGATATAAAGCAGAACAAATTGTTTAATAATTAGGAATCTAAAGCTAAGACTATAACAGATGAGACTTGGGGTCTCCACTTTGAAAAAGGATAGTAGGTCTATTTTAGGTATTTTCCAAGGGGCCCATTACTTAACTAAATTTTGCCTGAGCCTAGCAGATAACATGCATTTGGTCTAAGGGTATTGTCTGGGGAGATGATGTCAGAGTTTAAAAAAAGACTAGAAAACTGTGTCAGGGAAGAGACGAGGTCCCAAATACAGGAAAAGTGTATAAATAGAATTAACTGTAAACCCATTGATTTTATCTGAGGCCCATATTCATCACAGTAGCCTGTGTAGGTCTGAGCTGGCATTCTGTAGTCATAACTAGGAACATTCTAGGTTGCACTTATTACAGGACCAGTCCTCTTCTAGTGGCAGAGTATATTGTACCAACCTCCCTTCAGAGAATGGGGCAACCCCTACCAATGCTGACCCACATTGAAAGCAAGATCCTGTAGAGGCCCATAAGAGGGTCCACTAAGTTGTTCCTGATGGAGATGACCAGTGACCATAGAGAAAGGGATTTGTTAGAGATTTAGGCCCAACATGTCTATGTGGGAATCTCGGGATTTCCTGACTAGGGCTCTGGATGATGGGGTGGCCTGGTAATGACCAAAGGAGCCATCATTAAAGTATGCTGGTCTTTTGCCTTTATCCAGCTTTTGTAGTCCGTACTTTGTATGACAAGGTAAGCCTCAGAGTGATTGAGGGAAAAGAAATAGGAAGTAGGTAAGGAGGGTATCTAGGTCCAAGTAGACACTATTTGATTAAGTACTTCACGGTATTTTTAAAAAAATATTTATTTATTCCCTTTTGTTGCCCTTGTTTTATTGTTGTAGTTATTATTGTTGTTGTTATTGATGTCGTCATTGTTGGCTAGGACAGAGAGAAATGGAGAGAGGAGGGGAAGCAGAGGGGGAGAGGATGAGGGGAGCCAGGGGTTCAAATCGAGATCCTTAAGCCAGTCCTTGTGCTTGGCACCACCTGCGCTTAACCCGCTGTGCTACCACCTGACTCCCTTTAGTACTTAATTTTTAAAAAGTGAAAAAGCAGACTTAAATTTTTTTTATTTATAATACTGACAATAACCATAGGATATAAGTACAACTTCACACAATTCCCACCACCAGAACTCTGTATCCTATGCCCTTCTCTGATAGCTTTCCTATTCTTTGTCCCTCTGGGAGTATGGACCCAACGTCATTATGGGGTGTATAAAATGGAAGGTCTGGCTTCTTTATTTGCTTCCCCACTGAACGTGGACATTGACAGGTCGATCCATAATCCCAGCCTGTCTTTCTCTTTCCCTATTGGGGTGAGGCTTTGGGGAAGTGGGGTTCCAGGACATATTGGTGGGGTTGTCTGCCCAGGGAGGTTGGTTGACATCATGGTAGCATCTGGGAACTGGTGGCTGAAAAGAGAGTTAACATATAACGCCAAACAAATTATTGACTAATCATGAACCCAAAGCCTGGAATAGTTCAGATGAAGAGTTGGGGGGTCTCTGTATTGAAGATAGCTAGTAGGCCTATTTTAGTTATATTCCAAAGGGCCCATGGCTATACTAATTTTTTTTCTTTCTGAGCCTGACAACTGATACGAATGTGGATCCAAGTTATTGTCTCGGGAGATGAAATCATAGCTAGAAAAGGGGCTAGAAAGCTGGATCAGGGAAGAGAGTAGCTCCCAAATATGGGAAAGGTCTATAAATATTGTTGACTGTAAACCCCAATGATTTGATGTGATCTGGGGCCCATATTCAGTTTAGGAGCCTATGTGACCTCTCTATCCCTGTAGATCTGAGCTCATACTTTGTGGTCATGAGTAGGAACACTAGAGAATGGTAGACACCTGCAGACGTGCTTCACTACCCACGAAGCAACCCCTCTGCAGGTCACAGGGGGCTTGAACTAGGATCCATACACTGGTCCTTGTGCTTTGTGCCATGTGCACTTAACCTGCTGTCTCTACTGCCCAGCCCCCAAATAATTTGGTTTTTGTCCAGGGTGTTTCTCATTCTAAAATACTATGGGATGGAAGAGGGACAAAATACTTTCTAGAAGTTTCAGGATGTATTCTCACTATCAAAATGCTGTGGTAACTACTATTGAATTGCCTCAGGATATTATCACCAATAGGATATTATTGGTGATTTTTCTTAATATCCACCATTTCAGTTAGCTTTATCACAACTGCTTGGACCCCACTTTATGGAAGTTCTTGATTTTTCAGCTCTTGCAAATTAGTAAACTAACATTTTAAGTTTTAACTCTTAAATTGTTAATTTCTCACTTTAAAAATGGCTAGCAGCTTTAATAACAGTGTTACTTTACCATCTTTCTTTTTTTTTTCTTTTTTATTTAAGAAAGGATTAGTTAACAAAACCATAGAGTAGGAGGGGTACAACTCCACATAATTCCCACCACCCAATCTCCATATCCCACCCTCTCCCCTGATAGCTATCCCATTCTCTATCCCTCTGGGAGCATGGACCCAGGGTCATTGTGGGTTGCAGAAGGTAGAAGGTCTGGCTTCTGTAATTGCTTCCCTGCTGAACATGGGTGTTGACTGATTGGTCCATACTCCCAGTCTGCCTCTCTCTTTCCCTAGTAGGAAGGGTCTCTGGGGAAGCGGAGCTCCAGGACACATTGGTAGGGTCTTCAGTCCAGGGAAGCCTGGCCGGCATCCTGATGACATCTGGAACCTGGAGACTGAAAAGAGAGTTAACATACAAAACCAAACAAATTGTTGAGCAATCATGGACCCAAAGCTTGGAATAGTGGAGAGGAAGTGTTATGAGTGTACTCCTTGCAAAATCTAGTGTACTTCTGCTTTCAGGTTTATATTTTGCAGTAGTTTACTTTACCATCTTTCAAAGGCTCATAGAGACATAGTCATTATTTGCCAGACATGTTCTTCCTCACAGGTGACATAGATTTAAATTACCAGTTACAGGGAGTTGGGTGGTAGTGCAGCCGGTTAAGCACAGGTGGCGCAAAGCGCAAGGACTGGCATAAGGGTCCTGGTTTGAGCCCTCGGCTTCCCACCTGCAGGGGGGTTCGCTTCACAAGTGGTGAAGCAGGTCTGCAGGTATCTATCTTTCTCTCTCCCTCTGTCTCCCCTCCTCTCTCCATTTCTCTCTGTCCTATCCAACCACAACGACATCAAGAACAACAATAATAACTACAACAATAAAACAAGGGCAACAAAAGGGAATAAATAAATATTTTTTAAAAAATTACCAGTTACAAAGTGTCAGTTGTGGAGGCTGGGAGATGGCACTCCTGGCTAAGCCCACATAGTAGAATGTGCAAAGACCCCCACAGGATCCAGATTCAAGACCTCACTCCCCACCTCAATGGGGATACTGCACTACTAATGAAGCAGGTCTGCAGGTATCTTTCTCTCTTGCTCTCTATCTCCCCCTCCTCTCTCAATTTCTCACAATCTTATCCAATAAAATGGAAAAAAAATGGCCACCAGGAGCAGTGGATTTGTAGTGCTGGCACCAAGCCCCATTGCTAACTGCATAATGAGTTACTTTCTGATGACTAAGTATAGATAGAAAAGAAGTACATTTGTGGTCTGGGAGGCAGCACAGTGGTGGATAAAGCATTGGATTCTCAGTCATGAAGTCCTGAGTTCAATCCCCAGCAGGCCATGTGCCAGAGCAATGTCTGGTTCTTTCTCTCTCTCCTCAATAAATAAGTTCTGAAGAAGGAGGAGGAGGAGGAGGAGGAGGAGGAGGAGGAGGAGGAGGAGGAGGAGGAGGAGGAGGAGGAGGAGGAGGAGGAGAAAAGAAGTACATTGCATTCAATATTAAAACTTGAGAGACATTCATGTTTGCAGTGTCTGACTTACTTGGATGGGCAGTAACTCTTTCTGGATTGGGCTATCACAAAATATATGACCCCATGTTGGAAGGAAAACAGGGCAGAGAGGAATGGTGGCTGATTCACAATGAATCTATGCTTTGTCTTCTTTAATTATAAGCTTTATTAGTTTCTGTTTAGAAGTTCTTGCAATAAAATTTTAGTTTTAACCAGTTGTGCATTTTGGAGACTTTTTCTTAAATATGAAGCTTTGCCTCTCTTTTATCCATAAGTTTCGCCCTAGGGCAGGTTTAAATTGCAGCTGTCACATTTACTTTCTTAAATGCTGCAGCTCCATTAATATGTCTAGAAATATCACTGCTATAGTGCCATAGGCTCAGAGAATTTTGATGAAAAATGTCAAAGAAATACTTTCTGTTTAGACAGTGACCCTTATATGCTGTCATTCTGTGACACTGACCAAATGTTCTGCCTTCAGATATGGGTATTTTTTCAAGACCCTGGTGTCTCAACGGCTCAAGATCAATAGACCTAGCTTGCATAGAGCCACAGATTTCTGTTTACGTAATTATAAATGACTATGATTATTTTATATTACTATCTAATAAAATCATTTTATTTTTACTCTTTTTATTAACCCATGGTAATTTTTAAATATCCTTCACATAGGCGACACTATATTGAACTCAGTGAAAATATGTATATTAAGTTCAGACCTTCTTAATAGTCCAATCATGTAGCAGGAGAGGATAAGGAAGGTGATTTGTTAACTTATATTATATTATACTATAAATAGCTTTCTTGAAACTGTCTCAACAAGAATTTAATTAGTGCTAACTTTACTATAAAAAATGCATTTAGACTTCTGGGGCAGACCTATGACAACCTTGTCATGGAAAGTTTGCTTTCTCCCAGAAAACAAGTTTTGTGACAAAATAGCTCAACAAATTTCATCAGAGAACACCTGGGATTTCTGATGAAGAAAGGAACATCATTGTCTGAAGTTTGGTGATTGCATGGGGGTAGCAGGAGGGGCAATGAATTGCTGGTGAATAACATATTTAAAATCATTTAAATACACGTGACAGTTTTATAGCATCCACGTGGCTTTAAAGGACCCTGGACTGCAATTTAGAGCTGTAGAAGATGCCAACTCCAGGGTATTATTCAGAGGAACCAGGGAACAGAACATAGTTCCCTTGTGAAGCTTATCAAACTAACTCTAAGGTGTCCCAGCTGACATAGAGACCTTGATGATCATAGTCAGACTACTTTGTAGACAAGAAAAGTGATTTTGACCTTATAGCAGAGTTCCTACTTTCAGGAATCAGTCTGGAAAACTAAGGCGGTCTGGGATATTCTCCAGCACCCCAGGTCCAAGTTCCTCTACTTCCTCTCTAACTCACATAGAAAGCAGAACCTTGCATAATTTGTGGTCAGCAACAGAAACCAAAACAGATGGATAAAACTAGGCAAAGAGTGATTGCACAAAATCAAGAGGAAGAACAGAAATCTAGTGATTTAAATACAGGAGAGCTATCAGAGAAAGAGTTTAAGGAATACGTTGTCAGGAAATCTGAAGAAATACAAAGCTTTAAATATAATATAGAAAAATAGATTAAGAAAGAAACCCGAGACTTGATAGGAACAGGGAAAACTTAAAAATAGAGTTACAGGATACAAAGCACACATTGAATGCATCTCAATCTCAAGTAGCAAGTCAAGGAAGCAGACTGGCCACAGTTTTTAACTTCAAAGTAGAAGGAGAAAAAAAGCTTTAGGAAAAATGAGGCAACTAGTCAAGAAACTGAAGACTCCATCTGTAAGAAAAATATCAGAATTACAGGGTCTCAGAAGGAGAAGAGAGAATGAAGGGAACAGAAAGCATATACAAACAAATGGTATCAGAGAATTCTCCAAAGCATAACTTGGACTGGGTTTGGTGTATTGCACCAAAGTAAAGGACTATGGGGTCTGGGAGGTTTCCAGGTCCTGGTTCATGATGGTGGAGGAGGACCAGGCTGGGGGTGATTGTGTTTTGCAGAACACTGAGAAATTTTATACATATACTAATAATTATATATTCTGTAAACCATTAATCCCTCAATAGAAAAATAGACAATAACTGCCATCCACACATAGAAGACTATTATTCAAATATGATGGAGCAGGATGTGAGGGTGATCTGGCTGCGACAACTGTCACCTCATTGATTGCCAGGGTTGATCTGGCTGATCTGGCTTGCTAGGTGGGTGTCCCTTCCAAAGCTGCGTGCTTGGTCAAAGAGGATTGGCCTTCCCCAAATAGAGAGACAGACTGGTCTTCGGTCAAGGGTATATGAGTAGCTGCGCTCCCCTGTTAGAACCTCCAAAGAAGCTCTCAAGGTCCAAATTGATGGAGCAGCCAAAACAGTACATATAATCTTTTAATTATAAAATGGAAATATTGACAAGACTATAGGATAAGAGGGGTACAATTCCACACAATTCCCACACAACAGAACTCCATCCAATACCCTCCCTTGACAGCTTCCCTATTCTTTTTCTTTCTTTCTTTCTTTCTTTCTTTCTTTCTTTCTTTCTTTCTTTCTTTCTTTCTTTCTTTCTTTCAAGGAAACACTGACAAAACCATAGGATATTAGGGGTACAATCCACACAATTCTCACCACCAGAACTCCGCATCCCACCCCTCCCCTGATGGATTTCCTATTCTTTAACCCTCTGGGAGTATGGACCCAAGGTCACTGTGGGATGCAGAAGGTGGAAGGTCTGGCTTCTGTAATTGCTTCCCTGCTGAACATGGGTGTTGACAGGTGGATCCATACTCCCAGCTTGCCTCTCTCTTTCTCTAGTGGGGCGGGGTTCTGAGGAATCAGAACTCCAGGACACATTGGTGGGGTTGTCTGTCCAAGCTTCCCTATTCTTTATCCCTCTGGGAGTATGGGCCCAGAATCATTATTGGGTGCAGAATGTGGAAGATCTGGCTTCTGTAACTGCTTCCCTGTTGAACATGGGCTTTGGCAAGTTAATCCATACTCCCACCCTATCTGTGTCTTTCCCTAATGGGGTAGGGATATGGGAGGGGGCCTCCAGGACACATGGTGGGGCTGTTTGCCCAAGGAAGTCTGTTTGACATTATGGTAGCATCTGGAATCTGGTGGCTGAAGAAGAGTTAAGAGAGACAGCAGAACAAATTGTTAATTAATCATGAATAGCAAGAACATTGCAGATTAAGATTTAGGGTCTCCCTTTTGGAAAAACCTAGTAAGTCTATTTTAGGTACATTCCAAGGGGCCCGTGATTTTACTAGTTTTTGCCTGTGCCTAACATCTAATATGCAGGTGGACCCAGGTTATTGTCTGGGGCAGATGGTGTCATCATTGGAAAAAGGACTAGAAAGCTGGATCAGGGAAGAGAGTAGCTCCCAAATATTGGAAATATGTTTAAATATATTTGACTATGAACCAACTGATTTGATCTGGGGCCCATAGACAGCACAGGAGCCTAGGTAACCTCTGCATTGCTGTAGGTCTGAGCTCACATTCTGTGGTCACAGTTAGGAACATTCCAGCCTGCAGTAATTTCAGGACCTACATTCCTTGGGTAGTAGGTAGAGTATGTTGTCCAACCTCCCTTAGAGTAATGGAACAATCTCTACCATTGTTGATTCACAGTGAGGGCCAGATATGATAGGGACCCACAGAGGGGTCCATTATGTTGTTCCTGATGGACATGGCCAGCGACCGTGGTGAGAAGGATCTGTTAGAGGTCTAGGCCCATCATGTCTGTGTGGGAATCTCAAGACTCCCCGACTAGGGCCCTAGGTGATGGGGTGGCCTGGTAGTGATTAAAGAGTCATCATTAAAGTATGCCAGTCTCTTGCCTTTATTTAGCTTTTATAGTCCTTACTTAGTCTGACAAGGTTCGCTTTGGAGTGATTGAGGGTCGTGTAATAGGAGGTAGATGAGGAGGGTATCTAGGTCTAAGTAGAATCTGTTCCATTAGGTACTTTAAGGGGTCTTTTAGATCTTTCTACTTGCTTGCTTCATTTATTTACTCACTGCAAACTATTGTGCACTTTTGATTTAAGGTATATATTTTCCCCTAACTTATGGGTACATGTACATACGCCCTATCTCATGGGCCCTGGTCTATGTCTGGGTTCTGAGGTTGTGTTGAGAAGTGTGCCTCCAGAAAAGAATGTCTCTTAGTGAAATTCTCTTAGTAGTAACTGCTAAGTCTTGGCAAAATCTGAAAGTTATCCCAAGACATTTTTATGTCTTGTCATAGTATCTGCTGACTGATGTCTAATGGCACAGAAAATTACTTGCAGTTTGGATTATTCTGGGAAATGGCATGACAAGTCTTTGTTCATCGGATGCTTGTTCAGTTTCAGGTATCATATTAAAAAATTATAAAAGTAACTAAAAGCCTTTAACATGAATTTTCATCCTTCCCACTCAGTGTTTGGGTGAGTATATATCAATTGTATATTATATTTGAAATTTCAAATGCCATTTATATAACACACATATATTGGAATTTGGTTTCTCAATAATACCAGTATGACCTACATGGAACTATACAACCAAATACTTGCACTTGTATGTAATTAATACCCTGATAAATAGGAGTTGTACCTGCACTTTTACCAGATCATGAAAACACCACCAGGCAACTCTTTACCAATTAATTTATGGAATTTATTATTTTTCCTAAGAGACCAGGGTGGCTGTTAAGTTTGAGAGAATTCTTTGCAAATGAAACAGTTGCTCAAAACTGAAATAATCCAAATCATTCTTTTCCTCAGTTCTACTCACAGATAATTATTTTCTCATATCCTCACCCCACAGATTAGAAAATTTGGAGAGAACTTAATACTCCTACTCCAATATACAACTTATGTGGGTATTATGAGGTGATGTCTTCACTGTGTCTTTCGGGATATACCATTCCCACTTAGTTACCCTTGAACCAATTTCTCTGGGTTCCCTTTGGTTGTAACTTGTATTTTGTAGAGGAAGTTGAATACAGATGCAACTAAGAAATTATCCTTAGGAAATTAATTGATCTGTCTGTTTATGAATTTTTTATATCAGCTTTTGGTATTTCTGAAGAAAATGTTAATATTTACTATTGAGGGGTATAAGTGTACCATTTACTATATGATTAACTTTCTCCCCTTTTACTAATATTTAATTGAGAGAGACAGAGAGAGGGAGAGAAGGAGAGAGGGAAATAGAGAGAGAAGGAGTGAGGAAGAAAACTGTTCAACTCTGGTTTATAGTGTTGCTGAGGATTTAACCTAAGACCTCAGAGCCTCAGCTATGAGAGTCTTTTGTGTAACAACAATGCTGTCATCCCAGCTCTATAATTAACTTTCTTCATCTTCTTTAATTTACCTGACATTTATTTTTGAAAAGCATATAAACAAATGGTGATAGAGGTGGCACAGCATATATAGCACTTGAACTCTCGAGAATGAGGTTCTGACTTCAGAATATAGTTTCTCATGTACTAGAGTGGTAATGTGGTTCTCTCCTCTCCTTATCTCTCTCATTACTAAATAAATATTTAAGCATAGAAACAAGTACAAAACAATAAGATCATCATACTCAGTTGAAGGAACTCCTGCAGGTCATTTATTTTACTTTTATCTTAAAATAGTGTATTAGTGAAGTAATTTTCAAAAGATAGGATTTTTGAACCAGTGCAAAATTTGATTTTTTTGGATATTAAATTTAGCAAGCTATTTTAAGTCAGTAAGCATGTGATGTTTTGACCATAATTCCTCTTTGAAATAACTGTGCTTGGTTCATTACCAATGGATTTCAATTGACACTGTTTAAAAATTCAGTTTTATATAGGAATATATATAATTCATGGAGATTTAATTTTTGAAACAGTTATTTTCTCTGCTCAAGTCTCAAGGTTAAAATCGCTGTTCCCAAGCAGTCTGATTCAGTGAATACTGCTGTGTATAGTGTATGATACGCAATAGACCAATAAAAACAATCTGATTGATCTATCTCGTTATGGACTTGATGGCTTCCAAAGCACTAGCTATAAAATAAGCTAACTGGAAAATCAAAGCTTTAGTGACCTCAGAGGACTCTTCATCACATAGTGCAGTTTAAATCTTGTTACTTTAAATTTAGATATCACATGCACAACACATTTTATATAACAAACCAGAGAAAACTTGTAAACAGCTTTTTATTTTCCACCTTTCCTGGCTGGAACACTTGTGCCAGTGCATAGCTTTCCAAGTATCAATCTTTTCTCAGTGTTCCAACTTAGTTTTGGCTGGATTTTCAGACTCTTGATTCCTCTTTTCTAATACTTCTATTCTTTTAGAATACGTAACTCCAAAGAGACCTAGTATTCCTCTCTTTATGATTAATTCACTAGTCTATTTATTTAAATGTAAATATTATTGGTTTGGGAATGAAGATTCTAATTAAGCAAAATGCAAAACCAAAAAAATGGCTGGTTTATTTTCTATCTTTAAGGGAATATCTATATACCATAAAAACAAAGAAAATAGCTTGTTGTAGAGAGATAGTTATCCCCAGGAAGTTTCATATTCCAGGAAAGATAATAATTATTGGGAGAGCAAAAGATAGTGGTTAAGTCACACTGTTGACCTATTTGAGCCTACTAGCAAAAGTTCTGAAATTTCCATAGTGTGTTAACATCTGATTTTATTATTTCTTTCCTCCTTCATAACATTCTAATGTAGGGTATCCAGTTTCTTAATGTTAGCATCTAGATAGCTAAACATTAGCTTTGCCTATGCACCTTTGACTGAATAGATTGTCTCTGCTTGGAGATTTTATCAATCTTCTCTATTTATAACCCTTAAATTTCTCTCTTAGGTATCTCATCTTAAAGAACCATCTTCTTTACTACATAATCATGAACCTAAGTTATCATTAAATTAAGGGGTGATGATAACATTTATTTATTGATTTATAAAATGTACTATGAACCTATTGTTACACAAGGCACTAGATCATATAAATAAATGATAGATTTTTCTGTTAATCTTTAATGCTAATAGGAATATAAAATAGGAAATATGTAGTGGGATAGACAGAAAAGAAGCTATCGTGAAGAAATACACAGAATAAGATGCTATGTAATGTCAACATTAATTGGAAAATTTACTGTACATAGATAAAATAAATATTGACTATCTTAGATTGCAATAAACTCTAACTGAATGACAATAAAGAAGAGGTATAACATACCTAGGAGGACCTCATAACAGAGGAAAACGAGAAGATGTTAACAAGGAAACTGTGATATGCTTAACAGAAACTGAGTAAGTTCTGTAAACTAAATGTTTGAAAATGAAGAAAGGTTTTCCAAAGACAAGCTATATAGAGGCTTCTTATTGTACCAATCTTTGAGTCAGACTAGGTAGGTTTAAATGCTAGTTCTGTAACTTTATGGCTATAAGCCATGGTGCAAGTAACAAATTTTTTACTTGTGAAGTGAAAGTAACAGTAGAACTTACCCATTACAGTCAGTGTGAGAAATGACCTAATAGATATAAAATACTTAGGTCAAGGAAGGCTGTATGACAATCACTCAGTAGATCATCATCTTTTAAAAAAAACATTATTGGTTTAATATTGATTTACAAAATTATATGTCAACAGGGGTATAATTCCATACTGTTACCACCTCCAGAGTTCAGAAACCCCAGTCCCTTCATTGCAAGTCACAGCAGTTTTCCTAAGGTTGTAGACATGGGTTAACTATCACCTCTACAACTATCTGTTTACATTTATGCATAACTGCCCCCTTTTTCTTCCAGGTCCAGTCCTCTCTTCCCCTCCAATCTATACACAGCCTATTACTACAACCAGATTTCCTTCCCTTTTTCCTTGGCTTTCTGCAGGTACTGATGGAGCTGAAGTTCAGAGCCCTTTTATATTCTTTCTCCTATGACTTCTCTCCAACTAGGAGTATGGCTCAAAATTGGTTTTGGGGTGCAGAAGGTAAGAGTTCTGGCTTCTGCATGCTCCCAGAGGGACAGAGAATGGGAAAGCTATCAGGGGAGGGGATGGGATATGGAGATTGGGTGATGGGAATTGTGTGGAGTTGTACCCCTCCTACCCTATGTTTTTTTAATTTATCCTTTCTTAAATAAAAAATAAATTAAAAAAAAAATCGCTTCTCTGCTGGACATGTGCATTGGCAGCCTGTTTCTATCTTTCCCTAGTGGAGTAGAGCAATAGATCATCATCTTCATCACCATTATCACCACTATTACTCTGACTATTTTTAATCATCTTGACAGTGGACGCACATTGGAGAAAATATCCTTTTTTCAGATAAGATATATAAATATTAGAGTTGATTCTGACTAAAGTAGGTAAAAATGAATTGTGAAAATGAAGCTGAAAGTAAAAACAGAAAAATCAAAGGCATTTATAGTATAATAGTTGAAATATTATAAAAGGTGACTGGAGGCAACAGTATTATGTTTTCAGGAAAAGAAACATGAGTAAAATATATGTTTATGAGATAATCACATACAATATGGCTATTAAGTTTATGGATTAACTAGATCTACAGTTTCTGATTGGAAAATAACATTAGTCAGTAAGGCAAAGAAGATAGGAGAGAGTTGGCCTGGAGGGGAATATGATAAACTGAATCTCTACAAATGTATAATTGCTCCCAGCTAGTGGTTTAGAGCTCCAAGGGATTCCTTGAATGGGCTGGAGAGATAGCACAATGGTCATACAACAAACAAACAAACAGACAAAAAAGCCTTTCATTCTTGAGTCTCTGAGGTCCCAGGTTCAATTCCTAATGCTACCATAAGCCAGAGCTAAGCAGTGTTCTGGTGTTCCTGTCCCTCCCTGTATCTCTCTCATTGCAATAAATAAAATATTTTAAAAATAAAGATAAAAAAACATCGTATGTAAATGTTAGGTAAAGTCATAGATGCTTACTGCAGGAAGACTTAAAGGGGGGTCTATGAAGGAATCAACACTTTGTTACAGGAGAACAAATAATAAAGGAGTCATGATGTTATAACTTCTAAAGGAACTGAAAGAAGTGCAAATCTCATCTTAATATATGAATCACAAAATCCTACTAGTTTTGACTAAGACACCCCAAAGCTTTATCTTGTGACTGACATAAACCCCAAGTCTTTCATGCAATATTGCTTCCATCATGCTTCTCCTTGGTCATCGTGCTTCAGTGGCATCATTCTCTTCATCAAGCACAGAAACCTGTTCAAACTTGCATCATCAGTCTTTTTGTTCTTTGGCGAAAAGTGTCCTTTAATATCTCTTTGACATTTCTTATTACAAACAAGACCCTCTCAGAGAGCTGGTCTGGCTTACCTATCAAAAGAAATCCTTACTTCACACCCCATACCCCTCCTCGGCTTCCTGGTTGTGGCACTGAAATACAATGAGATATGTTGTCTGATGTCACTGAAGGGCTAACACTGTCATGCCAGCTTTTTCATGAAGAATGTTCATTTAATTGCTGTTCAAACCAGCAATGACTGTTAAAGCTATTACTCAAATCAACCTGGCATTTATGCAGGTCGAACCTGAACAGAGTTCTGGAAAACCGGGAAATAGATTAAGAAGAGAGATTAGAATCCTTCAGTTTAGTTCACTTCCTTAAATCTGCTCCTACAACAAAATCTATATATGTCTAACTTTTTCTCTTATTTAAAAAGGTATATTTTATTTATTATATAAGAGAGAGCTACACATGAAAGTGTGAGAACCTGGGGCATGAAAATCCAATGTTCTACCAGCTGAGATATTTCCTGAGACTCTTAACCTATTCTTTACTATTTTAGAGGAACAAATCATCAGGAGTAGGTAGAGGAATGGGTAGACTGGTTTTCTTTCATTTTCCAAAATCAGAATCAGTGGGTCCAGGCAGTATCATACCTGTTTAAGCGCATGTATTACAGTGTGTAAGGACCTGGGTTCAAGTGTCTGGTCCCCACCTGCAGAAGGAAAGCTTCAGGAGAAGTGAAGCAGGGATACAGCTGTCTGTCTCTTTTCCTATCTATCTCCTCCTTTCCCAATTTCTTTCTGTCTCTATCCAATAATAAATAAATAAATAAAATTTTTAAAAATCAGAATCAGCATACTAACTGCAGGAAGAATACAGACAGTTAATTCAACTGAATTTATTTGTCTCAGAATACTTTACCACCCCCTCCACCCCTACACAGGCACACATACACACACACTTTCCTAATATCATGTCAGATATATCTTTCCTTTTGGGCTTTTGTCTTTGTGGGGGCTGGTTCTCTACGCACATAGCCAGCGATTGTGGAGGAGGGGGAGATGAGCCTCCCGGGGGTCCTGGGGAGACTGCTGAGGGGGGGCAGGGAGAATGCCCTAGTAAAGCACCACCTCTGGGAGAACTTCGGGGAGACATCTCCTTTATTGGCTGTAAAAGCAGGTAGATATACTCAAAGGTTAGGGAAGGGTCAAGGTAATCATTAAGCCATACACAATACAGGGTTAAATCTTGACCAATCAAATATTTGATCATTACTGGGAAGTTACCAAATAAGGTCTGGTCATGAGCTCACCATGCATAGGCAGGCTCCTCTGGAAAGGTGAATTATGAGCACCTCAGGGCAGGGGGGAAGGGAGCAGTTAAGCAAAACCAGGATATTTGCAGTGGGTTTTAGTTGGCCATATATGGTAATTTATGACCTTTGTTAAAAAGGAACAAGGAAGTATGTGCAAAAAAGTTCCCAGTCTGGAAAATTCCATCTATCATAAGGTCATGGGGTTGAGTGGGGACCTGCCTACCACTCCTCATGTGAGGAGGCCTCAGGGTTGACCCTCTCAGACTCTCATGGAGCTAATGGCCTAGATTCCCCAGACAGTGGACCTTTCCCTACATGTTTTCATTATCATCATATTCAGTACTTCCTGAAGCTTTCTTATTCATTTTATTTTATTTTGCCTCCAGGGTTATTGCTGGGGTTCAGTGCTGGCACTATGAATCCACTGCTCCTGGTGGCCATTTTTTTTTCCATTTTATTAAATAGGACAGAGAGAAATTGAGAGGGGAGAGGAAGATAGAGAGGGCCAGCAAGATAGCTCACTTAGATAGTGTGTTGCTTTTCCCAGAGCACAATACAGTTTCAATCCTGGCACCTACCATATTAAAGAAAGTCTTGGTTTTGTCCTTAAATTTGAGAGTGAGAGTGTTTTGCAGACACCTATCTTGGTAAGATGAGAAATTGTACCCATGTGCCTACAACTGTACTGTAAGCCATTAACCTCCCAGTAAATAAAAAAAAAAGAAGAAAGAAAAAGAAAAGGAAAGAAGAAAAAAAAAAAGAAAATGATAGTGACAAAATGGAAAGTAATTTTTAAGAAATCTTTCTTTCTTTATTATTGGATAGAGATAGAGAGAAATCAAGAGGAGATGGCAGATAGAAAGAAAGAGAGACAGGCAGACACCTGCAGCCATACTTCACCACCTGTGAAGCTTCCCCCTACAGGTGGCAACCAGGGCTTGAACTCAGGTTTTTGCTTACTGTAATGTGTGCACATAACCAGGTGGGCCACTGCTTGGCTTCAAGTAATTTTTGTTTTAGAATATTGTGAATAAGCTAACTGGCTATAAAGGGATGTTGAATTTAGCTATTTGGTTATTTTTTAGTTCAGGGTAGAATAGGGTACTAGAGTCAGATTTTGAGTACTAGGAAAACAAGTGATACAAACAAACAAAAAAAAATGAAAAATTTGGCAAGCAGTGAGGCTCTGGTGACAACAAAAAGTATCTGGGACAAAAAAAAAAAAGTAAAATCAAGTATTGGTGAATAAGGGGTTAGGCTGTAATGTACCTGGTTCAGCATCCACATTACAGTGTGCAAGGATGCAGGTTCAAGCCCCTGCTCCCCACCTTTAGGGGGAGAAACTTCAGAAGTGGTGAGACAATGTTTCAGGTGTCTCTCCTTCTCATCCTATCTCCTCCTTCCCTCTCAGTTCTGTTTATATAATAAATAAATAAAATAAAGTATTTTAAATATTGAGGAATAAGTGGATGTGTGAAACAGTATAGTAGACACTAGGATGAGAAAAATGAGAATAAAATTATTTTGAATCATTAAAATAAATATTGATTGATGAACTGCTATGGGATGATGACGCAACAGAGCACATGCTTTAAGGCAAAGAACCCTGAGTTTCATTCCCAGAATTGCACAGGGTGGAGCAGTGTTCTGAATACTCTGATGTTTCTAAGAAAGTGGTGTGAGAGAAGGGGAGGAAGAAAGGGAGAAAGAGAAAGCTGATGGTGTCAAGAACATAGAAACAATATGTATTCTTTTAATTTAGCAAAGAGATGTAGCAAGTGATACTGGTGGTAGTAGTTTTAGAAGAACACTAGAAGTGGAATTCAAGTAAACAAGTAAAAGAACAAAAATTAAATGAAGAAAATTAATTCTGTTCTTTCAAGAAGCTGGATAGCACAGAAAGGAAGTAAATATGCCAAGCATCCTAGTGAAAGCAATACAAAAATCTGCTACAGCTATTAGAGGCACATGCTGAATGTTATTAAGGTCAACATTCTTGTTTTTTTTTCTCTTTATTTGTAGAAATGTTTTTACTTAACTGCAAGAGTATTTTAAAGAAATCAGTCTTTACTTAGGATAGCTCATTCAAATTTCAGTACTTGTTCCAGATAGACTTCACAGAAAAAGAATACAATCTAGGAGCTTGTATTATACACAATTATCTTATAACCCTACGATTTCTGAAATACAGAGTACTTTATTTTAGAATACCACTCAAATTAGTTTATCTGCCATTTCTTTACTAGACATAGACAAAAAAACTGTTTGGTTGGAATATCATAGAGCAAGACTGTTTTTTCCTCATTGCTTCCTATTGAGTGATAGATGGTATTAATTTATCCCATTATTGATGACTTTCACTCTCACCATTTGATTTTGTAACTGCAAAATTGCCTTATACTCACTTTTATCTTGTTTAATTAGTAAACATTTGTGGAGGGGAACTTAAAATTATCTCAAGTTGTGTTTTTATCACATTTTTGTCATTTAGTTTTAACATGGATTGGAATTTATACTGTGGATTAATCATTGCTGCTATAGTTGCTAAATGTGATATATATATTTACATATAAATATATATATTTTTCTAATTTCCACATTTTCTTTCTCATTTTTTTATTTCAGAGTTATTGCAGGGATGTGGTGTCAGCACTATGAATCCACCATTCCTGGAGGCCATTATTATTATTATTTCATTTTATTGGGTAGGACAGAGAGGAATTGGTAGGGGAGAGGGATTTTGACAGGGAAGGGAGGAGAGAGAGAGAGAGAGAGAGAGAGAGAGAGAGAGAGACTCCTACAGACCTGCTTTGCTGCTTGTGAAGTGTCCCCCCTGTGGGTGGGGAGTCAAGAGCTCCAGTCAGATATTGAGCGTGTCCTTGTGCTTAGTACTACGTTCACTTAAACAGGTGCTCCAGCGCTCACTCCCTTTTCATTTTTTAAAACTCTTTTTCTACTAAATGAAAAAGTAAATTCTCCCTTTCCTCCCTCTCCCTTTATTTTTCTTCAACCCATCCTTCCTTCTTTTTTCTTCTTTCTTTTCCCTTTCTCTCTCTGCATCTATTTCTTCTTATTAATGTAAAATCATGAACTGCTATTTTATGTGTTTATTTATGAACCTAAATAGCACTATTTATTTTGTTGCTTATGTCATGCCAGATTTGGACATTAGGACCTTATTATGAAAAGTAGATATAGGAGAGTTTTGTACATTTTGTGTTTTGGGAGAATGAGTCAACAGAACAATTAGAGTGTTTCTTTCTTGGGAGCTAATGCAAAAATTTTGATGCCATTTCCTTGAATTTACACTTCATCAAGTAGATTAGTATGATAAATCTGTAAGTGAAAGAACTAGGTTGAATGTTGTGTGTTATGTCTAGTATTCACAGAGACAAGAGTAGAGACTGGGTTAAATCATAGTTAAAGATGTGAATATCTTTCAACTTTCTTCAGAAGAAGTAGTTGCATCTTTAAGCATTATGACATGAATTGTAATTTGAATCAGCAATTTCAAGTGAAGAAGCTTTAAGTGACTGTTCTCTTCCATAAATTGAAAATGGGAAATGGGCAGTTGTTCTCCTATTCTGCATAGGTTGTGCTCTGAGACCTGCCATATGTAGAATATATGAACTAAGGCTTTCCCCTGGACTTTTCTTATATCATTTGTGCTTTCATATTTTTGACAACTAAAGTTTTGTAGTCTTATCTTTTCATAATTGTACAACTGGCCCTGATTTTGATTGTTCAGTTTATTTTCCTCTATGAAATTTTGTTTTTGCATTTTTCATCATTGGCTATATACTACCTAAACTATTAATGGTAGTGAAACTTAATATGTGGATAAATTTTGGAAAAGTAAATCTAATTACAATCTAGTTGAACCAAGCCATTCTCTTCAATGCATTTTTTAAAAAATAAACATATTATAAGAAGACAATTTTTTTATTTCCATACATAGAAAATATCTGTTAAGTCTGGGTCACATTTAAAATACTAATACTATGCATAAGATTTCAAGGTTGGCAGTGCAGGAGGTAGCACAGTGTACCAAGTATTTGACTTGTTGCATGATATCCTGAGTTTGATCCCTGGCAGTGTCTACACTACAGTGACATTCTTGCTTTCTCTATATAAATAAATGAATAAATCTTTAAATTAATTCAGGTAAGGGCTGGGGAAATAGCATAGTGTTTACAGGAAAGACTCAGTAGCTCCAGATTCAATCCCCATCACCAATATAAGCCGGAGCTGTTGCATGCACTAGTCCTATCTCTCTCTCTCTCTCTCTCTCTCTCTCCCTCTCTCTCTCTCTCTCCCTCCCTCCCTCCCTCTCTCTCTCTCTCCCTCCCTCCCTCCCTCTCTCTCTCTCCCCCTCCCCCTCTCCCTCTCCCTCTCCCTCTCCCTCCCCCTCTCCCTCTCTTTTTCTCTCTTTCTCATTAAGAGTAAAATATTTAAAATCTAAGGTGGTAGTACACATTAGTTTTTCACATTAGTTTTTTTTTAAGTTTTTCTTTATTTTTAAATTTTTCTTTCTGTATTATATAGAGACAGAAATTGAGAGAGGAGGGAAGGAGAGAGAGACGGGCTTGAAAATTTGCTTCACTGCTCATGAAATTTACCCCCTGCAAGTGGGGACCAAGGACTTGAACCTGGGCCCTTGCACATGGTAATATGTGTGCTAAACCAAGTACATCACCACCTGGCCCCTCAAGTTTTTCTTTATCATCTGCTACTATTTATAGTTATTTTGTGGCACAGTTGTGGTATTTTATGTAAGAACCAAACCTCCTTTCTTAAAGATTGTGACTGCTTTTAAAGCCATGCATGTTCAGTTAATGAGAAAAAATATATAAGGAGATACCAGAATACCTCTCTGTTCCTATCAAGTGCTGGGGGCTGAACCCAGGGCCTCAGGTTTAAAGCCATATGTGCTGCTTACTTGATAAGTGACTTCCTAAATTACTAACAACTTTGTAAACTGATGAGTATGGAGACATTGAATAGTCCCATGTAAAACTTTTTAAAATGAAATTTAATTTATGAAGTCAGTATTCAAGAATGTAATGAAAAATTACTGCAGTTGTAAAATCACAACATTACTATAATACTTCTATACTACACATGTCTCTAGCTGCTTTTGACAAGAGAATTCAAAGGTACATAAACAGCTAGCCTCTTAAAAATAACAAAGATAGGGAGTCCGGTTCTAGCACAGTGGGTTAAGAGCAGGTGGCACAAGGTGTAAGGATCCTGGTTCGAGCCCCTGGCTCCCCACTCTCAGGGGAATTGCTTCACAAGTGGTGAAGCAGGTCTGCAGGTGTCTAAATTTCTCTTCCTCTCTCTGTTTTCCCCTCCTTTCTCCATTCTCTCTGTCCTATCCTACAACAATGACATCAATAATAACAACAATAATAATTACAACAATAAAACAACAAGGGCAACAAGAGGGAATAAATAAATAAATATTTAAAAAATATCAAAGATGGAATCATAGCTGCTGGTGAACTAGTCAAGTTATATAATTTAAGCATTTGATTGTCCCGAGGCAAAGAGTCCAAAAAACATGGCAAGCTGGCATCAGCTGTGTGCCAAATTCAGAACAACTTAAGTGCTGCTTGATTCAAGCAGGAAGCTCAGTGTATATCATGAAAGAGTTACAGCCAGGGGGACAATTTAGAATTAGCAGGCAAATGGTGATCTATGAAAGCTCAAGCAATTGCACTACAATTATTGGTGGGCATTATTGGTGGGCAGGAAACAGTAACTTTGGAGAAAAGACTAGATTCTTGAGGGACTACTATGACCCTAAACATATATATATACTTTGGCACCTTGGATACATTCCTCCAATCAGCCTCAGTCCAGATATTATTGTCAAAGATCTCAAACTATTATTGTGATAACCAAGTAATTATAAGAATCGCTATGTCTCCTACATTATCACTGCCAGGAATAATAGTGATCTTAGTGTCACATGGAGGGATATTTTGCTAATCTTTGAGCTGAATTCACTGAGCTAAATATAGACCCCAGATTACATCAAATATATGTAGTTCACAGTCAACAATATCCATACACCTTTCCCATATTTGGGAGCTGCTCTCTTCCCTGATCCAGCTTTCTGGTCCTTCTTCCAGCCATGACATCATCTCCCCAGACAATAACTTGGATCCACTTTCATATCAGATTTCAGGCTCAGGGAAGAAAAAAAAAAAACTAGTATAGCAACAGGCCCTTTGGAATATAACTAAAATATGCCTACTAGCTATCTACAAAACGGAAATCCCTCCAACTCTTCATCTGCACTATTTCAGCCTTTAGGTTCATAATTAGTCAACAGCTTGTTTGGTTTTATATGTTAACTCTCTTTTCAGCCACTAGGTTGCAGATGCTAGCATAATGCCAACCAGACTTCCTTGGACAGAGGACCCCACTAATGTGTCCTGGAGCTCTCATTCCCCAGAACCCCGCCCCACTAGGGAAAGAGAGAGGCAGGCTGGGAGTATGGATCGGCCCACCAGTCAACGCCCATGTTCAGTGAGGAAGCAATTACAGAAGCCAGACCTTCCACCTTCCACATCCCACAATGACCTTGGGTCCATTCTCCCAGAGGGATAAAGAATAGGAAAGCTCACGTGGCACAAGGAGCAAAGACTAGCGTTAAGAATCCCAGTTCGAACCCCCGGCTCCCCTCCTGCAGGGGAGTTGCTTCACATATGGTGAAGCAAGTCTGCAAGTGTCTATCATTCTCTCCCTCTCTCTGTCCTATCCAAGGATGGCAACCACAACAACAATAATAATAACCACAACAATAATAAAACAACAAGGGCAACAAAAGGGGGAAAAATGGTCTCCAGGAGCAGTGGATTTGTGGTGCAGGCACCACACCCTGGCAATAACCCTGGAGGCAAAAAAAAAGAATAAGAAAACTATCAAAGGAGGGGATGGGATAGTGAGTCTAGTGGTGGGAATTGTGTGAAGTTGTATCCCTCTTATCCTATGGTTTGTCAGTGTTTCCTTTTTATAAATAAATTAACATACAATTTTAAAAAATTTAAATAAGGAAAAAAAAGAATGCAGAAGCCAATAATTTTGCCAAAGGAAAAAAATCAGAATATGTATTAAAATAATTTCCATCTGCTGGAAATACAAATTATGAATGTGTAAGGCAACCAACTCTGTATCTTTGTAGATTTGATGCATAGCACGTTTTAAATGAATTATAAGAATCACATCAATTTCACTGTAGGTTGCAGTCAGCATTATGGAAGATAATTCAGTGTTCTAGCCAGAATTCAAAGAATCCTTTCCTCTCACATTGTTCATCTCTTTCTCTGATTACCACTTACCTTATGAACATATATTCACAAGCACACGGTCTCTTAGTTTGTAACTAGCAAATGGAGAATATGACCCATTCAGGAGCCTGGTGGTAGCACACTCAGGGGCATATAGGACAAGGGGAAGGACCTGCACAAGGGTTTAAATTCCAGGCTCACCTATAGGGCACCTATAGGCCAGAAGCTTTACAAAAAGGTAAAGCAGGTCTGCAGGTGTCTATCTTTCTCTCCCCCTCCTCTCTTAATATCTCTGTCCTAGCAAATAAACCAGAAAAAAATATGGCCGCCAAGTGCAACAGTGTATTCTTAGTACTGGCACAAAACCCCAGCGATAATCCTGGAGGGAGAAAAAAAGCCAAAGAGCAAAAAAGAAAAACAAACCAAAAAAAAAAAAAAACCTTGTTCTAGTTAATAAATTATCACAATACTTTCCATAAATACTTCAATGAAGTGATAGATATTTTATTTTTAAGTTATTAAGATTCACATTTTTTTTTAGTCTTAACAACTTGATTGAAAAGTAGGAGTCATCTTAAAGAAACAAGAAAGTAACAACTTCAGATTATTTGCTACCTTCTAGGACTCTGCTTGAAAGGCAGAGGGGTTTTGTTTGTGTTTTAAGTATCTATTAGTTTTAGAAATACTTAAAAATTTTAAAATGTCATTGTTTAAAAAAGCCCAACTTACTGGAATTTATCTTTTTAAAAATGTTTGTTTATTTCTTCCCTTTTGTTGCCCTTGTTGTTTTCTGTTGTTGTTGTAGTTATTATTATTGTTATTGATGTCATCATTGTTGGATAGGACAGAGAGAAATGGAGAGAGGAGGGGCAGACAGAGGAGGAGAAAAAGATAAACACCTGCAGACCTGCTTCACCACTTGTGAAGTGACTCCCCTGTAGGTTGGGAGCTGGGGGCTCAAACCATGATCCTTATGCTGGTCCTTGTGCTTCACACCACGTGCGTAACTCCCTGGAAATTATCTTTTAATCTGAACAAACACCATGGATAAATTGAAGTAGTTATTTTGGAGGTTTTTGTTGTTGTTGTTGTTTTTACTTTTATTTTTCTTAGTAGTGTCATTTTAGTTTTCCTTAATATTTTTCCTGCAAAGTAAAAGACAAGAGTTATCTTAGGAAATTATAATTATCCTTAGTGAAAACATATCCTTATCAGATTTCTAAAATTATTTCCTTTTGGAAGTCATTGAAGTAGTAATATATAAGAATATTATTATTTTATAATTTCCAAAAATGTGCAAGTTTCATAGGTAGCAAAATGCATTATTAAAATAATAACAAAAATACCACAAATGCATTCGAAATAAAGTATTTTCCAATACTGGGGTGGAGGTTTTCAACCATTTTAAGAAAATGTGTTGCTTTGTTGTCCAATATCTTTTCTTTCATTTTTAAAAATTTTTTATTTATAAAAAGGAAAAACTGACAAAACCATAGGATAAAAGGGGTGCAACTTTGCCCAATTCCCACCACCAGAATTCCATATCCCATCCCTTCCCCTCATAGCTTTCCTATTCTTTAACCCGCTGGGAGTATGGACCCAAGATCATTGTGGGATACAGAAGATTGAAGGTCAGGCTTCTGTAATTTCTTCCCCGCTGAATATGGGTGTTGACAGGTAGACCCATACTCCCAGCCTGTCTCTCTCTTTCCCTAGTGGGGAAAGGCTCTGGGGAATCGAAATTCAAAGACGCATTGGTGGGGTTGTATGTACAGAGAAGTCTGGTTGGCATCATGCTAGCATCTGAAACCTGGTGGTTGACAAGAGAGTTAAAAAACAAACAAACAAACAAACAAACAAAAAACAAAGTCAAACAAATTGTTGACCAATCATGGACCTAAGGGCTGGAATAGTTCAGATGAAGAGTTGGGGGTGGGTCCTCCATTTTGTAGATAGCAAGAAGAGATATTTTAGTTAAATTCCAGAGGGTCTGTGGCTATACTAGTTTTTTTTTCCCTTTTTATTTTTTCCTCTGAGCCTGAATTCTGATATGCCAGTGGACCCAAGTTAATGTCTGGGGAGATGATGTCATGGCTGGAAAAGGGACCAGAAAGCTGGATCAGGGAAGAGAGTAGCTTCCTAATATGGGAAAGGGGTATAAATATTGTTGACTGTAAACCCCATTGATTTTATGTGATCTGGGGCCCATAATTAGCTTAGAAGCCTGTGTGACCTCTACATCCCTCTAAATCTGAGCTCACATTCTGTGGTCATGAGTAGGAACATTCCATGCTGCCCTAATATTGACCCATCTTCCTCAGGTGTAGCATAGAGTATGTTATCCATCCTCCCATTGGAGGATGGAACATTCTCTACCATTGTTGATCCAAGTTGAGGGCAAGGTCCTATGGGGCCCCCCTAAGGGGTCTATTTTGTTGTTCCTGATAGAAATGACCAGTAACAATGGAGAGAGGGATTTATTTGAGTTCTAGGCCCAGCATGTCTGTTTGGGAATTTCAGGACTCCTTGATTAGGGCCCAAGCTGGTGGAATGGACTGTTAGTGACTTAACAGTCATCATTAAAGTATGCCACTCTCTTGCCCTTATTCAGCTTTTGCAGTCCTTGCTTTGATAAGGTTAGCTTTGGAGTCTAAGTGGACACTATTTCACTATGAACTTGATACTGACTCACTATAGTCTACTCTGTATTTTTGCTTCCAGTTATATATTTTGCCCTAATTTATAGATACATGTGATTATATGCTCTATCTCATGGGACTTGGTCTATATCTAGGTTTTGGGACTTCGCTAGGAAATGAACCTCTGTAGGGAAATTTTGAGGATATGGTTGAGCATGGTGTGGGACTTCCTACTGAAAAAGTGGGAGTCTTGATGGCACAACCTTTCCTCTTATTCTCTCTCTACTTGAGATTGAGCATGGAGGGAAAATGACCACCAGGAAATGTCTCCTCTGTAAGCCTCCTTGCTTCACAAAGTATTCTGCATGCAGCCCATTTCCTTGTTCTCAAACCAGTTGGTTTGTTTACTCAGAAGTTAATAGAAGTCCATCTTCCTTGATCATACATGGCCCACACATCATTGTTCTGCTCTATCAAACTATGACCAAGAACATCCTCTTTACTCGTCTACCCATTCCAGACCTTCTAATACTACATGATCTATTTCCTCTCTTAAGGCTCCTTTCTGTCCGCTAGTTATTGATAACCCTACTTCCTTCGTTCTTTTGATCAACTAAACCACTTGTTCAACATTTACTAGGGTTACTCTGACCTTTTATCAACCCCCTATTTCTCTTTGCCCCTCTTCTCCAAAACCATATGTGAAATGGATAACTTACTTCCTCCTACAACCCCTTATAAACCCTACTTTGCTGTTCAAGAAATGGATTGTTCAAGAAACATTCTCCTGGTGATCTCAGTGATCTCTAGTAACGTCTCTTGCTACTTACACAGGGAAGGATCCAGTCGCTCACTCCTACTGCCTCAGAAAATTCCTTCTAGGCCCCCCTGCATCTGGATAAGCTAGAGGTTTGTGCCTGGGTAGAGGTCTCCCCACACAAAGGTCCGACAAACCTCCTGGAATGGAATTAGAGACTACCATGAAAGGAAAGGTCTCACCCGACTGATGATTATGAAGGGTTTGCATTTCATGCCTGACGTCTCTGTACACTGTCTAAAGTGAAGCATGCTGAGATGGTACTTGTTGCATTGATTAGGTTGGAATCAGTGAATGCAATATCATTTGGTATGACTTGAGAGAAGTATGTAGGGAAGTAAGCCCCACCCCAGAGGTTCCAGGATTGAGAGAAATAAAGGCTCTATAGAGGAAGTGGGAGGTTCCTGTTGTCTTAGGGTTTAAGAAGACAATATAATTATTTCAATAATCACATTGTTTGGCAATTGGGTTAACTTTGAAAAATCCCTTTGTTAGTATGTGCTGTATTATACACACTATCACCATATTTTATGTCCTTTGACATTATTTGCATATAGCTGTGCCACCGGTTGCTTTTATTCTCCCTGGACTAAGCTTTTATTTATTCCCTTTTGTTTCCCTTTTTTATTGTTGTAGTTATTATTATTGTTGTTGTTGATGTCATTGTTGTTGGACAGGACAGAGAGAAATGGAGAGAGGAGAGGAAGACAGAGAGGGGAGAGAAAGAGGCACACCTGTAGACCTGCTTCACTGCTTGTGAAGTGACTCCCCTGCAGGTGGGGAGCCGGACAGATCCTTACGCTGGTCCTTGAACATGTGCCACCTGCGCTTAATCCACTGTGCTACGGCTTGACTCCCATTTTGTCCAGTCTCTATACTTCATATGTAACTTGGACATAAGACTTTGAATTGGTGCTTGAATTATTAATCTAGATAGTAGTGTGATAGCTAAAACTTTTTAAAGCTTTTCCCTTTCCTATCTTCCCTTGACTCCAGCTATTGCTATATAAGTGAGCTATATGTTTAGAAATACTAATAGTTTATTTGAATTAAATATATATATTTATAAAAGATCTTTATCTAAGTATCCAAAATTGGTCCCCACAAAGAATAAAATGAACTAACCAGCTCTGCAATGATAGAAAACTTTTGAATAAAGGAAGCAGCATGTACAGCTGTAGCTAATTACAAATTTGGGCTTCACTTTTGTTAACAGCAGAATAATGTTTGCATACAAAGCATTTGTTGTAAATAAATAGTTTTAATAAGTAGGAAAAACACAGTAAGCAATACAATGCCAGGGGTAATTACAGCTATGTTTACAAGAGCCACAAATGCAGTATATAATTATCTTAGTATAAGAAATGGAGATTTTCTCATATTTTAAGTTCATTAGAAATCTAAAACTTGAATGTGCCAGTACTTGAACATTCATTTGATTCTGATTTGATTTTCTTGATATTTTACTTTATGTCACACAGGAATACAAGACTATATAGCCTCAATAAATTAATCCTCCTTTATAAAATATTTTAAATCACATTTGCTCTTACATTTATAGTTTTTACTTTGGTGTGACTTACTATCTCAATTAAAAATAGTATTAAAAAGATATTGTACATCAGTATAGCTCTTCTCAAGTAAAACTTCTCACAAACTATCCCCTCCACTCTCTTGACTTCCCAAGTAAATGAATGAACACTATTTACTCTGGCATGAAAGCATCAATGTGGAGCTACTGCATTATATGACAAGATTAATAGAAAATTTAAAAAAAAAAAGATACTTGTGAATCACAGAAAGGCGAGCTATAATCCTCTCAGTTAAACTGCTACCTTAGGGGCAAGCAGAAATGAATACCAAAAATGATCATGCATTGTCCAACTTTTGTTAGTGATCATACCTTCATTTAATATTCTGGTGGAAGAAAACTATTATTATCAGCTTTCACAGGTAGATTTTTTAAAATTTTTTCTTTTATTTTCACTTCTCTCTCTCTGGATCCTGATGGAATCAGAGTTAAAAACCCTCTGATCATCTTTTTCTGACATTTATCCCTCTGGGAGTATGGAAAATATTTTTTTGCTAAGATTCTTATGATTGTCTATACAAAAAAAACCCCATGTATTTTCATGTAAAACAGTTTATTGGTATTTTACTGTTGACTATAAACTATTAACCCTCCCATTTCATAAAAATAAAAAAGTTTATTCATAATTGGCAAAAATATTAAGTTTTGTAAACCATTTAAAATTAATAATAATAAAAATTATCTTCTAAGGGAGCAGGAGAGACGGACTCTAACTGACAAAAGTAACTGTATTTTAAAATTGGATGCTATAATCAAATCTAATTTAAAATGCCTCTAAACTACAACTATCCTAAAGAGTCAAGATAGCAAAGAAGAGAATACTTATATCCAGGTAAATGAGTATACTATTAGATCAAAGACTTCTCTTACTTTTTAATGGAATATGATAAAGAAATGTTAAGTTCAAAAGAACCTTTTGAACAAATTGGATTGTAGTCTTAGGTTGAAATTAGTATGTATATAGGATAGCCATTGCTAGCAAACTGAATGGAGACTTGAGTTGTTTGATGCTTTTCTTAAAATTAAAACAGGTCTAGTAAAATAACTCACTTGAACACTGTGCTACTTTACTATATCATCATTCAGGTTTAAGCCCGGCCCCCACCTAAATGAAAGAAACTTTGGTGTGGTAATCTCTTTCACTCTCTGCCTCTCTGCCTCTATCTAAATGTAAACAATTACGAAAATGGAAAATGATGTGAATATCTTTATTGACAATGTGAAATTAATATTTTTGTTGCCCCTGTTGTTATTGTTATCGTTGTTATTGCTGTTGCTGTCGTTGTTGGATAGGACAGAGAGAAACTGTAAGAGGAAGGTTAAGACAGAGAGGAGGGAGAGAAAGACAGACACTTGCAGACTGTTAGGACAAGATAGGTGGATGTGTTAAATTGAACTGAAAGAGAAAGCAAGACAAGGGAGGCTGAGGTAGGCAAGAAGAAACCAGGCTGAGCTAACCACAAAGTGGCAGCAACTGTCACACTTAGCTAAAGTTTTCTGAGAATCAAAGGGGGCTTTCTGTATATTTAACAGCTAAGGGGGGGGGGTGTGTAAAGCAAACTAGGTCAGAGCTTAACATGCTATATCTGCTTCTGTATGCCCAAAACTTGCTTCCGCCCAGCTATATAGGTATATAAGGGTTGGTGAAACTTGGTCCTGAATCAGAAGCTTCCACAGTGATTTGAGCTTTTGACCTACGTGAATAAATTCTTTTCTCCTCCATCCAATTCTGACTCCACTCTCCTTGATTTTCTAGTGGGATTCCAAGGTTGGTTTCCCTAACAAGATCTGCTTCACAGCCTGTGAAGCAACCACCTGCAGGTGAAAAGCCTGGGCTCCAATCAGGATCTTTCTGCAGGGTCCTTGTGCTTTCTGCCATGTGCGCTTAATCTGCTGGGGGAACAGCTATGCCATTATTTCATCCAGTATGTATTCTTCCCCTCTTTCTTCTTCACTTTTCAACAAACTGATGATTCAAACGTTGTTCCTCTTTAAACCATGGCACATGTTTCTGGTGTTATTTCATTGTCTTTGAATCTCATTTCCAGATCTCTCACTCTTGGTTTCTCCCGCTTCATCTTCAGACTTGCTGATTCTTTTTTCTGTTTGTACTGTTCTGCTTTCAAGTCCCTCTAGTTTGTTCATCTAATCAGTTATATCATTTTGCTCAGCTATTATAGCTTTTAGTTCCCTTAGTGAGTTGCTATGTTGAGTTGTTGTGGCTTTCAGTTGAGCTACAGTATTATCTTGTGTGGCTGTTGTGATAGTACCTTCAGCTAATGCAAATTTTCATTCATCTATTTTGGTGTTTGATTCTTTATTTTCTACTTTGTTTGGGTTCCCATTCTCTCTAGGAGTCTTATCTGTTGGTTTCTTATTTCTTTCAGGTCTTTCTTTCATAAATTTTCTCATTGAATTGACAAATATGTAGACTAATTTTAGGAATCTATCTCAAACATTTTGATGGTCTCTTTTCTTTTTTATATTTTTATTTATTTATTCTCTTTTATTGTCCTTGTTGTTTTATTGTTCTAGTTATTGTTGGTGTCATCGTTGTTGGATAGGACAGAGAGAAATGGAAAGAGGAGGGGAAGACAGAGAGGAGGAGAGAAAGACACCTGCAGACCTGCTTCACCGCTTGTGAAGCGACTCCCCTGCAGGTGGGGGGTCGGGGACTCAAACCATGTTCCTTCTGCTGGTCCTTGTGCTTTGCACCACGTGTGCTTTACTTGTTGCTCTACTGCCCGACTCCCCTGGTGTATTAGTTTTCTTCTGCACTTTGATCTTGACTTCTTCTGCTTCCCCATTTTCCCCAAAGCCACAATGTTTACCAGGATATACAGGAGTCCTAGCTATCAATGATTGGTCTGAGGATCCTTGGGTGGTCTACAGAGGGGTGCTGTAACTAGGGCAGTATCAGTTGGATCCCTGAGTGGGATGTATCCCTTAGGGTTGGGGCAGAGCATTTGTGGGTGGGTCCATCCTGCAACTGAGGCCTTTATCAGAGGCTGATTTCCAGATATATAGAAACCTGATGGTCTGAGGGTGGGGGCACAAGCTAGTGCTTGAGTGGCCAGAGTAGGGCAGTGTGGATGTTCCATGTAGGCTGTAGGCAGAACTCACAATCAAGAGGGTGTGCTGGCTAAGTGGAAGACCTCAGTAAATGGGGAGCAGAAGTAACAGAAGCTGTGGGCCGGCATGTGTGATTAAGGGTGATCCCTGCCTGGGTAACAGCCCCTGGCATAGGGGGACAGATCCCAAAGAGGCTCAAGTGGGGATAAGCGATCTAGGGGAAGTTCTAGTTGTGCAACAGGCTCAGGCACCAAGAACAGATCCCACAAAACCTCATGTGGGGACAAGCAGTCTAGGGGATCCAGGCTGAGCAGCCAGACCTGTAGTAGTGGAATAGATCCCTCAGAGGCTCTGAAGGGGAAATGCTATTGTGTAGAAGCTCTGGTGGGCATAATGGAATTGATCCTACATAGTAGGGACTCTCAGCTGAAGGGGGCCCTAGATAGATGAGCACTCAAGGAAGTGCTGGACATAAAGGAGTGCTGCTGAAGAGTTATGGGCCCAGACTTAGATCAAGGGAGTGTCTGGTTTATAAAGCAGACTGGAGCATTGAAGAATGGGTCCTGGAGGGGCTGTGGGGGTGGGGGAAGGGTGTAAGCAGCAGGCAAGGTGGAATGCATGGGGTTGTTGCTCATGGATTCTAGCAGTGTGAGGAGTCTAGATAGATCTTTGATTGGTTTTATTTATTTATTTGTTTTTAAACTTTTTAAAATTAATTTATTTACTCCCTTTTGTTGCCCTTGTTGTAGTTATTATTGTTATTGTTGATGATGATGATGTTGTTGTTAGGACAGATAGAAATGGAGAGAGGAAGAGAAGTCAGAGAGGGGGGAGAGAAAGATAGACACCTGCAAACCTGCTTCACCACTTGTGAAGTGCCTCCCCTGCAGGTGGGGAGACAGAGGCTCGAACCAGGATCCTTATGCCGGTCCTTGTGCTTTGCACCATGTGCGCTTAACCCACTGTGCTACCGCCCGACTCCCTATTTATTTGTTTTTATTGGTAATTTAATAATGCTTGACAAGATTGTGGGATAAGAGTGGTATAATACATATAATTCCTACTACCAGAGTACCACATCCCCTCCCCTCCATTGGAAGCTTCCCTGCTCTTTATCACTCTGAGAATATGGGCCAATTATCTTTATGGGGTAGAGAAGATGGGAGGTCAGGCTTCTGTAATGATTCTCTGCTGAATATTGGCATCATCAGATCAATCCATACTCCCAATCTGTTTTTATCTTTCCATAGTGGGGTAGGGCTCTGGAGAGGTGGGGTCCCAGGACACATTGGTGAGGTTATCTGCCCAGGGGAGTCAGGTTGGTGTAGGCTGCACCTACAACTTGGTGGCTGAAAAGCATTATGATATAAAGCAGAACAAATTGTTTAGTAATCAGGGACCTAAAGGTAAGAATATAGCAGATGAGATTTGTGGTCTTGATATCGGAAGAAGCTAGGAAGTGTAGTAGAGGTTTATTTCAAGGGGCCCATGACTTTACTAATTTATGCCTGAGTCTGATAGCTAACATGAAGGTGGGCTGAAAGAATTGTATAGGAAGAAGGTGTCAGAGTTGGGAATAAGATGAGAAAGCTGGATCAGGACAGAGAGTAGCTAAATATGGGAAATATGGTTCCTAAATATGGGAAAAGGTTGGTTTTATTTTGTTGAAATTCCAAAAGGTTGTTTGTGTGAAAGGTCTTTGTTTTTGGTGAAAGGACACCAGGCCCTATGCATGGATGGGGGTGGTTCATTCACAACTTTCAGTTCTCTCTTCCACCCCACCCCTGGGTTCCATGTGCTTCTTTTCACTGCTTGTGCATTTTCTGATATCCAAGGATTTTTTTTTGTATATTTGTTAGACCAATTATATTTTGTTTTTGTAGCTTTATCTGCCACAGGTTCACAGAGAGTGGTCCTGGAAGGACTAGTCAGTCATCATCTTCTATCTTCCCAGTTTTGTGAAATTTGTCCATTTTTCCCCTAAATAAATTGTAGTGTTTTTTTTTTACCCCTCCCAATTGTAGTATTTTTATGTTGGTATTTAGTTGCATATTTGATGTATTTCTACTCTAATATTTACCACAATTTCTGTTCTGCTAATTTTGAATTTAGTTTTTTTTTTATTTTAAGGTAGGTTGGAAATCTTGATTCCTTTATAACATAAGTATTTATTTATTTTTATTTTTTAAAGTATTATGCATTTTTAAACTTTATTTTACTTGCTACAATAGAGAAAAATTGAAAAGGAAGGGGCCAGAGAGGGAGAGAGACACCTATAGCACTGCCTCCTGCTCATGAATCTATCCCCCTCAGGTGGGGACTGGGGGCTTAAACCCAGGTCTTGCACATGGTAATATGTGCACTTAACCTCATATGTCATTTCCCAGCTCCAAAATATAGTTATTTAGTACTGTAACCATTATTAGATGCTACTTATTTTGATAGAAATGAGGGAGAGTGAGAGACAGATAGAAGAAGGGGTAAGGAAGTTGGGCTGTAGTGCAGAGGGTTAAGCACAAGTGGTGCAAAGCTCAAGGACCAGCATAAGGATCCTGTTTCAAGCCCTGGCTCCCCACCTGCATGGGAGTCACCTTCACAGGTGGTGAAGCAGGTCTGCAAGTGTCTTTCTCTCTCCTTCTCTGTCTTCCCTCTTCTCTCCATTTCTCTCTGTCCTATCCAACAATGACGACATCAATAGCAACAACAATAATAACTACAACAATAAAACAAGGGCAACAAAAGGGAATAAATAAATAAATATAAAAATAAATACAATTATATTTTAAAAAGACGAGGGGGGGCTATAGCACTGTGCCATTGATCATAAAGCTTTTCCCATCTGCAAGTGGGGATTGGAAATTTCTCCTCACTTCTAATATATAATAATTTATGTGCTCAACCATGTGAGCTACCACCCAGAAACTCAATGCAACTTTTATTATAGTAAATACATTTTAGGAGAGGAAACCAATATCCTAGTGCCTGGAAATACACAACAATTAAAAAAACTTTTCTTAAACAATTCTCAACTCCCAATATAGATCTTTTAAAATTTTTTATTAACTTTATTTATGGGATAGAGACAGCCAGAAATCAAGTGGAGAGATAGAGAGAGGGAGAGACAGAGAGAAACCTGCAGCACTGCTTCACCACTCACAAAGCTTTCCTCCTGCAGGTGGGGACTGGGGGCTCAAACCTGGGTCCTTGCACTTTGCAACAAGTGTGCTTAACTGGGTGTGCCACCACTTCTCTCCTCCAGTGTAGGGCCTTTTGCACCATTTTGCAGTAGGACCCCTAAGTCTCCTTTATTTTTTTTTCTCTTTCTTATTTTCAGTTTTTTTTTTTAATTATTTATACAAAGGAAACATTGACAAAACCGTAGGATAAGAGGGGTACAGCTTTTCATGATTCCCACTACCAAACCTCCATATACCAACCCCTCCCCTGATAGCTTTCCTACTCTTATTTTTATTTATTTATTCCCTTTTGTTGCCCTTGTTGTTTTACTGTTGTAATTATTATTGTTGTCGTACTTGTTGGATAGTACAGAGAGAAATGGAGAGAGGAGGGGGAGACAGAGAGGGAGAGACAGAGGGGGAGAGAAAGATAGACACCTGCAGACCTGCTTCACCCCTTGTGAAGCGACTCCTGCAGGTGGGGAGCCAGGGCTCGAACTGGGATCCTTATTCCAGTCCCTGCTCTCGTCCTTGCGCTTTGCGGGCACCTGCGCCACCTGCACCACTTGCTCTTAGCCCGCTGCGCTACAGCCTGACTGCCTCCTTCATTTTTTTTAACTTAATTTAATCTTCACTTACTTTACAGATCACTGCTTATTTCTGGTTTATGGAGGTGCTGAGGATTGAACTTGGAACCTAGAGTTTCAGACCTGAAGTCTCTGCATAACCATTATGCTATCTTTTCATCCTCTACCTCTCCTTCTCCTCTCTTTCCCCAGTTTTGTTTTGCTTTGTTGCAATACATCAAACCCAGTCCAAGTTTTACTTTGCACTTTCACTTTCTGTCCTTATTTGTTAAATTCTGTCTGTGAGTGAAATATCAGGTATTCATCTTTCTCTTTTTTAAATAGGCAATGAATTTTATAAGTTCATACCTATTATGGTAAGATAAAGGAATTATACTCAAATGACAATAACTGTCTTGTTAATCATTATTTCACTAACAGACAATAGAATATATTTTTTCGGAGTCAGGCAGTAGCACAGCAGGTTAAGCGCACATGGTGTGAAGGGCAACGACCAATGTAAGGATCCTGGTTCGAGCTCCTGCCTCCCCACCTGCAGGGGAGTTGCTTCACAGGCGGTGAAGCAGGTCTGCAGGTGTTTATCTTTCTCTCCCCCTCTGTCTTCTCCTCCCCTCTCCATTTCTCTCTGTCCTATCCAACAATAACAACATCAATAACAACTACAATAATAACTACAACAACAATAAAAACAAGGGCAACAAAAGAGAAAATAAATAAATAAAATATAAAAAAATAAAAATGCATATATATTTTCTAATTTTTCTTTTGTTTTCTTCTGTAATCCAACATTTAGTCAATAATAGTATGTTTTATTGTCTATGAAAATTTAAATTTCCCTTACAATATTGATTTGTAATTTTACTTCAATTTATAATGTTTATTAGAAAAAATACTGAGACAATTTCTTTTTCATTTGTTTTTTATTAGTGATTTGCCTTTGACTTACAAGATTAAAAGACAACAGGGGTATAATTCCACACCCTTCCTACCACCAGAATTCCTACTCCCTATACCCTCCACCAAAAACTGCAGTAGTTCTCTCAGATCACAGATATGGTTTGACTATTATTTCTATATCTATCTATATTTACACACACACACACACACACTTTTTTCACCCATGTTTTTCTTTTTTAATTTTATTTGTTATTAATAATTTGTTGCAAGACTACAAGATTATAAGGTATAGTTCCAAACCACACCCACCACCAAAGTTTTGTACCCTCACCTCCCACCTCCCAAAGATAACCACCATAGTTCTTATAAGTCTCATAAACAAAACTTGCATCTGCTTTCTTTGGATTTTTTCTGTTTTGGGCAAGTTTATGTAAATCGTATCTCTAGATTTAACATAAGAGTGAAACCGTCTGGTAGTTGTCTTTCTTCTCTTTACTTATTTCACCAAATATAATCACCTCCAGTTCCATCCATTTTGTCCCAAAAGACACAATAACATCTTTTTTGATCATAGAGTAGTATTCCATGGAATGTATATGCCATAACTTCTTTAGTCAGTCATCTATGCAGCTTCTACTCTTTCTTGTCCATTTTTCCTATGGTGCTGTCATCTCTTCCTTTCTTTTTTTTTTTTTTTTATTTAAGAAAGGAGACATTAACAAAACCATAGAATAAGAGGGGTACAGTTCCTCACAATTCTCATAACTGATCTCCATATCCCCTACCCTCCCCTGACAGCCCTCCCATTCTCTATCTCTCTGGGAGCATGGACCCAGGATCGTTGTGCGCTGCAGAAGGTGGAAGGTCTGGCTTCTGTAATTGCTTCCCCGCTGAACATGGGCATTGACTGGTTGACCCATACTCCCAGTCTGCCTCTCTCTTTCCCTAGTAGGGTGGGGCTCTGGGGAAGCAGAGCTCCAGTACACATTGATGGGGTTGCCTGTCCAGAGAAGTCTGGTCAGCATCTTGCCAGGTGATGGGATGGCCTGGTAGTGACGCAAAGGAACATCATTAAGTGATAAAGCATTGGCATTATTTTCACCCCTTGATAATCTTTAGAAGAAACACTATATATAATTGGCCATGAGATATACTAGCAAAATTATATATCAAGACATCAGGCATGGAATGTCAACCCTTCAACCTCATTACTCAGGTGAGACCTTTCCTTTCATAGGATTCTCTAATTCCAATCCAGGTGGTTCACTTCCTAACAAAGTCCCAAAACCTAGATATAGACAAAGTCCCATGAGATAGGACATATGTTCACATGTATCCACAAAATTAGGGCAAAATATATACCTGAAAACAAAAGTACACAATAAATAGTCTTCAGTGAGTCAGTATAAAGTTCATAATGAAATACTGTCTACTTAGACATAGATAACCTCCTCACCTACTTCCTACTATACTTCCCTCACTTACTCCAAAGCTAACCTTATCAAAGCAAGGAGTGAAAAATCTGAATAAGGGCAAGAGACTGGCATACTTTAATGATTACTCTTTAGCTGATGAGGTGACTATCAGGCCACCACATCAGCTGTGGCCCTAATCGGGGAGTCCTGAGATTCCCAGACATGATGGGCCTAGACCTCAAATAAACCCCTCTCTCCATTGTTTCCAGTCATCTCTATCAGGAACAACAAAATAGACCCCTTTGTGGGCTCCCATAGGATCTTGCCCTCAACAGTAGAGAATGTTCCATCGTCTGATGGGAGGCTGGACAATATACTCTATGCTACACTTGAGGAAAATGGGTCCTGATACTGGGGCAGATTGGAACGTTCCTACTCATGACCACAAAATGTGAGCTCAGATTTACAGGGATTCAGAGGTCACATAGACCCCTAAGCTGAATATGAGCCCCAGACCAAATAAACTAGATGGGGTTGACAGCCAACAATATTTATACTCCTTTCCCATATTTGGGAGCTACTCTCTTCCCTCATCCAGCTTTCTGGTCCTTTTTTCCAGCCATGATGTCATCTCCCCAGATGATAACTTAGATCCACCTACATGTCAGATTTCAGGCTCAGGTAAAAAAGAGAGAGAGAGAGAGAGAGGGAGAGAGAGAGAGAGAGAGAGAGAGAGAGAGAGAGAGAGGAGAGGGAGAGAGAGAGAGAGAGAGAGAGAGGAAACTAGGAATGCATTCTTGATTCAATGATGGGATGAAGTCTGTGACTTACTTTAACAGTTGTGAAAGTGGCTTATGTATAGAAGGAATGGACATCAACAGATGGTAAACCTCCTTTGAAGTCAAGATTGTATAAACATCTTCCAATGTTGACAAAAATGGCAATACCCTGGGCATACCTACTGTGAAAAACTTGTGAAACTGAGGACAGACCCTCTTGGAAAGGCCTCATTTCCCCTCTCACTTCTATATTTTTCCTCATAGTTAAGGTTTGGATTTGCAATAGCTATGTTATGAATGTTGGTAAATTAGCATAAGAATTAAAATAGCATCTTGATTTTTTGATGCCATCATTGAGATATTGAACCATCTCTTGCCTCTTTTTCCTTTGTTATTAAATTTTTCACTTATTTTTTCCTTTATTGGGAAAATTATTGCATTATAATATAATTGCTGATACATAAATGTCTCATATCTGTGATAGGGTTGGTAAAACACTTCACCCCCAACACAGATCCCTTTTTTCCATCATGTGGACTATCTCTAATCTTTCTATCATTAGATTATCCATCAGGGATTCTAGTATATGCATATTTCTCATTAACAAATTAAAAATGGAAACTCTTTATCTTAATGTCCTTAATAGTTCACAGAATGAAGGTAGAAATATTTTTGTAATCCTAAAATAGTTGTTCAATATCCATTTCATGTTTGACCCATAAAGTCTTGAAATACTGCCTGAGCTCACCTTTTTTTTTCTCACTTCATTGTGCATTTCTTTCTTAACCAATTGAAATATTTATTCAGTTAATGATCATCTATTATACTTTATATTAAAATGCTATTTCATAAGACATTTTGCTATGCAACACACTTCATCAGATCTGCCACAAATATATTGAGGATGTACATTTATAAAGTAATGTTTTATAGATCATTTCTACACAGTGCATTATATATAAATATATTTAATTTATCATGTACTTTTAAGATAAAGTATTTTGCTACTTGAACTACTCTTCTTCTCTACACCACTATAACAGAACACAGTTTTGTATAACCAAAGCTTAAACTTTGCAGCTTAATGCTGAATTGTTGTAACAAAAAACTAAGATAAAGTTTATGAAAACAATTTTGTTTAAAAATGCCAACTGGCCTAGAGAATGCTGACCAATGTATTGTGGGTCAGACTGACCCTGTGGTTTTGTGAACAGCTTACAAATCCTTTGCAGGATCCCCTATTTAGTTGAACTTTATCTTAATTTGGAAAAGCTCCTCTGGGAAAGACACAGATTTCTCTGCTAACTGGCACCAGTCAGACCACCATATGACCAGACACCAGAGTTTATATGTAGCTTCTGCTGACCTACATCATTCCTCCCAAACCCAGTTATCTGACTTTTTACCCACAACCAACCTGCTTCCTTTCTGAAATACAGAAATGCTTTTTGGAAACAAGCATCTAAACAACTTGCTATATGTCAGAAGACTAATCATACTTCTTGAGGAAATAAAAGGTGCAATAACAGCATGCTTAGCACACATTTCACTTTGTTTTCCCTTTCTGATCTTGCTTGCATAAAATATAACAATTTTAGATGAGCCACTGCCTCAGTTTTTCATACTATTGCAACAAGAAATTAGCCACATCTAGTCTTATGGATCAGTTCCTGAATCAAAAGTGATTTGTGCATTGACAACACACCCAAGTAGAACATATACCTTAGTTATGGTAACTAATCCTGCACAGTTTTTGAAACAATCACTCACAAACAAGAGGAAAGGAGGAAACCTATACAAATCCCTAAGAATCTCCAGACTTTACTGCAGTCTCAGTCTCTCTCTCTCTCTCTCTCTCTCTCTCTCTCTCTCTCTCCCTCTCTCTTTCTCTCTCTCTCCTGGTCTGCCTGCTCTAGCCCTTCAGAGTGTACTGTTGCTTGCTTCTGCTTTTAAACCACCATTCCTTTTCCTTCTGTTTTTGCCTCTGTTCCTTTCACTAATGGATTCTGCACACTTGAATTCTTTTTGACAGTGTGATAAGAACTGAGATGATCCTTTTTTGGTCTGCTTCTTGGCAAAAAGTTCTTTCTGACATAAAGAGAAAAAAAATCTAAAACTGATCAGTTGAACACAAAACACTAGGAAAAAAATATAACATCAAAAAATTTAGAATAACCTGACTGAAGTTAATGAAAAATATATTCCCCCCTCATTTCCAGTATTATTTTACAGGTGAGATACTGATGTACATTTCCACATTTTCCCAAGATAAGTATAAGTATTGGCACAGTTCATTCTCTACTAAACCATTATCTTATTCCACTACAGACACTTAGGTCTCCAAAGTCCTTTTAGTGTTCCTCCTTTTGCCCTTCTGAGTCCTGGGATCTGATGTTATAGATTATTGCACATTGATAACTCATCTTATATTATCATTTGTTCTGTTTAATTGAACTTAATGTGAGAAACTTCTCAGCTTTATGGAAGTCTGATTTAGCAAGCCATTTTTTGTGATCTCTTAAGAACAAAGTGATCAGGAGACACCTTTGTGACATAATTTGTATGTTATATATTATTAATAGAATGCTAGATCTGTTAACAACAGCAGAGTTTACTTGAAACAAGCAAGGAAATACCATTTTCACAATAAGTGGTATAGCAGAATTACTATTTCTTGACTTACTAGTTGAATATAGAAATAGCCTTGATAATATTATATTTTCTAGACAATTGAAATTTGATGAAAAACATAATAAAATTGTAGGATGTACATTCCTTAAAATTTAATATATTTTTTTACTGTCTCTATTTACTTACTGGATTGAGACATCCAGAAATCAAGAGCAAAGGGGGAGAGAGAAAAAAGAGAGACAGAGACCTGCAGCACTGCTTTACCAATAGTAAAGTCCCTGCAGGTGGGGACTGGGGGATTGAGCCTAGGTCCTTGTACATAGTAACATGTGCGCTCAACTAAATACTCTACTGCCTGGCCCTGTATTTTTAATTTTTGATATTGAGTGTTGCTTTACTTAGTAGAAACTGCTTAAAGAGAAGACACTTATCATGGGGAGATAAGAACTTGTACCCATGTGTCAACAACTGTCCTGTAAACCATTATTTTCTTTATTTTTTTAAGATTTTATTTTATTTTTATTTTTTAATTTAATTTAATTTTTTACTTAGAACAATGAAAAGGAAACATTGACAAAACCATAATATAAGAGGGGTACAACTCTACACAATTCCAACCACCAGAACTCCATATCCTATCCCCTCCCTTGACAGTTTTCCTATTCTTTAACTCTTTGGGAGTATGGACCCAAGGTCATTGTGGGATACAGAAGGTGGAAGGTCTGGCTTCTGTAACTGCTTCCCTGCTTCCATGACGGTTGACAGGTCAATCCATATTCCCAGCCTGCCTCTCTCTCTTTCCCTAGTGGGGCGGGATTCGGGGGAATCTGACACATTGTTGGGGTTGTCTGTCCAGAGAAGTCTGGTTGGCATCATGCTAGCATCTGGAATCTGGTGGCTGAAAAGAGAGTTGACATATAAAGCCAAACAAGTTGTTGACTAATCATGAGCCTAAAGGCTGGAATAGTGCAGATGAAGAGTTGGGGGGGGGGGTCTCCATTTTGTAGATAGCTAAAAAGGACCAGAAAGCTGGATCAGGGAAGAGAGTAGCTCCCAAATATGAGAAAGGTGTATAAATATTATTGACTGTAAACCCCATCAATTTGATGTGATCTGGGACCCATATTCAACTTAGGAGAAAGTTGCCCAAAATATTAAATGGAGGAAGGAGGCTCTCTTCAATAAATGGTGGTGGGGAAACTGGGTTGAAACATGCAGAAGTATAAAGCTGAACCACTTTATCTCACCAGAAACAAAAATCAACTCCAGGTGGATCAAGGACCTGGATGTTAGACCAGAAACTATCAAATATTTAGAGGAAAACATTGGTGAAACACTTTCCTACCTAAGCCTCAAGGACATCTTTGATGATACAAACCCAATTGCAAGGAAGACTAAAGCAGAAACAAACCAATGGGACTATATCTAATTGAAAAGCTTCTGCACAGCAAAAGAAACTATCACACAAACCAAAAGACCCCTCACAGAATGGGAGAAGATCTTCACATGCCATACATCAGACAAGAGACTAATAACCAAAATATACAAAGAGCTCAGCAAACTTAACACCAAAAAAGCAAATGACTCCATCCAAAAATGGGCAGAGGATATGAACAAAACATTCCCTACAGAAGAGATGCAAAAAGGCTAACAAGCACATGAAAAATTCCTCCAGGTCGCTGATTGTCAGAGACATGCAAATAAAGACAACATTGGGATACCACCTCACCCCTGTGAGAATGGCATACATCAAAAAGGACAGCAGCAACAAATGCTGGAAAGGCTGTGGATTCAAAGGAACACTTATGCACTGCTGGTGGGAATGTAAATTGGTCCAACCTCTGTGGAGAGCAGTCTGGAGAACTTTCACAAGGCCAGACATGGACCTTCCATATAACCCAATAATTTCTCTCCAGGGGATATACTCCAAGGACTCCATAACACCCAACCAAAAAGATATGTATATGCCTATGTTCATAGCAGCGTAATTTGTAATAGGTAAAACCTGGAAGAAAACCATTATTTTCTTAATAAAATGATTTTGTCCAAGTTCTTTGTAAAATTTGTGAATAATGGTGGTTTATAAGATTATCAAATTTTGGTGTATAGTTCTACAACTGTACCTATCACCAAAGTTGATAACCACCAAAGTTCTCACAAAGCCTTATAATTTGTTTACAACTGGTTTTGTTTATTTGAGGTTTGTTGTTGTTATTTGTTTGTTTTGTTTTTGCTTTTCAACCAGAGTATTGCTCAGCTCTGGCTTATGGTGCTGCAGGCAATTGAACCTGGGATTTTGGAACCTCAGTCATGAGAGTCTCTTTGCATAGCCTTTAAGTTATCTACCCCCACCCTATTTACTTGGTTTTGAAAGTTCATAAAAAATGAGTTCAGACTCTTAAAGGGAAAATGCTTATTGCTCTTCTCCCTCTCCAGTCTTCCTTTTTGAAGGCTTGTTCATTTTCTGATTGCCTTTTCCCCTTGCTCTCACATTTTACAATTATCAAGAGTAATTCTTTGAGTAAGACATGCTGAAATGTATCTGCACTCTTTCAGCACAAGGTGAGTCATGTGTCAATAGTGCAGGCACTGTGCTTGATCAGGGCTTCATTTATAATGTTTGCCAATCCTTGATTTAAGCCTATCGACACACTGCAAGGTCAGCTGGAATTAGATAAGACTGTTACTTAAAAAAAAAAAATGGTGGCACTACCTTCAAAGATAATCCATAAACTGTTAAGCAATTCTAATTTTAATTTCCAAAGGCATAGACATCTCAAGGAGAGGAAAGTAAAATAGCAACTCTTACAGTGGAATTTTCAGAATAATTTACACAAAATGATTTTGAACAGCAAGGGATTCCCCCACCCCCTCTTTTCAAAGGCCAGATATTTATTTATTTGGCAATTCAAAAGAAACATCGTGGGGAAGAAACAGTACATATTAGTGAAAAGCCATTTAACTCAGCAATAAAGTCTGAGTGGAGGCTTGTGTTAGAGATGTAATAAAGATGTCCCTTTGATGTCAGTCTCATCTTCTTAATTCATTTAGAACAAACACATCTTAATTCATTTGTGCAAACCTCTTGGGACTGTAGCAAGTAATAGGATGAATAGCTTTACTGATAGGTCCTGAAATTAGCTACACTTTAAGTGTTTTCCTAATATTTTACTTCTTCGGACAATACTGAGGCATTTAATTGATGATTTTGTATATCTTTTCTGTTATCAGAATAAGAAATGTACCATTATGTTCCTAATTGAATATTCTGCTATAAATTTCTGATATCTTTCTAACTATTTATGAGTTATATTTAGTATCAGAATAAAGAGATTTGGTTTGAATCCAAAGCTGATTATTTGACTTAAGGTGAATTACTTTGTCTTTCTAAAACTAATTTAATGCCTCTGAAAATACAGTCACTTGAAATCCTATAAGTTTGTTCTGGGATTACATGAAATTACTTAATTAATTAATAAATAAATATCTCAGCACATGGTAAGAATTCAGTAAACATTAGTTATTACCATTATCATAAAAAAATGACTCTTTGCTTAGAGTTAACATGTTCCACACAGAGTGGAAACACTGTCACTGCCTTAATTCTGAATTTATACAGAAATTTATTGGAAATATGGCATGTATATTATAATACCTTTGACTGGCTTAACATAGCACATCTCTTACTTTTTTTTATTTTCCCTTTTTTGCATAGTGTTAGCTATTCATTTATTATCAAGAATGCCAACACATATTAATAGACAGTTTAAAGGTATTTATTTATTTTTTTATTTATAAAAAGGAAACAGTGACAAAACCATAGGATAAGAGGGGTACACCTCCACACAATTCTCATCACCAGACTCCATATCACATCTCCTCCCCTGATAGCTTTCCTATTCTTTTTTTTTTTAAATTTTTTATTTAAGAAAGGATTAGTGAACAAAAACATAAGGTAGAAGGGGTACAACTCCACACAATTCCCACCACCCAATCCCCATAATCCCCCCCTCCCATGTTAGCTTTCCCATTCTCTAGCCCTCTGGGAGCATGGACCCAGGGTCGTTGAAGGTTGCAGAAGGTAGAAGGTCTGGCTTCTGTAATTGCTTCCCCGCTGAACATGGGCGTTGACTGGTCGGTCCATACTCCCAGTCTGCCTCTCTCTTTCCCTAGTAAGGTGTGTCTCTGGGGAAGCTGAGCTCCAGGACACATTGGTGGGGTCTTCAATCCAGGGAGGCCTAGCCAGCATCCTAGTGGCATCCGGAACCTGGTGATTGAAAAGAGAGTTAACATATGAGGCCAAACAATTTGTTGAGCAATCATGGATCCCAAGCTTGGAATAGTGGAGAGGAAGTGTTAGGGAGGTACTCACTGCAAACTCTAGTGTACTTCTGCTTTCAGGTATATCTAAGACAGCAGGAACCTCACATCTTTACTATAGAGCCCCTACTTCCCCCAGTCCTGGAACCCTTGGATAGAGCCCACTTTCCTGTATGCATCTCCCAATCCAAACCAAATAATATTGCATCCGCCGATCACAACCTAACCAAAGCAACGATTGCCACCTCAATATGCTTCACCTCAGACTGTATCCAGAGACTTCACGTGTGGAATGACAACCCTTCAACTTCATTACTCGGGTGAGACCTTTCCTTTTATAGTACACTCTAATTTCATCTCAGGTAGTTCACTTTCTAACAAAGTCCCATAATCTAGATATACACCAGTTTCTGTGAGAGAGAGTTTATGTGCACACGTATCCATAAACTACTGCAAAATATATACCTGAAAGCAGAAGTACACTAGAGTTTGCAGCTTTCCTATTCTTTAACCCTATGGGAGTATGGGCCCAAGGTCATTATGGGATGCAGAAGGTAGAAAGTCTGGCTTCTATAATTGCTTCCCCACTAAATATGGGCATTGACAGGTTGATCCATACTCCCAGTCTGCCTTTCACTTTCCCTAGTTGGGTGAGGTTCTGGGGAATTGCAGCTCCAGGACACATTGTTGTTGCTGTCTGTCCAGAGAAGTCTGGTTGTCATGATGCTAGCATCTGGAACCTAATGGCTGAAAAGAGAGTTGACATATAAAGCCAAACAAGTTGTTGACTAATCATGAACCTAAAGGCTGGAATAGTGTAGGTGAAGAGTTGGGGAGGGGGGTCTCTGTTCTGTAGATAGCTAGTAGGCATATTTTAGTTATATTCCAGAAGGCCTATGGTTATACTAGTTTTTTTGTTTGTCTGTTTTCTTTTTTTCCCCTGAGCCTGAAATCTAATATGCACATAGATCCTATTTATTGTCTGGGGAGATGATGTCATAGCTGGAAAAAGGACAAGGACCAGAAAGCTGGATTAGGGAAGAGAGTAGCTCCCAAATATGAAAGGTGTATAAATATTGTTGACTGTAAACCCCATCAATTTGACGCTAAATAAGGGCAAGGGTCTGGCATATTTTAATGATGACTCTTTAGTCACTATCAGGCCACCCCATCAGCTGGGGTCCTAGTCAGGGAGTCCTGAGATTCCCAAACAGAAATGATGGACCTAGACCTCAAATAATCCCCTCTCTCCATTGTTACTGGTCATCTCTATCAGGAACAACAAAATAGACCCCTTAGGGAGCCCCCATAGGCCCTTGCCCTCAACTTGGATCTACAATGGTAGAGAATGTTCCATCCTCCAATGGGAGGCTGGACAACATACTCCATGCTACACCTGAGGAAGATGGGTCCTGATATTGGGGCAGCTTGGAATGTTTCTACTGATGTCTACAGAATGTGAGCTCAGATCTACAGGGATACAGAGGTCATCTTAGAGGCTCCTAAGCTGAATATGGGCCCCAGATCACATCAAATCGATGGAGTTTAAAGGTTTTAAGAATTCCTTCATAAGGATGTTACTAAATAGGTTAGAAAATCATGAAATGGAGATGCTAAGCTATTTATACAGTTATGTAATTATTAGTAAATAGTATAGATGCAGAAAAGTACTGTCTTAGTTTAGTTTCCCAGGAGAGACAGAAGTCACAGAAATAAAAATTTTAAAAAAGCTTCTAAAACTGTAGTTTATTTATTGTGAGGGAGTGTGGATTGGAGAGTAAAAATGGGGACTGGAAATTATGCAAGGGTAATAGCCACTTGGTCACTGCTACAGATTCCTTGATTCTTGAGCCTCATGAAGTGTCTACTTGAAACAAATGAAGCCAGTATTTAGCCAATGACCTTTGCACCCAGTTGTCAGAAGTGGCTTCAAGATTTTAACTCCTTCATATTCTGTGATGTGTATCATGAGTGTTTAATATTTCCCTACTCATGTCTTTCACCAGTGAGTCAGAGAGATTTCTGAGAATGTGAAGAACAGGATGTTTAAACAGAGGTGGAACCTACACTAGACTTTATTTGCTCATCAGAATCGGGTTAAGACATATGCATAAATATTGTCTATAAATCTGTTTGTAAGAAGTATGGCTGAGAAACTTAAAGGATGCATCAGAGGTATCTTACTATGATTATGGATGAGTAAATATAAATGAGTGATCTACTTTTTAATCAGAACTCTAATTTAGTATATCATGTTGGGTCTACTGGGTTCCTCAAAATGACTTCATTTTATATAGTTGTCAACAACTTAGTCTACTTCATTGTGATATTTGTGGTAGAAATTGCAGTAGTCTTAATGAAAGTTCTTAACTCACAGGATCCAAGAATGTTTTGTCATTTTTATTGTGTGCTTTTCCTAAATTTCAAAATGTGTATAAAAGATGACTGTGCAGTATCTCTATTCAGTAAAATACTATTTATTTTGGCTTGTTTTGCACTTATAGTTCCAATAATTGTTAATTACTTAACATTTCTTCATTTCTCAATGACTTCTGCATATGCTTTTCTTTTTAAAATGAGAGAAAAAAACTAAAGTAATATAGGCCTGCTAAGTAGCAGACACTAAAGATTTTTTATCTGTTCTAATTGCGAATGTTTTTATTATCTGTCTAGAGATTTGAATTGTTCAAAGCAGACAAAGAAAATTCTTGAGTAAAATTCTATATGCAAAAAGTAGCTGAAAACATTATGTCCTATTAGAAATGCAGGTGCTTGACACTATTTAATGGAACACAGTGGTATCCCACAATGTCTTGACAACCTGAAGTGTGCCTCCTGAATAGACTTGTGAAAGTTTAATTGGATAGGAGACTACTCCACGAGGGACAACTAGCACTTTAATAGCTAGCTGCAGACCCCTAGTGAGGTTGAATAATTACAATCAAAGAGCTATAGCCGTTTCCATGACTGCACTTATACTTCTGCAGTAAGGCCCATTTTCCCTTACATGACAGTTCACTTTGTATTAATTATAGATTACATGTTTCAGCCCTCTATTATTATGCTAGCACATTCTCATAAAGGATGGTACATTAACCATGAAATACTGTGTTCCTTGCATGTGTGACTGTCTACCCTTTGCACTGGGTGTGTATATATGGAAGAATGGGGGAAAAGAGGTCACTTTATAAATGTCAATGGTACCAGATGATGTGCAAATAACAAATCAAAAGGCTGAAAGGGTGAGGTTATCATACTCTCAAACAAAAAGGGAGCTATAATGTAAACTCTACTCTCTCTGTTTTCTAGCATATGTCGCTTCAGAATGTAGCAGGCTTGAAACATATTGGATTGTCAGGAAAACCATGAGTTATTTTTCTATGTTTTTTTTTTCCCTATGAAAAACTGCATCATGACTTTTCTGACAACCCACTAGTTAACATTAGATAATTGAATCATTCCAATTCATTGGGAGTTAAAAATTATTTGTAGAACTATTAGCCTTCATTCTTACAATTACTTTCTGTAAACAGTGAACATAGGTTTTGGTTTGTAGAAGGAAATAATCCACAAAAGATCATCTACTGTGTGCCCATTACTGAATTAGAGACTGATATATATATTTTAAGTTTGAACAATCTTCTTGAGTATGTATCACTTTACTTGCTATATGGCAATAGTAAAAGGAAGTACATTTAAGTTAAAACAATTTCCAAACCAGACAGTGGGAAGTACTGATTTATTTTCCAGATCATTTAATGATAGCATCTATGTCTGTTTTCGTTTTTAATAAAATATTTTGGGAGTCGGGCGGTAGTGCAGCAGGTTAAGCACATGTGGCGCAAAGTGCAAGGACCTGTTAGGATCCCGGTTCAAGCCCCCGGCTCCCCACCTGCAGGGGAGTCGCTTCACAGGTGGTGAAGCAGGTCTGCAGGTGTCTCTCTGTCTCTCTTCCTCTATATTTCCCCCCTCACTATCAATTTCTCTCTGTCTCTATCCAATAATAAATAAATTAAAAATAATTTTAAAGAAATAAATAAAAATAATAATATTATTAATATTTTGTTTATTTCTTTTTTTGTTGCTGTTGTCCTTGTTGTTTTTATCATTGTTGTGGTTATTATTATTGTTGTTGATTATGTTATTGCCAGATAGGATAGAGAGAAGTGTAGAAAGGAGGGGAAGTCAGAGAGGGAGAGAAAGACACCTGTAGACCTGCTTCACCACTTGTGAAGCGACCCCCCTGCAGGTGGGGAGCCTGGGGCTTGAACTGGGATCCTTATGCCAGTCCTTGAGTTTCGCACCATATGCACTTAACCTACTGTGCTGCAGCCCAGCCCCCATGTTTTCTACATTATGGTTTTCCCACGTAGATTAAGACTTAGGTAAGTAGGTTAATTATGAAAAAATTTCCCTTAATCTAGTAAAATAAGTTCTACTCATGATAAAATTCCATTATGATTCCTAAAGATGTCTTATAAATCAATTGACATGAATGCCAAAATTACTTCAGTTGCACCTTAGTTGTATCTTAAATGTCCCAAGTGTTAAATATAGTTGAGCTGTTTCATAAATTTACCTTGAGAGTGTCATCATCATAAGCCCTCTTGTGGGCCTCTCAAGGGCCTTTCTCTCACTACAAACTAGCAATGATAAAGACTGACCCACTCTCCAAAGGGAAGGTAGGTCAATCTGTTCTGTCACTGGAGGAAGACAGGTCCTGAAATGAGTGCAGCCTAGAATATTCCTAGCTGTGACTATGGACTGTGAACTCAGACTCACAGGGACTCAGGAGACACAGGCTCCTATGCTAAATGTGAAGCTACTCTGTGCCCTAATCCAGATTTCTAGTTCTATTCTCATTTTTAGTCCACCTGCATGTTAGCTACTTTATTAAAATTATATTTATTTATTTGTTTATTGGCTAGAGATGGCCATAAATTGAGAGAAAGGGGGGATATATAGGGGAAGAGAGGCAGAGTGACATCTGTAGCATTGCTTCACTACTCGAAAAGTTTTTTCCCTGTAGATGGGACTAAGGACTTGAATCTGGGTCCTTGTACACTGTAGCATTTGCACTTGACCACCCAGCTTCCTGCAAAAATTACTAAAGTCACGGCCCCTTGGAATATACCTAAAATAGACTTACTAGATTCTTTTCACCCCCGATCCCTAATCTCATCTACTCTATTCGTACTTTTTTTTACCACTTTTTTTTTCTTTTTTATTTAAGAAAGGATTAATTAACAAAACCATAGGGTAGGAGGGGTACAACTACACACAATTCCCACCACCCAATCTCCATATCCCACCCCCTCCCCTTATAGCTTTCCCATTCTCTATCCTTCTGGGAGCATGGACCCAGGGTCATTGTGGGTTGCAGAAGGTAGAAGGTCTGGCTTCTGTAATTGCTTCCCCGCTGAACATGGGTGTTGACTGGTTGGTCCATACTCCCAGGCTGCCTCTCTCTTTCCCTAGTAGGGTGTGTCTCTGGGGAAGCTGAGCTCCAGGACACATTGGTGGGGTCTTCAGTCCAGGGAAGCCTGGCCGGCATCGTGATGACATTTGGAACCTGGTGGCTGAAAAGAGAGTTAACATACGAAGCCAAACAAATTGTTGAGCAATCATGGACCCAAAGCTTGGAATAGTGGAGAGGAAGTGTTAGGGGGGTCCTCACTGCAAACTCTAGTGTACTACTGCTTTCAGGTATATATTTTGCAGTAGTTTATGAATACGTGTGAACATATGCTCTCTCTCACAGAAACTGGTGTATATCTAGGTTTTGGGACTTTGTTAGAAAGTGAACCACCTAAGATGGAATTAGAGTATACTATGAAAGGAAAGGTCTCACCCGAGTAATGAAGCTGAAGTCTCTGGACACAGTCTGAAGTGAAGCATGTTGAGGTGGCAATCATTGCATTGGTTAAGTTGTGATCGGTAGATGCAATATTATTTGATATGGATTGGGAGAGGCATACGGGAAAGTGGACCCTATCCAAGGGTTCCAGGACTGGGGGAAGTAGAGACTCTATAGTGGAGATGTGAGGTTCCTGCTGTCTTAGGGTTCTAAAAGACAATCAATAGTTAATGTTATCATCACATTAATTGGTAATTGGGTTAACTTTGAAAAGTCCTTTTGTTAAGGTTTGCTGTACAATTCCCAGTATCTTGTATATAGCTGTGCTATTGGTTGCTTCTGATCTACTTGGCCTAGGCTTTTGAAAGAGTCTGCATATCAAATACACAGCCTATATATTAAAAAGATTCAGTTTGTGTTTTGAAAAACTTCGAGACATACAATTAATTTTCCCCCTCTCATATTAATTAACTAGCGATTTATATGACTACATTTTACTAGGAGTGTACATAAACACCATTCCCACCACCAAAATACTGTGATCCATCCCTCCCACCCACTCCCACCCCCCACTGGCCCAGGAAGCTGCATATCTACCCCTCATCACAGGGTTTTTACTTTGGTGCCCTACTTACAATTTGATCAGGTCCTGCTTTTAGTTTCCCTTTCAAATCTCCTTACTTAACTTCTGTTGATGAGTGGGATCATCCCATACTCATCTTTATTTTTCTGACTTAGCTCACTTAATATAATTCCTTCTAGCTCTGTCCAAGATGGATCAGAGAAGGTGGGTTCATTGTTCTTGATAGCTGCCTAGTATTCCATTGTGTATATATACCACAGCTTTCTCAGCCACTCATCTATTGTTGGGAACCTGGGTTGCTTCCAGGTTTTAGCTATTATGAATTGTGCTGCTATGAACATAGGAGTACACACCTCTTTTTGGTTGGGTGTTTCGGAGTCCTTGGGGTATAACCCCAGGAGAAGAATTACTGGATCATATGGAAGGTCCATGTCTAGCCTTCTGAGAGTTTTCCAGACTGCTCTCCACAGAGGCTGGACTAATTTACATTCCCACCAGCAATGTAAAAGGGTTCCTCTGTCCCCACATGCTCTCCAGCATTTGTTGCTGCTGTCCTTTTTGATGTATTCCATTCTTACAGGAGTGAGGTGGTATCTCAATGTTGTCTTAATTTGCATTTCTCTGACAATCAGTGACCTAGAGCAGTTTTTCATATGTTTGTTAGCCTTTTGGATCTCCTCTGAGGTGAATGTTTTGTTCATATCCTCTGCCCATTTTTGGATGGGGTCATTTGCTTTTTTGGTGCTAAGTTTGCTGAGCTCTTTATATATTTTGGTGATTAGTTTCTTGTCTGATGTATGGCATATAAAGATCTTCTCCCATTCTGTGAGGGGTCTCTTTGTTTGTTTAATAGTTTCTTTGGATGTGCAGAAGCTTTTCAATTAAATGTAGTCCCATTGGTTTGTTTCTGCTTTAGTCTTCCTTGCAACTGTGTTTGATTCATCAAAGATGTCCTTGAGGTGTAGGTGGGAAACTGTTTTACCAATGTTTTCCTCTAAGTATTTGATTGTTTCTGGTCTAACATCCAGGTCTTTGATCCATTTGGAGTTGATTTTTGTTTCTGGTGAGATAAAGTGGTTCAATTTCATTCTTCTGCACATTACAATCCAGTTTTCCCAGCATCTATTCCTACTTTGTAGTGCCTGTTAATTAATCATTTTGTCCTGCTTTATATCTTACTGTCTTTCAGCCACCAAAGTGCACCAAGTTGTGATTCCATCCTGACTTCTCTGGGCAGACAATCTCACCAATATGTCCTGGAATCTTACCTCTCCAGAGTCCTATATCACTAGGGAAAAATAAAAACAGACTAGGGGTATGGATTGACCTGCCAAAACCCATGTCTGGTGGAGAAGAAATTACAGAAGCAGAACTCCCACCTTCTGCAGCCCCCCAAAAAGTTTGTTCCATACTTTAAGAGTGGGAGGAACTGTTAGGGGAAGGTGACCAGACAGCTCTAAATTCCAACTCCATTAGGACCCAGATAATAAGAGGAACAAATAAGGAGATTTGGAAGTGGTGATAAATGTTGGTGTGACTTAGAAAGGAAGATAAGCATCACCATAAAAAATGAGCTAATATATAAATATAGACAGATATTTATATAAATTTTCAGCCCATGTCTGTGACATTGGAAAAATTACTACAGTTTTCTACGGTGAGAATGGGGACACAGAACTCTGATGGTGGGGACAGTGTGGGATTATACATGTTATTCCATAATTTTATAAATAAATAATAAAAAGTTTACCTTGACAGGCTTCCCTCTAACAACATGTATATATATATTTTTTCCTTTTTTTCCCAAAGCATTGCTCAGCTCTGATGTATGTGTTGCTGGGGACTGAAACTGGGACCTTTGTTGCCTCAGCCCTGAAAGTCTTTTGTATAACCATTATGTTGTCTCCCCAGCCCTGATATCTATTTTTCATTTTGAAAATCAAAATTTGAATATAGGCTTCCCAGAGAGGTAGCTGGGAAATTGTTGCACAAGCTTAGAACCCTGGTAACAATATATATATATATAATATTTGCTATTGTACTTTTATTATTAGTGTTTGGCATTTTGAGTAGACAAGAGGAAATGTGTATATTTTCCCCCAGCTTCAGATTCAGATTTTATTGAAGAAATATTGGCTTATAGGATTGTTGCCATAATTGTACATTTCCATGTTTTCCTGAGATAGTTGTCAGTACATCTCATCGTTCATCAAGTCTTCATCTTGTCTGACCAAGATAGCCTTTAGGAGTCTTAGTTAACATATATTTTAAAAAAGAAATATATCATGACTTCCAACTACAGAGTTTTGATCATTTACTTTTTTTCAGTTGTATTTCTTTCTTGTATCTGAAAAATCCTTGTTTCTGATTCTCTCTCTCTCTCTTTCTCTCTCTCTCTCTCTCTCTCTCTCTCTCTCTCTCTATATATATATATATATATATTTGTGTGTGTGTATCATTATCACAATGTACTTTTGTCTTCAATACTAGTTACATAATTACTGAAAAGTATAAAGAGGACTTTCAATTTTTTGAACTTGAAAAAATTCACTATCACATCTCAGTTCCTTCCTGTGTGATGCATCTACCAACTCCGTAAACTGTTAATTTGTTTCTTATTTCTTTATTTTGAACATATTTGTCATATATTTCAAAATCATGTGGGCTTTAATAGGTTCTAAATCTGAATATGCAGTAAATGTTGAAACTAAAGTATTTTTACACCTACCCATCTTAATGCCTATACCTATTTGTTCTCATCTCCATAGTAAGTGCTTATGTAACCCCATAACTCTCAGATAAGTGACAACTTACTTTAGCATATTCCACTCATTTTCATCAACCTTGATGTTTCTCATTTATATACAGTAGACCAGGAGTGGGCATGAGTTTTCTACCAAGGGTCATTATTGCACCACACATAATTATCAACATAAAAACTAGCCTTTACTGTTGATATGAAAAGAGCTACAGTTACTTTGGCAGGGCCAGACTAAGTGATTTTTCAGGTTACATAAGACCTACAATTTGGGTGTTCCCTCCACTGCTGCCCTAGAGCATGTACACAGCAGTAACCAGAGATATTTCTTATGTCCTATTTATTACTGCAGAGTAGTTTATCTATGGGTGTTTCACACTGTACACAATCAGTCTCCTAATGATGAACCTTTGGGTTACTTTTATTCTTTTTCTTTTTTTAATGTTAAGTATCTATTTATTTATTTATCCCCTTTTGTTGCCCTGGTTGGTTTATTCTTGTAGTTATTATTATTGTTGTTATTGATGTCATTGTTGGATAGGACAGAGAGAAATGGAGAGAGGAGGGGAAGACAGAGAGGGGGAGAGAAAGACAAGCACCTGCAGACCTGCTTCACCGCCTGTGAAGCAACTCCCCTGCAGGTGGGGAGCCAGGGGCTTGAACTGGGATCTTTATGCCAGTCCTTGAACTTTGCACGACCAGAGCTGTACTCACTGCACTATCGCCTAACTCCCATTTTTAGTCTTTTTCTATAGTGATTAGTTACTCCAGAAAACTGTGGTTATTAGTTTCATATTCATATAGTGAATTGTTAGTAAAAGTTGTGGATGGATGAAGTTACCTTGCAAAAGTGAGCTTGCCAAGATGGCATGTTTCATAATGGATTGATAACTGTTGATGTTCAAATAATTTTTCTGTAAGTCTTGTTTGTTTTTTATTAACTATGCAGTAATTATCTAGTAGGTGATTAATACAGAAATAAAAACAAGAGTTTATTGGACATTCTTCTCTTATAATAGTCATAATTGCATAGAAGTTTGTTAATAAAGTTTTTCCCATTTTTTAAATTACTAAAGCAGAGGAATTTCAATATTAGGGAGGATAAATGTCTATGATATAGATGAGATATTTCTATTTATTTTTCTGCTTTAATCCTTTCTTTATACATATATTTTTTGACACCATGGTTATTGCTGGGGCTCAGTGCTGGCACAATGAATCCACTGCTCCTGGCAGCTATCTTTTTCCTTTTATTTTTTTTTTCTTCCTAGGAAGAAAATTTTGTTAGATAGGACAGAGAGAAATTGCAAGGGGAGGTGGAGATAAAGAGTGAGAAAGAAAGACATCTAAACACCTGCTTCTTCACCACTTGTAAAGCATCCCTACTATAGGTGGGGAGTCGGGGCTTGAACCTGGGTTCTTGCATATAGTAACATGTGCGATTAACTGGATGCACCTCTGTCCTCCTTCCAGATGTTTCTGTTTCTTGAGGAAGAATGAATGGGTATTATAAATGTCAGCTTGCATATAGTAACATGTGCGATTAACTGGATGCACCTCTGTCCTCCTCCCAGATGTTTCTGTTTCTTGAGGAAGAATGAATGGGTATTATAAATGGTAGCTCCTGCTTTCTTAAACTCTAAGTAAGCCATCCCTTGCAACAATGGATAAACAAGTACTAGAAAACCTCTTCCTTCTTGGAACAAATTATATGCCAATAGAGAACTGCAAATGGTTAATAATTAACTTCGGCCTACAAAATTCTGTGTATAGTCAAATGAGACTGCCTACTGACATCTGACTCTCTGTTTTCCTATATAGACATAGTTCTATTGCTTTCATTTCTTCTGCCTCACATATTTATTATTAATATCTGATATGTAAAAGCATTTTGAGTTTGCTAAGTATACCCTGAAATAAGATTTTTGTGCAGTAATTAAATTTAAATAATTGACTTGTAATGACTTGTATTGGCCACAATTCTCAGAGCATTACCTTAGATTTTATTCCTTCAACAACCCTGTGAGCTATTATTATCTTTCTTCTTTTTTTAAAAAAATATTTTCTACCATTTTACTGCTCAGTTCTGGTTTATGGTAGTGATGGGTGGAGATTGAATTTGGTGCCTTTGGAGCCTCAGGCATGAAAGTCATTTTGCATAGCTATTATGATATTTCCCCAACTATTAGGTTGCTTAGTTTATGGGTGAAGAGAATACAATATAGAAGGCTTAATTAGTAAAAATGCAGTTGTTACAGCTACATAATAATAGGACTTGAACTCCAGTACAGTTGCTGGAGTCTATGCTCATGAAATATCATATGTTGCCTCTTCTTTTTTTTCAGTCTCAAATTGAAACATTTCTGATCAGTTTTTCAAGCATGCCTGTTTTCTCTCTGGCTCTGCTTATGAAAATATTGCTATAGCAACTGTGAGGCACATGATGTAAGAAACCTCACAGAGCTGACCCTGCTAATCCTCTCCTTATGTTCATGGCATTAACATTTTAAAAATATTTCCATTTAGAAAACATAAGTGCTAGAAAGATCAAAGCATCAGAATTAGTTGTTATACTTTCAGGAATTTATAAAAGATTCTTGTAATAATTTTTTATTGTTATTATTATGGCTTCCCTTAGAATGCCTTCAAGTCATTCTAATCTATAGCACCACTCATTGCTTCACAACGTGGGCCTTCTACACAGGAAAGTCTAGCTCCTGGATTTCTCCGGATTTAATGTTTCTCACTGTATCTCTAAGCCACCCACAAGATACTGTTTCAGCCTGAAGTACCTTCCTCCTTATTTGTATCTTTATTATTATCTAAAGTCCCTTTTAAGTTTAGAAAATGTCCAGTCATCTGGAAGAACTTTTATGCTTCTCAAGTCTACATTCTTTTCCTCTTTATCAATGAGTTTATCAATGAGTTGAATTAATTTCATTCTCATGTCCTACATTAGGATAAAATACAAAGTGATAGCCACAAAAAAGAAGGGTGCTTTTCTGTAGTTATATATGTAGTATATCAAATTTGATTTTGCATACATACACCTGGTCAGAAAATAACTATATGTTAAGTTTAGTATGTATTATACATCTAGTAAATTATATATACATATATATTATATATATATATATATATATATATATACAAACACACACTTGAAATGTACCTTCAAACAAAGCCCTGACAACTCAAAAAAAAAAAAAAAAGCTTTTCTATCCTTTTCTGTTGGCTATCTGAAAGTACCCATCACTTTCAATTCACAGCTGCATTGCTAATTAAATTGAATGGGCTCAATTTTAGCTGAACATTAATGGTATAATTGAATTGCTGTAAGTAATTAAAACCTTATCCTATTTAGCCTGACAGATGGTTTGGTTGAAACTTTCAACATCTATGGATAAAATGTATATAACTGAATTCTGAAAAAAAGTAGAATCATTCATTCTACTTTGATTATCTGAAAAATAGTTCTATAGACTTTTATGCAGTTAAGTTATGCTAGAGGAAATATATGATTAAAACTCATCCAAACAGACTCTATGGATAATTATTTATTTATTTATATTAATTTAACAATTTTGATGGTAAAATTGCTCAGGAATTGTTTAGCATAACAATAAACTTGAATTTTGAAATTTAAGGAAATGTTGTTTTTGTAAAAATGAACTAGTGTTTTATTTCATATTACAAATACCACTTTCAGATTCTCTTTCAAAGTCATTAATTTTGAACATATTATATGGGTTAATCGAAAAGTACGTCTGTTCTATAATTAAAGTCTTCTTTTTCTAGCGTTTACCCTTCTTCTGTAGCCAATCAACGTCAGGTTGAGCCTGATGTAAAATTTTGAGACCTCCTTTGAATCTGGAGAGGTGGCAGTCGTTGACTATGTGGGTCATAGTCTGTCTGTAGCCGCAGGGGCAGTTCGGGTTGTCTCTGGCTCCCCAGCGATGGAACATAGCGGCGCACCGGCCATGGCCTGTTCAATAGCGATTGAGGAGGGCCCATTCATAACGTGCTAGGTCAAAGCTGGGTTGACGCTTGCTTGTTGCTGCTTGTTGCTGGCTTTGAAAGTGACTGGGATCCATGTGGATTCAGTCTATAATTAAAGTGATATAGCCTATGTGAAAATTTTTTATTATTTATATAAGGTACAGTAAGAATGAATAAAAATATTTTTACCTTTGTGGTTTGTTGTCAGTCTTTGTAGTTTGTTGTAAATCAAGCCAGCTTTTATATAGTCAAAACTGGCGAACTTGTACTATTTTTCCAGAATTACAAGAATTAATAGGATGAATTTTGAATACACTTTTCGTGTGATTATCATCTGAAGTATTTAAAAAGAAAAACTATTAGATCTCAACAAAAACTGAGGGAAACAAGTATATTCCCAAAGTACTCAAAATCAATGTTGAAATACCTAGCACTGCTGGTAATACTTAGTTTAATCTGCTTAAAACTGGGCATATAATAATTAAGTTCAGTTTTTCTTAAGTTGCCAAGCAATTCCTTATAAAAAGATAATAACTCTTTCTGCAGATGTTTTAGTAACAGGGAGATATTCATATCTAATACTATGTTGAGGACACAAACTATGTATAAATTACTATTGTTATAGTGACACATCTTAAGTAAGAGCAATAATCCTCTTAGACTGATCTAATCATCTGAATGTTGCCATTCACATATTTATTATTGCAATTATACAAGAATCACTGTATTTGGTTTTTAAATAATATCCGTTCATGTGTTCTATTTCTAGTAATATCAATTTCTTGATAGGCTGTCATTATTTGTAGTCTCTTTTTTTGTTTGTTTGTTTTATTTCCAGAGTTATTGCTTGGGCTCAGTATGATTGGGCCCTCCTCAATCGCTATCGAACAGGCCATGGACGGTGCGCCGCTATGTTCCATCGCTGGGGAGCCAGAGACGACCCGAACTGCCCCTGCGGCTACAGACAGACTATGACCCACATAGTCAACGACTGCCACCTCTCCAGATTCAAAGGAGGTCTTGAAACTTTACATCAGGCTCAACCTGACGCTGTTGACTGGCTACAGAAGAAGGGCAAACACTAGAAGAAGAAGTGCCTGCACCATGAATCCATTGCTCCTGGAGGCTACTTATTTCCCTTTTGTTGCCCTTGTTTCTTTGTTGTTGTTATTATTATTGTTGTTGTTGTTGAATAGGACAGAAAGAAATGGAGAGAGGAGGGGAAGACAGAGAGGGGGAGGGAAAGATAGACACCTGCAGACCTGCTTCACCACTTGTGAAGCTACCCCCCTAACAGGTGGGGAGCCGAGGGCTCAAACCAGTACCCTTATGCCAGTCCTTGTGCTTCGCACCATGCACACTTAACCTGCTGCACTACTGCCTGACCCCCTATTTGTAGTCTTATGTCCACAAATAAAGTTGTGTTACTATGTCTGTTTGACAAATTGTTTTCAGAGATAGTACTGATTCATTTCATAAAAGAAAAGAAGAAAACACAATATTTTCACTTATCTGCAAATAAATTGGTATATTAGTGTTCTTTGTTCTGAAAGACTAGGTTACACTTATTGTCAAAGCAAAATAGGAAATGTTCTCTTGACTCATTTACCCTAAGTTGAACAGGCCTTATTACAGTACCTATTGCCCCTCTCTTTAAAAGTGACTTGTAGCAAATTTTGATTCACTTGCCTGAAATATTATTTGGTAGTATGAATGTTGTACATGTGAATTTATTCTTAAGCTAGTTATGTTTATGGACAAATATAGATAAGAAGTTGGAAAACATTGCTTGCTCTCAGAAGGCAAAGCTAAATGTAGCTCTTTGTTCAAATATGCTTGATAGAGGATAGATTTTAAATCAAATGCTAAAAATAATCATAAAATAGGTGGACATAGAATAAATTATCTTGATAAAGTTTTGAAAGATGAAACAGGATGTTTGAAAATTGTTTTCAGAGATAGTACTGATTCATTTCATAAAAGAAAAGAAGAAAACACAATATTATGTTTCTCTAAAATATGAATCTGAAAAAGTGGTGATAAATGTAAATAATTTTAGGATTTGAGTCCCACCCCCCACTTGTAGGGGGTGGTGTTTCACCAGTGGAGAAGCAGGTCAGCTGGTGTCTCTTCCTCTCTTTCTCCCCTATCCCTCTCAATTTCTATCTCTTCTAATAAAGAAAAAAAAAAAAAAAAGGAAAGGGAAAGAAAAAAAAAGGAAAAATGGCCACCATTTTTAGATTTATAGTGCCAGCACCCACCCCCAACAATAACTACGCTGGCAATTAAAAATATAAACAAATAAATTAATATTGCCTGGGCATGGCATGGTAACTCACTTGGATAATGCACTTGCTTTGGCATGTCTGCTACTCAGGTTTGAACCGTGCTCCCACTGCATTTGAAGACTTTGTGCTGTGGTCATTATTCTTTATCTATCTGAGAAAGTCAGACTAAAGCATGAAGGCTCCAGCAATGCCCCCTCTCACCCACCCTCCAACCTCCCAAAATAAATAAATAAATAAAATAACCTGGGGTTAGAGCAATAGCTCATCTGCCTTATCAAGTATGCTGCCTAGGTTTGGGTTCCAGTACCACCTAGGAGTATTACAACAATGAAAGAAAAATTGATCCTTCACTCTCTGTTTCTGTATTCCTCTGAAAAATTGTCCTTGTGTGATGATATCACATATGTGTGAGAGCACAGAAGTATACACACTCAGAATTAAAAAAAAAAAGTAAAAAACATTTCTTTTTCGGAAGTGATAAGACAGATGTTTCCCTCCAAGAGTACTACCCCAAATTATGAATAAACATCTTTAAAGAAATTTCAGATTTTTTAGGAAGTCGGGTAGTAGCACAGCGAGTTAAGGAAAGAGCAAGGACCAGCTCAAGGATCCCAGTTCGAGCCCCCGTCTCCCCACCTGCAGGAGGGTCACTTCATAGGCAGTGAAGCAGGTCTGCGGGTGTCTATCTTTCTCTCCCTTTCTCTGTCTTTCCCTCCTCTCTTCATTTCTCTTTGTCCTATCCAACAATGAAGGCATCAATAACAACAACAGGGAGCCAGGTGGTGGCACACCTGGTTTAGTGCACATGTTGGAATGTGCAAGGATCTAGGTTCGAGCCCCCGGTCCCCACCTGCAAGGGGAAAGCTTCACAAGTGGTGAAGCAGGGCTGCAGGTGTTTCTCTGTCTCCCTCTCTATCAACCCCTTTCCTTTCAATTTCTGGCTGTCTCTATCCAATAGACAAATAAAGACAATAAAAATTAAAAAAATAAATAAAAAATAACAACAACAATAATAACTAGAACAATGAAACAACAAAGGCAACAAAAGAGAATAAATAAATATTTAAAAATCTTTTAAAAAAGAAATTTCAATTACTAGGTCTTACTTGAAATTTTGGATAAATTAACAAGAACTAACTCACATATAAAAAAACCTATAGTGATTAAAATTACTCTAAATACCATGTTACGTAGATATTTCTTCTGAACAAACTATTATTCAAAATTTTAAAATATAAAAATCATGAATGGATGGGGGAACATTATCATTGGTCTAGCAAACTGAGGGCTGTGCAAGAAACCATTGTTTCTACTAAAGATGGAAAGACAGTTCTCTTTGACAGGCAGAGTTTGCTATCCAAATTGAAAAGGCCACAATAGGATGAATTAGTTATGTTTGAATAATATGAATGCATAATGTGGCCTTGGGAGTTCCGAAAGATTAGAACAGAACCCTATTTTATGGATCAACTAATTAAAATATATGGGTAAGTAGACTATAGGTAGTGGAGCTATAAATATGATGTCAGGGGTCAGAGATAAGTTTTTTTCTTTTTTAAAAATTTCCTTATGGGGAATTAATGTTTTACATTCACCAGTAAATACAATAGTTTGTATATGCATAATGTTTCTCAATTTTCCATATAACAATACAAGCCCTACTAGGTGCTCTGTCATCCTTTTTGGACCTGTATTCTCCCCCCACCACCCACCCCAGAGTCTTTTACTTTGGTGCAATACACCAGTTCCAGTTCAGGTTCTACTTGTGTTTTCTCTTCTGATCTTGTTTTTCAACTTCTTCCAGAGAGTAATATCATCCCATATTCATCCTTCTGTTTCTGACTTATTTCACTCAACATGATTTTTTCAAGGTCCATCCAGGATCGGCTCAAAATGGTGAAGTCACCATTTTTTATAGCTGAGTAGTATTCCACTGTGTATATATATACCACAACTTGCTCAGCCACTCTTCTGTTGTTGGACACCTGGGTTGCTTCCAGGTTTCAGCTATTACAAATTGTGCTGCTAAAAACATATGTGTACACAGATCTTTTTGGATGGGTGTGTCGGGTTCCTTAGAATATATCCCCAGGAGAGGAATTGCAGGATCATAGGGTAAGCCCATTTCTAGCCTTCTGAGAGTTCTCCAGACTGTTCTCCACAGAGTTTGGACCAATTTACATTCCCACCAGCCGTGTAAGAGGGTTCCTTTGACCTCACAACCCCTCCAGCATTTGCTGCTGCTACCTTTTCTGATGTATGACATTCTCACAGGAGTGAAGTGATATCTCTGGTTGTCTTTATTTGCATTTCTCTGACAATCAAAGACTTGGAGCATTTTTTCATGTGCTTCTCAGAGATAAGATTTTCATTTCTCATTTATGTCCTGACAAAGTCATCTCAGGGGATCGATCTGTTTTAACAGTTGACCCTGGGACCAGCCGATGGCACACCTAGTTAAGTGCTCACATTAAAATGTGCAAGGATGCAGGTTCAATCTCCTGGTCCCCAGCTGTAGGGAGAAAACTTCATGAGTGGTGAAGCAGGGCTGCAGGTGTCTCTCTGTCTCTCTCTCTCTTCCTATCTTCCCAACCCCTCTCAATTTATCTCTGACTCTATCCAATAATAAATAAAAATATTTAAGAAAACAATTGGCCCTGAAAATAGGAGCCAGATATATAACCTGAACCCTAAGTAGAAACATCTAGCAGAAATAGACTAAGTGTTATGTGGTACTAAACAAGGCAGTTGTCTAAAATTTACATTAGGTACAGGCTCTAAATATGCAATCTATAAATATGTTTCAGAAATACATTGGAAGGTGAACCTACTTTCTTTTTTTAAAATTTTTTATTTAAGAAAGGATTAATGAACAAAAACATAAGGTAGGAGGGGTACAACTCCACACAATTCCCACCACCCAATTTCCATAACCCACCCCCTCCCATGACAGCTTTCCCATTCTCTAGCCCTCTGGGAGCATGGACTCAGGGTCGTTGAGGGTTGCAGAAGGTAGAAGGTCTGGCTTCTGTAATTGCTTCCCTTCTGAACATGGGCTTTGACTGGTCAGTCCATACTCCCAGTCTGCCTCTCTCTTTCCCTAGTAAGGTGTGTCTCTGGGGAAGCTGAGCTCCAGGACACATTGGTGGGGTCTTCAATCCAGGGAAGCCTGGCCAGCAACCTGGTGGCATCTGGAACCTGGTGATTGAAAAGAGAGTTAACATATGAAGCCAAACAATTTGTTGAGCAATAATGGATCCCAAGCTTGGAATAGTGGAGAGGAAGTGTTAGGGAGGTACTCACTGCAAACTCTAGTGTACTACTGCTTTCAGGTATATATTTTGCAGTAGTTTATGGATACATGTATACATAAGCTCTCTCTCACAGAAACTGGTGTATATCTAGGTTATGGGACTTTGTTAGAAAGTGAACTACCTGAGATGAAATTGGAGTGTACTATAAAAGGAATGGTCTCACCTGAGTAATGAAGCTGAAGGGTTGTCATTCCACACGTGAAGTCTCTGGACACATTCTGAGGTGAAGCATGTTGAGGTGGCAATCGTTGCATTGGTTAGGTTGTGATTGGCGGATGCAATATTATTTGGTTTGGATTGGGAGACGCATAAGGGAAAGTGGGCCCTATCCAATGGTTCCAGGACTGGGGGAAGTAGGGGCTCTATAGTGGAGATGTGAGGTTCCTGCTGTCTTAGGGTGCAAAAAGGCAATCGATAGTTAATATTATCATCACATTATTTGGTAATTGGGTTAACTTTGAAAAGTCCTTTTGTTATGGTTTGCTGTACAGTATCCAGTAGTTTGTATATAGCTGTGCTATTGGATGCTTCTAATCTACTTGGTCTAGGCTTTTGAGAGAGTCCGCATATCAAATACGTAGCCTATATATTAAAAAGATTCAGTTTGTGTTTTGAGAAACTTTTAGACATACAATTGATTTTCCCCCTCTCATATTAATTAACTACTGATTTATAAGTCTGTATTTTGCTAGGAGTGTACATAAACACCATTCCCACCACCAAAGGACTGTGACCCATCCCTCTGCCCACTCCCACCCCCCACTGACCCAGGAAGCTGCATGTCTATCCCTCACCACTGGGTTTTTACTTTGGTGCTCTACTTACAATTTGATCAGGTCCTGCTTTTAGTTTCCTTTTCAGATCTTCTTAGTCAACTTCTGTTGATGAGTGGGATCATCCCATACTCATCTTTATCTTTCTGACTTAGCTCACTTAACATAATTCCTTCTAGCTCTGTCCAAGATGGGTCAGAGAAGGTGGGTTCATTGTTCTTGATAGCTGCATATTATTCCATTGTGTATATATACCACAGCTTTCTCAGCCACTCATCTGTTGTTGGGCACCTGGGTTGCTTCCAGGTTTTAGCTATTATGAATTGTGCTGCTATGAACATAGGAGTACACACCTCTTTTTGGTTGGGTGTTATGGAGTCCTTGGGGTATAACCCCAGGATAGGAATTACTGGATCATATGGAAAGTCCATATCTAGCTTTCTGAGAGTTTTCCAGACTGCTCTCCAAGAGGCTGTACCAATTTACATTCCCACCAGCAATGTAAAAGTGTTCCTCTGTCCCCACAACCTCTCCAGCAGTTGTTGCTGCTGTCCTTTTTGATGTATGCCATTCTTACAGGAGTGAGGTGGTATCTTAGTGTTGTCTTAATTTGCATTTCTCTGACAATCAGTGACCTAGAGCAGTTTTTCATATGTTTGTTAGCCTTTTGGATCTCCTCTGAGGTGAATGTTTTGTTCATATCCTCTGCCCATTTTTGGATGGGGTCATTTGCTTTTTTGGTGCTAAGTTTGCTGAGCTCTTTATATATTTTGGTGATTAGTTTCTTGTCTGATGTCTGGCATGTGAAGATCTTCTCCCATTCTGTGAGGGGTCTCTTTGTTTGTTTAATAGTTTCTTTGGATGTGCAGAAGCTTTTCAATTTGATGTAGTCCCATTGTTTTGTTTCTGCTTTAGTGTTCCTTGCAATTGGGTTTAATTCATCAAAGATGTCCTTGAGGTGTAGGTGGGAAATTGTTTTACCAATGTTTTCCTCTAAGTGTTTGATTGTTTCTGGTCTGACATCTAGGTCTTTGATCCATTTGGAGTTGATTTTTGTTTCTGGTGAGATAAAGTGGTTCAATTTCATTCTTCTGCATGTTTCAACCCAGTTTTCCCAGCACCATTTATTGAAGAGAGCCTCCTTTTTCCATTTAATCCTTTGGGCCCCCTTATCAAAGATTAGATGCCCATAGGTGTTGGGATGTACTTCTGGGCTTTCAATTCTGTTCCACTGGTCTGTGTGCCTATTTTTGTTCCAGTACCATGCTGTTTTGATGATGATGGCTTTATAATACAGTTTAACGTCTGGGAGTGTGATGCCTCCATTTCTGTTTCTTTTCCTCAAGATGGTTTTGGCAATTCTAGGTGTTTTCAGGTTCCAGATAAATGATTGTAGTGCTTGTTCTATTCTCTTAAAGAAGCTTGGTGGAACTTTGATGTGTATAGCATTATTTGTATATGGCTCTGGGTAGAATATTCATTTTGATGATATTTATTCTTCCAATCCATGAGCATGGGATATCTTTCCATTTCCTGGTATCAGTTTCTATTTCCTTGAGTAGCGACTCATAGTTTTCAGCATACAAGTCTTTCACTTCTTTGGTCAACTTTATTCCTAGGTATTTGTTTGATTTTGCTGAAACAGTAAATGGGAGTGATTTCTGGATGTCTTCTTCTTCAGATTTAGTGTTTGCATAAAGAAATGCCACTGATTTTTGTACATAGATTTTGTAGCCTGATACCTTGCTATATTGCCTAATAACTTCCAGCAATTTTCTACTGGATTCTTTAGGTCTTTCTATGTATACTGTCATATCATCTGCAAATAGTGAGAGCTTGACTTCTTCCCTTCCAATCTGTATTCCTTTGATTTCTTTCTCTTGCCTGATTGCTATGGCAAGAATTTCCAATACTATGTTGAAGAGTCACAGTGACAGTGGACAGCCCTGTCTAACCCCGATCTGAGGGGGAATGCTTTCAGCTTCTGTCCATTGAGTATGATGTTGGCTGTAGGTTTGCTATGTATAGAATACATTATCTTGAGGAATTTCCCATCTATTCCCATTTTTTGTAGAGTTTTGAGCATGAATGGGTGTTGGATTTTGTCAAAGGCTTTCTCTGCATCTATTGAGATAATCATGAGGTTTTTGGCTTTGCTTTATTGATGTGGTGAATGACATTGATTGACTTACAGATGTTGAACCAGCCTTGCATTCCTGGGATGAATCCCACTTGGTCATGATGAACAATCTTTTTGATGTTTTGCTGTATCTGGTTGGCCAAGATCTTGTTTAATATTTTGGCATCTATGTTCATCAGAGATATTGGTCTGTAGTTTTCCTTTTTTGTTCTGTCCCTAGCAACTTTTGGTATCAGGGTGATGTTGGTTTCATAAAAGGTGGAAGGGAGTATACCTGTTTCTTCAATCTTATGGAATAGCTTAAGAAGTATGGGTACTGTTTCCTGAAAGTTTTGTAGAATTCGTTTGTGAAGCCATCTGGTCCAGGACTTTTGTTTTTCGGGAGATTCTTAATAATGGTTTCAATTTCTTTGTCTGTGATTGGTGCATTTAGATTTTGTAGTTCTTCTTGGTTCAGTTTTGGAAGTACATAGGTTTCTAGGAATTGTTCCATTTCTTCCAGATTCTCTAGCTTGGTGGCGTATAATTCTTTATAGAAGTTTCACAGGATTCTCTGGATTTCTGTGGTGTCAGTTGTGATATCTCCTGCATCGTTTACAATTCTATTAATTTGAGTCTTATCTCTTTTTTGTTTATTGAGTCTGGCTAGGGGTTTGTCAATTCTGTTTAATCTTTTAAAGAACCAGCATTTGGCTTCATTGATCTTTGGTATGGTTCTTTTATTTTCGATGTTGTTTATTTCTGCTCTAATTTTAGTGATTTCTGTCCTTCTGGTTGCTTTAGGGTTCCTTTGTTCCTCTTCCTCTATGTCCTTGAGGTGTGCAGTAAGGTCGTTCATTTGAGCTTCTTTTTGGTGTTTAATGTGTGATTGTATGGCTATAAGTTTCCCTCTCAGTACTGCTTTAGCTGTGTCCCAAATATTTTGATAGGATGTGTCTTCATTTTCATTAGTTTCCAGGAACATTTGAATTTCCTGCTTGAGTAAGTCTCTGACCCAGTGGTTCTTAAGGAGCATGTTGTTTAGTTTCCAAATTCTGTGTCTTTTAATAATTTTCCATTTGTTGTTAAATGTTAGTTTTACTCCACTGTGGTCTGAGAAGATACTTGGGATGATTTCTATGCTCTTGAATTTATTGATGCTGTATTTGTGGCCTAACATGTGTCTATCCTTGAGTATGTGTTATGTGGATTTCAAAAGAAGTTGTATTCCAGTTTTTTGGGGTGGAGTAGTCTGAAAATGTCCAAGAGGTCTAGTCTGTCGATCTCTCCATTCAATTCTCTTGTATCTTTATTGGTTCTTTGCTTTGTTGATCTGTCTAAGTGTGATAGTGGGGTATTGAAGTCTCCCACTATTATTGTATTACTATTGATGTATTTTTGAAATTCTTTCAGTAGATGCTTAATGTATTTAGATGGTCCCTCGTTGGGTGCATAGATGTTAATAATTGTTAAATTCTTGGCTGATTGATCCTCTAATCATTATGTAATGTCCTTGCGTATCTTTTATTACCTTATTTAACTTAAAATCTATCGTGTCTGAGATGAGAATGGCTGTTCCTGCCCTTTTTTGTGGTCCGTTAGCCTGTATGATAGTTTTCCATCCTTTCACTTTAAGTCTGTGTTTATCTTGTTGTGACAGATGGGATTCTTGCAAGCAGCATATGGTTGGGTTATGTTTTCTGATCCATCCCCCCACCCTGTGCCTTTTGATGGGTGAGTTTAAGCCATTGACATTTATTGATATTATGGATTTAATGTATTGTAGTGCCATTGGTCTAAAAAAAATTGTTTGCTCTGATATATTTCAAGTATTATAGTGATGTTCTTGTTTATAAGAGGTCTTTTAATACCTCTTTTAGGGCTGGCTTGGTGATGGTTGCCTCCTTTAACTGTTGTTTATCTAAGAAGGTTTTGATCCCTCCATCTAGTTTGAATGAAAGTCTAGCAGGATATATTATCCTTGATTGAAACCCTTTTTCATTCAGGGCTCGATAGATATCTTGCCACTCCCTTCTGGCTTTTAGAGTTTGAGTGGAGAAGTCTGCAGATAATCTTATGGGTTTTCCCTTGTATGTGACTTTTTGTTTCTCTCTTGCAGCCTTTAGGATCCTTTCTTTATCCTTACTTCTTCTCATTGTGACTATGATGTGTCTTCAGGTCTGGGTTGATTCTGTTTGGTACTCTCTGGGGCTCTTGAACCTTGATATCCTTTCTGTTATTCAGGTCTGGGAAGTTTTCTTCTATTTTTTCCTCTAGAATGTTTGCTTCCCCTTCCTCTCTTTCTTCCTCTGGCAGGCCAATTATACGAATATTACTTCTTTTGAGATCATCCCATATGTCTCTGTTGTTGTTTTCAGTGTCTCTCAATCTCTTTTTATTCTCTTTCACCTCTTTCTTTGTTTTCTCTAACTCATCCTCTGTCTGAGTAATTCTGTTTTCTGCTTCTGTTAGTCTGCTTTCCCTTGCCTCAGCTTCTTTCTTCATTACAGCTATTTCAGCTTTCAGTTCTCTAATTGCCTCAAGATAATCAGTATCTTCCTTGGGGGTCTCAACTGTTGTTTCCCTAATACTGCCATTTCTTTCCTCCAATGTTGTTTTTATTTCTGTGATTAATAAGTTTATTATTGCTTGCATACTTTTCTTATCTATGGTTACTTCTGGCTGATTTGTAGTTTCTTCTGGGCTCTTGTCTTCGTTCATTGGAGTAGCAGTTTTATTTGTTTTTGATCTACCCACTTTTTAAAAATTTATTTATGTGTGTTTTTTTTTTGCTCTGTTGTTCCTCAATTGTTGTGTCTTGAGTACAAGTAACACTGTACTAAATACCTTTATGACAATTGCACTCACCAACCTCAGGAATTACAGTAGCAACTGAAGTAAGTATTGAAGTAGTTTAATCGTTACCAGTTAGCCAAACAATTTCTCCAGTCCGTGAAAAAAATAGTAACCAAATCCCAGTGAAGAAAGAGAAAAGAAAGAGAGGATAGCAAGAATAGACGGTTATGCAAATATACTATCCACTGTATATTCTAGGGGTAACAAGAGGGGAAAGGTCACTAGAGCAGAGATACACACATAGAGAGTCCACTCTGAGTCAGATTTCTTCCCCAAAATAATTCACAAATTCAGAAAGGCATGAAGAAGGAAGAAGTGTATGACAAGACTAAAAAAGAGAGAGAGAGAGAGAGAGAGAAGAGAGAGAAAAGGGAGAAGATAAGAAAAAGAGTTGTAATTAAAGAGCAGTGCAAGGAACTTCCCAAATGTGTATCAGTGAATTCAAAAAAGCACCCTGTTTGGTGGTGTGGGGTATCCTGCTAGGAGCTGGTCCCCAGGGACTGCTTATGGGGTGTGGGGGGAGGAGGTATACTTGAAAATTAAAAGGAAGAAAAAAGAATTTTTTCCCTACTCTAATTCTTAACCCAAATTAAGTTATAGTTACATCCTTGGTGTCACTGCTAGGACCCCTTATTGGCTGGCCTGCTAAAGGCAGAAAATCCTACTGTTTCTAGGAGACGTGTTCGGAGCTCAGCGGCTAGCAGCTTCTCAGTCCGCCATCTTCCGGGAACCCCCCCCCCAGACTTTTTTAAAGGATTTCTCGAAAATGAAAACTAGTTCCAGGTCCTTTGATCTAATGAGAGCTATACTCAAGAAGTCTTTGGATCCGCCCTCAGGGTCGCGGTGGTCCCTGGAGACTCCCAAGAGAAAGCCCCCTAACTACAGTGCTCCCTCCGGGTCCTCTGCCGGCCGCCCAGCAGCGCTCTGCAACAGGTGGAGGAGCCGCCTTCCCGGGCGGAGGACAATGTCCCGCGTACCCGCCTTGCCCGCCGCCGCCTGGGAAGTCTGGAGCAGCCCGCCCACTAGTCTGTGCCACCTTTACTCTAATTCGTTTTTTTTTTAAATATTTTATTTTATTTATTTATTCCCTTTTGTTGCCCTTGTTGTTTTATTGTTGTAGTTATTATTGTTGTTGTCGTCGTTGTTCGATAGGACAGAGAGAAACGGAGAGAGGAGGGGAAGACAGAGAGGGGGAGAGAAAGATAGACACCTGCAGACCTGCTTCACCACCTGCGAAGCGACTCCCCTACAGGTGGGGAGCCAGGGTTCGAACCGGAATCCTTATGCCGGTCCTTGTGCCTTGCGCCACCTGCGCTTAACCCACTGCGCTACAGCCCGACTCCCTTTACTCTAATTTTTAACCCAAATTAAATTATAGTCACCTCCTTGGTGTCACCGCTAGGAACCCTTATTGACTGGCCTGCTAAAGGCAGAAAATCCTACCGTTTCCAGAAGATGTGATCAGAGCTCATGCTGCTAGCAGCTTCTCAGTCCGCCATCTTCCTGGAACTCCCTGAACCTACTTTCATATACAGTGTAATGGATGGAAATCAAAGATGGGAGTTTTTTCTCACCCCTCCACTCAGGAAAGGTGAAAAAAAAAGTAGTTAATTAGCCACATATTTTAACACTGTTGAGGTAATTAATTCTTTGGGTTTGCTTGTGATTGAATGAGAAAGATAATTTTGCTGAAAGCTATGACAGGTTCAGTTACCCAAAGATGCGATAATTCTACAATATACACTTTGGACAACACTTCAGTGACATTTAATATTATACATTTGTTCCTTCACCTTGACTTGGCACATCAGTTGGAGTGTCTCTCTAATAGTGGTTTAGCTCTGGGTTTGGGTAAGGAGGTAACAACTATTAATATTTGGGTAGCACATTTTTTTTCTTATGGCTAAAATTGAACTCTGTCAGAAATATAAAGCAAAACCAAACATACCTGATTTCTTAGGACTTAACCTTGAAATTAGTATACAGTGTCTAACACAGATATGTCATGAACTAAAGCAAGTTAATTGCTAGAGTCTAATGTCAAAGAAATGCAGATGGGGTATTTACTTAGCAATGGTCTAATCAACAGCAATGGTAAAAGTTATATCCTAATATGAAGAGTTTTATCTTTTCTTTCCCTGATAAACTAGTATACAGGAAATTTTTTATACTTCCTGAGCAGTGAATTTGCTTGTTAACTTCCAATATTTTCCTATACCTTACACATATTATTTCTAACACAGAGATGAATTTAAAAGATGTTTTGATGTAGTTATCTAAATTCAATTGCCTTGAAGCTATCTAACATTTTTCTATCCTATTTAGCACTGCTAGGAAACACCTAAACACCTAAATAAGATTTTCAGATAAAAGTGAATAAAATTTTCACATAATTATGTCCAGGATCTATGTTTTGTATCTGAAATTAAAATTTTACTGGACAGACTAAATTTGTATCTGCTAAATCAGCCACATACTCTCATTTAACTAATTTCCTTTGGTTTACTTATTAAGTTACTACTGTGAGCCACACACACACACACACACACACACACACACACACACACAGAGAGAGAGAGAGAGAGAGAGAGAGAGAGAACTAATTCCTGACTCCAAGAAGCATAGTTTGGACTGATGATAATTCATGACTATTCTATTTATCATAAAGTCTCTGAATTATTTAAGTAGTACACGTACAGTCATCCTTGACCAAGAGTGAGAGAGAAGGTTAGGAAAGTGGATTTTTTGGTTTGTGTTCAATTTAGGTATTTGGTGAAACATTGACTATTATGTAAAATACACATTTACTTGTTTATGATAAAAGGATGATTATTTTTAATTTTTTAATTGTATCTTTTTATCGAATAAAGACAGTCAGAAATTGAGAGGGGAGGGAGAGATAGGAAGAGAGCCAGAGAGACATCTGCAGCACTGTTTCAGCACTCAAAAAGCTTTACCAATGTTGAGGGGGCCTGGGGGCTCAAACCTGGGTCCTTGTGCATTGTAACATCTGTGCTCAACCAGGTGTGCCACTACACAGCCAAATAAAGAGTACGACTTTTTTTCAGAGTCTCATGCATGCATGATACTAAAGAGTAGCTGCTTAAAACTGAATTTCTCACATCTTTATTTCAAAAAAGAGAGATACTAAAGCTCTGTTCTATCATCCATAGAGATTTCTTCTGGCACTGGGGCTCAAACCCAGGGCTTCATTCACGGTAAGGTGCACTCTACTAGATGAGATATCTACTATTAGCCTTGCAACTACAGGTTTTAATATTATTACCACTGTCTGCATTGTACTAAAGGCTGCTTAATTTTTAATCTGACAGTAACTGTATTTTTAAAGCATTTATTTTTTAGTGAAAGAGAGAAAGAGAGAAAAATATACATCTTTTTAAAATATTTATTTAATTTATTTATTCCCTTTTGTTGCCCTTGTTGTTTTATTGTTGTAGTTATTGTTGTTGTTGTTGGATAGGACAGAGGGAAATGGAGAGAGGAGGGGAAGACAGAGAGGAGGAGAGAAAGATAGACACCTGTAGACCTGCTTCACCGCCTGTGAAGCGACTCCCCTGCAGGTGGGGAGCCGGGATTCGAACCGGGATCCTTATGCCGGTCCTTGTGCTTTGCACCACCTGCGCTTAACCCGCTGTGCTACAGCCCGACTCCCAAATATACATCTTTTTAATGAAAGAGAGAAAGATACCAGACCACTGCTCAACTCTGGCTGATGGTATTGCTGCAGATTGAATCTGGGACCTCAGAGCCCCAGGCAGGAAATTTTTTTTGCATGACCCCAGTGCACTAGATGATAATTTTAAATTAGTACTCTGGGAAGAAGCAGAAAGGGTGAATATTGCTATTAATATTTTGTATTGAATACATTAGAACTCAGATATTTTTAAATATGCTTTATTCAGGGTCCAGGTGGTGGTCCATCGGGTTGAGCACACATATTACAATGTGCAAGGATCCAGATTCAAGCCCCTGGTCCCCACCTGCAGTGGGAAAGCTTCTCAAGTGGTGAAGAAACAGTGCTGTAGGTGTCTCTGTATCTCCCCCTACCCTCTTGGTTTTTTGGCTATCTCTATCAAATAAATAAAGAAAATTAAATTAAAAAAAACTTTAAAGTAAAGAGGGCTATAGAAAATATGCTTTGTTCATAAAGCTAATGTATGTTGTCTTAATTTTAGTCCAAATTATTTGATTGTTTTGACTTTGTCTTTCATGCTACATTATACTGTTTCAGTATGCCTTCATCTCACATATTCCTACAGGTATGAGTTCTGTGAATTTGGGGATATTAAGCACTATGGAGAATTAAACAAAATTTCTTTTTTCTGAATTTGGTTTGAGACACCAAAGATAGTATACAGCACTCATCAAAATAATTGGACTTTTATTATTTTCAGCTGTCAATCTCAAAGCAACTTAGCTGGAACAAATAAAAGAAAGAAAGGAAAGGGTTTGTGATCTCATCAAATTTAATTCTTTACTGGGCTGAGATTATTATGTTTTACTATCCCCATTGCATTTTTATTCCCCTCCTGGATTTTTGTCTAACCTGTTTTATAACATTACTGTAGAATTGAGATCTAAAGAAATTATCAGAAGAACTACCTGTACAAAACAATTTTAAGTGGAGTGTGATGTATTATCTTAGAATTTAATTTTGTTATCTGTTCTAAATGAAAGTGTGTTCCTCATCCATGTAAATAAAATCTGCATGTATTATCTAATGTGTTTGATGTCCAGAGTACACAACCTAATTTAATCAAATATAAGTGCTAGATATTGAAGTTAATAAATAAAAACATATGTTAATAATAAAAACATATAAACGTATAATAAAACATATTATTTCTAATTGAAGTAATGTCAAAATGAAGTTAACTGATGAGTTCTGCAGTGCTATAAGTCATTTCACTTTAACTTTGGAATCACTCTTTACATTGAACAGAAATATGAGAAACTAGATTATTTTTACTAACCATATTGTACTTCTGTTACCTAGTTTTTAAAAAATTAGTTATATAAAACACTATGCAGTTTTTCTATACCTAAGGCTGTTTACCTTAACACTTTCAGTAAGGCTGTTTATTCCTATTAAATTCATTTGGTCTCTCACAAAATTAAGATAATCTTCTTTTTCCCCTCCGTCTCCATATCTTTTCTGCTCTCTCTCTCTTCTCTTTTTGTTCCTCTCCCTAATTCTCCTTTTTATTTTCAGAATATATTGTTAAAATATATAGTAACTAGCTGTAAATTACGAACTTGTTAGAGTTGACTACTTCAATAGTTTTGTAAACATTTTAGATCACAGTGGGTTCCTGTCAGTGAGGTAATCACCTTTCATTAATAATCTAACTTTGGCCTTTTGAGTTTGAAAGGTGAACAGAAACAAATTTCTTCAAAAACAAATCTGGGAAATATAACACCAACTATAAAATTAATTATCCCATATCTGTAAGACCAGAGTTGCTATTTCTGTTGGAGATGATTTTTCTTTGACTATCACTTTCCTACACATTCACCCTTCTCATTGGATACTCAACCACTCCATCTGGGGTTCTCCTAAGAGAGTTTTATCAATTGGACTGAGTTTTTTTTAAACCTAGTGGTGTGAAGTAGTGAGTGATAAAAATCTGATAAAATATGACCACACTTTACGGCTTATATTAGCTTTTCCTTTACTAGTGTATTGTTGGAATTGTTCTTTGAAATGATGCTTTAATATCCCCATTACAATTTAAAACATGGGTGGGGAACCTATTTTATTCCAAGGGTCATTTGGATATATATATAATATATAATATGATCATATATATAATATGATCACTCACTGGCCACAATCAAGTTAAAAATTAGTGCTTACTGTTGCTATAAAACAAAAGCTCCTAGATTTATTGGATTTCTAGTTCTGCCTGTAGTTGCCTTGGAAGGGTCAGACTAAATGATTTTGCTGACTACACATTGTTCCCCACCCCTGAAAAGAATAAAAAACAAGTTTTAAAATATATCATGTAACTTTACAGTTGTAACACCACTTATCTTAAGATTGTCTTTTATTTTTAGTTTGCCTAGGCACACTGTCCTGCACAAACATCTAGATTAATTATGCACATTGATTCTACATTGTTGTGCTAAATTATAATCTTTGTGCATGTTAATGAAACTTTGTTATGTGGCCATAATAAAAAAAAGTAAAAGTTGTTATCACTGTATTTCGTTGAATGAGATTTCCCTGAAGGAAATAGTTGATATAATGCGTAATTTTATCTCTAATATTAGAAAACCAATGGGCTTCTATAGTTGAATAGAATCAGAACTACACTTAAAGTCTTACTTGTTGTCTCTCTATAACTGTTTTATTAGGTAAATAATGATTTACAGAGTAGTTGTCACATATGTACAGATTCACATCTTTCTAAGATATATGTATGCATACTACTCCTCTCATTAACCTAGGTCAAGTCCCACTTAAACTTCTGTTCCCCACCATAATCTTGGCCTTACTGAAAAAACCATACCTAGTCCAAGTTTCACCCTGTGTTTTGACTTTGTTTCCTTGTTTCTTAACTTCCTCCTGTAAGTGACATTGTCTGGTACTTATCCTTCTCCTTGTTAATCTCATTTAACATGTTTCTTTAAAGTCCCCTTTAAGATGAGGGAAAGCAGATGATTTCATTATTTTTTGACATATGTCTCCACAGTTTTCTTACCTATTCATCTATGGTTGGCTATCTGGGTTGCTTCCGTGTCTGGACTGTGTGTTATAAACACTGCTGCTATGAACAGGGATAAGCAAAGATTGCTTTGCATCTGTTAGCATGCTGTACATCACAAAGGACAGGAACAACTAAGTGCTGGTGAGAATGTGGGGAAAGAAGAATACTTCTGTCCTGCCAGTGGAAATGTAAACTTTTCCAACCCACTGAGACTCCATGCAGATCTCTGAGAATGGCCTACATTAGAAAAACAGGAAATGACAGGTGTTGGCAAAGTTGTGGGGAAAAGAAATCTACTACACTTCTGGTGAGAATATAAACTGCAACAGCCCCTTTGGAAGACTGTATGAAGGGTCCTTAAACAAATAAATAAAATGGAATTACCTTATGATCCAGCAATACCACTCATAGGCATGTATTCAAAGGACACTGAGACACTAATTCAAAAGCACATATGTACCCCTATGTTCATAGCTCCATTATACACAATAGCCAAAGAGTGGAAGCAGCTTAAATGCCCATCAACAAATGGCTAACTAAAGAAGTTATGGGATAGGGGCTGGCTGATGGTGCACCTGGTTGAGGACACCTGTTACAGTGTGCAGGGATCTGGGTTCACACCCCATTTCTCCACCTGCATGAGGAAAGCTTTGAAAGTGGTAAAGCAGGAGCTGGGCGGTGGCGCAGTGGGTTAAGTGCACATGGCGCAAAGTGCAGCGACCAGCATCAGGATCCTGGTTCAAGCCTCTGGCTCCTCACCTGCATAGGTGTCGCTTCACAGGCTGTGAAGCAGGTCTGCAGGTGTCTTTCTCTCCTTCTCTCTGTCTTCCCCTCCTCTCTCCATTTCTCTCTGTCCTATCCAACAACAACAGTAATAATAACAACAACCACAACAAATGAGGGCAACAAAATAAATAAAGAAAGAAAAATTAAAAAAAAATAAAGTAGTGAAGCAGTGCTAGAAGTGTCTCTGTCTCCTTCCTTCTTAATACCCCCTTCCTCCCAATTTCTGGCTGTCTATCCATAAATAAAGATAATGAAAAAGTTTTTAAAAGACATTATGTCCCATTGATATGTTTCTGCTTTATTATTCCTTGTAGTTGGGTTTGTGTCATCAAATAAGTCCTTGAAGTTTAAGTGGGAAAGTGTTCCTCCAATGTTTTCCTCTAAGTATTTGATAGTTTCTGGTCTAACATCCATGTCCTTGATCCATTTGGAGTTGATTTTAGTTTCTGGTGAGATAAAGTGGTTCAGTTTCATTCTTTTGCATGTTTCAACCTAGTGGAACACATGTGTTCTGTGTTTCTTCTTTCTACATCTTACGAGTAAGAAAGATTAAAAATCTATTAGAATAAAAATTGTTTTTCTTTTGAGGTTGTGAGTGATGAACCTTGATGGGTTCACATGTTACAATGTGCAAGGAACTGGTCTGGGTTTGAGTCCCCAGTCCCCACCTGTAGGGGGGAAAGCTTTGTGAGTGGTGAAGCAGTGCTGCAGTTATCTCTGTCTCTCTATCACCTCCTTTCCTCTAGATTTCTGGCTGTCTCTATCCAACAAATAAAGATCGCTAAAATAATAATAATAATAATAATAATAATAATAATAATAATAAAAGACATTATGTGATATATACTCCATGTAATGCTACTTTGAAATCAAGAAAAATGATAGGTTATCCTTTGGGACAAGATGGATGAAACTAGAGGTGATTATGCTTAGTGAAATAAGTGAAGAGATAAAAGACAGGTAGTTTCACTCTTATGTGGAATCTAGAGAACGGATATACATAAACTTCTACAAACCATATAAACAACAACAAGAAACAGAAACAAGCAAACTATTTCTAAGACTTCATGAGAACTTTTTGGTTGTCTTGAGGAGGTAGAAGGGTGCAGACACAGAATTTGGTGGTCATTATTGTGTGTGGAACTATACACTAGATTCTTACAATTTTGTATCCCACTATTAATCACAAGTGAAAATTGGGTAAAAAAGAAGGAAAACTAAAGCACCTCCCTATTCTCTTAGGCTTCTACTTTTCGCTGGCATTCCCTGGGGAAAATTTATCAAAAGCCCCTGTTTAGCTTTCTAGACAATTTTAAGAATGATAAGTTTCACAGTGTCTGAGGTTTCCATTTGTTCACATTACTAGTTTAGATTTGTTGCTCTGAGATTCAGTACTAATTGGAGTATATATCTGGTTTCCAGATGAGTTATAATTGAGCCCAAAACTTTAAAAGATGGGTTGCTTATATTACTGGTTTTTGTCTGCATTTCTAGTTTTACTTCTTATCATTCAGATTCATGAATTCTTTCTTCAAGCACATTGAATCTAGCTGTTATTCAAATTGACACCCTTTTTTTATTACCTTCCCATGTAGAGTTCCATTAAAATAGTCTTTCCAGTATTATATATTGATCTAACTCCTAATGGTTCTTTATATTTCAGTTTATGTTTTACTTCCATCTCTTGTCCTCTGTATTATTTAGGTGCATTTTCATGTGTTCCAAGAGTATTCTGCACATACTTGTACTACAGCATGTGTTACTATGTTGTGATGATGAATTAATACTCTCTCAGTAGACTATAAACTGAACACAACAGAAAGACCTGTTTATCTGCACTAATTTTAACATTCCATTTTTTTATTATGTGAATGAATGAATTTTTCTGTCATTCATGGGCTATGTGACCTTGGGTAAAAGATAAGCTATACAAATTCACTCAGTGCCATGTTATCTTCCTCAGTGGTATTTTTTCTTATCAGTTGTATGAGAATAATAACAACTGTCTGCTTTAAAGAGTGATTTGAAAACAAATTGGATGATGACAATCTAGTATGAGTTGTATCATACCATTGCTTTTTAATATTCTAGAATTTACAAATGATTTTTTTCACTGCAAATTATAGTAAATTCAAGATTATCATTTGTTGTTGTCATTCCTAAACACTTATTATTTGAATGGCAGAAATAGCTAAATACTAGATATCCCAAAACGCATGGCAGAATGAATCATGTAGAAATCTTAGCCTTCTTATGTTTCATGGAAAAAGAAATGGTAACTGCTGATCAGCACTGAGATTGTGCTCCTTAAAAGTGTGCTATTTCTTCCTCTTTACTGTACTATTTCACCCTGCTGAAAAGTATGACTAGAAATATTTTAAATATGGGCTTGCTGGTGGCTCGCCTGATATCATACCCAGTTAGTCAGTCATGCATGAGAACTGAGGTTCAAGACCCTGGTCCCCACATGCAAGTCAAAGCTTCATGAGTGGTGGAGTACTGCTGCAGACATCCCCCTTCCCCGCCACCCCCTCCCTCTTATCCCTGTAAGAAAAAAAAAAGGGGGGCCTGATGGTAGTGTTGCGGGCTAAGTACTCATGGTGCATGAGGATCTGCATGAGGATCTGGGTTTAAGCCCCTGGCTCCCTATGTGCAGGGTGGGGGAGCTCACTTCAGGGGCCTTGAAGCAGATCTGCGGGTGTCCGTCTCTCTACCTCTGTGTCTTTCCCTCCTCTCTTCATTTCTCTCTGCCCTATCCAACAACAACACCAACAGCAGTGGCAACAATAACAGTAACAAGAGCAATAAGGACAACAAAATGGGGAAAGTGGCCTGCCGGAACAGTGCATTCATAGTGCAGGCATTGAGCCCCAGTAATAACACTGGAGGCAAAAAAAAAAAAAAGCCGAAAAAAAAAAATGATACCAGTTACAGTTGTCATGTAGGCATTGAGTCCCAACAATAACCCTGGTGACAAAGAAATTTTTTTTTTAAAAATTTAAATAGTAAGATTACAAAAGTTTGTGAAAGTGGGAAGGTGATATTTGAGAAGCAGTATGAAATCACTGTTATATTTTTATTAACTCAAATTACATACTTTAAAATTCAATAAATTAGTTAGGTAGAACAATCCTAAGTGTTCCAGTAATTTTTAGAATTTTGAATATGTTTATTGTTAGAAAAACAGCTTCAAGGGAAATGAACAAGTTTTTTAAAAACTGAAGTACAGAGTTCTAAAGAGAAGAAAGACGGGGCTGGAGAAATAGTGCAATGGTTATGCAAAAAGATTTTCATACCCAAGGCACAAAACATACTCAAATTACATACTTTAAAATTCAATACATTAGTTAGGTAGAACAATCCTATAAGTGTTCAGCATCACCATAAACTAGAGCTGAGCACTGCTCTGATACAAAAAAAGAAGAAGGAGGAGGAGGAGAAGGAGGAGTTGGGGAAATATAATCTGGAATGTGATTAGGACAATTTGAGTCAATTGTAAAGCATAGCTATCTTGACATGGGCCATGTAAATGCTGCAATGCATATGGAAGTACAGTTATATCCCTACAATGATGATTTCATCTCTTATCTGTGTACATGCACAAAACTGAGAGGACTTGACAATTCTTTTATTTGTTTTATTTCTATTATAATTGTGTCCTTGAAGTAACACTGATTTATAAAACTACTTGCTTTAGGAAACAGTTTCAGACCTCTTCAAAGTGTATAACCACATATCTCACCAAAGTACCAATGCCACTCCACCAATCATTGGGCACCCTCCAGCCTTGCAACCTAGTCCCTCCCTCCTGCCAGTAAATAACCTTGGTCCTGTTATCATTCCAATTCCAAGATATGTCTTCATTTGACATCCTCTTTGCTTTGCTAAGTTGACCCATATCTGTATCTTGTATTTCTTTTGCTGTACAAATGTCTGTTTTTAGTTTGATATAGTTCCACATTTTTGTTTCCACTTTTTATTTACCCAGAGGACTGCTCACCTATGGCATGTGGTGGTACAGTGGATTGAACATGGGTCTTTGGTGTCACAGGCATGAATGTCTCTTACCATAACCATTATGCTATCTCCCCTGCCATGATATAGTCCCACTTGTTATTTCTGCTTTTGCTGCCTTTGCACCAAAGCTAGTGTTAAGGACCTTATCCCCTATGGTTTTTGTTTGTTTATTTTTATTTTTCCCATTAGGAAGTTTATGGCTTCAGGTTATGTATTTGTCTTAAATATGTTTTGTGTTCATTTCATAGTGTAGTCTAAAAAAAAACATTTCATTCCTTTGCATACAGGTTTTCAGTTTTCCTAACCTTTATTTATCGAAGAGATTATATACTCACCATTCATACAGTTTTAGCTCAGCTCCTTTGTCATAAATTAATTATATATGCATGGGTTATTTCTGGACTCTGTTCTGTTCCATTGATCTATATGTCTATTTTTATGCCATCTCCAGCTGTTTTGATTACTCTAGCTCTGTAATATTATTTGAAATAAGGGAGTGTGATGTCTCCACTTTGCTTTTATTATTCAAACTTGCTTTAGTTATTAGGTATTTTTTGTGGTTCTATGCAAATTAGAGGATTTATTTTTCCCATTTGTCTGAAAAATGCCATTGGAACTTTGAAAGAAACTATACAGTATCTGCAGACTGTTTGGGGTAAAATAAACATTAATAGCACTAGTTCTAATATATGTACATAGAATTTTTTCCAATTGTATTTTCTTTCATTATTTTCATCAGTGTGTATGTCTTTAAACAGCCTTAACTAATATTTATTCCTAGATATTTTAACTTTCAGTGTTATTATATTCAGGAAAGTTTGCTCAATTCTTATTTCTCATCATTTATTATAAAGATATAAACACAATAATTTTTGTATTTTAATATTTTATCCTGTAAATTCACTGTGCTACTATGTGTAATGTCTGGATCTCAGTATGATAATTTCTACAACTCAAACCAGTTGCATATAATTTGAATCTGTTTTCTTGGGGGTGGGGGGGTTTCCACATTACAGAAATATAAGTATACAATTCAATCAGCAATAAAAGTGGGGTATTTAGAAACAACTAAGGCAAGTTTGGAGAGACCAGTATCATAAGTTAAATTGTTTAGAGTCCATGACTTTCCTTGTAACTCCAGCTTTTGGGGGAAGGTGAGGAGGACCCTTTGCCATGTAAAACTTTCTATAGTGTTGCAAAAATCTAGAGGATACTCTAGAGATGCAAACATGTAAAGTCCAAAATATCTCAGATTGATTAATTTGGCCCTTAGAATTATATTGCTTTCAAAGATGTATTATCAGGGCCACCTAGGTCACACTTCAGAGCTAAGTTTTTATCTATGCTTGTGAAGCCTAAAATCAGGAACTGAATTTGGGGTAAGAAGAGGGGATGGGGCCCAAGACACTCAGATGTTCTGAACCTCTTGTCTATGACTTCTCTTTCTTCTTCTTATAATAAAGGCTATACTCAACTATTATTATCTTAACTATTTATTCCACAAAGCTAAGTCCATGGGGAGTAGGGTAGGAATGTGAAGTCCTGAGACTTTGCTTTTATTTTCTAAGTTCACTCATACTATAACTGTTGGAGAGTACTAATGACTAAATTTAAACTGTTATTTGAGTCTCATCACTTATTCCACTCAGCCACAGCAGACAATCTAGTTATTTTTTAAATATTTATTTATTTATTTATTCCCTTTTGTTGCCCTTGTTGTTTTATTGTTGCAGTTATTATTATTGTCATTGTTAGGACAGAGAGATATGGTGAAGCAGGTCTGCAGTTGTCTATCTTTCTCTCCCCCATCTTCCCTTCCTCTCTCCATTTCTCTCTGTCCTATCCAACAATGACTACAACAATGATAACTACAACAATAAAACAACAAGAGCAACAAAAGGGAATAAATAAGTAAATATTTTTTAAAATCTTTAAAAAAAGAACTAATAATGTTTTATATATATATATATATATATATATATATTGATAAATGAAGCTGCCCAAAAGATAGGACTTAGATATGGGAAAGGAATGGCTAGGGATTCATGAATTGGGTAGAACCTAACTGTAGTGACTGATCTGTGAGCTAGAAACAAAAGGACATCCTCAGAGGCTCAAATGCCCATCATTCGTCTGATAGTGTACCTCCTTGCAATGGTGGTTAAGGTTCACTATTATTACACTGGGGAGATAGGTCTGGGTAGGGCACATTCTTCTCCATGGTCATGGCTTAGGCTTGAGTCTCAACACCACATCAGAGATGCTCTGGTAAAGGTGGGAGTTTACTATTGTGGTGCCTCTCCCTCTATTTGAATGTCTGCCTCTATTTAAATGAAAAATTGGCCCAAAGCAATGAAACCATGCGTGCATGAGACCCATCCCCACCCTCATTCCAAACACACATGCAGGAAAAGAGAGAGAGAGAGTGAGAAAAAAAAAATTTAATGCCACTGTCTTGGAGACTAGGAAGTGGTGCAACCTGTTGAGCACACACATTACAAACACCAAGATGAAAGTTCAAACCCCAGGTCCCTTCATCCAGTAGGAAGCTTCACAGGTGGTGGGGTAGTGTTGAAAGTGTCTCTTCTCTCCCTCTCTTCTGGCTGTCAGGAACAGTAGAGCCATCATGCAGACATTCAGCCTCTGCAATAACCCTAGTGGCAAAATAACATAGCATGGCATAACGTAACATAATGTAACGTAATCTAACAATACACTAATGTCTTGGTTCTGAGGGAGGAAACACAGTTCTATAGTTAAAATAATGTCGGAGAGGAAAAAATCTTGGCAGGTAGGAAAGATCCAGGTTTTGTCTTTCTTTTCTTTCTCTCTCTCTCTGTGTGTGTGTGTGTGTGTGTGTGTGTGTGTGTGTGTGTGTGTGTGTGTGTGTGTGTGTGTCTCATCCATCTGTAGACAAAGGTAGCCATCCCTTGGAGGAAAGAAGATAAGATTTAAGTTAATTGAACTCCAACTTCAGATTGGGTAATAAAAGTCTTTCCTTTCATGTAAAAAGCTGGTAAGAGAATTTGGCTTTCTGGGAACACAGAGCCATGCAGTGGACCCTTGTCTTGCTTCATTAATATGATAATGCTGACTGATAGTCAAATGGATGTAGCTGGATTGAAATAACATTATGCTATAAAGTAAAATATTAAGCTATTTATGAGGACACTGATAACAAGAAATGAGCTGGGCTGAGGATTTAACATAATGGTTATATAAATAATTTTCATGCTTGAAGCTTCAAAGTCCCCAGCAACAACATAAACCAGAGCTAAGCAGTACTCTGAAGGAAAAAAGAAAAAAAGGAAGGAAAGAAGGAAGGAAGGAAGGAAGGAAGGAAGGAAGGAAGGGAGGGAGGGAGGGAGGGAGGAAGGAAAGGAGGGAGGGAGGAAGGAAGGAAGGAAAAGTAGCTATGAGGACCTCCAAAAGAACTAGATTGTCTGGAAGTTGGACGGTAGTGCAGCAGCTTAAGTGCAGGTGGCTCAAAGCACCAGGACAGGCGTAAGGATCCTGGTTCGAGTCCTCGGCTCCCCACCTGCAGGGGGGTTGCTTCACAAGCAGTGAAGCAGGTCTACAGGTGTCTATCTTTCTCTCCCCTACCCAACTACCACCCAACTCCCAAAATTATTAGTTCTAAAAGATTCTTGGTGGAAGTTCTAGGGTTTTCAATGTATAACATTTGTCATATGTAAACAGGAACAGAACTGTCTGGTACCTTCCAATGTGGATACCTTCTATTTCTTTGACGTCTAATTGCTCTTACTGGCACTTCCTATAATATTTTGAGTAAAAGTAGCAATAGTTGACATTCTTCTCTTACTCCTTGCTCTTTGATTAACCTTTTTTGCCCCGACCATTTTTGATCTGTGGCAGTGCTATGTATAAAGTACTAGACTCTCAAACATAAGGCCTGGAGCTTAATCCCAAGCATCAAATGTGCCAGAGTGATGCTCTAGTTCTCTCTCTCCCTACATCTCACTCTCAATAAATCTTTTAACAAATATTTTACCATTTCACCATCAAATATGCTGGTAACTACTAGATTGTCAAATTTAATCTTTATTATATAGAGATAATTTCTTCTATTCTTGGATTTGTTGAGTTTCTCTTTTTATCATAAAAGGTTATTGAATTTTGTCAGATACATTTGTATATCTGTTGACATAATCAGTGACTTTCATCAGGAACTGAATTAAATATGTTGCATCATCCTTTCATCAAAGGGATAAATGTGGTATGATATGTGACTGCGTTATTATCTAGTGAAGTTTGCTCACATTTTGTTAAGCATTTTCGCAGTCATGTTCATTATAGGTAGTGGCTTAGAATTCTTTTTTCTTTATATATATTTTTGCCTCCACGGTTATTGCTGGGGCTGGGTGCCTGCACTAGGAAGCCACTGCTCCTCGAGGCCATTTTTCCCCATTTTGTTGCCCTTGTTGTTACCTTTGTTGTTTTTGTTATTATTGTTGTCATTGCTGTTGTTGTTGCTAAATAGGACAGAGAGAAATGGAGAGAGGAGGGGAAGATAGAGAGGGGAAAAGAAAGACAGACGCCTGCAGACCTGCTTCACTGCCTGCAAAGGCACCTCCTTACAGGTGGGGAGCCGGGGCTCAAACCAGGATCCTTAGGCTGATCCTTGCACTTTGCACCATGTGCGCTTAATCTGCTGCACTAACCGCCTGGCCCCGTCTTTATATTTTATAAAGTTATTTTTATTACTGTATTTGCTAAGATAGAGAATTTGGGAGGAGATGGAGAAAATAGAGTGAAAAAGACAGAAAGACACCTGCAGAATTGATTCACCTCTTGTGAAAGTTTCCCCCTACAGGTAGGACTGGGAGCTTGAATTTGGGTCCTTGTGCATGGTAGCATGTGTGCTCAACCAAGTGTGCCACTACCCAGTCCCTGAACCTTTCTTTTCTTGTAGAGTCCTTAACGGGTATGATGCTCACCTTTTTAAATTACTTTGGAAGTCCTACCTCTAATAGTAGAAGATTTTGGAAAGAGTTGGTATTAATTCTTCTTTAAATATTTGGTAGAGGAGCCAGGTGGTGGTGCAGTGGGTTAAGTGAACACATTACAGTATATAAGGACACAGGTTTAAGCCCCTGGTCCCTACCTACAGGACGAAAGCTTCACAAGTGGTAAAGTCGTGCTGCAGGTGTCTCTCTAACTGTCCCTCTCTACCTCCCCCATCAATTTCTCTCTGTCTCTATCCAGTAAGAAATAAATAATAAATGTTTGGAATACAATCCATAAAGACAAATAGTTCTAGGTTTTTCTTCTTGTTTGGTTGATTGTTGACTTTCAAAGACATTCCCATTGCCTGATATACCATTCATTACTGATTGTTACCTATTAGAATTCTAAGTATACCTCATAGCTAATCAAATCCAAATTCTGGCAAAAGTAATTTTGTTTTTCTCTGCCCAACCACACCACATATATTGTCATTACAATTCACATAGTATTTCTTTTAAAAAGCTCCCCTTTTGGGGGGTTGGGCGGTGGCGCAGTGGGTTAAGAGCATGTGGCGCAAAGCACAGGGACCGGCGTGGGGATCCGGGTTCGAGCCCCCGGCTCCCCACCTGCAGGGGAGTCACTTCACAGGCAGTGAAGCAGGTCTGCAGGTGTCTGTCTTTCTCTCCCCCTCTCTGTCTTCCCCTCCTCTCTCCATTTCTCTCTGTTCTGCCCAGCAACAGACGACATCAACAATGGCAATAATGATGGCCACAGCAAGGCTACAACAACAAGGGCAACAAAAGGGGGAAAGAATGGCCTCCAGGAGTGGTGGATTCATGGTGCAGGCACCGAGCCCAGCAATAACCCTGGAGGAAAGGAAAAAAAAATTTTTTTTAAAGCCCTCCCTTTTAAGGGAAATAATGGGGATTATCCACGTTTACCTGATCTTTCTGCTATGTCCTGGGACTATATTACTGGCTAGTGCTCAAGTTGCCCTTTCACAACTGCTACTTCATTGTGTTCCCGTAGGACCAACAGCACAGAACCCAGTGACTTAGAGATAGCCGTCTTTTGAGCATCTTATTCTTTATTTGAGAACTTTTAAAGTTGGGATATGAGATGTGTTGCTCATACCCTCTATCCCTAAAGGAGAAACTGGGACTTGGAGTTTTCCTTCTCATTGTTTGCTGCTGTCCCTGGGCTATATGGTGAGGGTGAACTGTTTCTTAGTCATTATTAACCATTCGATGTGCACATTTTCTTAGGTTAAACTTATATCTATAAGTTACTCAGCTAGTTTCTAGATTTCTCCCTCAAGGAAAAAAAAATTCCATGTATAGCTACACATTCAGTGAGTCTATGGGAGGAGGAAAGTTCAACAGCCTTCTTTGTCATCCTTTTAGTCCAGATCCTGACAGATTTTTTTAAATTTTATTAGTGACTTAATAATGACGTACAAAATTATAAGACGACCAGGGTATAATTCCCTAGCTTTCCCACCATTGGGGTTCCACATCCCCATTCTTTACATTGGAAAATGCAGTTGTTCTTCCAAGATCACAGATATATGCTGACTATTACACACACATAATTTTTTGCCCAGTTTTCTATAGTCCTGTCTTCTCTCCCTTTCTAAGTCACACCTATACTTCTTACAACTTTCGAGTATCATTCCTTTTCCCCCTCTTCTCTCTCAGGGTCCTTATGGAATTGTAGTTCAGAGCCCTCTCGCCTGACAGATTGGATAGAGAGTACTGTATTCTCATAATGTTGAAAACTCCATTCATTCCTGACCTATAATATGAGAGTGGTGCTCTACCTAATAACCAAATAATAAATAAATAAATAAATATGAAACGAAGTAAATTATCACCTTTAATTCCCTCATTATAATAATTTATTTATTTTTAATAATAGTCTAAAGGTAGTCAGGCGGTAGCACAGCAGGTTAAGTACATGTGGCACAAAGCACAAGGACCAGTGCAAGGATCCCGGTTCAAGTCCCCCGGCTCCCCACCTGCAGGGGAGTCGTTTCACAAGCAATGAAGCAGGTCTGCAGGTGTCTATCTTTCTCTCCCCCTCTCTGTCTTCCCCTCCTCTCTCCATTTCTCTCTGTCCTGACAACGACGACAACATCAATAACAACAACAATAATAACTACAACAATAAAAAACAAGGGCAACAAAGGGGAATAAATATTAAAATAATAATAATAATATAAGTACATTTATTTCTATCATGTAGTGGGTATAAATTGTATCTGGTAATTTTAAGTAATTTTAAACTATTCATAGGTATGCATACTATGAGACTCAGGAGTTTTAACAATTTATTAAAATCATGTGATCTGTAAAATGTTTTAGAAATAAAGATTCTGCTTTAAGGTCATTACTTTCAGTTCAACTTGGCATTAATTTCCTTGAATTCCCTTTACCAAACACAAAAAGACAATGAGTGGTGGGAGAGTAATTTAAATGTTCCTATGGTGCTTGTAAGATGGCAGTGCTGTGCTTCCTTATTTCACTGCAGACAACACTTCCATATACCAAGGGGATAATTTTTTCTTCCAAGAGACTCTAGCAGATAAATTTTTATTGGTGTAAATAATTCATCAGCTTGTTATAATGAAACCACTTTACATTAAACATTTCCTTGCTCTGTTTTAAATGCACACAGAGATATTCGACTAGATACAACTAATATCTGATGCAATCTGGAAGTTTTCCAGTTTATGATGAGTTGTAACTCTTCTAGGAACTGATTCCATTACTAAGGGAGTCGATTAAACATTTTCCAGTAAAAGAAAAGCTAAGCATAGTGTAGAGAAAGGAACAAAGAAAATAATGGAGCTTTGCTGGTCATTATGTTGATCTGAGGGATTTCATAGTCACAGCACATCTGGAGCTTTAGTTTTTAAGTTGATCTTTCAGAGACTGTGAAGGAGATTAAAATTTATGTAGGGCAAATATAACTCTCAATAAAGTTAAGGGGCAGTAATAAGTTTCCCTATTTGGTAGTTCTCATCTTAATGTAGCTCATATAGAATGGAAAATAATATTATGTAAAGTCTAAACTCTTTTTTTGAGACTTCATTTCAAATCTGAAGAGTGTGTTTATATAACTCTATAGAGGCCTATCTGATTGAACATCTAAATTCTGAAATCATTTTCTTTGAAGAGGAAGCACTCTTCTCGAGTGACAAGTTGTTCTTGGCTTGATATATACTCAGTCTTAGTAGAAAAATTCAGCCACTGATCCTAGAGGATCTATTGCCAAACTTCCCAGCACAAGCCTGGCCTCTTCCATCACTACCACTTTTGACATATAACAGGCTTCATGCTGATTTCTTGATGTACAGTAATTTGAGTCTTGTTTAATATTTTTGTACTTGTCTGGCATCAAAGGGGGCCTTGGGGATGAATTCCCAAAGGGGATATTTCTGCAAACTCAAATGAAGTTTATAAATATTTTATTCAACTTGTGATTAAATGTGATATTTGGTTCCTGATGCTGACATGCCATTAGAATACATAGGAAGAGAAGAGAGATCAATATTCTCAGTCCTAGGACTTACAGTTTTCCTGAGGCTAAAATCTGAGAAAGGCATTAAATATACTGAATATAGGTGAAGCCATATCGAGAACAGCACCATATGACATGAGAAAAGGTACACATCAGAATCTTGCTTTATTTCAATATCTAGTGTCTATATTAGCCAGAATCCTAGGTCATAGTATGTATGCCTTTTAGGAGCTAATTACTAGAATAATCTGGTAAGCATGGCCTTTCCTGCATAGCAATTTGTCTTACTTGCAGCAGGAATAGACAAGATATATTTTCACTTATTAATTTACAGTATAATAGCAAAGAAAAAGTAATCACTTGTGCTCTACTGAATCACATTTCATTCCCTGAGTTGAAATTTTTATTTATTATTCTTTTAAAATATTTTTATTATCTTTATTTATTTACTGAATAGAGACAGTCAGAAATTGAGAGAGAAGGGGAGATAGAGAAGAAGAGAGACAGAGAGACACCTACAACAGTGCTTCACCACTTGCAAAGCTTTCTCCATGTAGGTAGGGACAGGGGACTTGAACATGGGTTCTTGTGCTTTGTAACGTGTTCTCAACCAGGTGTGCCACCACCCATCCCTTTATAACTCTTTACTAATCTGGTATGCCATGACAGATCATTTTGTCGTGCATTTATATATGCACAAGAATTCATATATATATATATATATATGTGTGTGTGTGTGTGTGTGTGTGTGAAACCATAAAACTTTTAATATTTGTATACTCAATCATTTTTGTTAGCATAAATACAATTATACAGTATTTATTACTTGGGCTCTGTCCTGCACACTGGATGTTCCTCACCTCTCACTTTTCCTATGAACACAGTGATAAAAATGCTGAAATTCATTACATACTTTAGAGGACATTTAGTTTTCTCTAAATAGTGCAAGTTCCCTTTCTTTCTCTCTCTTTCTCTTCCTTATTTCCTTCTTTCCTTTCTATTTTTTTCTTTTTTCTCTCTCCCTTTCCTTTTTTTCTCCTTTCTATTCTCTTTCTATTGCTCTTTCCTCCTCTCTTTCTCTCTCTCTCTTCTTTTACTCTCTATTTTTCCCTTTCTTTACTTATTTATTTCTTTCTTTCTCCTTTCTTTTCTCTTTCTTTTAGATATGGACAGAGAGTGAATGAGGCCACAGCATCAAACTTCTTTCAGTATGTTGGAGGCCAGACTCAAACTTGGGTTATGCATAAAGCAAAGCAACACATTATCCTAGTGAGTTATTTTACCAGCCTCAAATAGCACACATTTTATAAGTTATTCCCTTGGATAATGTCGATGACATGGTCATGACAGGTTTTTTTGCTAGATATTTATTGTGTGGCCTTCACCAAAGAGACTCTTCCCATTTATTCAGTGTGCTTATATTATAGTTAACGCACATGAAAGGTGCTAAAACAGACATATCAGTTAAGCCATGAATGTTGTAAATTACACATTTTTAAATATTAATTTGCATAAGGATCAATGTGGAAATTTCTGAAAAGGCAAATTTCAAGATTATATTTCCAAAACCTTGCTTTAGTCTGTCAAGATGGGGCTCCCCAGAATCTACATATAAATAAAACCTTCTGCATCCCTCAACGACCCTGAGTCCATGCTCCCAGAGGGATAGAGAATGGGAAAGCTATCAGGGGAGGGGGTGGGTTATGGGGATTGGGTGTTGGGAATTGTGTGGAGTTGTACCCCTCCTACCTTATGCTTTTGTTCACTAATCCTTTCTTAAATAAAAAATTAAAAAAAAAAAAAAAAACATTAACAGATGGTTTTCTAGAGACAGTCTATGAATCAAGAGCTCCTAAATCAGTTTCAGAAACACTGTGATAGAAATTTATCAGTAAAGATTAGCATTCAGTGATGTTAACATAGAAAAAAACAGTGAGGCTGTTCATGACTTGCTGTAAAAGTATTTTTGAAACATAAAGTAAAATTTGGGCTGGATTTGGTATATTGCACCAAAGCAAAGGCCTTCGGGGAAAAAGTCTGGGAGAGAAGGAGAGATGGGAGGGGAAGGAGAGTGGAAGGAAAGGGAGTGGGACTGAGTATTGATGTATGATGGTGAAAAATAACCTAAATTGTTAGTGACAGTATTTTGTAGATGCCTGTCACGGTGTGATGAGAATTCACTCATTTGTCCACTATTATTCTGTAAACTATTAACCCCCAATAAAATTATTTTTAAAAAAAGAACATAGCATATGATAAAATACTTCTCACAATTGAATTTGGCTTGTTTGTTTTTAATCTAGCTTTAGAGAAGTAATTGAATGTTAGCTTACTGGATAGAAGTTCTCTCTGTAGTCTTAAAGAATGATGTTTTTCTATTTAAATAGTAATACAATAGTTCAAGTTAAATTAATTTCATTGAATAAAATCACAAAATCAGTGACTCATAGCACTGGAAACCTTTCAAGTACAAAATGGTGACTACTAGCATGTTTTTTTTTTCTTTTTTTTACAAAATGTAGAAAAAAAAAAGAACAACCTAATCTGAACAAATAGAAGAAAATATTTCTGAGTAAAAAAATTTTGGAAATTAAATTAAAAAAATTGAGAGTTTCAAATCAATGATCTTTTTCATGTCAGTTTTATTTGGGGGTTAATGGTTTATAGTGCAGTTATTGACACATGGATACAATTTCTCATCTCCCTGTGAAAGTTTTCTGCAGAAGACTTACTCACAACCTACTTCCTTTAAAATCATCATGCACCAAGACTCCTTCTTCCCTCCTTCCCCTTCCTTCAGCCCCCTCCCTCTCCTACCTTCCCCAGAGTCTTTTGCTTTGATGCAACACACCATGCTTAGTCCACATTTCACTTTTTATTTTCCCTCCCTGTCCCTATATATTAAATCCCGACTTTATATGAGATCATTCCATATTTGTCCATCTATCTTTTTAGCTTATCTCACCTAACCTGATGTCATAAAGTTTCATCTAAGCTGATTCAAAGGGGGGACATCTTCATCATTTGTAAAACAGCTGAAGTATTCAATTGCTATGTCTGTTTTTTATTAGCTAGATCTACTCTGAATATATGCAGTCTTTTTATAAAGCATTTAAAATAAATACTAGCATAATATTCACTAGTTCTTAAAGAAGTATAGATTAATGCCATGCCATTATTTATCTTGTAATTATGAAGTAGTAAAACCAAAGGCAATAAGCCAGAATGGAATTTGTTCATTGCCTTATTTTATAATTTAATTTCTTTTTTTTTAAATTATCTTCATTTGTTGGATAGAAACAGTCAGAAACCACTCACAAAGCTTTCCCCCGGCAGGTGGGGACTGGGACTCGAACATGGGTCTTTGTGTGTTGCAATATGTATGCTCAACCAGGCACACCACGACCCAGCCCCTTATAATTTAATTTCTTTTAAAAAATTTTTAATCTTTATATATTTGATAGAGACAGCCTGAAATTGAGAAGAAGGGGGAGATAGAGAGAGAAGACAGAGAGACACCTGCAGCACTGTTTCACCCCTTGTGAGGCTTTCCCCCTGCAGGTGGGGACCAGGGGCTTGAACCAGGGTCCTTGCTCACTAAAACATATGCGCTCAACCAAGTGCACCACCACCTGGCCCCTATAATTTAATTTCTATCATAGATAGACTTTTTGCATCAAAGCAGACCAAGACCAGTTTTTAAAAAAGACTCTGTTAAATATATGCCAGAGGTAATGGTATAGATCAAATTAAGAAATTAAAGACTTTCACAAAAGAACACATCTATCCATTATTACCTTGATCAAGTACCCAAAGAGGACTAGAAACTTGGAAATCACCCTGAACCACTTTATAGTCATTACTACCTAAAAGAAGGTCACTGTTAAAGTGCTCAGTCTCTGACTGTCAGAGAAATGCAAGTAAAGGCAACAATGAGATACCACTTTCATCTCTATAACTTCCATTTTTGTGTACTATAGTCAGTTTTACAGGTGTTTCCAATTTTATTGATGCTAGAATAATACTTTTAGTGGTACTATTTTGGGCTGATATTTGAGGAAATAAATGTGAGATATATTAATCTCAAAACCATGTTTATTAATTGTTTGTTATTACCCACAGGAAAACTCCCTGAGCCTGGCATATGGGCTCTTCTTGATCTGATGTTTTTCCACCTGCCTAGCCACCTGAGGTTATATATATGCAACTTAGTCACAGTAGTCTGAGTACCATATTCATTATTCACATGATATGATTATTTTATGTTCATTCCTAGCTTGTTTTATTCTTCTACACGTTTATTCATCCATCTGTCTAGGATGCACATGAAGCCAACTTGTATACTCTGTTCTTTCTAAATAGAAATAGGCAACTTCTCTTTTGTTTCCCTTAAAGATCAGGCAACTAGTTTAAGAATTGTGAAATTATCTATTTTTATATACTCTCCAACTACACTATCAAGTTATTGTAAGCAGCTATGTCACTAATCACTTATATATATGACTATATATATATATATATATATATATATATATATATATTCATAGTCTCTGATGTGTAGTTTTAATGTTTCAGTTAAATGAATGAAATAAATCTTTGTAAGTTTATGCCAGTCAGTCTCTTTTGGAAAATGAAGCTATGCTATAGTATTGAGTTTGATAATCATTTAAGAGTTAATAATGACTATCAGACTTGCCTGTAAGATTGTGGAACTTGAGAACTGGATTTATGATAAAATAGTGTCTGCATCCCTAATGGATTACTATGCACCAAACACATAAGTAAGAAATTTAAATATTTTGCATCATGTAGTATTTAACTTAAATGTCATTTTGGACATCTTTCAACTGATTTCATAATATTTTGATTTGTATTTACAAATACCAACAAGAATATTTAATACATTGTGGTGTTACAGCATGAATTTTTAAATAAAGCACAATTGTCAAAAAAAAAAAAAAAAGACACACACACACAGAGAGAGAGAGAAGAAAGAAAGAAAACTTGATGTATACCTGGGACCATTTCTCCTGGTATGTCTTAAACACAAATGCTTGTTTTTATAGCATCACAAGGCTGTAAAATTGACAAAAGCAAAATTTCTTTTTTCCTTCCCCAGAGTATGTCAACTTAGTTTTTAATCTTTCCACTTCTTGTGGCTATAGAATTCCAGAAATGACTTTTTGGAAAGTGTGGAGAAAGTGTCTGGAGTTTGGGATCCTTTTATCTTAGATTTTATCTCCATCTCTTAGCATGCCAATAGGGTGTCTCTGCTCCAGAGGACTTCTACTCTTTGGTTAAAGCCAGGTTTCCTAGCCCTCTGCTTTACTGCAGAAATTTTTCAAAAATGCCTCCAGCAAATGTCAGTTTATAATTCACACCTCTCTACCATCCAGGTTCTAGTTCTCTGTCTTTCTCATTACTTTGCTTCCTGTTAGCAAAGCACCTTGCGGAACAATGGTATGCTACAAAGTAATTCAAATATGGTCTAAATTTGGGATTTTAATATGCTGCTATAATAATTATGTTATCATAACAATAATTGGACAATTACACAGATGAATGTCAACGGCTGACAACAGAATTCTGATGATCAGTATATGTTATTGAAAATTAGATTTCTGAGAGATAAGAATTATAAATATAGAATATCTCCTTAATTATCCCATGTAGATATGAATCTGTTTTATATACAAAAATACAGGAAATATGTATGCATATATACTATCTCTGAAGTGAATTAAATTGAGGAGGCACTCTGATCAAAAAGAATGATAGTAAACTAGTAATATATTAAAAAGATTAATTAGTGATAAAACTATGAAAGTTTATAATTACATGCATAATATACATGTTAGGGTAAAAGTTAATGGTTAGGAGATTATAAATTTTATATCAAAGTAATATTATAGGATTCATTTTTTTAACATTAAATACAAGATATTTTTACGCAAAGGATGCAAAACTGGAAAAACATGATGTATGTTGTGTATTACTGTGCTTGAACAGTTATTTGTTGACAAGAGAAAGGCCCCAAATGTATTTAGTATTCATAGATCTATGGAAAAAAAATAAATAGGGGCTGGGCAGTGGCACACCTGGTTTACTGCATATGTTGCAATGCACAAGTACCCGGGTTCAAGCCCCCAGTCCCCACCTGCAGGGGGAAAGCTTCACAAGTGGTGAATGAGCTACAGGTGTCTCTCTGTCTCTCTTCCTTTCTATCTCCCCCTTCCCTCTGATTTCTGGCTGTTTCTATCCAATGAAGAAAAAAATAATTTTAATAAATAAATAAATGTAGCTTTGAAAATTTGAAATTAGCATCAGAAAAAAAAAATCACTACTGTTAGTCACCAGCCCTGCCCCCCACACCTCCTTTCCTTTCTTTTATCGAATCACAGGCATAGCTGTATAAAAAAGTTTATTATCTTGAGAACTACTAGGACTGATTATATAACTCACTAATAGAAAATGGTAGGAAAACCCTATCAGATGTATATATTATGGATCTAGGAGGATTCTATCCACTGTCCATTTCTCCTCAGTTAAGCAGCCTTGGCCCAGTCACAGTCAAAAGAACATGGTTGCTCTCAGGGAGAGGTTTTTCACATCCTTCCAAAGTTTAAACCTCAGACCAGACCAATATTTTGCTCTTCTTCTTTTTTTTTTTTTTTAATTTAAGAAAGGATTAATTAACAAAACCATAGGGTAGGAGGGGTACAACTACACACAATTCCCACCACCCATTCTCCATATCCCACCCCTTCCCCTGATAGCTTTCCCATTCTCCATCCCTCTGGGAGCATGGACCCAGGGTCATTGTGGGTTGCAGAAGGTAGAAGGTCTGGCTTCTGTAATTGCTTCCCCGCTGAACATGGGCGTTGACTGGTCGGTCCATACTCCCAGTCTGCCTCTCTCTTTCCCTAGTAAGGTGTGTCTCTGGGGAAGCTGAGCTCTAGGACATATTGGTGGGGTCTTCAATCCAGGGAAGCCTGGCCAGTATCCTGATGGCATCTGGAACCTGGTGACTGAAAAGAAAGTTAACATACAAAGCCAAACAAATTGTTGAGCAATCATGGACCCAAAGCTTGGAATAGTGGAGAGGAAGTGTTAGGGGGGTACTCACTGCAAACCCAGTGTACTTCTGCTTTGAGGTATATATTTTGCAGTAGTTTATGGATACGTGTGAACATATACTCTCTCTCACAGAAACTGGTGTATATCTAGGTTTTGGGACTTCGTTAGAAAGTGAACCACCTGAGATGAAATTAGAGTATACTATGAAAGGAAAGGTCTCACCTGAGTAATGAAGCTGAAGGGTTGTCATTCCACACGTGAAGTCTCTGAACACAGTCTGAAGTGAAGTATGTTGAGGTGGCAGTCATTGCGTTGGTTAAGTTGTGATCAGCAGATGCAATATTATTTGATATGGATTGGGAGATGCATACGGGAAAGTGGGCCCTATCCAAGGGTTCCAGGACTGGGGGAAGTAGAGACTCTATAGTGGAGATGTGAGGTTCCTGCTGTCTTAGGGTTCCAAAAGACAATCAAGAGTTAATGTTATCACATTAATTGGTAATGAACTTTGAAAAGTCCTTTTGTTAGGGTTTGGAGTATAGTACCCAGTATCTTGTATATAGCTGTGTTATTGGATGCTTCTGATCTACTTGGTCTAGGCTTTTGAGCATGTCTGCATATCAATTACACAGCCTATATTTTAAAAAGATTCAGTTTGTGTTATGAAAAACTTTGAGACATACAATTGATTTTCCCCTTCTCATATTAATTAACTAGTGATTTATATGTCTACATTTTGCTAGGAGTGTACATAAACACCATTCCCACCACCAAAAGATGTGACCCATCCCTCCCATCCTCCACTGGCCCAGGAAGCTGCATGTCTACCCCTCACCACAGGGCTTTTACTTTGGTGCCCTACTTACAATTTGGTCAGGTCCTGCTTTTAGTTTCCCTTTCAGATCTTCTTCCTCAACTTCTCTTGATGAGTGGGATCATCCCATACTCATCTTTATCTTTCTGACTTAGTTCACTTAACATAATTCCTTCTAGCTCTGTCCAAGATGGGTCAGAGAAGGTGGGTACATTGTTCTTGATAGCTGCATAGTATTCCATTGTGTATATATACCACAGCTTTCTCAGCCACTCATCTGTTGTTGGGCACCTGGGTTGCTTCCAGGTTTTAGCTATTATGAATTGTGCGGCTATGAACATAGGAGTACACACCTCTTTTTGGTTGGGTGTTATGGAGTCCTTGGGGTATAACCCCAGGATAGGAATTACTGGATCATATGGAAAGTCCATATCTAGCTTTCTGAGAGTTTTCCAGACTGCTTTCCAAGAGGCTGTGCCAATTTACATTCCCACCAGCAATGTAAAAGGGTTCCTCTGTCCCCACAACCTCTCCAGCAGTTGTTGCTGCTGTCCTTTTTGATGTATGCCATTCTTACAGGAGTGAGGTAGTATCTTAGTGTTGTCTTAATTTGCATTTCTCTGACAATCAGTGACCTTGAGCAGTTTTTATATGTTTGTTAGCATTTTGGATCTCCTCTGTAGTGAATGTTTTGTTCATATCCTCTGCCTATTTTTGGATGGGGTCATTTGCTTTTTTGGTGCTAAGTTTGCTGAGCTCTTTATATATTTTGGTGATTAGTTTCTTGTCTGATGTATGGCATATAAAGATCTTCTCCCATTCTGTGAGGGGTCTCTTTGTTTGTTTAATAGTTTCTTTGGATGTGCAGAAGCTTTTCAATTTGATGTAGTCCCATTGGTTTGTTTCTGCTTTAGTCTTCCTTGCAATTGGGTTTGATTCATCAAAGATGTCCTTGAGGTGTAGTTGGGAAAGTGTTTTACCAATGTTTTCCTCTAAGTATTTGATTGTTTCTGGTCTGACATCTAGGTCTTTGATCCATTTGGAGTTGATTTTTGTTTCTGGTGAGATAAAGTGGTTCAATTTCATTCTTCTGCATGTTTCAACCCAGTTTTCCCAGCACCATTTATTGAAGAGAGCCTCCTTTTTCCATTTAATCCTTTGGGCCCCCTTATCAAAGATTAGATGTCCATAGGTGTGGATATTTATTTCTGGGCTTTCAATTCTGTTCCACTGGTCTGTGTGCCTATTTTTGTTCCAGTACCATGCTGTTTTGATGATGATGGCTTTATAATATAGTTTAAGGTCTGGGAGTGTGATGCCTCCATTTCTGTTTCTTTTCCTTAAGATGGTTTTGGCAATTCTAGGTGTTTTCATGTTCCAGATAAATGATTGTAGTGTTTGTTCTATTCTCTTAAAGAAGCTTGGTGGAACTTTGATGGGTATTGCATTAAATTTGTATATGGCTCTGGGGAGAATATTCATTTTGATGATATTTATTCTTCCAATCCATGAGCATGGGATATCTTTCCATTTCTTGGTATCAGTTTCTATTTCCTTGAGTAGCGACTCATAGTTTTCAGCATACAAGTCTTTTACTTCTTTGGTCAACTTTATTCCTAGGTATTTGATTGATTTTGCTGAAACAGTAAATGGAAGTGATTTCTGGATGTCTTCTTCTTCAGATTTAGTGTTTGCATAAGAAATGCCACTGATTTTTGTACATTGATTTTGTAGCCTGATACCTTGCTATATTGCCTAATAACTTCCAGTACTTTTCTGCTGGATTCTTTAGGTTTTTCTATGTATAATATCATATCATCTGCAAATAGAGCTTGACTTCATCCCTTCCAATCTGTATTCTTTGATTTCTTTCTCTTGCCTGATTGCTATGGCAAGAACTTCCAATACTATGTTGAAGAGTAATGGTGAAAGTGGACAGCCTTGTCTAGTCCCTGATCTGAGGGGGAATGCTTTCAGCTTCTGTCCATTGAGTATGATGTTGGCTGTAGGTTTGCTATATATATATCTTGAGGAATTTCCCATGTATTCCCATTTTTTGTAGAGTTTTGAGCATGAATGGGTGTTGGATTTTGTCAAAGGCTTTCTCTGCATCTATTGAGATAATCATGTGATTTTTGGCTTTGCTTTTATTGATGTAGTGAATGACATTGATTGACTTACGGATGTTGAACCAGCCTTGCATTCCTGGGATGAATCCCACTTGGTCATGATGAGCAATCTTTTTGATATGTTGCTGTATCCGGTTGGCCAAGATCTCGTTTAATATTTTGGCATCTATGTTCATCAGAGATATTGGTCTGTAGTTTTCCTTTTTAGTTGTGTCCCTATTATGTTTTGGTATCAGGGTAATGTTGGCTTCATAGAAGGTGGAAGGGAGTATTCCTGTTTCTTCAATCTTATGGAAAAGCTTAATAAGTATGGGTGCTAACTATTTCCTGAAAGTTTTGTAGAATTCGTTTGTGAAGCCATCTGGTCCAGGACTTTTGGTGTTGGGGAGATTCTTAATAATGGTTACAATTTCTTTGTCTGTGATTGGTGCATTAAGATTTTGTAGTTCTTTTTGGTTTAGTTTTGGAAGGGCATATGCTTCTAGGAATTGTTCCATTTCTTCCAGATTCTCTAGCTTGGTGGCGTATAATTCTTTATAGAAGTTTCACAGGATTCTCTGGATTTCTGTGGTGTCAGTTGTGATATCTCCTGCATCGTTTACAATTCTATTAATTTGAGTTTTCTCTCTTTTTTGTTTGGTGAGTCTGGCTAGGGGTTTGTCAATTCTGTTTAATCTTTTAAAGAACCAACATTTGGCTTCATTGATCTTTGGTATGGTTCTTTTATTTTCGATGCTGTTTATTTCTGCTCAAACTTAGTGATTACTGTTCTTCTGGTTGCTTTAGTGTTCCTTTGTTCCTCTTCCTCTAAGTCCTTGAGATGTGCAGTAAGCTCGTTCATTTGAGCTTCTTTTTGGTGTTTAATATGTGATTGTATGGCTATAAGTTTCCCTCTCAGTACTGTGTCCCAAATATTTTGATAGGTTGTGTCTTCATTTTCATTTGTTTCAGGAACATTTGAATTTCCTGCTTGAGTGAGTCTCTGAACCAGTGGTTCTTAAGGAGCATGTTGTTTAGTTTCCAAATTCTGTGACTTTTAACAATTTTCTGTTTGTTGTTAAATGTTAGTTTTACTCCACTGTGGTCTGAGAAGATACTTGGAATGATTTCAATGTCTTGAATTTATTGATGCTGTCTTTGTGGCCTAACATGTGTCTATCCTTGCGTATGTGTTATGTGGATTTGAAAAGAATGTGTATTCCAGTTTTTTGGGGTGAAGGACTCTGAAAATGTCCAAGAGGTCCAGTCTTTCAATCTCTTCATTCAGTTCTCTTGTATCTTTACTGTTTCTCTGCTTTGTTGATCTGTCTAAGTGTGAGAGTGGGATATTGAAGTCTCCCACTATTATTGTGTTACTATTGATGTATTTTTGAAATTCGTTCAGTAGGTGCTAAATGTATTTAGATGGTCCCTCATTGAGTGCATAGATGTTAATAATTGTTAAGTCTTCTTGGCTGATTGATCCTCTACTCATTATGTAATGTCCTTGCCTATCTTATATTACTTTATTTAGTTTAAAATCTATCGTGTCTGAGATGAGAATGGCTGTTCCTACCCTTTTTTGTGGTCCGTTAGCCTGTATGATAGTTTTCCATCCTTTCACTTTAAGTCTGTGTTTATCTTGTTGTGACAGATGGGATTCTTGCAAGCAGCATATGGTTGGGTTATGTTTTCTGATCCATCCCCCTACCCTGTGCCTTTTGATGGGTGATTTTAAGCCATTGACATTTATTGATATTATGGATTTAATGTATTGTAGTGCCATTGTTCACAAAAAAATTTTTGTTTGCTCTGATATATTGCAAGTATTATAGTGATGTTCTTGTTTATAAGAGGTCTTTAGAACCTCTTTCAGGGCTGGCTTGGTGATGGTTGCCTCCTTTAACTGTTGTTTGTCTAAGAAGGTTTTGATGCCCCCATCAAGTTTGAATGAAAGTCTAGCAGGATATATTATCCTTGGTTGAAACCCTTTTTCATTCAGGACTCAATAGAAATCTTGCCATTCCCTTCTGGCTTTTAGAGTTAGAGTGGAGAAGTCTGCAGATAACCTTATGGGTTTTCCCTTGTATGTGACTTCTTGTTTCTCTCTTGCAGCCTTTAGGATCCTTTCTTTATCCTTACTTCTTCTCATTGTGACTATGATGTGTCTTGGTGTCTTCAGGTCTGGGTTGATTCTGTTTGGTACTCTCTGGGCCTCTTGAATCTTGATGTCCTTTCTGTTATTCAGGTCTGGGGAGTTTTCTTCTATTATTTCCTCTAGAATGTTTGCTTCCCCTTCCTCTTTTTCTTCCTCTGGCAGGCCAATTATACGAATATTACTTCTATTGAGATCATCCCATATGTCTCTGTTGTTGTTTTCAGTGTCTCTCAGTCTCTTTTTAAGCTCTTTCACCTCTGTCTACGTTTTCTGTAACTCATCCTCTGTGTGACTAATTCTGTTTTCTGCTTCTGTTAGTCTGCTTTCCCTTGTCTCAGCTTCTTTCTTCATTACAGCTATTTCAGCTTTCAGTTCTCTAATTGCCTCAAGATAATCAGTATTTTCCTTGGGGGTCTCAAATGTTGTTTCCCTAATACTGCCATTCCTTTCCTCCAATGTTGTTTTCATTTCTGTGATTAATAAGTTTATTATTGCTTGCATACTTTTCTTATCTATGGTTACTTCTGGCTGATTTGTAGTTTCTTCTGGCTGATTTGTAGTTTCTTCTGGGCTCTTGTCTTCATTCATTGGAGTAGCAGTTTTATTTGTTTTTGATCTTCCCATTTTTTTGATTTATGTGTTTCTTTTTTTTTTATATACTCTGTTGTTCCTCAGTTGTTGTGTCTTGAGTACAAGCAACACTGTTCTAAATACCTTTATGACAATTGCACTCACCAACCTCAGGAATTACAGTAGCAACTGAAGCAAGTATTGAAGCAGTTTAATTGTTACCACTTAGCCAAACAATTTCTCCAGTCCATGAAAAAATAGTAACCAAATCCCAGTGAATAAGAAAGAGAAAAGAAAGAAGGGATAGCAAGAATAGACAGTTATGCAAATCTACTATCCACTGTATATTCTAGAGGTAACAAGAGGGGAAAGGGAACTAGAGCAGAAATACACACATAGAGAGTCCACTCTGAGTCAGATTTCTTCCCCAAAATAATTCACAAATTCAGAAAGGCAAAGAAGAAGGAAGGAAGAAGTGTATGACAAGATTAAAAAAAAAAGAAAAGAAAAAGAAAGAAGGGACAAGAGAGAGAAAAGGGAAAATATAAGAAAAAGAGCTGTAATTAAAGAGCAGTTAAAGGAAAGGTTTTTTTTATTACTTTATTTTTAATTTAATTTAATTTTTTTGATTAGCTAGGAGGGGGAGCTAGGGGAGAGTCTGTAGAGGATGTAGGATTAAGGAGACAAGTTCCTCTCACAATAGATAAGATGCCCACTACCCTAGCACTGAAATATATTCTAAGAGTTAATTCTGATCAACCTAAAGGGGTGGAAGATATATGCCTTTATATAATATTAATAGTAAAATAGAGCAGGATAAAATAAAATAAAATAAAATAAAATAAAAACCCTGTCCCAGATTACCTCAATCAGAGGCCGCTGATTGTTAAGAATGTAAAAAAAAAAAAAAAAAAAAAAAAACCTCAGGACTAGACAAGGATAGCTGAAATAGACAGTTATGCAAATCTACTATCCACTGTATATTCTAGGGGTGGATAAAGGAGGAAGGGACGTTGTGCAGAGACACTCGCAGTGAGAGTCCACATTGAGTCAGAATTCTTCCCCAAAATAATTCCCAAATGTGTATCAGTGAATTCAAAAAAGCACACTGTTTGGTGGTGTGGGGGCTGGGGGCTGTGGCTTTGGAAGCTGTAGGATTAAGGAGGAAAGGATGACAAGAATGAGAATAAGAAAAAAAAAGAAAGAGAGAAAAGAAAAAGATAAGAAAAAGAACAGTCATAAAAGAGCAGTGAAAGGAAAGGGTTTTTTTTTTTAAATTTATTTATTTTTGATTATTTAATTAGCTATGCGGGGTGAGGTGGGGTGGGTGGCTACTTAGAAAGAAAAAAGGCCAGAGGTTTCAGAAGGGTATAGACTTAGAATGAATGATACTCCCTGGTGGGACAGGAATTTGGTAAAGAAAGAAGCTCCTAGCAGGGGAGCCTGCTAGGAGCTGGTCCCCAGGGACTGGTTATGGTAGGAGGGGGGTAAGGGGGAGGAGGTATGCTTAAAAATTAAAAGGAAAAAAAATTGTTTCCCCTTTTATCTTACTCTAGTTCTTAACCCAAATTAAGTTATAGTCACCTCCTTGGTGTCACCGCTCGGACCCCTTATTGACTGGCCTACTAAAGGCAGAAAATCCTACCATTTCCAGGACATGTGGTCAGAGCTCAAGCCACTAGCAGCTTCTCAGTCCGCCATCTTCCAGGAGCCAATTTCTCTCTTCTTAATACTTCAGAGTCCACATCAGTATTCTGGGGATTTTAATTTATCATTATAGTCAAATAAAACTCTGAAAAAAATAGAAAAGAATCTTTCTGCTCTGTTATTTTGCTGATACTATGTTTTAGTGAGTATTCACTAAAATTTATTAGAAATGATTAGTGAGGCAGATAAAACTTTAACACATAGAAGCATGCAAATTAATTCCTTTTCAATATATCAGAAATAATACACTATTATTTGGAGGAAATGCAAAGCACTATAAAATACAACTAAAAATAACTACAATAGATATAACAAAATTATATACTGAACATCACAGAATTTTAAAAAAATATTTAAAGAAATTGAAAAATCACTATTTTACTTAAAGTTACATCAAGTCAATATTGTAGAATTAAATCCACTAGTAACTGATTAATACATGTAATTAATTAAAGAATTTGTTGTATAATTTAACAACTGGTTTAAAGATCATTTATAGTTTATTAAATATATCCCGTTAACTTTTTGTAAAGATAACTTAAGGAAATTACTGAAATAATACAAATGAAACAGTCTTAAGTCAACTTTAAAATAGTTCAATGTACAACAAATACAAAAAGCAGAGATTTTTAATAAGAGAATAAAATGTAAAAATGAAATATAGAACAAAATCAGAGCTTGTATAATTGAAAATTTAGTGTGTGGGAAGGAAGATATTTTGAATCCTCTATGAAATGTTGGCATTCCTTAAAGTGTGATTTATGTAATAGCAAAGGTAAACAACATAATTTTATGTGAGTCAGATGAGACTATTTAAATTTGAAAAACCATTTGTTATTGTAGCCTACGTAAGTTTATATAAGAAGTGTCTCTACTCACTTGTTACTCTAGCAAATGTCATGAATTATGCTTTAGGACACAGCTAGATAAAAAGTGGATTTAAATGAAATCTGATTTAAATAAAATATAAATGTTCAGTGCAAGTGAAAATGAATACCATAATAAGACTGCTGTATTTTCTGAAGGACAGTATGATGAATTCATTTGGAGAAATTTTCAGCGAGGCTCATAATTCAGAATTTTTAGCAGACAAGTTCTAGGAGAAATACATTTTAAATGTTTTTAATAATATACTATACTATAATCTAGCAAAAAATTTTTCAATAGTCACTTATCAAAAGAGTATTTTTTAGATAAGCCTGGAACTCATTTACACAAACAGAAAAAAATAGCATCAGATTTTATCCCCTAATAGTTAAATATATAACTTAAGAAAAAGTATAAAACTGTTATGTAAATATTCAACAGAAACAAATAAACCTAAGGTAATAATTACCATGTGTAAATTACTTGATGAATATGAAGATCTTACACAAATGACGAAATAGCTGAATGGAAACCTGAACAATGACTAGAGAGAGGTTATTCACTTCGATATCCTAATGAGGTGAAGCAAGCAATGTTCTGCTATACAAATAGTAGGAAATAATATGCCATTTTTCTAATAATATCAGGAATATTGGGGAATTATCTTTTAATTAGGGGTATTATGGAAAAGTATTCTAATATAATGTTGAGGATGTTTTACTACCTGCAAAAGGTATTCAGGTCATAAATTAAATTGTTCTTGGATCCTGAATTGGTTGTAAAATCCAGGTATTTAATATTTGATTTCATGCATTCAGGGTAAGGATACTTTTGAATATGAGAGGTCTTTGTTGTTGTTTTTGCTGTTGTTTGTTTGTTTTAGCAGCACTGGACCCTTGATGAATCCACTGTACCCAGCCCAATTTTTTTACTTACTTATTTTTTTCAGAGAGAGACACCATAGCACTGCTCCATCATTTGTAAAGCTTCCCCTGATAACAGGATGTGGTGTTAGGGCTTAAAGCTGGGATTGCTCACATGGTAAAGTAGGCTCTTACCAGTTAGACTATCTCTTGCCAGTTAGTCCACTGCAAGAACTTTTCTTTTTGTAATTAAAATGTTTTTATTTGACAAAAGATTTAAAAATGACAAGACATGAATATGCTTTAACAAAACCTAAAGTTGGTAATAACTATATGAAAATATGGAGCTAAACTGTTAAAATCAGTTAAATGAAAATGTAAAAATAATGAAATCTTCATGTATTAGTATCTCAGTGACTTATAAAGTCAACAATATGCAATATTGTGTCTGGATGGAAAGAAATAATTAAAATAAAATGGTAGAAAAATGATTCATGTAACCCAGCTTGAGCCCCAGTGTCCTATCAGAGTACATGGTGGTTTGGGGTTAAGTTCTGGTGTCATGATGTCTTTCCTCGCTCTCTCTCTTCCTCTCTTTCTGTGCATATAAGGGTAAGTGGGAGTCTTACATTTTCTTTTATTTTTATTTATTTATTTAAGAAAGGAGACATTAACAAAACTGTAGGATAAGAGGGGTACAGCTCCACACAATTCCTACCTCTGGATCTCCGTATCCCATCCCCTCTCCTGATAGCTTTCCCATTCTCTATCCCTCTGGGAGCATGGACCCAGGGTCATTGTGGGTTGCAGAAGGTCAAAGGTCTGGCTTCTGTAATTGCTTCCCTGCTGAACATGGGCGTTGACTGGTTGATCCATACTCCCAGTCCGCCTCTTTCTTTCCCTAGTAGGGTGGGGCTCTGGGGAAGCAGAGCTCCAGGACACATTGGTGGGGTCCTCTGTCCAGGGAAGTCTGGTCAGCATCATGCTAGCATTCAGGACCTGGTGGCTGAAAAGAGAGTTAACATACAAAGCCAAACAAGTTGTTGAACAATCATGGACCTAAAGGCTGGAATAGTGCAGATGAAGTGTTGGGGGTACTCGCTGCATGCTCTTGTGTACTTCTGCTTTCAGGTATATATTTTTCCCTGGTTTATGGGCACGTGTGAACATATGCTCTATTTCAGGGGACCTGGTCTATATCTAGGTTTGGGGACTTTATTGGGGAGTGGACCACCTGGAATGGAATTAGAGAATACTATGAAAGGAAAGGTCTCACCCGAGTGATGAAGCTAAAGGGTTTTCATTCCACACCTGAAGTCTCTGGTCACAGTCTGAAGTGAAGCATGCTGGGTGGCACTCTTTGCATTGATTAGGTTGCAATCCGCAGGTGCAATATTATTTGATTTGAATTGAGAGAAGCATGAAGGAAAGTGAGCCCCACCCTAAGGTTACAGGACTGGGGGAAACATAGGATCTTTAGTGGAAATGTGAGGTTCCTGCTGTCTTAGGGTTCAAGAAGACAATGGATAGTTATTGTTATCATCACATTATTTGGTAATTGGGTTAACTTTGAAAAGTCCCTTTGTTAGGGTTTGCTGTATAATACCCAGCATCTTGTATATAGCTGTGCTAAGGGTTGCTTCTGTTCTCCCTGATCTAGGCTTTTGAGAGAGTCAACCTATCAAAGACTCAGTCGATGTATTAAAAAGACTCAGTCTGTTTTAAAAAGTTCCAGACATATAATCAATTTTTCCCTCTCATATTAATTAAATAGTGGTTTATATGTTTACACTTTAATAGGAGTGTAGATAAACACCATTCTGACCACCAAAAGACTGTGTCCCATCACACCCCGACCATCCCCACCACCCCCACCACCCCCAAGCTAGGACATTTGGCTTCCTGGGAGTCTTACATTTTAAGACCTGGTTGATCTCTGGTTCTGACATATGACAGAGCTGAGTGATACTGTCGATTTTCTCCCTCTCATAAAAATAAGCATATAGATAAAACTTTTTAAGGGGGTTGGGCAGAAGCACAGTGGGTTAAACACATGTTGGGCAAAGCACAAGGACCAGCAGAAGGATCCTGGTTCCAGCCTCAGGCTCCCCACCTGCAGGGGAGTCCCTTCACAGGTAGTGAAGCAGGTCTGCAGGTGTGTTTCTCTCCCCTTCTCTGTCTATCCCTCCTCTCTACATTTCTCTCTGTACTATCCAACAACGAATGACATCAACAACAACAATAATAACCGCTAGAAGGCTATAACACAAGGGCAACAAAAGGGGAAAAATGGCCTCCAGGAGCAGTGGATTCATGGTGCAGGCACTGAGCCCCAGCAATAACTTTGGAGGAAAAAAAATTAAATCAAGATGGCAGTTTGATAATTTATAATAAGTTTTATTTTGATTTTAGGCTATATTTTACTTCAGTAAATTTATTTGGGAATGAAAGAATGCTCTTTTTGCTTGGCCAAAGTTGTTTTATTGACATAAAATTTTCACAACATAATTTCACCATTTTAACCATTTTATATGTAGCATTAAATGAATTTTAGAAAGCTCAAAATTTAGTCATTATCACATTTAATTTCAGAACACTTCCATCCTTTCAAAAAGAAAGTGAGTAAATAGGTAACCAATATCAGTACAACCCTCCCCTTCCATTTCATGGAAGTTGCTAGTATGCCCTCTGACTCTATGGTTTTGCCTACTTTAGAGAACCATAAAATTAAAATTGTACAATACATGCCTTTCCTGACTGATTTATTTCATTTTGTATACTGTTTCCACTGTTCCTTCCTAGCTGGTCAGGTATCTTAACTTTGTTAGTTTTTTTTTTGTGGGTGGATAATTAGAATATTTCTTGGTGTATGCATTTCTGGATCTATTCTTCGATATTCTATAAACTCCTTGTATTTTTATATGTTTCCAGGTCTATATCTGGGGAAATTTATATATTTTTTAAATTTTTATATTTATTTTCCCTTTTGTTGCCTCCCCTTTTTATTGTTGTTATTTTTTTTAATTTCTTTATTGGGGAATTAATGTTTTATATTCTACAGTAAATACAACAATTTGTACATGCATAACATTTCCCAGTTTTCCATATAACAATAAAACCCCCACTAAGTCCTAGGTAGTCCTTCTTGGAGATGTATTCTCCCTAACTACCCACCCCAGAGTCTTTTACTTTGGTGGAATACGCCAATTCCAGTTCAGGTTCTACTTGTGTTTTCTCTTCTGATCTTGTTTTTCAACTTCTTCCTGAGAATGCGATCATCCCATATTCATCCTTCTGTTTCTGACTTATTTCACTTAACATGAATTTTTCAAGGTCCATCCAAGACTGGCTGAAAAAGGAGAAATCTCCATTTTTTATAGCTGAGTAACATATATATATATATATATATATATATATATATATATATATATACCACAACTTACTCAGCTACTCATCTGTTGTTGAACACCTGGGTTGCTTCCAGGTTTTGGCTATTACAAATTGTGCTGCCAAGAACATATGTGTACACAGATCTTTTTGGATGAGTGTGTTGGGTTCCATAGGATATATCCCCAGGAGAGGAATTGCAGGATCATAGGCTAGGTCCATTTCTAGCCTTCTGAGAATTCTCCAGACTGTTCTCCACAGAGTTTGGACCAATTTACATTCCCACTAGCAGTGTAGGAGGGTTCTTTTGACCCCACACCCTCTCCAGCATTTGCTGCTGCTACCTTTTGTGATGTATGACATTCTCACAGGAGTAAAGTGGTATCTCATTGTTATCTTTATTTGCATTTCTCTGACAATCAAAGACTTAAAGCATTTTTCATGTGTTACTTGGCCTTTTGGATCTCTTCTGTGGTGAATACTCTGTCCATGTCCTCCCCCATTTTTGGATGGGGTTATTTGTTGTCTTGTTGTTGAGATTTGCAAATTCTTTATATATTCTGATTATTAGCCTCTTGTCTGATGTATGGCATGAAAAGATCTTCTCCCATTCTGTGAGGGGTCTCTTGGTTTGGGTAGTCGTTTTTTTAGCTGTGGAAAAGCTTTTTAAATTGATGTAGTCCCATAGGTTTATGCTTGCCTTTGTCTTCTTTGTAATAGGATTCGTTTCATTGAAGATGTCTTTAAAATTTATGCAGAGAAGAGTTCTGCCAATATTTTCCTCTAAGTATCTGATAGCTTGTGGTCTAACATCCAAGTCCTTGATCCACTTGGAATTTACTTTTGTATTTGGTGAAATACAGTGATTCAGTTTCATTCTTCTGCATGTTTCAACCCATTTTTTCCAACACCATTTGTTGAGGAGACTCTGCTTTCCCCATTTAATATTCTGGGCACCTTTGTCAAAGATTAGATGTCCATAGGTGTGTAGGCTTACTTCTGGGCTCTCAATTCTATTCCACTGGTTAGTGTGTCTATTCATGTTCCAGTACCAAGCAGTTTTGATGACAATGGCCCTTCAACATTTTAGCATCTATGTTCATCAGAGATATTGGTCTGTGGTTTTCTTTTATGGTTGTGTCCCTGTCTGCTTTTGGTATCAGAGTGATGTTGGCTTCATAGAAGCTGGCAGGGAGTATTCCAGTGTCTTCAATGTTCTGGAAGACTTTTAAAAGTAGAGGTTCTTCCTTGAAGGTTTTGTAGAATTCATTTGTAAAACCGTCTGGTCCAGGACTTTTATTTTTGGGAAGATTTTTGATAACTGTTTCATTTTCATTAGCTGTGATGGGCCTGGTCATGTTATCTACTTCCTCTTTACTTAGTTTTGGAAGTTGGTATGTATCTAGGAAATCGTCCATTCTTCCAGATTTTTTAGCTTGGTGGCATATAGTTGTTCATAGAAGCCTCACATGATATGTTGAATTTCTGTGGTGTCTGTTGTGATATCTCCTCTTTCATTTGCTATCTGATTTACTTGGGTCTTCTCCATTTTTTGTTTTGTTCACTCTTTCAAAGAACCAGCATTTACTTTCGTTGATCTTTTGTATGATTTTCTTATTCTCAATGTTATTTATTTCTGCCCTAACTTTAGTGATTTTTGTCCTTCTGTCTGCTTTAGGGTTCCTTTGTTCTTCTTCTTCTAGGTCTTTAAGATGTGCAATCAGGCTGTTTATTTGTGCTTTTTCTTGTTTCCTAATGTGTGCTTGTATGGGTATGAATTTCCCTGTCAGTACTGCCTTAGCTGTGTCCCAAACATTTTGATAGCTTGTGTCTTCATTTTCATTGAACTCTCGAAACATTTTGATTTCTTTCTTGATTTCCTTTTTGACTCACTAGTTGTTAAAGAGTGTACTGTTGAGCTTCCATATTTTGGGACTATTACTAATTTTTGTTGATTGTTAAGTGTTAGTTTAATTCCACTGTGGTCTGAGAAGATGCTTGGGATGATTTCAATGCTCTTGAATTTTCTGATGCTGTCTTTGTGGCCTAACATATGGTCTATCCTTGAGAATGACCCATGTGGACTTGAGTAAAATGTGTATTCCAGTTTCTTGGGATGAATGTGTCTGAAAATGTCCAATAGTTCTAGTTTATCTATCTCCTCATTTAGCTCCCTCATGTCTTTATTGATTTTCTGCCTGGATGATCTGTCAAGTTGAGAGAGTGGGGTGTTGAAGTCCCCTACTATGACTGTGTTGCTGTTAATATATTTCTGTAGCTCTTTCACTAGACGTTTGATGTATTTAGATGGCTTCTCATTGGGTGCATAGATATTAATAATTGTTAAGTCCTCTTGATTGACTGATCCTCTGAGCATTAAGTAGTGTCCATTCCTATCTTTTCTAATCTTATCTATTTTAAAGTCTATCATGTCAGATATGAGAATAGCTGTTCCAGCCCTTTTTTGTGGGCCATTGGCCTGTATGATTGTTTTCCATCCTTTCACTTTGAGTCTGTGTATGTCTTGTTGAGTTAGGTGGGTTTCCTGTAGACAGCATATTGTTGGGTTGTGTTTTCTGATCCATCTTCCTACTCTGTGTCTTTTAGTAGGTGAATTCAGGCCACTGACATTTATTGATATCAAAGATTGAAGATATTTTAACACCATTCTTGTAGATTTTTAGAGTGTTCTGATATATGGCCTATTTATGGTGGTCTGACTGTTTGTAGGAGACCTTTCAGAACTTCTTTAAGGGTGGCTTGGTGATAGTTAATTCCTTCAATTGTTGCTTGTCTGAGAATGTTTTTATGCCTCCATCTAGTCTGAATGACAGTCTACCAGAATACAGTATTTTTGTTTGAAAGCCTTTCTCATTGAGTACTCGATAGATATCTTACCATTCTCTTCTGGCCTGTATTGTTTGTGTGGAGAAGTCAGCTGCTATTTAATAATAATGTATTTTGTTCTTGTTGAGAAAAGTGCTATGTAGATATGTTTCTTTTAATTTATTTATAGTGTTATCCAAGTCTGTCACGAAACTGTGAGGATGTGGTTGAGCTCAGCAGGGCTCATAAAACACCCCACATTCCTGATACTATGGCCTATCTACATAATCATCGTTTTGCCTGAAAGATCCCCACCCATTTCATTACTTTGATATATCTTCTTTCTACCCTCAAGACCTTCCCTGCCTACAGGGTAGTATTAATCCTACCAGTTAAAACCCTCACTACAGTTGCTAAGGAAGTTTCTACCTTCCCAGCCCCCTTTTGCCTTTCTCTGCCTCTTTCCTAGCCATTTTTGTTTCCGACTTGCCACTTCTGGGTCTGCCCTTTAAAAGTCTTGGCTCAGGGAGTTGGGCTGTAGTGCAGCAGGTTAAGCGCAGGTGGCACAAAGTACAAGGACTGGCATAAGGATCCGGTTTGAACCCTGGTTCCCCACCTGCAGGGGAGTCGCTTCACAGGCGGTGAAGCAGGTCTGCAGGTGTCTATCTTTCTCTCCTCCTCTCTGTCTTCCCCTCCTCTCTCCATTTCTCTCTGTCCTATCCAACAACGATGACAACAACAATAATAAGTACAACAATAAAAAACAACAACAAGGGCAACAAAAGGGAATAAATAAAAAAATAATAATAATAAAAGCCTTGGCTCTCTGATCAATAAAGAGAATTGCATTGCCTCACACCACGTCTTTGGTTCCTGAGTCATCTCCTCGCTTTACTGAGTTAGTATCAGCTCAGGCCAACTCTTATCACATTCTCTCCAACCCAGAGAGTATGTGCTCGGGAAGAGGCATCCCACCACTAGCACAGCACAAGTCTTCTAATTATTTTATTAATTTCTACCTAGTTTTTCTATCCAGTACAAAATCCAGTACTTATTCCAGTACTTATATCCTCAACTGCTATTATTCGACTTGTTATTCTTGTTTAATGTATTTTGGGTACTTCTTTTTAGGTATAGATTTGTTTATAATTATATATTCTTGATATAGCCTTATTTTAATCACATAAAGAATGTCTTTTTATGCTTATTTAAGATCCTTTTTTATTTTTTATTTATAAAAAGGAAATATTGACAAAACCATAGGATAAGAGGGGTATACCTCCACACAGTTCCCATCACCAGACTCTGTATCCCATCCCCTCCCTTGATAGCTTTCCTATTCTTTAACCCTCTGGGAGGATGGACCCAAGGCCATTGTGGGATGCAGAAGGTGGAAGGTCTGGCTTCTGTAATTGTTTCCTCGATGAACATGGGCATTGACAGGTAGATTCATAATCCCAGCCTGCCTCTCTCTTCCCCTAGTGGGTTGGGACTCAGGAGAATCAGAGCTCCAGGAAACACTGGTGGGGCTGTCTGTCCAGGGAAGTCTGGTTGGCATCATGCTAGCATCTGGAACCCGGTGGCTGAAAAGAGAGTTAACATATACAGCCAAACAAGTTGTTGACTAATCATGAACCTACAGGCTGGAGTAGTACAGATGAAGAGTTGGGGGGTCTCCATTTTGTAGATATCTAGTAGGCATATTTTAGTTATATTCTAAAGGGCTTGTGGATATTCTAGCTTTTTTTAATATTTATTTATTCCCTTTTGTTGCACTTTTTGTTTTATTGTTATTGCTGTTATTGATGTCGTTGTTATTGATGTCGTTGTTGTTGGACAGGACAGAGAGAAATGGAGAGAGGAGGGGAAGATAGAGAGGGGGAGAGAAAGATAGACACCTGCAGAACTGCTTCACTGCCTTTGAAGTGACTCTCCTGCAGGTGGGGAGCTGGCAGCTTGAACCGGTATCCTTCTGCCATTCCTTGTGCTTTGCGTCAGGTGTACTTAACCTGCTGCGCTACCTCCCAACTCCCTAGTTGTTGTTTTTTTTTGTTTTGTTTTCTCTTTTCCCTGAGCCTTCAATATGATATGTAGGTGGATCCTAGTTATTGTCTGGGGGGATGATGTCATGGCTGGAAAAAGGAGCAAATAGCTGGATATGGGAAAAGAGTAGCTCCTTAATATGGGGAAGGTGTATAGATATAGTTGACTGTAAACCCCATCTATTTGTTGTGATCTGGGTCCCATATTCAGTTTATAAAACTATGTGACCTCTGCATCCCTGTATATCTGAGCTCACATTCTATGGGCATGAGTAGGAATGTTCCATTCTGCTCCAATATCAGGACCCATCTTCCTCAGGTGTAGCATAGAGTATGTTGTCCAGCCTCCCTTTAGAGGATGGAACATTCTCTACCATTGTTGATCCAAGTTGAGGGCAAGGTCCTATGGGGCCCACAAAGGGGTCTATTTTGTTGTTCCTGATAGAGATGACTGGTAACAATGTAGAGAGGTATTTATTCGAGTTCTAGGCCCATCATGTCTGTTTGGGAATCTCAGGACTCCCTGACTAGGGCCCCAGCTGATAGGGAAGCCTGATAGTGACTAAAGAGTCATTAAAGTATACCAGTCTCTTACCCTTATTCAGCTTTTGCAGTCCTTGCTTTGATAAGGTTAGCTTTGGAGTGAGTGAGAGAACTGTAATAGGAAATAGGTGAGGAGGGTATATCTAAGCCTAAGTAGACACTATTTCATTAGGAACTTTATACTGACTCACTGCAGACTATTGTATACTTTTGCTTTCAGGTATATATTTTCCCTAATTTATGGATACATGTGAACATATGTTCTATCTCATGGGACCTGGTCTATATCTAGGTGTTAGGACTGTGTTAGGATGTTAACTACCTGGAATGGGATCTATTCTTTTATTTTTTATTTTATTTTTTAAAATATTTTATTTGTTTATGAATGAGAAAGATAGGAGAAGAGAGACAAAGAACCAGACATCACTCTAGTACATTTGTTGCCAGGGATTGAACTTGGGACCTCATGCTTGAGAACCCAGTGCTTTATCCATTGAGCCACCTCCCGGACCACATATTCTTTGATTTTTAACTTACTTGTGTCACTGAAAATAAGGTGAAATGTTTTTACATATCATATAGTATGCTTATCCAATAGTTGACGTCAACAAAAAATTATTCACAAACTATACTAAAGTTTATAAGTGTCTTTATCATTTGAATGGTTTAATAACAACTTATTACATTTCTGTAAGGACAATCAGAGATATTTACATTCAATTAATGAGCTTCTGAAACACAAAGGATGAAATATATGCCAATATAATATATAGAACAAGTATTTGGAAATGAAAAGTAAAAGCATGGATTCAGGGCAAAAGCTGCAAAGGAAATGACAGATGTTGAAGCCAAGTGTTCACATGAAAGCAAGAACACTCTGCTGTTGACTAGTGCCAATGGCAGCCATTTGTGGAGGTCTTCAAAAGTAATTTTTTTGGACTATGAACAGAAATGCCACCTGGAAAACGACAATGGAAAATTACTAAGTACAGTGATTAAAATGAAGGGCACATACATTGTAAATCTATACAGATATTCCTGGAATGAAAGTTCTGTCATGCATCTGAATGCATTTCCTATTCATTTTATAACTGTTAAGAATCTTGAGGCAGATACATTTTAAAACTTGTGAATTATGTGGTATCCCATAAGAAAGGAATTGAGTTTGTAGTATTCTGTTTTTCTTTTTTTTTTTTTTTAAGTAACTGCAATATTATATAGCATAAGTTTCAGATGTGTGTTGTTGAAAATTGGCATGCATATATGTCAAATTAAGTTTGCCACTCAAAGTCTTTGTGCTTATGGGAAAAAATAATAAAAGAGCTTGGGAGTCAGGCGGTAGGTCAGCGGGTTAAGCACAGGTGGTGCTAAAAACAAAATCCCCGTTCGAGCCTCTGGCTCCACACCTGCAGGGGAGTCGCTTCACAGGCGATGAAGCAGGTCTGCAGGTGTCTATCTTTCTCTCCCCTTCCCTGTCTTCCCCTCTCTCCCCATTTCTCTCTGTCCTATCCAACAGCAACATCAATAACAACAACAATAACCCTGGAGGAAAAAAAAAAACACAACAAGGGAAACAAAATGGAATAAATAAAAGGGGGATTCGTTGCCCTAGTTTCTGTAGCCTCGCTGCGGTTAATATTATTACCATTGTTGACGTTGTTCGCTGTTGGATAGGACAGAGAGAAATGGAGAGAGGAAGGGAAGAAAGAGAGGGGGAGAGAAAGATAGACACCTGCAGACCTGCTTCGCCGCCTGTGAAGCGACTCCCCTGCAGGTGGGGAGCAAGGGGCTCGAACTGGGATCCTTATCCTGGTCCTTGCGCTTTGCGCCACCTGCACTTAACCCGCTGCGCTACCGCCCAACTCCTTAAATAAATATTTTAATTATTTAACTTAGGAATTTATAAATAAAAGGAAGTACAGGATTATAGCTCACAGAAAAGTTCTATATTTCTTTTTGAAGGCACACCATATTACCATTTCCATAAGAAATACTCTGATTATATTTATATACAATTCTCCAGTTCATTAAAATATATAATTTATTTACATAAATGGTAGTATAGTATATGCACTTGTGGAACTTTGTTTTCCCTCACCAATTTTATTTCAAAGTCTGTCCATGCTATATACTTCTAGTTAAATAGGACAGGTTAAATAACATATTAATTTATATTTCCTCTGTAAATTCCAGAAAATTTCAGTAAAGGAATATACCCAAGAGACTAAAGAGTGTATATTGTGGTGACAATGAAGCAATTGAGCCCACAAATTGTGGGTTTAATACAGATGGATCTGTGGTGATGAATGTGGCAAATTCCCTAAATCCTGTTTTCATATTAATGGAAGTGCCTGATCCCACAGCTCTGAGGAAAGACTTGGTGCTGTGGTCTTTTTACCCCCCCATCTCTGTATTTGAAAAAGTCAGTCAAGTACAGTGACTCACCAGAGAAAACTTAAACTAGTATCAACTATGGTATAGTTAACAACCCCTGATCTGAACCCATTAAAAGTATCAAGATCATGACAACCACTGGAAAAATGTAGTGATGGCTACAGAAATGGAAAAAAAAAAGATGTGATGACTAAGTGTTATGGGTAGACTTTGGAACATGATTAGGTTTGGGACACTGAGAAATATTTTAAATCTAGTGACAGGTTAATAAAGACTTTTTCTAGTATTGTATCAATGTAATTTAGTTAATAGTGTAGTTCCAAACATTTCTCAGTTTGGAAAAATATTATATATATATATATATATATATATATATATATATATATATATATATATAGTCAGGGCGAATGTAAGAAGATATTCAAGAAGACTTTGTATGACTTTCATGACAATTTTTGTTGTTCTGTTATTTCAAAATAACTAGAAAGAAATATTTAAAGTAGGAATGGGAGTAAAGTAGTACTGGGAGCTATACGATTATGGGACATTGGGAAAGAGCTTATGTGAAGGTATTTGCGTAAAGTCTTATTTGAGGTAAAGGAATAAGTCAGAGAGGTCTGTGAGAAGATAAATGTCAGAAGAACAGCAATATCTTTGTGTCTGCAATGAAGTAACGAGGAATAACAAAGTGTTAACTTGTATTCTTGAATAAGAGTAGAAAATAGTTCCTATAAAAGTACAGAAAATGCTATATGTATTTTTATCTAGACAAGAAGCCAGTAGAGGGCTTTGAGTAGAGAAGTAATATGGCCAGACCCCTCTTTCATTCTATATATTTTTTCCTAGATTTTGTATCTATAAAGACTTATTCTGGAGGACTTGGAGGCGGTGAAGTACATAAAATGTTGGACTCTCAAATTTGAGGTCCTGGGTTCAATTCCTGGCATAGCATGTGCCCAAGTGATGCTCATTTTATTGAGGGGGTAACAGTATACCACACAGTTGTCTACCCATGGGTGTAATTTCCCAACTCCATGTGGTTGGTATTCTGACAACACTAGTGAGTCCAGAGTAGAGACAGACCAGAAGAGCAAAGCAGGCTGGCAAAACAGTTCACTTGGATAGTATGCTGCTTTTTCATGCATTTGATCGAGGTTTGAGCCCGGCCCTCATTGAGATTAAGGAAGCTTTAGTGCTGTGATATCTTCTTCCATTTGCTTGCTGTATTCCCCCTCCCCACCCCTCCAAAAAAAAATAGTTAATCCACAACAGTGACACTCTGGTGATTAAAAAAAAAATGTCAATCTACATCAGTGAAACTCTGGTGATAAATAATAAGAATAAGAATAAGAATAAGAATAAGAAGAAGAAGAAGAAGAAGAAGAAGAAGAAGAAGGAGAAGAAAGTAAAACAACCCTGGAAAAGCAGTTATAGAGTTATCATGACAGTCCAGATCACTCGATCATTATTGAGCTGTCCTGCCAGTAGTATTAGACATGAGAAGTTTTCAGATTTTTGTACTTACTCAATGTAAGGAAATGAGTGAAGAATAGCAAAGCACTGATCTACTGCCCATGGAGTTTTCCTTTTTGTTTCCATTTGATGCCAAGGATTGAGCACAAAGTAGTTCAAGCAAGGCAAGGCAATACAGCTAAGGCACCTCCTCCATAGACCCAAATTTTCTAGGATAGAGTCAATAGTAGTGGCTTTGAGACAGATTGTGGGATGTAAAATAAAATAAAAGACAAAGTGATAATGTTCCATGTTCCAGACCTGAACACTCCCCCCTGTTCTAGAGTCCTTTACTTTGGTGCAATATACCAAATCCACTCCAAATATATATATATATATATATAGTTATTTATGAGAGAGAGAATCAGAGATCTATTCTGGCACATGCAGTGCCAGGGATTGAACTGAGGACTGCTTATCTACAAATTCTGTGCTGTACCATTGGTACCTCCCTACCTCTGTTGCCATCGTTTTTCTTTTAAGCCACTCAGTTTTTTTTTCATTCAGTAAGATGGAGATATTTATGAGTGGAACAGAAGAGTTAATTTTAAACATGTGACATCTGAAATAGTTACTGCCTTTCAACCTATGATAATGACCGGAAATGGGCAGGGTCTCTGAATTGGGAGCCTGGGAGTAACCTGTAATTACGCTTCAAAAGAAACTCCCATATTTGAGACCTATATTATAAAGAAATACAAATATGCCTAGATATCTTTTGTATGGTAGAAATTTGGTGTATTGACCATGGGAATGAGAATAAGTGAATAGAATAAATTCTAGTAATTAGCCCTTGGAAACCAATGTATAAATCACAGGGAACTGAAAATGAACCAAAAGGAGAGACTAATGCAGGAAGAATGGACTGTGTGAATATAAGTGAAGAATGTGACCTGCCAACTCCCATGTCCACCAGAGAAACAATTACAGAAGCCGAAACTCCCATCTTGTGCACCCTAAAAAGAATTTTGGTCTATACTCCCAGAGGGTTAAATGATAAAGGAAGATGATTAGAGGACTCTGAACCCCAACTCTACTAAGACCTGAAGTGTTTGTCATAAAGAATCTTGTTTTCATACTATCAATGAAAAGAAAGTGACTCTGGAAAACACCAGAGGAATCCAAACACTGTTTCTCTTACCTGAGAGAGAAGATATAAGAAAAAAAAAAAAAGACACCAGGAAGTGATAATAGGGTTAGAAGTTACTTACAAAGGAAGTGAAGGTAAGCCCATTGAAAAATTTAAAAATATATATGTATATATTTGTAATATATGTATATATTTACATATAATATAAATATACAATATTTATATTATATAAATATATTTATATATAATATATTTAATATAAAATTTAAAATATATATATGGGGGTGGGGAGAGGGAGAGAGAGAGAGAAATTTTCCAGTGGGGGGGATAGGACACAGAACTCTGGTGGTGGGAACTATATGGAATTATCCACCTGTTAATCTTACAATTTTTTAAATCACTAATTTAAAATAAGAGAGAGAAAAAATAATGTGATTCTAGGAATGAAAGAACTGCTGTGTTGAATAGCTTATATTAAGTTGTGTACAGTTTTTCCATGAGAGGGGAGAAGATATGGTGAGAGAGATACTTCCAGCCTTGTTTTACACTTGTGAATCCCTGGGGTGGGGCAGAACATTTTAAATCTTCAAATTTTATTTTGAATTTTTCCATGAATTGCTTAAGAGTCAAATAATATAGTTTCAAACATTGGTCAAATCAAAGCTGTCCCCATATCAATGCAAAATATATAACTTATCCCCACTTTTGTAGCGCTCACATATTCTGTATAAGTTGAAATCTAATACATTTCATGGAACAGTCAAAATATTAACAATTTACGGCTGTTGTTACAGAATCTTTAATTTTACACTGAAAACACATATCAGTGAAATACACTATTGATATATTGAGAGTTTTGAGGACACACCACATATTCCTAAAATATAACGTTTGATCAATGTAAAATAGTTCTTATTCACCTTTAATGAAGAGAATGGGGTGAAAATTACATAAATGACTAAGGTACTACCTTATAGATACACATTTGTAATTTAACTCTCATGTTTGTATCATAATAATTCATTTACTTAGCAGGGGTTGATTTGTCAAATGAAGTGGAATCCCCCCACCCCCTCCCCTCTTTGGCTGGCTTAGGGAAACTAACTTCCAATCTCACAAAACTGCATAGGCGTTAATAATCCTTCTACCAAATATATTAACTATCCATTAAAAAATGTCAAATGTTAGTTCTGTTGAATTGAGTATAGTGATTTTTGTAAGTTGAGAAGAAATAAGCAGATCAGAAGAAATATTTTAATGACACATTGTGACATGCAAATGGCAGTGTTCAGATAACTGCATTGAGCTACTTTGTGTTGTATACGCCTTTTTTACAGATGTAGTTTTTAATTCCAGATGCTACATAAAATTATCACCATGGATTTACCATTTAAGATGCATTTTGAAGTTATTTTAGAAAAACAAAATTTAAATTTGTGTTATTCAAAACCACCATTGTAAAAAGAAAAAAGACAGTTTTATAACAAAGATCATACATGCACATGTTCCCTCCCCAAATTTATGAAGTTTTGGAATAGCAAAAGCTGATTTCATGAAATACATTATTTTGGCATCAGTGCTTCTGTAATTCCTGATGTTTCTCCTGACAATAATTCAGATTGTTGCTATAGGACTGTATGTTTGATTATTTGGATACCTGTCATGCATAACTGGAGGGGGCTGTAAAAAACAGGATTAATCAAAGTAGGATTATAATTTTCTGCAACACCTGTTTCGACCAGCTGCCTCTGATTGTAGATTCTATTCCTCTAGTCCTCCCAAATTACACAATAAAGCAATTTAGAAATCAGTGGAGAGTCCAATGTCACTGTGCCAGAATGGAAAGTCAAACATTAGAGCAGAGAAACCTCTGAGCTACCTGATTTAATTTGTTTAGATTATTCCAGAAAGAGAAGCACAAACACAGGATATATTGAAATATCTATGAAAATTTTCACTATTTTTTTAATTTAAGAAATAATTCTGCTCACTTATTAAGTACTCTGAGTATGTAAGTGAGGAGTGTGGCACATTTTCAGTCCCAAAGAAGCTTGCATTGTTGCTGGGAAGGCGATAGTTGAACAAATGTGTCAAATATTCAAGTTCACATGTATCAAAGAATGAGCAAAGAGAATTCCTAAAATATATCATGTAATTAGCATTTAGCATTTGATATGTTCCCTTCACTGAAATATATGTAGTACTACAAGGTGCATATCTTTAGCTTCTGTCATAAGAAGGCAATTCAAAGTCCATTGTCATATTCAAAGGGCATTCACACAAAAAGTGAAGAATTATGCCATATGTATGTACCAATGACATGCTGTATATATTACTCATGTGTCTGTATATACTGTTTCTTTAGAGCTGTGTGGATTACACACAAAAGGTAATAGTACATTCACATCTTTATATTTGAAAGTTGATTTTTATAACCAACATCTATTTAATCTGATCTTCAAGGAATTAGTTTTAATATGTTTGTCTTCAATTTATTTTTTCACTGTTTTTTTTCTCAGAATTGTAGGGGTAAACATATATTCTCAACTGCCTAGATCTAGTTTTCTATTCAGAACTAAACCAAGTTCGCATTTCACCCTATACTTTGAAATATAGATTAATATAATTAACTCTGTTTAATATGATAAAAATTCTAATTACATAGTGAACAAAAACAATGATTTGCAAAGAGATATAATCATCCAGTAAGTTAAGATTTTACTTTGGTTCATAAGAATAATACTTAGTACAGCTTCTATTAAAAAACTTTCCTTTTTTTATTAGCCTCAGAGGATAAAAATAAAAAAGTACCCTTAATAAAAATGCATTTAGAATTCTTTGTTGCTCCCTATAGTATGAAGTACTGTGAACTATACATTTGTGTTTGAAAATAGAAAACAGGGTTCAGCTAAGCATGTAATTTAGAACAAAATTCAGAAAACTCAAATTTCAGGTGTTTATTTCTAAACAAATATATTAATCATATAATTTTAATTTTATGCATTTGGTAGTCCATTTTACTTTTTAAAATATACATATTTTAAATTTTTGATAGAAAGAGAAATTTGAGGGGGTTGAGAGAAAGAGAAAGAGAGAGAGAGACCTCGGCAGTGCTCACTTTTGCCACTGGTAAAGCTTTCTGCTGCAGGTGGAGACTGGTCCTTCAACTTGGGTCCTTTCACGCTGTCATGTGTACATTCAACACGGTGTGCAACCACCTGGACCCTCGAGTTCATTTTAAAATGAACAATTTGAAATGCATTATATATTTTTGTATATGAACATCTTGTCACTCAGTTTTAAATTAGTATAAATAGTAACTATAAGTTTCTTTAAGTTGAAATCATTATGTAATATGTTTGAACTTGTTTAGATACCATAAGAGAGTCATCCCATAGTGACTAGATCTTTATTTATTTATGTATTTTGCTCCTCATTTTAGCTTAGTGTTCATTCAACTTCTACCTACAAATATTTGGTGAACACTTCATGGCAAGTGTACTTATTCAAGGCGACTTGTGCATATGAGTGCTCAAGTTTAGTTTTCTTCAAAGGTGAAGACAAATAGATGGAACTTAAACTGCTTATAAGTTGAAATATGCAGAAGAATGAAACTGAACCACTTTATCTCACCAGAAACAAACAAAAAAACAAACAAAAGAAATCCAAATGGATTAAGGGTCTGGATGTCAGACCAAAAAACTATCAAATATTTAGAGGAAAACATTGGTGGAATACTTTTCCAACTAAACCTCAAGGACATCTTTGATGATACAAACCCAATTGCAAGGAAAACTAAAACAAAAATAAATCTATGGGACTACATCAAATTGAAAAGCTTCTGCACAGCCAAAGAAACTATCACACAAATAAAGAGACCCCTTACAGAATGGGAGAAGATCTTCACATGCCATACATCAGACAAGAGGCTAATAACCAAAATATACAAAGAACTCAGCAAACTTAGCAACAAAAAAGCAAATGACACATCCAAAAATGGACAGAGGATATGAACAAAACATTCACTACAGACGCTAACAAAAACATGAAAAATTCCTTCAGGTCACCGATTATCAGAGACATGCAAATAAAGACAACATTGAGATAACACCTCACCCCTGTGAGAATGGCATACATCAAAAAGGACAGCAGCAACAAATGCTGGAGAGGCTGTGGGGAAAGAGGAACCCTTCTGCACTGATGGTGGGAATGTAAATTGGCCCAGCCTCTCTGGAGAGCAGTCTGGAGAACTCTCACAAGGCTAGACATGGACCTTCCATATGACCCAGTAATTCCTCTCCTAGGGATATATCCCAAGGACTCCATAGCACCCAGAAAATGTTCATAGCAGCACAATTCATAATAGCTAAAACCTGGAAGCAAACCTGGTGCCCAACAACAGGTGAATGGCTGAGAAAGCTATGGTATATTTACACAATGAAATACTACGCAGCTATTAAGAACAATGAATCCACCTTCTTTGACTCATCTTGGGTGGAGCTAGAAGTAATTATGTTAAGTGAGGTTAGTCAGAAAGACAAAGATAAGTATGGGATGATCCCACTCATAAACAGAAGTTGAGAAAGAAGAACAGAAAGGGAAATCAAAACAGGATCTGACTGAGTTTGGAGTTGGGCACCAAAGTAAAAATATCTGGGTGGAGGCTGAAAGTAGATGTTCAGTTTTACTGAGGGGAGGGGACACAATCCTTTGGTGGTGGGAATGGTGTTAATGTACACTCCTATTAACCTGTAGTCTCATAAATCACAATTTAATTAATATGAGAGAGGAAAATTGTTTGAATGCCTCAAACTTTCTTAAATTTGTTTTATTATCTTTATTTTATTTATTGGATACAGACAGCCAGAAATCTAGAGAGAAGGGGGTGATAGAGAGGGAGAGACAGAGTGACACCTGAAACATTGCTTCACCACTTGCAAAGCTTTCCCCCTGCAGGTGGGGAATGGGATCTCGAACCCAGGTCCTTGCCCGTTGTCACATGTGAGCTCAACCAAGTGCACCACCAGCTGGTCCCTGTCTCAAACATTTTAATGCACAGAGCATAAGCTGAGTATATGTTCCTTCAATTTAAGCACTTAAGTCTTCAAATTGGTAATTAGACTGAATTTTAACACTGGGCTCAACTGTTAATATATGTCTAACAATGAAATTTTCTTTGAGATGTTGACCCTACTAAGAGCTTAGACCAGGGAGAACAGAAGCAACCAGTGGTATTACTTAATAAGATACAGCCATATATATAACAAAGGACATAAATTATGGTGAGGTCTTTTATGATAAAACAAATTCTAACAATGGGATTTTCAAAGTTTACCCAATTGGCAAATAATTTGATTATAGCAATAACTATCTATTGCCTTCTTAAACCCTAAGAAAGCAGGAACCTCCCACTTCCCCTATAAAGCCTATATTTCCCCCAGTCCTGGAACCTCTAGGATGGGGCTCACTTTCCTGTATGCTTCTCTCAATTCATACCAAATGATATTGTGTCTGCTGATCCCAACCTAATCAGTTCAACAAGAGCCACTTCGGCAAGCTTCACTTTGGACTGTGTCCAGGCATGGAATGTCAACCCTTCAGCTCCATTACTCAGATGAAACCTTTCTTTTCTCATAGGAACCCTTAATTACATTTCAGGTGGTCCACATCCTAACAAAGCCCCCAAACCTAGAAATAGACCAGGTCCCATGAAATAGTCCAGATGTACACATGTATCCATAAATTAGGGCAAAATATATACCCTGAAGCAAAAGTGCACGATAGTTTGCATTGACTCAATAAATGAAGCAAGCAAGTAGAAAGACCTAAAAAGACACCATAAAGTACCTGATGATAGTTTCTACTTAGACTTAGATACCCTCCTCACCTACTTCCTATTACACTTCCCTCAGTCACTCCAAAGCTAACCTTATTGAAGTAAGTACTGCAAAAGCTAAATAAGGGTAAGAGACTGGCATACTTTAATGATGACTCTTTAGTCACTCTCAGGCCACCCCATCATCTGGGGCCCTAGTCAAGGGTCCTGGGATTCCTATACAGAAATAATGGGCCTAGACCTCAAATAGATAACCTCTCTCCATTGTCACAGGTCATCTCCATTAGGAACAGCATAATGGACCCCTTTGTGGGCCCCTATAGGACCTTGCCCTCAATGTGGAATGACAATGGTAGAGAATGTTCCATACTCCAAATGGAGGTTGGATAACATTATCTACCACCTGAGGAAGATGGTTCAGAAATTGGTGCAACTTGGAACTTTCCTACTCATGACCACAGAATGTGAGCTTGGACCCACAGGGATGTAGAGGCTACATAGATAGGTTCCTATGCTGAATATGGGCCCCATATCAAATCAGTGGGGTTTACAGTCAACAATATTTATATAATTTTCCCATATTTGGGAGATACTCCCTTCCCTGTTCTAGCTTTCTAGCCCTTTTTCCAGCCATGACATCATCTCCCAGACAATAACTTGGGTCCATCCATATTAGATGTCAGGCCCAGGAAAAACTGGTAAAGTTATGGGCCCCTTGAAATATAACTAAAATAGAACTAATAGCTATTTCCACAATGGAGACCCCAAATCTTCATCTGTAATATTCTTGAGGTTCATGATTATTCAACAGTTTCTTTGACTTTATATGTTAACTCTTTTTTCAGCCACCAGCTTCCCGACACTACCATGATGCCAACCGGACTTCCCTGGGCAGACAACCCCACCAATATGTCCTGGAGCCCCACTTCCCAAGAGCTCTGCCCCACTAGGGAAAAAAAGAAACAGGCTGGGAGTATGGAATTATAGAAGTCAGACCTTCCACCTTCTGCACCCCATCAGAACCCTGGGCCCATACTCCCAGAGGATTAAATAATAGGAAAGTTATCAGGGGAGGAGATGGGATAAGAGTACTGGTGGTGGGAACTGTGTGGAATCATACCCCTCTTATTCTATGGTCTTTTCAGTGTTTTCATTTTATAAATAAAAATGTTTTAAAAATTGCTTTTAAGAGTCCTTGTATATGATGAACTGTTATGTATTGTTAAGGAATTACAGAATAATAATATATGTAGGGTTTTCTCTCAAAAATTCAAATGCACTATTGAGGGATTAATAAAAAAGAAACAATGATAAATAAATTTGCAGTTTTATATAATGAAAATAAAATGTAAGCTATCATATGGCAATGTGTATGTATATACACGTGTAGAATATATTACAGCTTTAAAACACATTATTTCATTGATTTGCATTTTCTTTTACTCATGTATTTGTTATACATCACCTACACCCATGGTATTTGGTCCTGCTAATTAAAATGACAAAAGCACAGCAGGTTGGCACTAATATTAGAGATCAAATAGGATGATCTCAACTGTGATTGTCATTTCTTTCAGCTAACTCATTCCTATAATAGCTACAATAAGTTATTCCAAACTTCCTGCTTTTACATTTTCCACTGAAAACTATAGATTTTCCTTAGTACTCACCATTTTTCTACACTTTCAGTGAAAATTAAGAGAAATCTGAGAGTTGGAAGACAAACATTTTCTCTAGTTCTTAGGATCATCATGTTGTTTTCATGTGATAATACTCCAGTAGCTTTACAATTCAATATTATTACTCTTCTATAGATTATTCACTTTATAAATGAACCCCAATAGTGGAAAGCATCAAAATTCCTCATTCCTTGAAAATCTTAGATATTAGTCATATTAACTCTTTCAGAACTTTTGGTTTCCTGTGTTAATTTGTCTTTGTGAGTCTTCTCCCTTTTTTGTTTTGTGAATCTGGTTGGTCGATTTTGTTTACCCTTCTGAAGAACCAACATTTAGCTTCATTGATCTTTTGTTTGGTTTTCTTATTTTCAATGTTATTTATTTCTGCCATAACTTTAGTTATTTCAGTCTTCTGGTTGTTTTAGGGTTCCTTTGTTCTTCTAAGTCTTTAGGGTGTGCAGTCAGGTTGTTTATTTGAGCTTTTTCTTTTTTCCTAATATGTGCTTGTATGGCTATGAACTTTCCTTTCAGTACTGTCTTAGCTTTGTCCCAAACATTCTGATAGTGTGTGTCTTCATTTTCATTGAATTCTCAAAACATTTGATTTCTTCCTTAATTTCTTCTTTGACCCAGTAGTGCTAGTGTACTGTTGAGTGTCCATATTTGGGGTTTTTACTAATTTTTTGTTTGTTGTTAGGTGTTAATTCCACTGTGGTCTGAGTAGATGCTTGGGATGATTTCAGTGCTCTTGAACTTGTTAGCACTGTCTTTGTGGTCCAACATATGGTCTATCTTTGAAAATGACCCATGTGGACTTGAATAGAATGGGTATTCCAGTTTCCTGGGGTGAATGACTCTGAAAATGTCCTATAGTTCTAATTTATCTATCTCTTCGTTTAGCTCCATCGTTTATAGATTTTCTGCCTCACTGATCTGTCAAGTTGAGAGAGTGGGGTGTTGAAATCCCCTACTATTACTGTGTTGTCAATATATTGCTGTAGCTCTTTCAGTAGATGTTTGATCTATTTAGATGGCCTCTCACTGGGTGCATAGATGTTAATAATTGTTAAGTCCTCTTGATTGACTGATCCTCTGAGAATTAAGTAATGTCCATCTCTATCTTTTTAATTTTATTTATTTAAAGTCAGATGTGGCTTTATCAGATATTGCATCAGATATGAGAAAAGCTGTTCCTGCTTTTTTTTTTTTTGTGGTCTATTGCCTTATATGATAGTTTTTTCCATCCTTTCACTTTGAGTCTGTATTTGTCTTGTTGAGTTAGGTGAGAATCCTGCAGACAGCAAATGGTTGGGTTGTGTTTTCTGATCCATCTTCCTACTCTGTGCCTTTTAATAGGTGAATTCAGGACATTGACATTTATTGATATTATAGATTGAGAACATTTTAATGCCATTATTCTAAACTTTTAGAATGTTCTGATATGTGGTATGTTTATGGTGATGTGGTTGTTTAGAGGAAATCTTTCAGAACTTGTAGCAAGGCATGCTGTTGCTCCAGCCTCCAAAGGACAGTAGCAATGGAGACTCACAGTTGCAATTGGTGAGACTTAGGGGTTCCTCTCCTCCCTTCAGCAGTCATTTTGTTGATAAAACTCGGACCTGGGGTGGCAGCTCAAGTGGCAAACTGTATGCTACCAGCTACTCCAAAGTAGATAAGGCCTGTTAGCCCCAGAAATCTCTCCATAGGCCCCTCTTTGTCCACAAGCCACACATTTGTACTCACCCATGCCTTGGTGGGTTCCCAGAGTATTCGGAGTCTTGACTTGTGTTCTCAGGTGATCCTTGTTGCTATTCCAAATTGAACAGGAAAGGGAAACTTCAGTTGCTGCTACTCTGTAGTCCCACTTCTGGAAGTCTTCCTCCAAATTGAAATGTTCTACCTTTATGAAACAATTCCCAGGCACCCACCATTTTACCTTTTGTCTCTATACATTTGAGAGTTCTAGCTACTAATTATAACTGGAATCATAAAATATTTTAAATTCTTGTGTGGGTGTGTGTTTCACTTGGTATATTGTCTTTAGGATTCATCTTTGTCATAAAATGTGTCAACATGTATATGTTCTATTATTTGTTTGTTTTAGTTGAAGAGTTTTCACAGCTCCAGGCTGACTTTTTTCCCCAGATGGACAAAGATAATTGGACAGGAAGAGAGAAGAAAAGACACTGACACAAACTTGGATTTCAGAGTACACTTGCATGATATTTTAAAAACAAATGTTTTTTTCAGTTCCTTCTGAAGATCTTCATCACCATTTGTCATTTTAAAATCATTTTATTGGGGGCTAGTGGTTTACAGTACAGTTGTTGATGTAAGGGTACAATCTCTCCCTGTGATAGATGTCTAAAAAAACTCTCAGCCCCAACTTAGGTCCTTTCCCACCATCATCCACTAGGACCCCAATGCCCTCTTCTCCTCCTTCTCTAGAATCCTTTACTTTGGTCCAATGCACCAATCTGCATGCATGCACTCTATTTTTTCTTAATGACTACAACTTCTACATGATCTTACTCGAAGGTTTCTTAACTTTATCATCTATCTCCAGCTTTTTAAAAAATATTTATTTATTCCCTTTTGTTGCCCTTGTTTTTGTTGTTGTTGACCTTGTTATTTTTATTGTTGTAGTGATTATTGTTCTTGATGTCGTTGTTGGATAGGACAGAGAGAAATGGAGAGAGGAGGGATAGAGAGGGGGAGAGAATGATAGACACCTGCAGACCTGCTTCACCACCTGTGAAGCGACTCCCCTGCAGGTGGGGAGCCAGGGGCTCAAACTGGGATGCTTCCGCTGGTCCTTGCGCTTTGTGCCATATGCGCTTAACCAGCTGCCACTACTGTCCGACTCTCTTATCTCTATTTTTTAAACTCACTACTAATATTTAAATTTCTAAAAGCCTGTGCCTTGTAGGCATTCCAAATCAATATCTTCACTATAACACATACTTTCAACTCTCACCTCCTACAATTCAGCTCTGCTATTTTTTTATAATACTGAATCATCCCATCAAAACTTTTTTTTCCTATCTTGAAAAACGGTAGTTCTTCATTAAGCTAAACTACTGCAACTACTGTCCTTTTGCATCTCTTCTTCCCTTACAAAAATGAAAAACAGTGAAAAAGAATTACCTATGCTTTCTAGTCACCTCTTACCCTCCTCTAAGTTTTGATCTGGTTTTTGCACGACCGTTGTTCATATCAATGAATTTTGCATTCCTAAGTGTGCAATAGTTTTAAATTTTGCTTAACCTAATACTGGCATTTGATATAGCTGATTCTCCTCTCACTCTTGAAATATGTTTTCACTTGCATTCCAGTAAATTGCCAATATTAGGAACTCCAGTTTTGGATGATTCTTACCAGTCCCCATTGGTGATTCTTCCTAATCTTCATGCCCTCTGAATAGTAGTGCCCATGCATCAGTTTTTTAATATCTTCTCTTTTTATGAATCTGTTCTTTATTAATTGAACAGAAATAAATACATAAGAATAAATATTAATGATTTAAAAATAACATTTTTCCCAAACTATAATTTAATGTAACAATTATCTCCTGACAATTTATAAATTAAAAAAATTCCTTTTGTGAATTAAACGAAAAAAGACGTCTACTTCTTTTGAGTATTTTAAAGTATTTATTTTTCATATAACTTCTATATCATAAAAGAAGTCAAAGTGACTATAACAAATCTCATTAATGAAGTGGATGATCATTTTAGGAAACTGTGTTTTTTGGTATGGAAAGATCCATGGAGACTGTGGTAATGAGTGATTAACATTTATAATGCACTATATGAGTCAATATAGTACGAAAGAATAATTTTTGGTTCACAGTATGTTGATATGGCAGAGAACTCTAAGATTTATAGTGTATTTATACCAAGATAAATTTCCAGTTTCTATATTCATTAGATTTTAACCAGTATTCTGATTTAAAGTGTCTCCTGTTGGTAACAAGTAGAAGCACCTTATTAACCTTTGAGAACTTATTAATGAGTTAACATGAGTCAGCTGTGCTTTGATTATTAGTTAAATCTGTGTTCTTTTAGTGGCTTAACAACAACCCTTTGAAAAGGTGAAGTGTTATATCCCTATTATAAAAAAAAATTCTCAAAGTCAATGACTGTCAGAGAAATGTAAATTAAGACAATGAAATACTACCTCACCCTTTTCAGAATGTAGCACATCAAAAATGACAAAAACAGTCAGTGTTGATGAGGGTAAGGTGAAAAAAAGAAACAGTTTTACATTGTTGGTAGGAATATATGTTAGTCCAGATGCTATAGAATGTGACCTGGAGATTTTTCAGAATATGAAGAATAAACCTACCATATTATCTAACCATTCTTCCCCTAGGCATCTATACAAAGAATATAGAAACACTTTTCCAAAGATATCTATGCACACCTATATTCTTTCTGTCTTTCATCCTTTCTTCTTTCTTTCTTTGTTTCCTTCTACCTTTCTTCCTTCCTTTTTTCTTTCTTTCCTTCTTTATTCATTTTTAGTCTCAATTTTTTTATTTCTTTATGTTATTGATTAAAAAGAAAACACTAACAAAACCACAGGATAAGAGGGGTACAACTCCACACAATTGCCACTATCAGAACTCCGTATCCCATCCCCTCCCTTGATAGCTTTCTCATTCTTTAACCCTCTGGGAGTATGGACCCAAGGTCATTGTGGGATGCAGAAGGTGAAAGGCCTGGCTTCTGTAAATGCTTCTCCACTGAACATAGGCATTGGCAAGTCAATCCATACTCCTAGATTGCCTCTCTCTTTTCCTAGTGAGGTGGGGTTCTAGGGAATCGGAGCTTCAGGACACATTGGTGGGGTCATCTGCCCAGGGAAGTCGGTTGGCATCATACTAGCATCTAGGACCTGGTGACTGAAAAGAGAATTAACATATAAAGCCAAAAAAATTGTTGACTAATCATGAACCTAAAGGCTGGAATAGTGCCAATGAAGAATTGGGGAGCCCTCCATTTTGTAGATAGCTAGTAGGCATATTTCAGTTCTATTCCAAAGGGCCTGTGGCTATACTAGGCTTTTTTTTTTTTTCAATTCATACCAAATGATATTGCATCTGCCGATCCCAACTTAATCAATGCAATGAGTACCACCTCAGCATGCTTCACTTCAGACTGTGTCCAGAGAACTCAGGTGTGGAATGTCAACCCTTCAGCCTCATTACTCAGGTGAGACCTTTCCTGTCATAGGATTCTCTAATTCCAGTCCAGGTGGTTCACTTCCTAACAAAGTCTCCAAAAACCTAGATATAGACCAGGTCCTGTAAGATAGAGCATATGTTTACATGAATCCATAAAATAGGCAAAATATATACCTGAAAGGAAAAGTACATAGTGAAATATATACCTGAAAGGAAAAGTACACAGTGAAAGGCAAAGTACAATGAGTCAGTATGAATTTCCTAATCAAATAGTGTCTACTTAGACTTAGATACCCTCCTCACCTACTTCCTATTACACTTCCCTCACTCTAAAGCTAATCTTACCCAAGCCAGGACTGCAAAAGCTTAATAAGGGCAAGAGACTGGCATACTTTAATGATAACTCTTTAGTCACTATCAGACCACCCCATCAGCTGGGGCCCTAGTCAGAGAGTCCTGAGATTCCCAAACAGACATCATAGGCCTAGATCTCGAATAAATACCTCTCTCCATTGTTACTGGTCATCTCTATCAGAACAACTAAATAGACCTCTTTTTGGACCCCTATAAGACCTTGCCCTCAACTTGGATCAACAACAGTAGAGAATGTTCTCCATCCTCCAAAGGGAGGATGGACAACATACTCTACGCTCCATCTGAGGAAGATGGGTCCTGATATTGAGACAGCTTGGAACATTCCTACTCATGCCCATAGAATGTGAGCTCAGATATACAGGAATGCAGAGGTCGCATAGGCTCCTAAGCTGAATATGGGCCCAGATCACATCAAGTAGATGGGGTTGACAGTCAACAACATCTATACACCTTTCCCATATTAGGAAGCTACTCTCTTCCCTGATCCAGCTTTCTGTTCCTTTTTCCAGCCATGACATCATCTCCCCAGACAATAACTTAGATACACCAGCATATCAGATTTCAGGTTCAGGGGAAAAAAATTAGTGTCGATTTTTCAAGGTACTATAACAGAATGTTAATTTACATGATTATTATTAGGAAAGCACATTTTCATATTTCCCCAAATATATCTCACCTCCACCAAACCATAATCTTGTTCAACAGTAGGGACTTAGATCTCCATTCTTCTCTTAGTTATCTTCTCTTTCTCCTACTGAACCCCCAGATCTGCTGTAATGGATTACAGTCTAGTAAAGATCACCTGTTGTTGTCCTTTGCATATTTCTTAGATTACTGTCTACTTGTTAGATAGTGATACCCTTGGATAGTCATCCTTCTCTATCTAACTTATTTTACTCAAAGTGATTCCTTCCAGCTCCATCCATGCTGTAGCAAAATAAGTTTCATCATTTCCTACATCTATGTAATATTTCATTGTGTATTTATACCATAAATTCCTTAACTGCTCATCTGTTATTGGACACTTGGGTTGTTTTCAAATTTTGACTATTACAAGGAGCAATTCTCTAAACATACATGTGCATAAATTTATTTTGATACATGCTTTGTGTTCTTTGAATTATGACTAGGAGCAGAATTGCTGGAACTATGATAGTTTCATTGTCAGCAACTTAAAACCAGTTTCCTGGAGTTGAACCAATTTGTATTCCCACAAATAGTTTAAGAAGGATTCCATTCTTTACACACCTTGTCTGTCCTTTTTGAAGCAGGCCATTTTCACAGGTCTGAGTTGGCATCTCATCATTGTCCTTGTCTTAATTTCTCTAATAATAAGTGATTTTGAGCTTTTTCTTTCATATACATTTTTGAAATGTGAATATTTTCTTTGATAAAATGTCAGTAATGTGGGGATAAAGGTATATGTTAAATGGAAGTCTCTTGGAGTACTGACCAATTTTACTTTTCATTATGTGAAAAGGACAGACTGGTAAATATTTCCTAACTCTACATATTTCAGACTTAGCAGTCCAGTCACGGATATATTTATCCCTTAGATGTCTTATCTTTCACAGTCTATATTGGACTAAGTTTGAATAACTATTCAGTTTCTTGGAATAAATTTAATTTGAAAGAATTAATAAAATTAATCTGATACCAACACATTCACTTATTCTTCTAAAACTAAAGATAATCTTCTCAATTTACTTTTTCTAGGTAAAATATGTTTTGATGACTCAACTGACCTCTCAAAAATAAATCATTAAATAAATGACTGGAGAGTGTCAGGAGGTGATGATTCACTCTGAAGAACAAGCACTTCACTGTGTGCAAGGTACCTGGGTTTGAAGCCTGCAACATAACATGGGTGTCCCTGCACTGGGGAAGCCTTGCTTGTGGTGCAGTGGTACTATGGCATATCTGCCTCTGTTTAAAAAGAAAAAAAATGAAACAAGTTTGATGTAAGTGGCAGAATTATGCAGTTGTGAAATTCTTTGTGATAACACTTGTGACAAAATATAATAATAATAATAATAGTAAACTAGAAGCATGGATTTTGATGTAGATATCACAGTCCTACTAAGGGAACACTGACATGTTCTTATCTCTTTATAGACTGTGATAGAATTAATCACACATAATCCTGGAAGATAACTCATTTCCACAGAGTCATAATAATTTTACTCTAAATTCTTAAGAATTTTTTATTCTTTTTGTTGAAATTTTATATAATAATTAAATAGTTCAACAACAAAATGGTATTAAAAAAAACCAACAAACACTGAACAAAGGATTTCATAGAGAGTTGTTGAAAGAAGTCATTCAGGTGACTCACAGTCTTGAAAAAAAAAAAAGATCCACTTTACTTATCATTCCAGAAATGCAGATTAATTCTACAAGGAGGTGCCTCACACCTGTAAGAATGGCTCACATTAGCAAATCAAGAGGTGACAAGTGTTGGTGAAGATGTGGAGGAAATGGAACCCTGTATTCTGTTGGTGGAAATACAATCTGGTGCAGCCCCTATGAAAAATGGTATGGACTGGTCGGTCCATACTCCCAGTCTGCCTCTCTCTTTCCCTAGTAGGGTGGGTCTCTGGGGAAGTGGAGCTCCAGGACACATTGGTGGGGTCTTCAGTCTAGGGAAGCCTGGCTGGCATCCTGATGACATCTGGAACCTGGTGACTGAAAAGAGAATTAACATACAAAGCCAAACAAATTGTTGAGCAATCATGGACCCAAAGCTTGGAATAGCGGGAAAGCAATTACAGAAGCCAGACCTTTTACCTTCTGCAACCCACAATGACCCTGGGTCTATACTCCCAGAGGGATAGAGAATGGGAAAGCTAACAGGGGAGGGGGTGGGAAATGGAGATTGGGTGGTGGGAATTGTGTGGAATTGTACCCCTCCTACCCTATGGTTTTGTTAATTAATCCTTTCTTAAATAAAAAATAAAAAAAAAGAAAAATGGTATGGTTTTGTTCAGAGTTCCAGCAGGCCGGGCTAGCGTCGCGGCAGTAGACAGAGAGTTGAGGACACATGGCTGGGCAGAGAAGCTATATTTCTTTATTCAGGAACAACGATTCATAAACTAACCCAAACTAATCACCAAACAGAACTCTCTTGCATCTTTCTCACATGGCGGCGCCAAGAACTCTCTAACTCTGTCACTCTGGAACTCTGTCAGGGTTCCTTGGGGCGGGGACAAGTGGGCCCGCGAAACTAGCAGGACTGAACCAATTTTCTTGGCAGGGGGAGAGCTAGAACAAACCAATGTAAAGCATACAACAGTATGGAATATTCTTAAGGAAACAAAAATGGAAATATGTTATGATCCAGCAATACTAATCCTGGGCACTATCCAAATGACATGAAAACAAGTTAAAGTAGCAAATTCACCCCTTTGACCATGGGGTACTATTTACAATAACCAAAACATCGAAGCAATTTAAAATGCCCAGTGACAGATGGGCAAGGAAATAGCATTAAGTCAAGAAGTAGTTTTATTTCATTCTCACAGTGTTGTGCTCATAAAATTCCTTGCTTACAAACAAATGACTTTAGAAAATTCTTATTGTCTTTATGAACAGTTGGCATGATTATTATAAAACTGTGTTCTTTTCTTTATTATTAGAGAGATTTTTAGTCTAACTACATTAATTATTATTGCATGTCTATAGCTGCATAATATGTGCATGACTTTAATATATGTATGTTACTTTTATCCATTATTCACATCTCTGAAAAACATGAATAGCGATTTAGCTTAGAGATTTGTCAGAATTCTTAGAGACATGGCATATATATATATATATATATATTATGACATATATTTATATATAAACCTTCACATATACAGACTTAGATGTATTGCTTTCCTCCTACTGTACCGACTACTATACTCAGTAAATATAATAGGACATGTTGCAGTTACAAAGGAGATTGCTATGAAATTCACATTTCTTGTAATAATAAAATTATAGAGGTAAGATTACAAGGAACTATAAACTCACTTATTTATATATTTGACATATATCACTTTTTAATATGGCTCCTACTTGCTTTGTATATTGCTCAATGTAACTTCTGGGAATCAATTTTTTTTTCTATTTTCTGTCCTTACTTTGCAAATTAATATAAGGCTAATAAATATGTTCACAAAATCCCATTTCTAATTATTTAGTTATCAACCCCACTGATTGCCTTGGAGGCTACCAAGCTAACTATTCACTTTCTATATTTTTTTCATTAAATATCACTAAAGTTTTCTAAACTCTAAATTATATATTTGACACTATCCTGCAATTTAGTTATTATTTCATAAGATTCAGAAGCTATATGTAGAACTTAATGATTTATTAACTTATGTTAATAAATTTTGAATAGTTTCCTTAGGGGCATAGTATGCAAATCAAAGAATAATTCATAATCTTATATTTAATATTTTAATTTAAGAAACATTTTACACTCGATTTTTATATTAACTTTATTCTAATTTGCAAGCTCTATTTAGTTCTCACATTTTCAGTGTACTCCAGAAATATAATTTATGTAAAATAAAATTCTCCTTTTTAGGGTATTTGTTTCAACAGTTTTGATAAATATATTTATTGTGAAACAGCAGTCATAATAAAATACAGAAAATTGACCATACTCATGTCACTTAAGAGTCAACACTCTTCCTCCGTCATAATACCTTTGCAGATATAGAAGAAATTCAATCATACAATTTGTAATCTACTGTCTAGCATGTTTCACTAGCATAAGACTGTTGAGAGTCACCCACACCATAGCACAAATTAATTAATTTCTTTGTATGGCTGAGTAGTATGCCATTTTGTTGAAAGCATATACTTCTTTTAGTTAAATACTATGTTAATAATTATTATACATTTGAATTTATTTTTATTATACCATGAGGTTGAGATTCATTATTTTCCATGTCCGTTATAACACAGTTTCTGAAAAAAACTTTATTAGCCCCCCCCCCCCAAAGATTACACATCTAATTCAGTATTTTATCATGAACTCATATATTTATGTTTGGACTCTACAATGTTTCATTCATATAAATATTTATACTAATGCTGATAACATAGTCTTAACTACTGTATCAGTGTAGGTAGGTCTGCCAACTTTGTCTTTGCTAAAAGTTATTTGGGCTATTGTAACACTTTATTTTTAGACAAATTTTTCAGTATCAATTTTATAATATGATAGAATTAAACTTGTCAGAGTGAAGAGAATTTGCATTTTAAGATTGAATATTCAGATCATTTTTATTTATGCTGAATTTATTTTCCACCAGCAATGATCTAAGTTTTTCACTTACTTTGTTAAATATTTTTAGCTTTTTTGCATTGTAATAGTGATTTAATATTAATTTACAGAATTATAAAATAATAGACTATAATTCTATACCATTCTTACCACCAGAATTCTGTGTCCCCATGCCTGTTCATTGGAAAATATAGTAGTTCTCCTAAGGTCACAGATATGGGCTGACTTTATAACTGTCTATAGTCCTGTGTGTGTGTGTGTGTGTGTGTGTGTGCGTGTGCGCGTGCATGTGCGCGTGCGTGTGTGCGTGCGTGCGTGCGTGTGTGTGTGTGACTTTATTTTTTGCCAATTTTTTCTAAGATCCTGCCTTTACTTCCTTTCTAGTTCACTCTACACCTGTTACTACTTCCCAGTTGTCTTCCTTCTTTTATTCCTTTTCTTTAGTAGATAAAAGAAACAGTGCCTGGCTTCCATTTATGTTTTCTAGATTCATTTCCCTCTCAATGGTAGTATAAAAATAGGTTCCTGGACAAACACTTTTGGGTCCTGGTGGAATGAGGGTTCAGAGCCCTCTGGTTTACTTCCCCTATCATTTGAGCCTCTGGGAATATGGACCAAACCACTTTTGGGAATGCAGTAAGAGTTTTGGCCTCTATAATTGCTTTTCTTCTGGACATGGACATTGGCAGGTTGATCCATACCCCTAGCTTTTTATATATCTTTCCCTAGTGGGTTAGGGCTCTGGAGAGCAGTTCCAAAAAGCACTGGTGAGCTCATCTGCCCAGGGAAATCAAGATGAAATCATAGTAGTATCTGCAACTTGATGGCTGAAAAGCAGTAAGATATGAATCCAAGGATTACCTGACTAGGACCACAGGTGATGAAGTGGCCTATTAGTGATCAAAAAGACCATCATTAAGTGTGTGTGTGTGTGTGTGTGTGTGTGTGTGTGTGTGTGTGTGTCCCTTCCAGCTTTTGTAGTCCCTTCGTACCTGATGAGCTTAGACTTTCTCCCAGTTATAAAAGTACTGATTGTCATTTGTTGCATCCATACTGGTCTTAGGTTTACAGGGTCTGGCCTCAGTTGAATATTTACTGAGATGAAATTTTTGTTATTGGGGCTAGGTGGTGGCACACCTGGTTAAATACTCACATTACAGTGAACAAGGACCCAGGTTCAAGCCCCTGGTCCCCACCTGCAGGGGGGAAGCTTCATGAGTGGTGAAGCAGAGCTGCAAAGATCTTTCTGTCTCTGTCCCTCTCTATCTACCCTTCCCTCTCAATTTCTCTCTGTCTATATCCAATAATAAATTTAAAAATTTTTAAATAATTCTGTTATTATAAATGCTAGATCAATAATCAAATTTTGAAATGATGGTTGCTAATGTTTAGAGCTACATATATATATATATATATATATATATATGTAATTGCTTTTATTTTTACCAGAACACTGCTCAACTCTGACTTGTGGTGGTGCAGGGAGTTGGGGGCAGAGAGGGTTGAACTTGGGAATTTGGAGCCTCAGGCACAAAAGTCTCTTTGAATAACCATCATGCTATCTCCCCTGCCTCATATGTTGACTATGTAGTGAGTTTCCTAAGCATAGATATTAGTTTAATTATTTTTATGTTAGATTATTTAAATTTTGCTGTGTTTAAAGTCATCTTGCTACACATAGAGGTATTTTTCTTACTCAATGTCTATGCTATTGCTTTTATTTCCCATTTAAAATATCTAGGATTTATTATATAATATAGAAGTAATAAGAGATTTGTTCTTAAACGTAAGGGAAATGTTCAGCTTTTTTATACTATTTTTATTTGGAGGGACTACTAATTTACAGTAAATTCAGTTATAAAATTCAGTTTTTGCAAAACACTCTCAGCCCCAGCCTAAGTCTTCCTCCGCCATCATGCACCAGGACCTGAAAACCTGTCTCTCCCTTCCTCACTCCCCCAGTGTCCTTTACTTTGCTTTAATACACCAAATCCAGTCCAAGTTCTACTGGGTATTTTCCCCTCCTGTTCTTATTTCTCATTTTCATTCCATGAATGAGATCATCCCATATTCATCGTTCTCTTTCTGGCTTAGCATGATTCCTTCTTCTTCTTCTTCTAGAGTTTGCCCTTCTTCCGTAGCCAGTTAATAGCTTTGAAAGTGACTGGGATCCGTGTGGATTCAGTCGGCTAGGAAGGATCGTCAGTTTCCCCAATGAATGGGTACTCATGGGATGCACCACGGGAAGGTCGATCCAATGCATCCTTCAAGATCCATCCAAGATGAGGTGAAGAAAGTGAGTCCTCATTCTTAAACACTGAGTAATATTCCATTGCATATATCACATATATATAATATATCACATTTTCTTAATCACTAATCCCTTGTTGGACTCCTGGGTTGCTTCCAGGTTCTGGCTATTACACATTGTGCTGCTGTGAGCTTATGTATACACACATCTTTCTTGATGGGTGTATCTATGTATATATCTCCTAGGGATCTATATCCTAGGAGAGGAGTTGCTGGGTCATAGGGTAGGTCAATTTCTAGCTTTCTGAGAGTCTCTCCAGACTGCTCTCCACAAGGGTTGGAACAAATTACATTCTTACCAGCAGTGTAGGAGGGTTCTTTTACAACTGCAACCTCTTCAGCATTTGTTATTACCCTGTGTGACGTACACATTCTCACAGGGGTGAAGTGGTATCTCATTGCTGTCTTTATTTACATTTCTCTGACAATAAATGACTTGGAGCATTTTTTTTCGTATGTTTGTTGGCTTTCTGGATCTCTTCTTTGGTGAATATTGTGCTCGTATGCTCTCCTTACTTATGGATGGGGTCCATTTATTTTTAAATGGGGTCAATTTATTTTTTTAGTTGATGAATTTGGTTAGCTTCATATATTTTGTCTTGATGCATGACAGGAGTTTCTTTGTTTGGATGGTAGTTTCTTTTGCTGTGCAGAAGCTTTTCAGTTTGATATAGTCCCAATTGCTTTATTTTTGTTTTTGTCTTTCTTGCAATTGGACTTGAGTCCTTGAAGATGCCTATAATATTTAGATTGAAAATGGTGCTGCCAATATTTTCCTCTAAGTGTTTGATCATTTCTGGTCTACCATCCAAGTCTCAGATCCATTTGGAGTTTAGTTTTATGTGCGGTAAAATGTAATGCTTCAGTTACATTTTATGCTGTTTCAACTTAATTTTCTCAACACCATTTGTTGAAGAGACTCTCCTTTCTTGATTTAATATACCCCCCCTGTAAAAAATTAGATGTCCATAGGGCTCCCAATTCAATTCCACTGGTCAGTGTGTCTATTTTTGTTTCAATACTAGGCAGTTTTGATTATAATGACCCTATGTAGGTTGAGTTCTGGGAGTGTGATGCCTCCTGTTCTTTATCTCAAGGTTGCTACGGCAATTCTAGGTGTTTTCTGGTTCCAGATAAATTTCTGGAGCTTTGTTCTATTCTATGAGTTAATTTTTACTTTTTTAAAAATATGATGACTGTTGAGGGTTGATAGAGGTATTTATAAAGTTTTGGTTATGTCCTTTGTTATTTAATAAAATTTTATAGATATACCATTATTTTCAATACTGTATACATTTTAGGAAGATGGGGTGGGAGAGTCGACATAATGGTTATGCAAAAGTGTTCAATGCTTGAGGCTTCCAAATCCCAAGTTTAATTCCCAGCACTATCATAAGCTGAGCATTGCTCTGGGATCTCACTTTATGTATCTTTCTCTATGTTTCTCTCACTCTCCCCCCTCTGTCTCTTTCTGTTTCTTTATCTTCCATTAAAATAAAACAAATGCAATATATTTAAAAAGAAATATTTTAAAATTGGGAGAAATAGGGAGTCGGGCTGTAGCACAGCGGGTTAAGCGCAGGTGGTGCTAAGCTCAAGGACTGGCGTCAGGATCCCAGTTCGAGCCCCCGGCTCCCCACCAGCAGGCAGGTCCCTTCACAGGCGGTGAAGCAGGTCTGCAGGTGTCTGTCTTTCTCTCCCCCTCTCTGTCTTCCCCTCCTCTCTCCATTTCTCTCTGTCCTATCCAACAACAACGACATCAATAATAACTACAACAATAAAACAACAAGGGCAACAAAAGGGAATAAATAAATAAAAATAAAATTAAAAAAAATTGGGAGAAATACAGTTTCATGTCTCAATATATGTATATACATACACACATATACATACATGGTACCAAAGTTCTCATGCCATTCATACTACCTGTCCTTTGCTCCAGCCCCTAACCATTCCCCCTGTTTGCTCCCACACTCATCAACCTTGAAGTTATTTTTGCTGCATCTTGTTTGTTTGTTTGCTTTGGTTATTTATATCCTTCACATAAGAGAAACCATCCACTAATTATTTTAACCTTCAGACTTACTTCACTTAGTGTAACTGCCTCTAGTTCTGTTACTATAACTGCAAAATGGAAGATGTTATATGTTAAAATACCTACAAAGTAGTGTTTTGAGTATATATACTTACTGTGTGGCCCAGGAGGTGATACGGCAGATAAAACATTGGTTTCTCAAGCATGATGTCCTGATTCTGAACCCCAGCACATGTACAAGGGTCATCTCTAGCTCTCTTTCTCCCTCTCTTCGTTCCTCATTAATAAATAAAGTCTTTTTTAAAATGACTATATATCTCATAACATTTTTTCCTATGCAGCCATTCCTTAGTGGACATTCAGTTGTTTTAATGTCTTGGCTATTGTCAATATTCTCTGTCAGGGTGCAAATAATTTTTGAATGGAGTTTTCATGTTTTTTTTTTTTTTCAGATAAATGACTATGAGTGAGATTACTAGAGAATTTTTTTCCTTTCAGGGTTATTGCCAGGGCTCAGTGGATCCACTGAGTGGATCACTGTGGATCACTGTGGATCCACTGTTCCTGGCAACCTTTTTTTTCTCATTTTATTGGGCAAGACAAAGAAATTGAGAGAGGAGGGGATGATAGAGAGGGAGAGAGAAAAATAGATACCTGCAGATATGCTTCAACTCTTCTGAAATTCCCCCCTCTGGTGGGGGGCAGGGACTCGGAACTGGGTCCTTGTGCCTGTTTTTGTGCTTCATACTACATGAGCTTATACAGGTGCGCCACTACCCAGCCCAGATCATATTTCTTTTTAAATATTTATTTTACATGAAACAGAGAATTTCACATGAGGTAAACAAAAAGAAGCCAAAGTATCACTGTAGTGTATGCAGTTCCATGGATCAAACCAGGAGCTTCAGCCATGAAATGTCCATATTTTACCAATTGAGTTATTTTCCCAGCCACACATATGCTATTATCATTTTTACCTTATTTTTATTGTTGTTGTAGTTATTATTGTTGTTGTTATTCATGTCGTCGTTGTTGGATAAGACAGAGAGAAATGGAGAGAGGAGGGGAAGACAGAGAGGGGGAGAGAAAGATAGACACCTGCAGACCTGCTTCACTGCTTGTGAAGTGACTCCCCTGCAGATGAGGAGCCAGGGGTTCCAACTGGGATCCTTACTCAGTCCTTGCGCTTTGCACCACATGCACTTAACCCACTGTGCCACTGCCCAACTCTCCCTTTTTTACCTTTTTAAGAAATCCCCATTAGGGTGTGCCCTCTGAGGATTACTAGTATGTTCGAAGTCTTCTATTTCTATTTAAAATTTGTGTTGATATTTTTCAAAATAAATGGCATTTTTTAGTTAAAACATACTTTTACTTTTGGTCAGATAACAGGGTAATTTCATTGGTTTTCTTATGTTTACCCAAATTTATATATCTGGGATAAGTCCTATTTCATAGTGGATATACATATATATATATATATATATATATATATATATATATATATATTCAGGCATAACAAGAACAAATTTATTTCCACACCACTGTATTACAAACAAGTGTCACTGTAAAGGAAACCACAATGTTTTTGATTATCCAATGCTTATAAAAGTTTTGATTGCAATATAATAAAATTAAGTGTACAACGCCACTCTATAAGAGAACAATTACATGTCTTAATTAAAATACTGTATTGTTTTTGAAAAGTACTTTTGGGAAAATGATGCAGAAAGACTTGCTTAACATAGCATTACCACAGAAACTTTCAGTTTGCAAAAAAACACAGCATCTGTGAATACAGGAAAGCAATCAGATTGGGCATTATTTCTTTCCTAAATGTATTTGAGAATTTACCAATGAAGGCACCTAACTATGGCGTTTTTTTGTTTTTTTTGGTCAAGGATGTTTCTAACTGTGACTTTAAATCATATATGTGGATTTGGAACATTCTTGAATGAGGTTTGGTCATGTCTTTCAAAATCAAAATTAGTCCTAGACTAGTGATGTTGAATTGGAGTTAACTCAAAATCTCTTATTATTTTATTATATGAAGACTCTGTGATGATATCACCTCTTGTTTCTGACCTTGATAATTTGTGTTGTTTTTCTTATCAGTAAAAATATCTGAGTTTCAGGGAGTTTGGCAGTAGTGCAGTGGGTTAAGCGCGAGTGGCGCAAAGCACAAGGACCCGCTAAGGATCCAGGTTCGAGCCCCCGGCTCCCCACTTGCAAGGGAGTCACTTCACAGGCAGTGAAGCAGGTCTGCAGGTGTCTTTCTCTCCCCCTCTCTGTCTTCCCCTCCTCTCTCCATTTCTCTCTGTCCTATCCAACAATGACAACATCAATAGCAACAATAGTAATAACAACAACAATAAAACAGCAAGGCAACAAAAGAGAATAAATAATTTTTTTTAATTATCTTTATTTATTTATTGGATAGAGACAGCCAGAAATTGAGAGGGAAGGGCGTGATTGCTGGGAAATTATGCAGTCACATCTGCCATGTTGTCTCCTCAGGCTACTGCTAATTCACTCGAGAGTTGGGACATTCTCGGAGTGCCTGTTCCACCTTGTTGTGCCCTCGGGGCATTGTCTATATCCCCGTGGTTACTCCTCCCCCCTCCCATTCTCACGAGAGTTATCATCCTATCCTGGAGTGCTATGGTTATCCTCCCCTTTCCCATTCTCGCGAAAGCTGCTCCTATAAAAGCCTTTCTTCTTCCACACCTCTCTCTTGCCAGCACTTCACTCTGGTGTTCAGACGCAGGAAAGGTTACTGTGTGAGGCGGCCATTTTCACTACCTCCACGTGGTCCAACCTGCCTCTCTAGCACCCAACTCTGAGTTGCCAGCGCAAATAAAGATTTGTGTTTCCTCTTTGCTCCGGACCCCCTCTCTCTTCTCCTCGGCCAGCGCACAACAACAGGTGATAGAGAGGGAGAGAAACAGTGAGACACCTGCAGCCCTGCTTCAGCAGTATCACTTTACTGCTTTTGAAGCTGACCCCCTGCAGGTGGGAACTGGGGGGCCTTAAACCAAGCCCTTGCACATTGTCAGATGTGTGCTCAACCAGATGCAACCCGTCTGGTCCCCAGTTTTGAATGTTTCAATATGAGAAATATTTTCTATTTTTTATTGCAGTTGAGGCTGTAGATTCTAAGTTCAAAATATGGTTAATCATGATGATGTTTCATGTGTACCTAGAAATAAATCATATTCCTCTATTTGCTCGGTAAATTTCCATCTGCTCTTTCTTTCTTTCTTTCTTTCTTTCTTTCTTTCTTTCTTTCCTTTTTATTTATATAAAGGAAACGCTGACAAAAAACATAGGATAAGAGGGGTACAACTCCACACAGTTCCCACCACCAGAACTCCGTATCCCATCCCATCCTCTGATAGCTCTCCTATTCTTTAACCCTCTGGGAGTATGGACCCACGGCCATTGTGGGATGCAGAAGGTGGAAGGTCTGGCTTCTGTAATTGCTTCTGCTGAACATGGGCTTTGGCAGGTAGATCCATACTCCCAGACTTTCTCTTTCCCTAGTGGAGAGGGGTTTGGGAAGGTGGGGCTCCAGGACACATTGGTGGGGTCATCTGCCCAGGGAGGTCCGGTTGGCATCACGGTAGCATCTGGAACCTGGTGGCTGAAAAAAAAGTTAAAGACAAACAAATTGTTGACTGATCATGAACCCAAAGGATGAAATATTTCATCTGTTTTTTTTCTCAACTATTAACAGAGGTGCATGGAAATTAAAAACCATGGTTGTGACTTGCATATTTCTCCTTTAACTATATAAATATGAACCTCTGTGACTGTGTACAAACATGCAGACTTGGTTTCCCTGTCCTATGATTTACATTACTATCCTTTTGTTTTGGATCCTAGATAATTTTTTATTATCTTTATTTATTGGATAGAGACAGCCAGAAATTGAGAGGGAAAGGGGTGATAGAGAGGGAGAGAGACAGAGAGACACCTGCAGCCTTGCTTCACCACTCTGAAGCTTTCCCCTTGCAGGTAGAGACTGGGGGCTTGAAACCAGGTCCTTGCACACTATAATGTGTGCACTCAACCAGGTGCGCCACCACCCAGCCCACTTAGATAATTTTTGATGTTGAATTAAACTTGAATACTGTCATTTCATCTTTCCTTGAGGAGGGATTGCATATTTTTGTCACTAGAGAGACTATTTCTTAGTCCTTTCTTAAGTACCTGCTGGAAAACCATTAACAACGGGTCATTCATTTTGTATAGGGATACTGCTGGTTCCATAACTGCTATGATAGTCAATATTTCACCTTTAAGAATGCTTAAAATTGTAGTTGCTTTTGTCTTGCTTGTTTTATAGTTTTCACCTCCTTCTCCCATGCCCTGACAAAGGTGAAATACTTCTTGGGTTCTATCCTTCTTGAGAGGCATTTAATCACCACTAGAACTACATTCATCTCTTTGCCTCACAAACTCATTTATTTAATGGACCAAACATGTTGTAATTTTATAGTTTACCTAGAATTTCTTTGTTGTTGTTACAGATAGAATTTTCTTGTGAATTTTTACATTCGCAGTAGATACAAAACAGTTTTTGCAAAATAAAATTATATTGAATACCATGTATTAAATTTTGAAGAAAGTGTCTTAATAATTGTCTATTTATTCTATTTAAAAAGGCTAAAGACACTAGTGACAAATCTAAAGAAATTTTACAGAGATAAAATTCTTCCATCAGCACCTTTAATTTAATAATTAATATTAACAGCTAACATATATGAGGATACTACTGTTTATACTACATTATATATCTCATTAACTATAAGTATGTAATTCCATTTTACACCACTGAGTAATTTTTCATTATTTTTTACTGAGTATGTAACTGAGTCCCAGATTATGGAACCTCTTACTTATATGGTTATTAAATGGTTTGGCATCTGAGTTTGGGCAATATATCTCTAAATTAAAAAAAAATAAAGACACTGCTCTGGTGTACAGCGAAAACTATAAAAATATCTTTGATCCTGGTATAAGCAGTATAGATCTTTATATAATTAGTTGAGAATAACCTATTTCTACCATTATAAGATCTGATAAATTTAACAACTATGAGCAGTGAAATAACAATTCCACACTATTATCAGGAATAGAGGGAGAAAGAGTTGTAAGAAAGCTTTCTCTTTGTTTTGATAAATTTTTAGGGCTTTAGGGAGTTGGGCTGCAGTACAGCAGGTTAAGGGCATGTGGCGCAAAGCACAAGGACTGGAGGAAGGACCCCAGTTTAAGCCCCTGGCACCCCACCTGCAGGGAGTCGCTTCACAGGTAGTGAAGCAGTTCTGCAGGTGTCTATCTTTCTCTCCCCCTCTGTCTTCCTCTCCTCTCTCCATTTTTCTCTGTCCTATCCAACAATGAGGACATCAATAATAATAACTACAACAACAATAAAAAACCAACAAGGGCAACAAAAAGGGAAAATAAACAAAATAAATATTAAAAAACAAGTTTTAGGGCTTTGGTATATTATCTTTTGGCTCTACTGTATTAATAGAAATGTTTAACTCATTAAACTATAAAATATGACCACATATGTTTTTTAAAGCATTAAATAAAGTTTTTGTTTACTAATTACTTTTTAAAAAATTTTATTTACCTTATTACTTATTATTGAACAGAGACCGAGAGAAATTGAAAGGGGAGCAGGAGATAGAGAGGGGAAGAGACAGAGAGAAACCTGCAGCCCTACTTCACCGCTCTTGAAACTTTTCCCATGCAGATGGGGACCCAGGCGCTTGAAACTGGGTCCTTGTACACTGTAATGTGTGCACTTAACCAGGTATGCCATTGCCTGGCCACTGTTTACTAATTATTACAATTAATACATTTGTACTTATTTTATTTGATTTATTTCTCACATATAACTCATTATTGTGCTGTATACTAGTTTATATAAAATGTTGTTTGAAATGCACTACATTTTATTTTACTAAGAGACAATAGCCTATCACATTGTATAAATGCCAAAGATACAGAATGTTGATTTGAAACATTTTATTATACAGTTGTGATTACCCTTATAGCTTTCAAACCTGTTATGACAGGTAATTATTATTTTTTTGTGATGTGAAAAATTAAGATCTAGTCTGTCAGTAACTTCTTTTTAAGATTTTATTCATTTATTCATGAAGAAGATAGGAGGAGAGAGAGAAAGAACCAGACATCACTCTAGTACATGTGCTGCCAGGGATTGAACTCAGTGTTCTTGAGAGTCCAATGCTATATCCACTAAAGCTTCTCCTAGACCATGTCTGTCAGTAACCTTAATAGTTTATAGCATCGATTTGATTTGGTCTGTTTATTCACTTGTTGCAAGTTCGTATCTGTAAACATTTCTTCAGTTTCTCCAATTGCCATTCCTGGAGAACCTTCCTCTCTCTGTGTCTTCCTTTCTCCCGCCCCCCCCCCCCCTCTCTCCCTGTCCTTCTCCCTCTCCCTCTCTTTGTCTCGCTCTCCTTTTGTTAGATTGAACAGAGAGAAATTGAAAGGGGAGGGCGAAAAAGAGGAGCGAAAGACACCTGCAGACCTGCTTGAGCACTTGTGAAATGTCCTCCCCTGTAGGTGGGTAATAGGACTTGAACCCATTTCCTTGCCCATGCAATATGTTTGCTCTAGTGGGTACAGAACTGCATGCCCCCATTTTATTTGTATATTAGCTATATCATATAATTATACTTACAAAGTGTTTCAATATAGTTCATAAATAATAAATTTCCTTCTTCATCCTTCTCACCTTTCCTTTTTGTGCATACTTTTAATATGTTACCCAATTTGTGTTGGTTGTATGACCTGAACAGAAAGACAGAGGATTTTACTTTTTTTTCTCATCATTATAATTTCTCCAACATCTTCCCTTTCTCACCTTCAATTCATATTGCTAAATAAGGGTATTAATATTGGGAGATGAGTTTTAAATGCTAGCACTGTTTGGTTTTAAACATTAAAAGTAAACAAATAATGAAGTTAAACTATCTACAACAAATATGGAAATTATGTGATTGAGAGTAAAAATAATTGCCGGGATAGCCTGAGGGTACTTCTTCCCGAGCCGGTGCTCTCTGGGTTGGAGAGAACTCAACTGGAGCTGATCTAGGCTGCTGTGTGGGAGAGGGATCAGGAACGCGTGCTGCACCAACTTCCGCAGGAGATACACTCTGGAACTCTCGGAGCCGGAAAGCAATTTCCAAGTGTCTTTAATCAGAAGAGCAGCTGTTTTTATACTCTCCAAGTAGGGTGGAAACAGGATGTGATATAGAGAGGGTGGAGAGAAAAGTGACTGGTGAAAATCAGAGTGTGACAAGGAGGGGGCGGAACAGGCGAGAATCCTATAACTGAACCACCAATGCCCTGGAGTGCTTTATGTAAAAGTGATTTATGTAAATAGACCAAACCTTTGGATCAGTAAATCCCTATATAGGCATATGGATAAGAAGAAGCCAGGGGGAGATGGCAACTACCCAACAAATAATGTCCTTCACTATTGAAATAATTTTGAGAAATTAATGAGGATATCAATCATCTAGAGAACTAAAAAAAACTATATGGATAGATGTATGAGCTTTCCTTAAGACTAAATTTAACACTGAAACATTTATGTTCATCACTGATTATCTTAAGCAGTATGACTATTTTTTACAACTAGCATTATTTTCAATATACAGTGATGTCACAGAAAAATAATGGCCCACAGAAATTATCTTGTCCATTTCTGCATGTAAAGGTATAGGGAATTATACAATCTAATGTTGGTTAACCTCAGAAATCTCAAGAATATTTTATCTTATTATAACATATCAACAAAATGATAGGAAAAAGTTTTAAGATATAAAAATGTACTGCTGAATTAGTCCAAAGACCAATCTATTTAAGCTATTAATACAGAGACTATTGAACCTCATTTCCACATGAAATGTTTAGTCAAATCAGAACATCAGGGCGGCAGGCACAGGGGGCATTCTTCCTCAGCAATAGGATTATCCTCTGCATTTGGCCACTGCTACAGTTTAGATGTTTGCTGTGATGCCATCTGTTAAGGTTACTTATGCAGTAACCTTAGGCAGTCTGAAACCTGTTCAGTTGAGACCATATATAGAGTTCTGGGTGGGAACCAGGAGGACAGATGGTAGGGTTGGAGATGAGGAACTTGTTTGTTACAGCTGATGAAAATCATTCTTCTTGCCAAAACCATTAAATGTGATATCCTTGGCACAGCACTTCTCAACAAATAGGGTGTCCCACTTGGTGGGTTAGCTGCAGGTGAATTTAGAGCATCCACCAGTAGTTATTTTGGTTTGCACAGTTTTATTTATTTATTTATTTATTTATTATTTTTTTTTTGCATCCCCACTCTCTGAAGATTAAATCACTAATCCAGCAACAGGGCACTATGCAGAGTTAAGTACATCATTTTAAAATATGCATATGCAGTGGAGAGTACAGACTGGACAATATGTAGCTCGTTGAAAAAGAGTTCATAAGCGACTTTAATTGAATAAGAACAGAGAAAGAAAGAAAAAAAAAACCTCCTACAAAAAAATTGAATATAAGCTGATCCAGTCACATTCTCATATTTATATACATGTATCATGAAGGTTTCACAATCCTTATTGTTGAAGAAAATGTACCGTGTTCATTTCATAGGAAATGTTTGTGTGTATGCTGAGACAAATTATTGTAAAGTGACTTTTACAACTTGGGGGAAGAGAAAAAAAAACCTTGCCATCTATAGAGGCTTTTTGCTCTACAAACTTAACAGTTTAAAATGCTATTTACTGTAAGCTTTGTAAACAGTAGACTGAGTTGGGCATTTTCTAAAGCAAAGAGTTTTTTTTTAATTAAGAAAAAATGAACGATATAGATTATATTAAGTTTTGAAATTAAATAGAAAATACAGGGGGGCAGAGCAGTAGTGCAGAGTATTAAGTGCACAAGGCACGAATGTCAAGGACTGTCATAAGTATAACATTCGAGCCCCCCACCCACTTACAGGAGAGGTCACTTCAGAAGCAGTGAAGCAGGTCTGCAGGCGTCTATGCTTTTCTCCCCCTCTCTGTCTTCCCCTCCTCTCTCCATTTCTCTCTGTCCTATCCAACAACAGTGACAACAATAACACTAATAACAACAACAAGGATAAACACCAAGAGCAACAAAAGGGAAACAGCCTCCAGGAGCAGTGGATTCGTAGTGAAAGCACTGAGCCTCAGAATAAACCTGCAGAAGAAAGAAAGAAAGAAAGAAAGAAAGAAAGAAAGAAAGAAAGAAAGAAAGAAAGGGAGAGAGAGAAGGAAGGAAGGAAAGAAAGAAAAGAAAAGAAAAGAAAAGAAAAGAAAAGAAAAGTAAATTCCAAGTGGATCAAGGACTTGGATGTTAGACCAGAAACAGATACTTAGAGGAAAATATTGGCAGAATTTTTTTCCGCATAAATTTTAAAGACATTTTCAATGAAACGAATCCAACTACAAGGAAGACTAAGGCAAGTATAAACCTATGGGACTACATCAAATTAAAAAGCTTCTTCACAGCAAAAGAAGCCACTACCCAAACCAAGAGACCCCTCACAGAATGGGAGAAGATCTTTACATGCCATACATCAGATAAGAGTTTAATAACCAACATATATAAAGAGCTTGCCAGACTCAACAACAAGACAACAAATAACCCCATCCAAAAATGGGGGGAGGACTTGGACAGAATATTCACCACAGAAGAGATCCAAAAAGCCAAGAAACACATGAAAAAATGCTCCAAGTCTCTGATTGTCAGAGAAATGCAAATCAAGACAACAATGAGATACCACTTCACTCCTGTGAGAATGTCATACATCAGAAAAGGTAACAGCAGCAAATGCTGGAGAGGGTGTGGGGTCAAAGGAACCCTCCTGCACTGCTGGTGGGAATGTCAATTGGTCCAACCTCTGTGGAGAACAGTCTGGAGAACTCTCAGAAGGCTAGAAATGGACCTACCCTATGACCCTGCAATTCCCCTCCTGGGGATATATCCTAAGGAACCCAACACATCCATACAAAAAGATCTGTGTATGTTCTTGGCAGCACAATTTGTAATAGCCAAAACCTGGAAGCAACCCAGGTGTCCAACAACAGATGAGTGGCTGAGCAAGTTGTGGTATATATACACAATGGAATACTACTCAACTGTAAAAAATGGTGACTTCACCGTTTTCAGCCGATCTTGGATGGACCTTGAAAAAATCATGTTGAGTGAAATAAGTCAGAAACAGAAGGATGAATATGGGATGATCTCACTCTCAGGCCGAAGTTGAAAAACAAGACCAGAAAAGAAAACACAAGTCGAACCTGAAATGGAATTGGAGTATTACACCAAAGTAAAAGACTCTGGGGTGGGTGGGTGGGTGGGGAGAATACAGGTCCATGAAAAATGATGAATGAAATAGTGGGGGTTGTATTGTTAAATGGGAATCTGGGGAATGTTATGCATGTTCAAACTATTGTATTTACTGTTGAATGTAAAGCATTAATTCCCCAATAAAGAAATAAATTATTTTAAAAAAAGAAAGAAAGAAAAAAAGAAAGAAAGAAAGAAAGAAAGAAAGAAAGAAAGAAAGAAAGAAAGAAAGAGGAATGAAGGAAGGAGGGAAGGAAGGGTGGGAGGGAGGGAGGAAGAAAATGTAAGATCTAGGAGAGTCTTTCACTAATTAAATTTTACTTAAAAGTTTTCTCCTGGGAGTTAGGCGGTAGCGTTAAGCGCAGGTGGCGCGAAGCACAGAAACTGTCGAAAGGATCCCGGTTCGAGCCCCAGCTCCCCACCTGCAGGGGCGTCGCATCACAAGTGGTGAAGCAGGTCTGCAGGTGTCAATCTTTCTCTCCCCCTCTCTGTCTTCCCTTTCTCTCTCCATTTCTCTCTGTCCTATCCAACAACAAGGTCAACAATAACAGCAACAACAAGGATAAAACCAAGGGCAACAAAAGTGAAAAAACAGCAGTGGATTCCTAGTGCAAGCACTGGGCCCGAGCAATAAACCTGGAGGCAAAAAAGAAGAAAGAGAGAAAGAAAGGAAGGAAAGAAGGATGGAAGGAAGGAAGGAAGGAAGGAAGGAAGGAAGGAAGGGAGGGAGGGAGGGAGGGAGGAAGGAAGGAGGAAGGAAGAAAAGAAAGAAAGAAAGAAAGAAAGAAAGAAAGAAAGAAAGAAAGAAAGAAAGAAAGAAAGAAAAAGAAAAAATGTAAGATTTAGGAGGGTGTTTCACTAATTAAAGTTTACTTAAAAGTTTTCACCTGGGAGTCGGGTGCTAGCACAGTGGGTTAAGCACAAGTGACGCAAAGCACAAAAACCGACGTAAAGATACTGGTTAAAGCCCTGACTCCCCACCTGCAGGGGCATCACTTCACAGGCGGTGAAGCAGGTCTGCAGGTGTCTATCTTTCTCTCCCCCTCTCTGTCTTCCCCTCCTCTCTCCATTTCTCTCTGTCCTATCCAACAAAGACGAAAACAATAATAACTACAACAATAAAACAACAAAGGCTACAAAAGGGACCAAATAAATATTTTTTAAAAATGTTTTCACCTAACATTCATCAGATATACCTCATATCTCTCTACATTTTTTGTCTGTATTTTACAATATACATAAGCTAACAAAGAAATGTGTGCTTTATATATCACATACATACACTTTTTTTTTTCCATTTGTTAATGTTTCCTGGAGAACTTGTCGGCACACTGTGTTCATTCTTTAGGTTTGGAACTGCCAAGGTCTATAGAATAGATGCTGTGTAGCTTACTTGCCTGCATATGAGCCTATATGTTGACTGTGTTCAGTAATTTGTCTTATTCCTTTGGTTATTACTGATCAAGCCACAGGGAGACTGATATACCAAATATTATTTTTTTAAACCAGGGTACTAATAAGTACTTTTTAAAAACAAATTTATTTATAAACATATCAACAAGACCATAGGATAAGAAGAGTACAATTCCACACAGTTCCTACCACCCGAGTTCCAGATCCCATCCAGTCCTTTGAAAGCTGTTCTTTCTTTATCTTATTCTTTATCCTTCTTGAAGTATGAACCCAGGGTCATTACAGGGTGCAGAAAGTAGAAGGTCTGGCTTCTGTAATTGCTTCTCTGCTGGACATGGGTGTTGGCAGGTCGATACATACTCCCAGTCTGTCCCTATCTTTCCCTAGTGGGGCAGGGTTCTGGGGAGGTGGGGCTCCAGGACACATTGGTGAGGTCTGTCCAGTGAAGTCAGGTTGGCATCATGATAGCATCTGTAACTTGGTGATTGAAACGTGATAAGATATAAAGCAGAAATATTGTTTAGTAATCAGGAACCTAAAGATAAGAATATAGCAGATGAGACTTGGGTCCTCCATTTTGGAAAGTTAGCAAGTCTATTTTAGTTATATTCCAAGAAGCCCATGACTTTACTAATTTTTGCCAGAGCCTCACAGCTAAAATGCAGGTGGATCAAAGTTATTGTCTGGGAATATAGTGTTGGAAATATGACCAGAAAGCTATATCAGGGAAGAGAATAGAACAGCTCCCAAATATAGAAAAAGTATATAAATATCATTAACTGTAAACACCATCAATTTGATCTGGGGCCCATATTGAGTGCAGGAGCCTGTATAACCTCTGCATCCCTGTAGGTCTGAGTTCTCACTGTGTGGTCATAGCTAGGAACATTCTAGGCTGCACACATTGCCAGACCCATCTTCCCAGAGTGGTAGAGTATTTTGGCCAAACCTCCCTTCAGAGAATTGGCAGTCCCTACCCTTGTTGATCCACATTGAGAGCAAGGTGCGGGTCATCCCTGGGTTCTTCACCTCCCTGGCCACTGGCTGCAGAGATCAAGGTGGCCTCTGGGGTCTTAGGGGGGTTCTGGCAATGAGAGAGAACATGCAGAGAGGAAGAAAACAAACACACGATCTGCTCCGGGAGAAGCCTCATGGACAACTCGTTTATTAAGGGATACAAGCAAGTAGATATACCCAAGGTTCAGAAAGAAAGATGAGGTAATCATTAATCTACACACAATGCATAGTTACATGTTGACCTACCAAGTATTTGATCACAACTGGAAAGTTACCGTATAAGGTCTAGTTATGAGCTCACAATGCCTAAATAGGCTTTTTTTTCTCTAAGGGTGAATTATAAACACCTCAGGGCAGTTGAGCAAAGGCAGGATAGTTGTGGCGGGTTTCAGGTTGGCCATACACAGTAATTCATGGCCTTTGTTCAAAGGGAATGAGGGAGCATGTACAGGAAAGTACTCATGCTGAAAAAAAAAAAAATCCATAATAAGTTCACAAGGTCAGGAGGGGGAACCTGCTCAGACTTTCATAGAAATAATGGCTTGGACTTCAGACAGTGGACCCTTTTCCCACACTCTAGGGGCCCACAAAGAGAATAAATAGCTTTGTGGGCCCCTACAGGACCTTGCCCTCAATGTAGATCAACAATGGGTGAAATATCCTTTGTAACTTAGAGACCAAGACACAGACACTAGAGGAGATGTTGAAGAAATCTATGAATCTTCAAGACAGAAGATATGTAGAGAGAACACGTAGAGATAATGGTCTAGAGGATAGAGAGGAACCAGGATTGTGACCCAAGCAAAGACTCTGAAAAGAAAAGAGATTTTGTGCTTAGTCCAAGTGATAACCAATGCAAAGAAGTTGGAATGTTCCACATACCTGGAATAAATAAATAGACCCAGACTAAAATTATCCTCCCTACCTCACAGAATTTGTGCTGGCAGCATATACAATGTCAGGTCTCAGCCCTGAGATACCAGCTAAGATGGTTAACAGTATGACAAGGAAAATGACTCAGGATCCCACTAGCACAGTCACAACGGCGGCTGGACTTTTCCATACCCTTTCTTTGACCTGCTGTCACAACTGCTAATATTAGTGTAAGTACATACATAAACCAGATGGTAACAGAAAAATAAAAGACAAACACAGCACTTCCTGCCGATAATGTAAAAGCTCAGTGGCTCAGTTCTAAATTACTGATTTTAAATAGCAAAATGGGCTGGCGAGAAATACAACACATGATAACAAGAAAATATGGCCCTACAGGAAAATGAAGTGTATCTTTCTAGAAAGCACATACATAGAAGATTATATCTCCTTTTTAGATCAAAATAACTATTATGGATAATCAAATAGTCATTACAAAGAAACACATGAGAGATAAAAGAAAAGCAAGTCACAAGATCAGAAATTAATGAGACGAAGGCAGAAGTCTAAACAAGCAAGAGTAAAACAATAAAATAAACCCTCAAAATAAGGGAGGAAGAAAAGATGGATACCTGTAGACCTGCTTCACTGCTTGTGAAGCGACTCCCCTGCAGGTGGGGAGCCAGGGGCTAGAACCGGGATCCTTATGCTGGGTCCTTATGCTTTGCACCACCTGCGCTTAACTCGCTGCACTACCACTGGACTCCCAAGTCTGTGCTTTTTTATGCCTTCCCTTCTCTGTGTGTCCTGCCTCAGGCTGACATCATTTGCTAATGTGCTAATAGTCCCAAACTCCTATTGGGGTCACAACATTCAATGTTATTTATTTCTGCCCTAACTTTAGTTGTTTCAGTACATCTGGTTGCTTTAGGATTCCTTTGTTCTTCTTCTTCTAAATCTTTAAGGTGTGCAATCAGGTTGTTTATTTGAGCTTTTTCTTGTTTCTGAATGTGTGCTTGTAACCCTCTCAGTACTGCCTTAACTGTGTCCCAAATATTTTGATAGCTCTTGTCTTCATTTTCATCGATCTCTTGAAAAATCTTTTGCCCTTGTTATTGTTGTTGTCATTGTTGCCACTGCTGTTGTTGTTGTTGATTAGGACAAAGAGAAATTGATAGAGGAAGGGAAGACAAAGAGGGGGAGAGAAAGACAGACACCTGCAAACCTGCTTCACTGCCTGTGAAGCGAATCTCCTGCAGGTGGGGAGCTGAGGGCTTGAACCAGGATCCTTACACTGGTCCTTGCTCTTAGCACCATGTGTGCTCAACCTGCTGCACTATCACTGAGTCCCTGGACCAAAATTCTTTATGAGTTGCAGAAGGTAGGAGTTCCAGCTTCTGTAATTGCTTCTCCGCTGGGCATGGTTGTTGGCAGGTTGATGCATACCTTCTGCCTGTTTCTATCTTACCCTGGTGGGGTGTTGCTCTAGAGAGGTAAGGTTTCAGGAAACATTGGTGAGGTCACCTGCCCAGGGAAGTCAGGGTGGAATCATAACAACATATGCAATCTGGTGGCTGAAATGGAGTAAGATACAAAGCAGGATAAAATGTTTAATAAACAAGAGCCAGAAAGCAGGAATAGAGTATACGGAATTAGGGATCTTAGAGTGGAAAGAAGCTATGAAGTCTATTTTAGGTCTATTCCAAAGGTCCCATGACTTCATTAATTTTTGCTGAGTCTGATAGCTAACATGCAGGTGGGCTAAAAGTATTGTCTGGGAAGATGGTGTCAGAGTTGAGAATAGGGATAGAAAACTGGATTAGGGCAGAGAGTAGCTCCAAAACATGAAGAAAGTATTCAAATACAATTAAAGATTACTCCATTGATCTGACCCAGGACCCATATATATTCATATTTAGCACAGGAGCCTGTGTAACCTCTGAGAACCAGTCAGTCTGAGCTCACAGTCCATGGATGAAGTTGGAATTATTCTAAGCTGCAGTCATTTCAGGACCAGTCTTCCTAGAGTGGCAGAGTAGATTGACCCAGCCTCCCTTCAGAGGGTGGGCCAGTCCCTACCACTGTTACTTTTCGTTGAGGGCAAGGTCTTGAAGAAGTCCACAAGAGGGCTTATGATAATGTCCCTGATGGAAGTGACCAGAGATGGTGGAGGGATCTCTTAGAGATCTAGGCCCACCTATGCATATGCGGGTATGCAAGGATTCTCTCACTAGGATCCCAGATGATGAGATTGGTATTGACCAAAAAAGCCATCTCACCAACATTGAGTTTTTGTGTCTTCTCTATCTGATGAGCTAAGATTTTTCTCCCAGTTGTTAAAGTCTTTTGTTTCTGTTGAACCTAAATCCAAACCAGTATTAGGTTTACTGTGTCTGGCCTCAAATTAGGGAAGAAATACACCTAGGATTTTAGTAGGGTCTAAATTAGCCTTAAATTTTTCTGTATTTACTTGTTTGGTGATTCTAATAAAGGTTGCAATAGTGACAATAATTGTCCTCTAGTATATATATATATATATATATATATATATATATATATATATATAGCCACTATATCTCTTGGCCAATTGTATACAGTGTTTCTTCTAAACATAAAGGAGTGACAATAACGTTGATACTATCAGAATATATCAGGAGATATATCTTTCTTTCATGTAGTTAGTTGAGTAGATAGAACAATTGAGGGAAGTGAAGTAGAGGTTATCAGAGGAGGGTATCTAGGCATAGGTAGTAAATATGTGATTAGACAATTTATGGTGCCTTTTCTAGGCCTTTCTACTTGATTGTGGAGTTAACTAAGTCTGAGTCTAATCGTGGAGTCTAATCTAAGCATTTTTACTTTGAAGTATATAGTTGTCCCTAACTTATGGATACGTGTCTACTTGTACCCAGTACTCTAGGCCCTAAGTTATATCTAGGGCCTGTAACACTGTTAGAGAGTGCACCATTTGAAATGGAACTAAGTATTCCCATGTGTTAGAAAAGTTCTAGCCAGATTATTAGCGTTGGAAGGTTGGCATCTCAGGCTTGGTGTTTCTGTACATAATCTGAAGCAGAAAGGCAATGGCAGCATAAGGTGACATGGTGGCAGTGGCTGTATTGATTTAGCTGGGGTCAGCAGAGGCAGTATAACATAGTAAGGTTTCAAGAGGAGAGATATCAAGAAATACAAGCAAAGGTGGTCTGGGGGATGGCACAGTGGATAAGGCATTAGACTCTCAAGCATGAGATCCTGAGGAAGCCCATGTACCACAGTACCAGAGTGATAAAGTGATGCCTGGTTCATTCTCTCTCTTTCTCTCTCTCTCTCTCTCTCTCTCTCTCTCTCCCTCCCTCATTCCCTCCCTCCCTCTAATAAATTTAAAAAAAAAAACTTTTAAAAAAATACAAGCAAAGTCCTAAAGTTTCTAGGACTGGGAGAAATGCAGATTTTGAAGAGAATGGGGAAGGTTCCTTATACTCTTAAAATTTAAGAAGGAAATAGGTAATTATTATTATAACCAACTTACTTGGGAGCTTGGTTTACTTTGAAAATCCCATGGCTAGGATTTACTTGACTTCACTATGAATTATATCATTTAATGCTATCTCCTAATAACTATATCTTAGATATTGACAGGACTAGATGATTCTTATCTATCTGGTCTAAGGCTATATGTAATTAAGTATTTGAAAAAAAAAAAAAGCTATTTTTTAGAAAAGTTTCAACAATTTAAACCCACTGTCAGAATTCAGTTTATAAATTTAAGCATTAAGTGCTTAGTCTAAAGGAATATGATATATTCAGAACTGCAAATGGTGTTAAAATATACTCCTTTTGGGGCCGGGTGGTGGCGCACCTGGTTGAGTGCATATGTTACAATGCACAAGGACCTGGGTTTGAGTCCCCAGTCCCCCCCTAATGGGGGAAAGCTTCACAAGTGGTAAAGCAGTGCTACAGGTATCTCTCTGTCTCTCACCCTCTCTTGATTTCTGACTGTCTCTATCCAATCAATAAATAAAGATAATTAAAAAAATTAAATATACTCCTTTTATTCCCACATAGACATGATGGGCCTAGACCTCTAACAGATCCCTCTCTCCAATGTCACTTCTTCTTCTAGCGTTTGCCCTTCTTCTGTAGCCAGTCAACAGCGTCAGGTTGAGCCTGATGTAAAGTTTCGAGACCTCCTTTGAATCTGGAGAGGTAGCAGTCGTTGACTATGTGGGTCATAGTCTGTCTGTAGCCACAGGGGCAGTTCGGGTGGTCTCTGGCTCCCCAGCGATGGAACATAGCAGCGCACCGGCCATGGCCTGTTCGATAGCGATTGAGGAGGGCCCAATCATAACGTGCTAGGTCAAAGCCGGGTTGACGCTTGCAGGGGTCTGTGATGAGGTGTTTGTTCTTTACCTCAGCTGACTGCCAGCTCTGTTTCCAAGAGTCTGGAACAGAGAAGTTCAGTGTAGGCGTAGGGGACCAGATTGGGTGACGAGACGTCAAGCGTTGGACAGGGTGGGCGAAGATATCCGCGTATATTGGCAGGTCCGGTCGAGCGTAGACGTGGGAAATGAACTCAGATGATGCCGCATCCCGACGAATATCTGGCGGGGCTATGTTCCTAAGAACTGGCAGCCATGGAACTGGGGTGGAAAGTCACTGATTATCTCCATCAGGAACAACACAGTGGACCCCTTTGTGGGCCTCTCCAGGACCTTGCCCTCAATGTGGATCAACAATAGTATGGACTGCCCCATTCTCTGAAGGAACATTGGGTCAACACACTCTGCGACTCACAGAAGATGGGTCCTGCAATGAGTGCAGCCTGGAATGTTCCTAGCTATGACCATGAAATGCAAGCTCAGACTGACATGGTTGCAGAGGCTGCACAGGCTCCTGTGCTGAATATGGGCCCCAGATCAAATAGATGGGGTTTACAGTTAACAATACTTTTATACTTTCCCAATATTTGGGAGCTATTCTCTTCCGTGATACAGCTTTCTAGTTATCTTTCCAACTCTGACACCATCTCCCCAATCTCACCATCTACCTTAAGCCCAAATTCATGTTAGCTGATGGGCTCAGGAAAAAATTAGTAAAGTCACAGACCCCTTAGAATATACCTAAAATAGACCAACCAGCTTTTTCCAAAATGAAGACCCCAAATCTCATCTGCTATAGTCTTACCTTTAGATCCCTGATTATTAAACAAAATGTTCTGCTTTGTATCTTAATACTCTTTCAGCCACCAAGTTGCAGATGCTGCCATAATGCCAACCTGTCTTCCCTGGGCATATGAAATAATTGATTTACCCTGGAACCCCACCTCTCTAGATGCCTGCCCCCCCACCCCCCAGGGAAAGATAGAGAGGCTAGGGGTATGGATTGACCTGACAATGCCCATATCCAGCGAAGAAGCAATTACAGAAACCTTCCAATTTCTGCACCCCATAAAAATCTTTGGTCCATCCTCCCAGAGGGATAAAGAATAGGAAAGCTTCCAGTGGAGGGGCTGGGATGTGGAACTCTGGTGGTGGGAACTGTGTGGAATTGTACCTCTCTTATCCTATGTTCTTGTTGATAATTATTAAATCAATTAAAAAAGAACACAATTTTAAAATAAAAAATATTCCTATTAACTTACATTCTTATAAATCACCATCTATCCACTTGTCCCTTGTATACTATTTCCACAGTACTACTATCCATCTAGAATCTCAAATAAAGTATGATAGGTATTTACCAGATCTTTTTTCTTTGCCTTTACTCCTAGGTTGAAATTTTGTTTGGGATTTTTCTGATTAACCTTTTATCTTCAAATAGAGAATTTTCTTCCTTTTTACTCCTATTACAAAATACTAGATGAAAGTTCTATTCCATTTATCAGTCTCTTAAGTTGCACTTTCAAAATAAGCCATGAGTAAAAATGGAATCAAAAGCCTGACTCCTGTCTTTGAACTCCTCTTTTCTGGATCTTAGTCTTGGAATTTATCATTGAATTAGTAGCTTTCATTTTTTTCCAAATGTATACATATATATCTGCCTACAATTTTTGGTGAAAACATTGGTTAAAACCTCTTAATCATAGGCAAGAAGAGTATGAATACATGAAGGTGCATACTTTACTGAAGTAACTCATATTCCTAAAGAGAAACTTTCACCAGAAAAAGCCAGCTGTCAACTGCACAAGCTAATAAACAGATGAGTGAAAAATAAAGCTGCAATCTTCTGTCTCTAGTCAGTTTAGTTTACTTACCTAGGGACTATTGAACATTCTGTTATTCTTAGAAATTTCATCTTCTATATCTTGTATCCATTAATGATATTATATGTTAAGTACTATATTTGAAAATGGCTCTTTTCTAGTTTTATTTCTTAGTTTATTTTCTGCTGTTAGGAGGCACATTACTCTCTATTGACTACTCACTATTTGTACAGACACATACATGATGTTAGTCTCTAAGGCAGAGTACATCATTTGATATTGTTGCTCAAGCCATCTCACATTTTTAAAATATTTTGTCACTGTTAATCTATTTAAACTGCACTTGATGTCCTCTTATCATTATTCAATGATTACTTTGTAGCATATAACAAAGCACTCCATGTCCTAGATTTTTCCTGCCTCACTCTGGAGTTAGCTATTGTTTTAAAAAACTCTGGTCATTTTAATGGATAGTAGTAGATAGAAAGCAATGTATCTGGGGCCAGCAGAATAGCTTACCTGGTTAGTACGCCTGCTCTACCATGTGACTTTCCCAGTTTCAAGTCTCACTACCACCACACTGGAAGAAGCTTCGATGTTGTGGTATCTTTCCTTCTCTCTATTTCCATCTGAAAATACTGATCCTTTTTATTCCCCTAGGGAAAAAAGGAACCTATGCATTTGAGTACATTTTTTAACTTTAATTTTTATTTATTTATCATTGGATAGAGACAGAAACTGAGAAAGGGAAAATAGAGAGGGAAAGAGACGCCTGCAACCTTACTTCACCTATGATGAACCTTTCTTCTTGCAAGTGGGGGCCAGGGGCTTGAACAGGAGCCCTTGCACACTGTAATGTGTGCACTTGACCAGGTTCACCACCACCTGACCCCATCTGAGTACTTTGCATGTTTACTTCAACTAGGATCACAGGTTCTAGACCCCCTCAGAAGATAATGTATGTGCATATCTATCTGGGGTTCACACTTACATTGCTAATTTTAGTTCAATGCTATTGTGTTCATTTTATTCTTACATAATTTTATATCTGTGATGCTCTTTTCCAACAGTAGAAAAGTGGCAGTAACTACACATGGTATTTTTACTTATTTGATCACTTCACACTACTAGAGGCGGAACCAAGAAGAAAAAATCTATGAATTAGAGTACAATATTTGTTTACACCTTTCTACACAGCCTGAGAGCATATTGTTTACACACACACACACACACACACACACACACACACACAGTATTATATGTACTATACATTTCTCTCAATATGTCTGTGTAAAATTAGGTAAATGATTTAGCCTCTTTCTGCTTCAGTTCTATTATTTATACAAAGATTAATAATAACACTTTACCAGATACTTATACTAATACTTATTAATATAAACAAGCACATTACTTAAATCAACAGTCATGAACAAATATTAGCTGTTATTCTCACTCTTTTGACTTTGTGATACTGGTAAAACTGTTGGATAGCCTAAAATAATTCACTACGATTCTGTATGCTGATAAATTAAATCTCCCATAGGAATTAATTAGTATATGTGTATATACATCAACATGAAACTATAGCAATAGCAAATAAAACACAAACTACAAAATGATATACGATTCTAGAACAAATTAGAATTCACTTTGAGGCTTTATATGTAATTAATTTGCCAAGAATTCTGTTTAGTAAAATTATGTATGAAATTCCTAAAGGAAACCAGAGGTATGAACTTGTAGGAGAAGTAGACAAGAATGGGTTTTATTTATCTTTTTAATTTTTTTAAATTATTTTTTGCCTCCAGTTGCTGGGGCTTGGTGCTGGCACTATGAATCTGATTCTGGTGACTTTTTTTCTTTTAATTTGATAGGAATTTTTTTAATTTGATAGATATTGAGAAAGGATGGGGAGATAGAGATAGAGATGTGAGAGAGAAAGAGAGAGAGAAAAGCACCTGCAGAACTGCTTGAAAACTCAGGAGGCTTTCCAAGGCAGATGGGGAGCAGAGGTCTCATATTCAGTGGAGAAGCAATTACAGAAGCCAGACCTTCCACCTTCTGCATCCCAGCTTATTTAAACTTTCATAGTTTCAGTTGCTTTACTATGCTTCTTGGGGGACTATGTACATTCACATTTCAAAAGTCAGTCATAAATTTGAGGATAAGGCATGCTTTGCTAATATTGGGCCTCTGTTTTCTCAGTTATCTTCTCTTGGCACTTTCCTCCTCAAATCCAGTCTTTTGGTTGTCCAAATTTCTTTCCTTTAATGATGTAAGTGAAAAGAACATTTTTTTTTCTGCTTAAATCTAGGTTGCTACTCCATGTAAGCTGAGAAATGCCCTCTGAATTGTGTAAATTATCTCACATTCTTTATTGTGGGGTTGATAGCATTTTTTAAATATATTTATTTATGGGAGTCGGGCTGTAGCGCAGCAGGTTAAGCGCAGGTGGCGCAAAGCACAAGGGCTGGCATAAGGATCCCGGTTAGAACCCCGGCTCCCCACCTGCAGGGGAGTCGCTTCACAGGCGGGTGAAGCAGGTCTCCAGGTGTCTATCTTTCTCTCCTCCTCTCTGTCTTCCCCTCCTCTCTCTCCATTTCTCTCTGTCCTATCCAACAACGACAACAACAATAATAACTACAACAATAAAACAACAAGGGCAACAAAAGGGAATAAATAAATAAAATAAATATTTAAATATATATATATATTTTTTTTTATTTATTCACTTTAATTGCCCTTGTTGTTTTATTGTTGTAGTTATTATTGATGTCGTTGTTGTTGGATAGGACAGAGAGAAATGGAGAGAGAGGAGGGGAAGACAGAGAGGGGGAGAGAAAGACAGACACCTGCAGACCAGCTTCACCGCCTGTGAAGGGACTCCCCTACAGGTGGGGAGCCGGGGCCTTGAACAGGGATCCTTACGCTGGTCCTTGCGCTTTGCGCCACGTGCGCTTAACCCGCTGCGCTGCCGCCTGACTCCCTCACATTCTTATTGTGTTCCTTTTTCAAAGATAAAACTTAAGTTTTCCCACTATTTAGATGATCCATAATGCCTTCAGTTTATTGAGTTTAAAATATCTTGTACAAGGCTGGGGAGATAGCATAATCACCATGAAAAAGACTTTCATGACTGAGGCTCAGAGGTCCCAGGTTTTAATCCACAGCATCACCATAAGCCAGAATTTTGTTTGTTTGTTTGTTTGTTTGAATTTTACCTTCTTTTTTATTAGTGATTTCATAATGATTAATAAGATTATAGGATAACAGGGGTACAATCCCCACTACCAGAGTTCTGTATCTCATATCCTCCATTCCCTATATTTTTTTATCCCTTTGGGAGAATAACCCAAAATTTTTCATGGAGTGCAGAAGGTGAAAGGTCTGGATTCTGTAATTGCTTCTATGCTGAACATGGACATTGGCAGGTCAATCCAAAACCCGCAGTGTGTTTCTACCCCCCCCCCCAACTCCCTGCCACCCACCAGTGGAATAGGGCTTTAGGAAGGTGGGGCTTCAGGACACACTGGTGAGGTCGGCTTCCAAGGAAAATCAGGATGGTGGCAAGCTAGTATCTGCAAGTTGGTGCAGAGTATTGGAGCTGGAGGGTTAACATCTAAGGCTTGGCCATCTCTGGACACAGTCCAAAGTGAAACATGCTGAAGTGGCACTGGTTGTGTTGATTTGGTTGAGATCAACAGTTGCAGTATCAAATGGTAGGGATCAAGAGAAGCATGAAGAAAAACAAGCAAAGCCCCCAGAGGTTCTAGGACTGGGAGAAATACACATTTTAAAGAGAATGAGGAAAGTTCCTTGCTGTCTTAGGGTTTAAGAAAGCAGTGGATAGTTATTATCATAATCACATTACTTGGAAGCTTGATTTACTTTGAAAATCCTATGATTAGGATTCACTGTACCATATAAGGGCTCACCATAATTTATGTCATTTAATGCTGTTTATAAATAACTATGTCTTAGATACTGACAGGACTGGTTGCTTATGGTCTAAGATTATAGGTGATTTCATGTTTCAAAAAAAATGCTAGTATTAGAAATGCTTTAACAATTTAAGCCTAGTGTCAGAATTCTATCAGTTTACAAATTTGAAACATCTAGTGCTTAGACTAAAAGAATATATCCTCAGAACTGAAATCACTCACAGGCAGAAGTTGAAAAACAAGATCAGAAAAGAAAACACTAAGCAGAACTTGGAATGAAGTTGGTGTACTGCACTAAAGTAAAAGACTCTGGGGTGGGGGTGGGGGTTCAGGTCCTGGAACATGATGGCAGAGGACCTAGTGGGGGTTGTATTGTTATGTGGAAAACTGGAAAATGCTATGCATGTACAACTATTATATTTAGTATCATCTGTAAAACATCAATTCCCTAATAAAGAAAAAAAAGAAAGTACTATTAAAAAAATTATATAAAGAACTAACAGAGGGGTGGGTGATGGTGGAAAATTTAAATGGACATGTATACACTTTCAATTGGTTTGGACATACCTTAATATGCAATGTCATACACATAATAAAGATTGGCATGTAGGTTAGTGATGGTGAAAAAGAATTCTATCCACTGTATACCAAAGAACTATCATAGAGTAACATCAGCTTAAATATGTATACATGTACATTTAATTTTTCCAGTTTATACAATGAATGATGTTCACTATCTTTTTTATTTTTATATTGCAGAATTACATGTTGACAGGAGTTAGAATCCACACCATTCCCACCACCAGAGTTCTGAATCTTCAGTCTCCCCACTGCAATCTACCACAGTTCCCCTAAAGTTATAGACATGGGCCAAACATCTTCTCTACAACTATCTGTCCACATTTATACATAGTTGCCCCTTCTTTTTCTGATTCAATCCTTTCTTCCCCTCTAAGCCACACATAGCATTGTAGCTAACTCCATATGCCCCTCTCCTTTTCCTTCTCCTTTCTCTCTCTCTCTCTCTCTCTCTCTCTCTCTCTCTCTTTCTCTCTCTCTTTCTCTCCCTCCTTCTCTCTCTCCTGATGGAGCTGGAGTGCAGAGTCCTCTTATCTTCATCCTATCACTTCTCCCCAACTGGGAGTATGGACTAAGTTTTATGGGGAGCAGAAGGTAGGAGTTCTGGCATCTGTAGCTGCTTCTCTGCTGAGCATGGGCATTGGCAGGTCGATCAATACCCCCAGCTTGTTTCTATCTTTCCCTAGTGGACCATAGCTCTGGAGATGCAAGGGTCCAGGACACATTGGTGAGGTCATCTTCCCAGAAAGTCAGGGTAGAGTCATGGTAGCATGTGTAACTTGGTGTCTGGAAGATGGCATGACCTAAATAGAGACAAGATGGTTAATGAACAGGAACCAAAAAGTAGGATCAGAGCTGATGAGATTAAGGTAGAAGAAAACTAGGAGAACCATTTTAGGCTTGTTCTTGGGGTCATACAACTGTAATCATTTTTCTTGAGTTTGGTAGCTAGCCTGAGGTTGGATGAGAATATTGTCTGAGATAATGGTGTCAGAGTAGAGAAAAGGGCTAGAAATTTGGATTAGGGCAGGGAGTAGCTCCCATTATTATTATTTTTTTAAATTCTGTGACTAAAATTAACTATTTACCTCCAAACACTTACTCCAGGGCCCATATGTAAATACATATTTATATAATGTTCATTTTCTTATCAGACTCATGAGTCAAATATATTTGTATATGCAGCATGACCAAATCACTGTACTTGTTCTATATATACTCACACACATATATTTAGTCCAATAAGTAACTGAATTGTGGGAATGAGGAGAAGCTGATATGGTTTCTTTTTCCTACCAACTTAGAAACAGATACTCAACTTTATCAACCCAAGTGATATTAGTGAGATATTATCAACCCAGTGAGATATTAGTCTGTTTTAAGTCTAGCTAGGAGCACTTGTCTAAGGCTTTTTGTGAGGTATTCTGGATCAGACCTTAGACATCAGTGTGTGAGAAAACAGAGGAAAGAGCAGAAGATAGGAAGTTAAAGTATAGACATCTTTGGGGCTGTGAAAAATGGTTGACAAAGGACTCACTGAAAAATATTTTCCTTGATTTATAAGATGGGAAAGAAGTGTGGATTATGGTCTGGGAGGTGGTGCAGTGGATAAAGCACTAGAACCAAGCATGAGGTCCTGAGTTCAGTTCCTGGCAGCACATGTACCAAAGTGATGTGTGGCTCTTTCTCTCTCTTCCTATATTTCTCATTAATAAATAAAATCTTTTTAAAAAAAGAAGTTGATGGATGAATCAAGTTCTCCCTGTGAATTTAAGTCAGTAAAATCAAAATACTGGAAGATATTGCATATTCCATTTACAGTATAAAATAGGAATGTCCATATTATTGAGTATAATATAAGAGAAGACAAATACAGGCATTATTTTTTTTCAGCTAGGGACTAGAATGAACACTTAAAGAACTATGGAAGAAATAGAGGAACTGAAATTTGAAAAGCCATTATTCTTAAAAGTGAAAACAATACTGTTAATAAAAACTTTTAGACACATATAAACATATAGCATATTGCATGTGAAAATTTATATTTTTGAACTAAAATATATAAAAAGTCACATTGCATATCTGGTAAAGATTTTCAGTGGAAAAAATGATATTCACACTGCAGTATGTGGAATCAAAATAAATAATTATGCCATCTATGATTTTAAAGTATTTCCCCTACAGATGTTATATATATAATTTGTCTACATAAGCAAAAGATATATTTAGAAAAGTATTCGTATTTGGTCCCTTTTAATACATTAAAAAGTGAGAAAAGGGGGCCAGGCAGTAGCTCATTGGGTTAAGTGTACATGGCACAAAGTGCAAGGACTGGCATAACGATTGTGGTTCGGGTCCCTGGCTCTCCACCTGCAGGGTGGCCACTTCACAAGCGGTGAAGCAGATGTGCAGGTGTCTATCTTTCTCTCCCCATCTCTGTCTTCCCTCCTGTCTCGATATCTCTCAGTCCTATCCAACAACAACGACAGTGGATTCGTAGTGCAAGCACTGAGCCCTAGCGATAACCCTGTAGGGCAAAAAGAAAAAAAAAGTGATAAAAATCCTATATAATACATATATGAAAGAAATAATAAATTGTTAAAAGTGTTCCCAGGAATAAGGGTAGTGAAGTACTTAAATTATTTTTTAATAAATCTATTTATTCATTATTGGATAGTAACACTTGTGACACTTTCCCCCTATATGTGAGTACCAGGGGCTTGAACTTGGGTCCTTGTGCACAGTAATATGAACACTTAACCAGGTACACCATTGCCTGGCACACACATAAAAATTATTTAAGGAAGCTTAATAAATATTTTCCCCTAAAATAGCAAAAAGATTAGTTAAGATAAAAGTAACTAATGAATGAAAAACACTGAAGTTTAGCAGGAAAAAAAACTTATGAACAAAATACAGTTGGCTATTTTTTAATGGAAAAATTAATTGGATTACATAACAAAGAAAAAGTCTTCCTTTTAACTGTACACACCTATCTGTTGTTTATATGTTCTAATGCCATGTAAAGTCAGTTTTCTTACTGCTTTTTATTATTGATTTATTATTTAATATAAAATTATGAGATAACAGGGGTATAATTCTGCACTGTTCCCATCACCAGTATTCTGTTTCCCCAGTCCCTCCATTGGAAACTGTAATAGTTCTTCCAAAACACAGATATGGGTTGACTATTAATTCTATAACTATATGTCTATCTATATACATATCTACCCTTTTTTCCCTATGGTCCTAGCTGTGACCATGAACTGCAAGCTCAAACTGTCAGGGTCTAGGTTTCCTCTGTACTGTCTAGTCTATCTGTTGTTACTTTAACATAAGCTTTCTCTCTCTTTTTTTAAAAATATTTATTTATTTCCTTTTGTTGTCCTTGTTGTTTTATTGTTGTTGTTGGATAGGACAGAGAGAAATGGAGATAGGAAGGGAAGACTGAGAGGAGGAGAGAAAGATAGATACCTACAGACCCACTTCACCACTCATGAAGCGATTCCCCTGCAGGTGGGGAGCCAGAGGCTCGAACCAGGATCCTTACTCCGGTCCTTGTGCTTTGTACCACCTGCGCTTAACCCACTGTGCTACCGTCCGACTCCCAACATGAGCTTTCTAAATGATATGCGTATGCAAAACATAGATTGGTGTACTTACTGAACTAATGCTTTATTATCTGCTCAGATATAGTACATGTTAGTCATAATTATTGACATGTGGTCACAAGTGCTAAAGACTCAAATATTTCTTTTATCAAATGGGCTTACAGAGTTTTAAGTGACAGATTATGTAACACATGTTTTATACAGTGTATCTTTCCTCAAGTGGTGGTTTTTAGCTATTTTTAATAGCATAAACAGATCACCACATTTACCTACTGTTATGTGATAAATTTTCTTTTTTTTTTTTTTTTTCTTTTTTTTCCCTGCTGTTTGCCATTCACTTTTCTTGGAGAATGAAGTGGAAGGAGTATGTACTAGAAGCTGGAACTTCAGGTGGTCATAGTAGTGATTTAGGTGAAGGACAGTAAATGTCTGAAGATGCTATGTGGGGAGGCAAGCTTGAGCCATTATGCATCAGTAGAAACTTCTAAATAATAAGATCAGTAGCATGTAGAAATGAGGTTTAAAATATCTCTCAGGCTGGGCAGTAGAGCAGCAGGTCAAGTGCACATGAGGCAAAGCACCAGGACCCATGTAAGGATTCAGGTTCAAACCCCCAGCTCTCCACCTGCAGGGGAGTCACTTCACGAGTGGCGAAGCAGGTCTGCAGGTGTCTTTCTCTCCCCCTCTCTGTCTTCCTGTCCTCTCTCAATTTCTCTCTGACTTTTTCATATTTTCTTGCAGTACTCCTTTTAATAGTCCTTGCAAGACAGGATCATTGGTGGTGAATTCCTTCAGTTTTTAAAAAATATTTATTTATTCCCCTTTGTTGCCCTTTTTTTTTTTATTATTATTGTAGTTATTGTTGTTGATGATGATGTCATTGTTGGATAGGACAGAAAGAAATGGAGTGAGGAGGGGAAGATAGAGAAGGGGAGAGAAAAATAGACACCTGCAGACCTGCTTCACCGCCCGTGAAGCGACTCCCCTGCAGGTGGGAAGCCGGGGGCCCGAACTGGGATCCTTGTGCTAGTCCCTGCACTTTGCACCACCTGCGCTTAACCTGCTGGCCCGACTCCCATTCCTTCAGTTTTTATGTATTTTGGCCTCTCCTTCATATGTGAAGGATAATTTGGCAGGATAAAGTATACATGTGTGATAATTCTTTTCTTTTTTTTTTTTTTCCTTTTTATTAAAGAAAGGATTAATTAACAAAACCATAGGGTAGGAGGGGTACAACTCCACAGAATTCCCGCCACCCAATCTCCATAACCCACCCCCTCCCCTGATAGCTTTCCCATTCTCTATCTCTCTGGGAGCATGGATGTTATGTGATAAATTTTCAACTCACAAAAAAATAGACCAAAAAGAAAAAAGTCTTCAAGTTGATATTTCTTCTGTGTTTTATAGAAGCAATGAAAATAAGTGAGATGCTGGCCATAAGGTAGTTCATCATAAGGAAAATGGTATGCATTTCTGCTCAAGTTGGTATAAAAAGAATGCCTTGTTTAGAAGAAACACTATACAACTGGCCAAGAGTTATAATGGCAAAAACTATATATCAAGTAAAGTACAAGTATTGTCCCTATGACAACTTTGATTAGCATCATCAAACAAGTACATGCAAAAAAACACTAGGCTAAGACTTCACTAAAATCCTAGCTCTATTTCCTCCCTAACTTGAGGCCAGATATCATAATCCTAATACTGGATACGACGATTGACAGTAAATGCTTTAACAACTAATAGAATGTCTAAGCTCATCAGATGAAGAAGAAACAAAAGCTGGATAAGGGTAAGAGACTGGCTCACTTAACAGTAACCTCTTTGGACACTATCAGACCACCCCATCACCTGGAGTCCTAGAAAAGGGATCCTTGGATTCCCACCAAGATAATATAGGCCCAGATCTTTAATAGGTCCCTCTCTCTGCCATCCCTGGTCACACGTGCTGGGGGCTGCCTCGGCAGGTTGTTAGGGTACTTCCTGAAGGAAAGGGGAGTCAGCGAGTAGTGAAGTGAGAGACATGTCAGCTGCTTCAAGTGCAGGAGAGAGGCACCTCTGGCATCCCTTTACAGAGCTTTAGTTTTAAACACTTTTCACCTGGATACACTTGACAACATGCAAGATTATTTTTATTAACATCAAAAATAATTCCAGACATTATTATCAATTTAGGCATGTTCTCCTTGAAAGTTTCTTTGGTCTGAGACAGCCTGCCCTCCCCTAGGTTTTGACCATCTGTGTGGCCTTGGTGTGGCCAAAATAACTTCAAATATTACTCTCTTTGTTTCGGCCGTCTGTGTTGGGTTAGCATATCTTTACTGGAGCTCAATCTAATAGCTTTTCTTCTTAACCCATTCTTGGAAGAGTCTCACTAGATCATTCAGACCAAGTAACACTTTTCTAGTATCTAGTAGACTGTCTACCTAAAGGATGGCATCTGGAATCTGGTGGCTGAAAAGAGAGTTAACATACAAAGCCAAACAAATTGTTGAGCAATCATGGACCCAAAGGTTGGAATAGTGGAGAGGAAGTGTTGGGGGGGGGGTACTCACTGCAAACTCTAGTGTACTTCTGCTTTCAGGTATATATTTTGCACTAGTTTATGGATACGTGTGAACATATTGCTCTCTCTCACTGAACCTGGTCTAGGTTTTAGGACTGTTAAAAAGTGATCCACCTGGGACAGAATTAGAGAATACTATGAAAGGAAAGGTCTCACCTGAGTGATGAAGCTGAAGGGTTGTCATTCCACACCTGAAGTCTCTGGACACAGTCTGAGCTGAAGCATGTTGAGGTGACCAGGCTTCCCTAGACTGAAGACTCCACCAATGTGTCCTGGAGCTCCACTTCCCCAGAGACACAGCCTACTAGGGAAAGAGAGGGGCAGACTGGGAGTATGGACCGACCAGTCAACGTCCATGTTCAGTGGGGAAGCAATTACAGAAGCCAGACCTTCTACCTTCTGCAACCCACAACGACCCTGGGTCCATACTCCCAGAGGATAGAGAATGGGAAAGCTATCAGGGGAGGGGATGGGATATGGAGATTGGATGGTGGGAATTGTGTGGAGTTGTACCCCTCCTACCTTATGGTTTTGTTAATTTATCCTTTCTTAAATAAAAAATAAATTAAAAAAAAAGAAATCTTCTGCTATAAAGTAAGCATACACCATGGGGTCTCTCTTCTGGCTAACCTTTGTATTTATGAGAGTTTACTAACTTCTGCCCATTTATCCTTAATGTTAACTACTTAACTACACAACCTATATCTTCATCATAGATACCTGTAAGGGAAGGGGAGGGTCTGTGATTGAGAGTAAGTGAAAGGGCCTTTTTATATTTAGGTGGAAACCAGTCTGCCACTCATTCTATGAGCCACCCATAGTTCTGGTTATTGGTCTGAGTCCAACTAATTGAGAAGCTGTAGTGGTAACAAATAGCTTTTCTTCTGAAAGCCTTTTAATGAGTGCAGCAGCTTCTGCTCCTATGCCATTTTTAGTCTTGTCACACTCATTGCCATAATTGTTGTTACTATGTACTTCCCCTGGGGATCTCTTTTTATTGTCCCCAGGTAGTATTTTTGTATTTCCAATATATCTAATAAGTCCTCAAATTACTAATGTAATAGAAAACAAAAAGGATGAATAGCTTCAGTTTGGTCTAGGACTTCCCTCTTTTCAGGCAGTCCCAGCCTGCTTGGGACTATGCCAGACAGCAGACTTGACTTCGCCTCCACCACACACACATAGAGAATATCACCATAAACCCTCTTGAAGGCTTCTTCAGGACATATCCACACTATGTACTAGTAACGGTAGGGAGGCTAGCTCAGCCTATTCTGCAACTCCAGGAAGACTGGTCCTGAAATGGGTGTAGCCTAGAATGTTCCCAGCTGTGAATGGACTGTGAGCTCAGCTTAATGGGACTCAGAGGCTATACAGGCCCCAGTGTTAAATCTCAATAGATATGGGCACTGGAGGGATATAGTAAACAGTTACTTGCATTTATATATTTTCTTCAAGTTTGCAAGCAACTCTGCTCTAATCCTGCTTCCTACTTCTACTCTCAACTCTGACATCTTCCCAGACAGTATTTCTAACCCACCCCTCTGTTAGCCATCAAGCTCAAGCAAAAATTACTAAGACACAGGCTCATAGAAACATACCTAAAATATACTTCCTAACTTCCTTCCACCCTAAAGTCTCTACTTTCATCTGCTCTATTCCTAATTTTTGGTTCCTATTTAGTAAACATTTTCTCTGCATTTCAGTCACCAAGTTGTGGATGCTACTATGACTCCATCCAGACTACCACAAGCAGTTGATCTCATCAATGTGTCCAAAGCCTCACCTCTCTATAACCTGACCCCAGTAGGGAAAATAGGAACAAACTGGTGCTGTGGATCAGTTTTACAATACCCATGTCCAGCAGAGAAGTAATTACAGAAGCCAGAACTCCCAACTTCTGCACCCCATAAAGAATTTTGGTCCATAATCCTAGAAGGGAAGAAATGTTAGGAAAATATGACCAGAGGGCTCTGAACTCTAACTTTATCAGGACCCAGAGAGAGAAAGAAAAAGGAAGAACATTCAGAAATAGTAAACGGAGTAAGTGTGACATAGGAAACAAAAGCAGGATCATAGGGAAAAATGTGAATATAGATAGTTATAGAAATAATAGTGACTGATATCTGTTACCTTGGGAGAACTACTGAAGTTGGGGAGAGAAAGATAGACATCTGCAGACCTGTTTCACCACTTGTGAAGCAACTCAACTGCAGGTGGGGAACCAGAGCTCGACCCTTTATGCCAGTCCTTGTGCTTTGCGTCACGTGAGTTTAAGCTCGTGCCCTACCACAAGTCCTGCCAAGGATTCTTGCATTTATACCATCAGTAAAAAAAAGAAGTGAACCTGGAAAACATCAGGAAGCTATGCACAGTTTCACTTATCTGAGATAGAAGAGGAAAAAAGGAAGACAGTTGGAAGTAGTAAAAGGTAAGAGGTGAACTAAAAAGGAAGTGGAGGCAGGACCATTGAAAAAATGGGGAAACATCTATCTATATATATACATATATGTTCATATATATAAACATAAACATATACAGTTATGGAACCATATTGGTGACCTAAGGAGAACTACTCCAGTTACTAATCGAGGGGATGGGACACATAACTCTAGTTGTGGCAACTGTATAGAATTATATTCCTATCATCTTAAAATTTTGTACATCAGTACTAAATTACTAAGAAAAAAATTTAAAAGAATGGCTTAAAAGGCAGCTAGAACCTATTTTCACTGAATATATTCTTGATAGTTAGAAACAATTTAAGTTGTCTGGAATAAGGTCAGTTTATGTGATCGAAATATAATGGTGTATAACACTTGGAAAAGAAAAACCTACTTTCTTACATGACAAGAATGATTTGCAGTTAATAATAGAGGGGGAAAGGCCAGTCTTTTCAGATACCCTTGATTTCACCTAGGACAAAAAAAGAAATCGCTTCTGTTGCTGTGCGCTACTTACTTTTTTTTTCCTGGTCATAATTGCTTAGTTATATTCCAGCGATGAAATCTATCATTAATGACTTTATTGACATTAAAGTTGATTTATTGAGGTGTCCAGTGAGTAAAAACGGCATTATTCCTGCATTTATATTGCTGAGTACTTGAGAAAGCAAGTGGTAACTCCAACTTAATTGTCCTTTGCTGGTTCACTTGCCCTCTAATCTCAGTTTAGAAGAAAAATATTACTCCGTTACCAAATCATGCAGTAATAGAAAATAGCTACCACTCAAGTGTTTGCTGTTGTCAAGAAATTTAAATTCTTTTATAATTCTCAAATATTACCATATGAAAGCTATACTGACTTTAAACAAAGAATTTGTTTTTCCTCCTCTCTGGATACCATAATTTTGTAAGTACTAAATAATAAATTGAGACCAAATGTTTCATTTTATTTTATTTTATCTTATTTTATTTTATTCTATTTTTCCTATCTGCCCAAAACTACAGAAGGCCAGTTTTGAGTCTATTTGATTTATATTTGTAGTAAATATAAAGGTTTGTTAACAATGAATTTGGAGGCTGGACAGTGGTTCATCTGGTTAAGTGCACCTGGTACAGTGGAGAAGCAGATCTTCAAGTGTCTCTCTCTCTCTCTCCTTCTTTCGCCCTCCTCTCTCAATTTCTCTCTGTCCTAACCAGTAAAATGAAAATAAAAGTGCCTGCCAGGAGTGGTGGATTCATAGTGCTGGCACTGAGTCCAAGTAATAACCCTGGAAGTAAAAATAATAATAATAATAATAAAAAACAATATATTTGTAAAGTTTTTATTGTCCAGAATGAAATTCTTTATCTACCAAATACTTAGCTTATTAGAAAACTAAGTGGTTCAACTATTAACTTTTGTGGGAAGAAAAATAAGTATCTGTAAATATACTTAAGGAAAAATATTCCCAAATTAATCTGTATTTTTTCCTTCCCACTGGAACTTTATAGATAGAGATGGAGGGACACACCACACACCACATACTACACACCACTCTTGGATCTTTTCTTTATGCAAGGCAAAGTTAGAATACAGGAATCCCTGTGTATGATACAGCATGTGTTCTACTGGGTGATTTTTCTCCTGGCCCTCATTTTGTTGTATGTATTCATTTATTGGCTAGTGATAGAAAGGGACAGAGAAAGAGAGACACCTGCAACACTGCTTTACCACTCATGAAGCTTCCTCCCTTCTGGTGGGGACCAGGGGCTTGAACCTAATAATTGTGTTTTTTTTTTTTAAAGTATGTTATTTGTTTTTATTTACTTTGGATAGAGACATAGAGATGCTTGAAGCACTGTTTCACTACTGTGAGGCTTTCCACTTGCAGATGGGGACTGGAACCTTGAACCTGGGTCTTTGTACATTATAAAATGTCCACTGAATCAGGTGCACCACCAACCCTAAGGCTACAAGTTCAAACCATGGCAACATTGTATCCCAAGGCTGGGAAATGTTCTGATCTTCTCTCCCTCATAATAGCAAACTGACTGACTAAGTAAATACAATAAAACTTAATGACATTTAAAAATCTATCAAGATAAAGTTAAGATGAAGTTTTTACATATAAATGAATTTAATTATATGACTGAAATATGGAATTTGTTGGATTATATTTTAAAATAGCTTGTGGTAGTTATAGTTAATAATATCATTTTAAAAACTCAAAAGATTCTACGAGAATAAATGTTCACTGTTCTCACTATATACACACCCACATATGCCTTGTGCTAACCATGTAAGCCAGAGGTGGGGGACTCTTCCTCTTTTTTACAACATCGTTCACAGGTCATACAGAATTATCAAAGTAAAAGTTAACACTGCTATATATATATATATATATATATATATATATATATATATATAGGCTCCTATTACCTTGACAAGAGCAAACCAAATGATTCAAATGTTTTCACAGGCCAGGCATGGCCTGAGGGATGGATGTTCCCCATCCCTGACATAGAGTAATGAATATATTTTTAAAATAATTTATTACCCCCCTTTTTTTTGCCCTTGTTTTATTGTTGTAGTTATTATTGTTGTTCTTGATGTTATCGTTGTTGGATAGGACAGAGAGAAATGGAGAGAGGAGGGGAATTCAGAGACAGGGAGAGAAAGATAGACACCTGCAGACTTGCTTCGCCACTTGTGAAGCGACTCCCCTGCATGTGGGGGGGGGTTAAACCAGGATCGTTATGCTGGTCCTTGTGCTTTGTGCCATGTGCGCTTAACCCACTGCTCCACCACCCGACTCCTGAGAATAATGAATAATAACGACTTTAGTAATAATTTCACAATGCATATGCAACTTAAGTCATCACATTGTAAAACTTAAAATAATATTGTGCTATCTAAATGCATACAAATATTTGTCCACTGTATTCAAGGAAGCTAAAAATAATTATACATTATTTTCATAAAAAATATCTACAGAAATATAAAGAAGACATTTTATCATAAAGAGCTTTTTTTATAATTCCATTCTCTGAAATGTATACAAATATACTTTGAAATGAGTAATAAAGATAGGTATAGGAATCTTTAAAGATAGGAAATTAAATGCAATAATTTATAAAACTCAAGTCAAAGCAAAAAAAAAATTAAATGAAAATGAACATATCTCTAGAAAGTAACAAAGCAAAGCAGTGACAAAAAAACACAAAGAAAAATCTGTGCTTAAACTGATGTTTAAATGCCTTCACTATTTAAAAGGATTCACAACATAAAATAAGCTGTTATTTTTTTAATTTAGAAATATCTAAGAAAAATTATTTTATACATTTTGAATGAATAAAATGAAGTGGAAGAGGTGAATGAAATAGATGTGATTAGCCAGAGAGAGAAAGAGAGGAGAGAGAGAGGTGGGGGGACAGCAATATTTTTAGAAATCAAAGAGACTAATCAGAATCTGTTTTAGTTTAAGAGAAAATGGACAACGAGGTGTCACATCAGTTGAGCACAGGCATTACTATGCTCAAGGACCTGGGTTTGAGTCCCTTCTGCCAACCTGCATGAATGACACAAGCATTAGAGCAGGTCTGCAATTGTCTTTCCCCATCCTTATCTCCCATGTCCCTCTCAATTTCTCAATTTCTCTCAATGCATAAAATAGAAAGGTAAAAAAGAATTGAATGTCTCAAACTTTTTGATGCATAGACCCCAGCTCTGAGTATATATTCCTTTAATCTAAGCATGTAAGGTCTCAAATTGGTAACCTGACTGGATTTTAATTGTGGGATTAAATTGTTAATATATTTCTAATTATGATGTTTTTCAAACTATTAAATCAATTACAATCTTAGAACAGAAGCAACTAGGTGAGTCACTATATTAGATAGAGCTATATGTAAATAGCATTAAACCACATAAATTATGGTGAGGTCTTATATGATACAGAAAATCCTAACAATGGGACTTTCATTTATTTATTTATTTATTTAAAACTCTGCAACCCACAACAACCCTGGGTCCATGCTCCCAGAGGGACAGAGAATGGGAAAGTTATTGGAGAGGGGATGGGATATGGAAATTGGGTGGCAGGAATTGTGTGGAGTTGTACCCCTCCTATCCTATGGTTTTGTTAATGTCTCCTTTCTAAATAAAATTAAAAAATAAATAAATAAATACTTTTGCCTGGGAAAAAAAAAGGAAACATTAACAAAACCATAGGATAGGAGGGGTACAACTCCACACAATTCCCACCACCAGATCTCTATACCCCACGCCCTCGAGGCCCTGATAGCTTTTCTATTCTTTATCCCTCTGGGAGTATGAACCCAAGGTCATTGTGGGATGCAGAAGGTGGAAGGTCTGGCTTCTGTAATTGCTTCCCCACTGAATATGGGTGTTGTCTGGTCGATGCATACTCCCAGTCTGCCTCTCTCTTTCCCTAGTAGGATGGGTCTCTGGGGAAGCAGAGCTCTAAGACACATTGGTGGGGTTGTCCATCCAGGGAAGTCTGGTCAGCATCATGCTGGCATCTGTAACCTGTTGGCTGTAAAGAGAGTTAAAATACAAAGCCAAACAGATTGTTGAACAATTATGGACCTAAAGGTTGGAACTGTGCAGATGAAGTGTTGGGGGGTACTCACTGCAGACTATTGTGTACTTTTTCTTTCAGGTATATATTTTGCCTTAGTTTATGGATACATGTGAATATATGCTCTTTCTCAGGGGGCCTGGTCTATATCTAGGTTTTGGGACTTTGTTAGGAAGTGAACCACCTGGAATGGAATTAGAGAATACTATGAAAGGAAAGGTCTCACCCAAGTAATGAAGCTGAAGGGTTATCATTCCACACCTGAAGTCTCTGGCCACAGTCTGAAGTGAAGCATGCTGAGGTGGCACTCGTTACATTGATTAGGATCGGCAGATGCAATATTATTTGATAAGAAATGAGAGAAACATGCAGGAAAGTGTGCCCCACCCTGAGGTTCCAGGACTGGGGGCAATATAGGCTCTATAGTGGAAATGTAAGGTTCCTGATGTCTTAGGGTTCAAGAAGACAATAGATAGTTATTGTTATTATCACATTATTTGGTAATTGGGTTAACTTTGAAAGTTCACTTTGTTAGGATTTGCTGTATGATACCCAACATCTTGTATATAGCTGCACCACCTGTTGCTTCTGTTCTCCCTGGTCTAGGCTTTTGAGAGAGTCAACATATAAAAGATTCAGCCTATGTATTAAAAAGACTCAGTCTGTGCTTTAACAAGTTCAAGACACACAATTAATTTTCCCCTTTCATATTAATTAAATAGTGATTTATATGACTACAATTTAATAGGAGTGTACATAAACACCATCCCCACCACCAAAAGACTGTCCCATCCCACCCACCCATCCCCGCAACCCACCACACTGGGAAGCTGAATGTCCACCTCCCACTCACCACAGGGTTTTTACTTTGGTGCCCACTCTAGATTTAGTTAATTCCTGCTTTTAGTTTCCCTTTCTGTTCTTCTTTCTCAACTTCTGTTGATGAGTGGGATTATCCCATACTCATCTTTATCTTTATGACTTAGCTCATTTAACATAATTCCTTCTAGCTCCATCCAAGATGGGTCAGAGAAGGTGGGTTCATTGTTCTTAATAGTCGTGTAGTATTCCATTGTCTATATATATATATATCACAGCTTTCTCAGCCACTCATCTGCTGTTGGGCACCTGGATTGCTTCCAGGTTTTAGGTAATGAATTGTGCTGCTATGAACATAGGTGTACACATATCTTTTTGGTTGGGCCTTATGGAATCCTTAGGGTATATCCCCAGGAGAGGGATTACTGGATCATATGGAAGGTCCATGTCTAGACCTGTGAGAGTTCTCCAGACTGCTCTCCAGAGAGGCTGGACAAATTTACATACCCACCAGCAGAGCAGGAGGGGCCCTCTGTCCCCACAGACTCTCCAGCATTTGTTGCTTCTGTCCTTTTTGATATATGCCATTCTCACAGGAGTGAGGTGATATCTCAATGTTGTCTTTATTTGCATTTCTCTGACAATCAGCGACCTGGATAAATTTTTCATATGTTTGTTAGCATTTTGGACCTCCTCTGAAGTGAATGTTTTGTTCATGTCCTCTGCCCATTTTTGGATAGGTCATTTGCTTTTTTTGGTGCTAAGTTCGCTGAGCTCTTTGTATATTTTGGTTATTAGTCCTTGTCTGATGTATGGCACGTGAAGATCTCCCAATCTGTGAGTGGTCTATTGGTTTGTGCGATAGTTTCTTTGGCTGTGCAGAAGCTCTTCAATTTGATGTAGTTCCATTAGTTTGTTTCTGCTTTAGTCTTCTTGCAATTGGGTTTGTTTCATCAGAGATATCCTTGAGGTTTATGTGGGAAAGTGTTCCACCAATATTTTCCTCTAAGTATTTGATAATTTCTGGACTAACATCTAGGTCCTTGATCCATTTGGAGTGGATTTTTGTTTTGATTATGGTGAGATAAGGTGGTTCAATTTCATTCTTTGGAATATTACAACCCAGTTTTCCCAGCACCATTTATTGAAGAGAGCCTCCTTTTTCCATTTAATACTTTGGGCCCTCTTATCAAAGATTAGATGTCTGTAGGTGAGGGGACTTATTTCTGGGCTTTCAATTCCGTTCCACTGGTCTGTGTGCCTATTTTTGTTCCAGTACCAGGCTGTTTTTATGATGATGGATTTATAATATAGTTTGAGATCTGGAAGTGTGATGCCTCCATTTCTATTTCTCTTCCTCAAGATGGTTTTGGCAATTCTAGGTGTTTTCTGGTTCCAGATAAATGATTGTAGTTTTTGTTCTGTTCTCTTAAAGAAGTTTGGTAGAACTTTGATGGGTATCTCATTAAATTTGTATATGGCTCTGGTAAGAATATTCATTTTGATGATATTTATTCTTCCAATCCATGAACATGGGATGTCTTTCCATTTCTTGATAGCAGTTTCTATTTCCTTGAATAGTGACTCATAGTTTGTAATATACAATTCTTTCACTTCTTTGGTCAGCTTTATTCCTAGGTATTTTATTGATTTTGCTGAAACAGTGAATGGGAGTGCTTTCTGGATGTCTTCTTCTTCAGATTTAGTGTTTGCATAAAGAAATGCCACTGATTTTTGTACATTGATTTTGTAGCCTGATACCTTGGTATATTGCCTAATAACTTCCATTAGTTTCCTGCTGGATTCTCTAGGTTTTTCTATGTATACAATCATATCATCTGCAAATAGTGAGAGCTTGACTTCATTCCTTTCAATCTGTATTCCTTTGATTTCTTTCTCTTACCTGAATGCTATGGCAAGAATTTCCAATACTATGTTGAAGAGTAACGGTGACAGTGGACAGCCCTCTCTAGTCCTCAATCTGAGGTGGAATGCTTTCAGCTTCTGTCCATTAAGATGATGTTGGGTGTAGGTTTGCAATATATGGATTCCAATGTCTTGAGGAATTTCTCATCTATTCCCATTTTTTGTAGAGTTCTGAGCATGAATGAGTGTTGGATTTTGTCAAAGGCTTTCACTGCATCTATTGAGATAATCATGTAGTTTTTGGCTTTGCTTTTATTGATGTGGTGAATGACATTGATTGAATTACATATGTTGAACCAACCTTGCATTCCTGGGATAAATCCCACTTGGTCGTGATGAACAATTTTTTGATATGCTGCTATATACGGTTGGCCAAGATCTTGTTTAGTATTTTGGCATCTATGTTCATCAGTGATATTGGTATGTAGTTTTCCTTTTTTGCTGTGTCCCTATCTGCTTTTGGCATCAGGGTGATGTTGGCTTCATAGAAGGTGGAAGGGAGTGTTCCTGTTTCTTTGATCTTTAGGAAAAGCTTTAGAAGTATGGGTATTAACTGTTTCCTGAAGGTTTTGTAGAATTAGTTTGTGAAGCCATCTGGTCCAGGACTTTTGTTGTTGGGGAGATTCTTAATAACGGTTTCCATTTCTTTGTCTGTGATTGGTGTATTTAGGTTTTGTAGTTCTTCTTGGTTCAGTTTTGGCCTACAGTTCTTCATAGAAGTTTTGCATGATTTTCCAGATTTCTGTGGTATCAGTTATGATATATCCTCTATCATTTACGATTCTATTAATTTGTGTGTTCTCTCTTGTTTTTTAGTGAGTCTGGCTAGGGGTTTGTCAATGTTGTTTAATTTTTCAAAGAACCAACATTTGGCTTCATTGATCTTCTGTATGGTTCTCTTATTTTTTATGTTGCTTATTTCTGCTCTAATTTTAGTGATTTCTGTCCTGATTGTTGCTTTAGAGTTCCTTTGTTCCTCTTCCTCTAAGTCCTTAAGTTGTGCAGTAAGGTTGTTTATTTGAGCTTTTTCTTGTCGTTTAATATGTGATTGTATGGCTATGAGATTCCCTCTCAATACTGCCTTAGATGTGTCCCAAATATTTTGATAGCTTGTGTCTTAATTTTCCTTTGTTTCCAGGAACATTTGAATTTCTTGCTTGAGTGTCTCTTTGACCCTGTTTTTTTTAAGCAATATGTTGTTTAGTTTCCAATTTCTGTGTCTTCTAGTAATTTTCTGTTTGTTGTTAAATGTTAGTTTTACTCCACTGTGGTCTGAGAAGATACTTGGGATGATTTCAATGCTCTTGAATTTGTTGATGCTGTCTTTGTGTCCTAACATGTGTTCTATCCTTGAGGATGTGTTGTGTGGATTTGAAAAGAATGTGTATTCCAGTTTTGGGGGGTGAATAACTCTGAAAATGTCCAGGAGGCCTAGTCTGTCCATCTCTTCATTTAATTCTCTTGTTTCTTTGTTGATCTATCTAAGTGTGAGAGTGGGGTGTTAAAATCTCCCACTATTATTGTATTACTATAGATGTATTTTTATAGTTCTTTCAGTAGGTGTTTGGTGTATTTAGATGGACCCTCATTGGGTGCATAGCTGTTAATAATTGTTAAGTCTTCTTGGCTGATTGATCCTCTAATCATTATGTGATGGCTATGCCTATCTTTTATTACTTCATTTAATTTAAAGTCTATTGTGTCAGAGAAGATAATGGCTGTTCCTGCCTTTTTTGTGGTCCATTAGCTGATACTTTTCCATCCTTTCACTTTAAGTCTGTTTTTATCTTGTTGGGTCAGATGGGATTCTTGCAAGCAGCATATGGTTGGGTTATGTTTTCTGATCCATCCCCCTACCCTGTGCCTTTTGATGGGTGAGTTTAAGCCATTGACATTTATTGATATTATAGATTTAATGTATTGTAGTGCCATTATTCAACAACTTTTATTTGCTCTGATATAGTGCAAGTATTATAGTGATGTTCTTGTTTATAAGAGGTCATTTAAAACCTCTATCAGGGCAGGCTTGGTGATGGTTGCCTCCTTTAACTGTTGTCTGTCTGAGAAGGTTTGATCCCTCCATCTAGTTTGATTGAAAGTCTAGCAGTATATATTATCTTTGGTTGAAACCTTTTTTCATTCAGGGCTTGAGAGATATCTTGCTATTCTCTTCTGGCTTTTAGAGTTTGAGTGTAGAAGTTTGCTGATAGTCTTATGGGTTTTCCCCTATATGTGACTTTTTGTTTTTCTTTTGCAGTCTTTAAGATCCTTTCTTTATCCTTACTTCTTTTCATTGTAATTATGATGTGTCTTGGTGTCTTCAGGTCTGGGTTGATTCTGTGGGGGACTTTCTGGGCCTCTTGAATCTAAATGTCCTTTCTATTTTTCAGGTTTGGGAAGTTTTCTTATATAATTCACTCTAGAATGTTTACTTCCTCTTCCTCTCTGTCTTCCTCTGGTAGGCCTATTATATGAATGTTACTCCTTTTGAGATCATCATACTCCTTTTGAGAGATATGTCTCTGTTGTTGTTTTCAGTGTCTCTCAATCTCTTTTTGAACTCATTTACCTCTTTCTTAGTTTTCTCTATCTCATCCTCTGTGTGGCTAATTCTGTTTTCTGCTTCTGTTAGTCTGCTTTCCATTCGCTCAGCTTCTTTCTTCAGTTCAGCTATTTCAGCTTTCAGTTCTCTAATTACCTCAAGGTAGCTAGTATTTTCCTTGAGGGTCTCATCTGTGGTTTTCCTAGTTCAGATAGCCCTTTCCTCCATAGTTGTCTTCATTTCTGTGATTATTAAGTTTACTATTGCTTGCATACTTTTCTTATCTATGGTTACTTCTGAGTGATTTGTAGTTTCTTCTGGGCTCCTGTCTTCAATCATTGTAGTAGCATTTTTATTTGCTCTTGGTTTAACCTTTTTTTTAAAGTGGTTTTATTTTTATTTTTATTTTCTGTTGTTTCTCAGTTGTTGTGTTTTGAGTACAAACCACGCTATACTAAATGCCTTTATGACAAATGCAGTCACCAAACTTGGAAGTTACAATAGTAACTGAAGCAAGTATTGAAGCAGTTTAACCAATACCAGTTAGCCAAACAATGCCTCCAGTCCAAGAATAAATAGCAATCAAATCCAAATGAAAAAGAAAGAGACATGAAAAAAGGGATAGCAAGAATAGACAATTATGCAAATCTACTGTCCACTGTAAATTCTAGGGGTAGCAAGAAGAGAAAGGGAAGTAGAGAAGAGACACACACAAAGAGAGTCCACTCTGAGTCATATTTCTTCCCCAGAATAATTCACAAAGGATTATCAGTGAATTCAGAAAACAGAAGAAGAAAGAAGAAAGAAAAGAAGACAAGAATGTGAAAGAAAAAAAAGATAAAAAGGAGCAGTGAAAGGAAAGAGTTTTTGCTTTTTTTTTTTTAATTAGCTAAGATGAGGAAGAAGGGTGAGAGTGGATAGAGGAGGTAGAGTGAAATAAGTTCCTCTCACAATGGATAGGACACCCCATCACCTAGCAATGGAAAATACACTGAAAGTTAATTTTGGTCAACCTGAAGGAGGGGGGAAAAGGGACACATGTGTATATATAATAGTAATAATAAAATAGAACAGAGTAAAAAACCCTAAGAGTCAGTATAAAGCTTGGATGGCTCCCAATTGGCTCAGGAAGCCTGAGCCAAGACAGCCAATTATAAAAAAAAAAAAAAAAAAAAAGCCTCCAGGTAGTCTTTCCTAGGAGGGGTGAGGCTCTGATTGGTCAGATATTTGTCATTCCAATAAAGCTTAAACCACTTAGAAGGGAAAAAAAAAAAAAAGAGCAGAGGGAATCAGAAATGAAAAGGATTAGAATCACACCCCTGGTGAGCCAGGAATCTTGGTAAAGAAAAAAGCTCCCTGGGAAGCATGCTAGTAGCAACTTTCCATCCCCGGGTTATAGGGTAGGGGAAAAGGGTGCCTTTCAGAAATAATCACAAAATTTCATTTCTTCTTTCTCTGTTTTCTAACCCAAATTAAGCTATAGTCACCTCCTTGGTGTCACACTTAGGAACCCTTATTCACCATCCTGCTGAAGGCCAAGTATCCTACCTTTTCTAGCAGTTGTTGTTGGAGCTCATGCCAGCAGCTGCCTCCAAGTCATCATCTTGGCTCCACCCCCCACAATGGGATTTTCAAAGTCAAACAAATTTCCAAATAAATTTTCTATAATAATAACTATTACCTATCTAAGACAGCAGGAACCCTCCCCATTCTTTATAAAACACATATTTCTCCTAGTCCTAGAACCTCTGGGGTGTTTTTTCAAGAGGCTTCTCTCGACCCATACCAATTGACATTGCATATGCTTAGCTTATCTCAATCTAATCACTGCAACCAGTACCACCTCTATGTTTCACTTGAAATGTGTCCACAGAAGACAGGCCTGCAATGTCAACCCTTCAGCTCCAGTACTCTGACACCAAGTTGCAGATGCTACCATGATGTCAACCTGACTTCCCTGGGCAGACTACTTCAATGATGTACCCTGGAACCCACCTCTACAGAGCCCTGCTCCATTACAGAAAGTTAGAAATTGGCTGGGAGGGGTTTGGGTGGTAGCGCAGCCATTTAAGTGCACATGGAGCAAAGCACAAGGACCTGCTTAAGGATCCAGGCTCTAGTCCCCTGCTCCCACCTGCAGGGGAGTCACAAGCCCCAGCAATAACCCTAGAGGCAAAAAAGAAAGAGAGAGAGAGAGAGAGAGAGAGAGAGGAAGAAGAAGGAGGGGTAGAGCATAAAAAAAGATGAGAAGAGAGAAAAAAAGGAAGGAAGGAAGGAAAGAAGGGAGGAAGGGAGGGAGGGAGGAAACAGGAATGGAGGGAGGGAAGTGAAAACCAAAGAAAGAAAAAGACTAGATGGGACAGGTGGATAACAGAAATCAGGGGTACTTATTTTTTCTTTTTTAAAATTATTTTCATTTATTTGTTGGATAGGGACAATCAAAGCTCAAGGGGGAAGTGGGAGATACAGAGGAAGAGATAGAAATACCTGAAGCCCTGCTTCACCAGTTGTGAAGGTTTCCCCCTGTCGGTGGGGACCAGGGGCTTGAACCCAGGTCCCTGTGTACTATACTGCTTGCACTTAACCAGGTGCACCGCTGCCTGGCCCCAGGAGTATTTTTTTTTTGAGGAAATTATACCCCATTTGAAAGAAACCATATCACAAATATAAAATAATCTCTGGTACACATTTATATTAGCACAATCATACCTCATTCTATCTTGCTTTGTTTCACTGTCCTTGGCAACTACTGCATTTTTTTTTAACAAGTCTATTGGAAACACTTTTCAAACAGCATGTGCTCACTATGTACCTCTGTCATATTTAATTAATGTGAACACATTATTTTTTAGACGTAATAATATTGCCCACATAATGGACTGCTGAATAGTGTAAACAGACTTTTTTATATGCAGAGAGAAACAAAAATTCTATGTGACTGACTGTTTTGATAGTTTTACTACAGTAACCTGGAACAACGCACACTCTCTGAAGAGTGTGCCTATTAAGTCCTTTTATGATATATTAGAAATATATTTTAATGAAAATGTTAACATTTTTCACAATTTTAGAGAAAGACCATAGGTCTTCTTCCCTCTGCAATGTGTATTTTCATTCATTTGCTGACATCTATTAGGGTGATTGTTATATAGAGTCTTTAGACAGAAAATATTATACTAGAATGATTTAAGAAGGATTATGATCATGATAATGAATTTATATAAAATATATACCTCATGAACACAGCACTCCCTTATCAACTTTCTTTTATAGATACATTTTAGTGTTTCAGAACATTCAGCACATTCCTAACTCGTTAACTTTAACTAGAGTAGTCAAGGGAGGAAGTGAAATTATCATTAAACATTCACTGACCAAAATCAATTAGTCTACCTACAACATTAATTAAATAGCAGTTCTTGTGTAGTCAGCAGTTCTTAATACTTACACTGTCAGAAGAATGAGAGACAATGAAAATATTTGAACTCAAGTTTCCAGATAAACTCTGTAGCTACTGATAAGTTGAACTTAAAGTACTTATATATATATGCACATTTATGCATATACTATAATGAAGACACATTTACATAATCCGAGTATTGTGTTTCTTATCTGTAATGTATAGAGACAATACCTTAAAGTAATTGAGGATTTAATAATTAATCTATATCAATTCTATCACAAATAGGTGCCTATAAATTAAAGTGCTCTTTTTCCCACTTAGTTACATAAGATGGCATTAATACAGATTTGGCTTTTCATAGGAGAGTAATTTAATTTAATATAATTTAATTTAATTTTTTTGCCTCCAGGGTTATTGCTGGGGCTCAGTGCCTGCACTATGAATCCACTGATCCTAGAGGCCATTTTCCCCCCTTTTGTTGCCTCTGTTGTTTATCATTTTTGTTGTTATTGCTGTCGTTGTTGGATAGGACAGAGAGAAATGGAGAGAGGAGGGGAAGATAAAGAGGGGAAGAGAAAGAAAGACACCTGAAGACCTGCTTCAACACCTGTGAAGCGACCCCCCTGCAGGTAGGGAGCTGGGGGCACGAACCCGGATTCTTAGACTGGTCTTTGTGCTTTGTGCCCTGTGTGCTATGCCAGATCCCCGAGAGTAATTTTTAAAATGAGGAAGAATGACAATATTTCACTGTTCTGTATAAATAGAAATTTCTATTAGAAAATAGTCTAAATAGGTGCGTGGGTGGTGCCACAGCTAGTTAAATGTACATGTTACCATGTGCAAAGACCTGGGTTCAAGCCCACAGGTCCCACATGTAGCTGGGAAATCTTCACACATGGTGAAACAGTGCTGCAAATGTATTTCTGTCTCTCCCTCTGTCCCCTTTCCCTCTCAGTTTCCTCCTGTCCTATCAAACTAAGTAAACAAAGTTAAAAAAATGTTTTAAAAGAAACAATGAAAATATTCTAGATATTAACAGGATATATAGCATATCCATTCATGTAGGGTCACTAAGAAGACACCCAATTTGATTCTAGGTACTTTGTGGCCCTGCTGGTTCCGAATTATCCTTATTTATTTATTTATTTATTTATTTTAATATTATATTCTCAACAAACACAACTTTTAGCCTTTTGGACTATTGCAGAAGACTACACCAAACTGCTGCCTACCCTAACAGGGTCTGACGTTAAACTCTTCATAGAGTCAAATAAATAGTGACAAGCAGGGAGAAAACAAAGTGAAATATGAAGTAAATATGGAGTATTTGCATCAAAGCAAAGAACTCTGAGGAAGGAATGGAGAGTGAGGGGTGAGAAGTGAGGGATGGAAGAGAACATTGGGGTCCTGGTGCATAATAAAATTAACTTGTGGAGGAGCTGGGTGGTGGTGCAGTGGGTTAAGCGCATATGGTGGAAAGTGCATGGACAGGCATCAGGATCCTGGTTGAGCTCCTGGCTACCCACCTGCAAGGAGTTCACTTCAAAAGCAGTGAAGCGGGTCTGTAGGTGTCTTTCTCTCCCCCTCTGTCTTCCCCTCCTCTCTCGACTTCTCTCTGTCCTGTCCAACAACGACAGCAGTAACAACAACAACAACAACGATAAACAACAAGGGCAACAAATGGGGGAAAATAACATTTAAAAATATAAAAAATTAAATTGACTCTTGTGACAGTGAATACACTGTAAAAGTATCAGCCCACTCAATAAAAAATTAGTAAAAATAAAAATAATCAAGAATCCTCCTCCCTGCTTCACCAGGGGAAAAAAAAAAAGGTGCATTTAACTGATTTGTTAGACACTTACTAATTGAGTAATCTAGGGATAACGATCCTGTCTGACATTTTTTTTCTTTTTTTTAAATTTTTTTTATTTAAGAAAGGATTAATTAACAAAACCATAGGGTAGAAGGGGTACAACTCCACACAATTCCCACCACCCAATCTCCATAGCCCACCCCCTCCCAAGATAGCTTTCCCATTCTCTAGCCCTCTGGGAGCATGGACCCAGGGTCATTGTGGGTTGCAGAAGGTGGAAGGTCTGGCTTCTGTAATTGCTTCCCCACTGAACATGGGTGTTAACTGGTCGGTCCATACTCTCAGTCTGCCTCTCTCTTTCGCTAGTAGGGTGGGTCTCTGGGGAAGCTGAGCTCCAGGACACATTGGTGGGGTCTTCAATCCATGGAAGCCTGGCCAGCATCCTGGTGGCATCTGGAACCTGGTGATTGAAAAGAGAGTTAACATACAAAGCCAAACAAATTGTTGAGCAATCATGTACCCAAAGCTTGGAATAGTGGAGAGGAAGTATTAGGGAGGTACTTACTGCAAACTCTAGTGTACTTCTGCTTTCAGGTATATATTTTGCAGTAGTTTATGGATACGTGTGAACATAAGCTCTCTCACAGAAAATGGTGTATATCTAGCTTTTGGGACTTTGTTAGAAAGTGAATCACCTGAGATGAAATTAGAGTGTACTATATAAAAGGAAAGGTCTCACCTGAGTAATGAAGCTGAAGAGTTGTCATTCCACACGTGAAGTCTCTGGACACAGTCTGAGGTGAAGCATGCTGAGGTGGCAATCGTTGCGTTGGTTAGGTTGTGATCGGCGGATGCAATATTATTTGATATGGATTGGGAGAGGCATACGGGAAAGTGGGCCCTATCCAAGGGTTCCAAGACTGGGGGAAGTAGAGGCTCTATAGTGGAGATGTGAGGTTCCTGCTGTCTTAGGGTTCAAAAAGACAATGGATAGTTAATGTTATCATCACATTATTTGGTTATTGGGTTAACTTTTAAAAGTCCTTTTGTTAGGGTTTGCTGTACAGTACCCAGTATCTTGTATATAGCAGTACTATTGGATGCTTCTAATATACTTGGTCTAGGCTTTTGAGAGAGTCCGCATATCAAATACACAGCCTATATATTAAAAAGATTCAGTTTGTGTTTTGAAAAACTTTGAGACATACAATTGATTTTCCCCCTCTCATATTAATTAACTAGTGATTTATATGTCTACATTTTGCTAGGAGTGTGCATAAACACCATTCCCACAACCAAAAGACTGTGACCCATCCCTCCCGCCCACTCCCACCCCCCACTGGCCCAATAAGCTGCATGTCTACCCTCACCACAGGGCTTTTACTTTGGTGCCTACTTACAATTTGGTCAGGTCCTGCTTTTAGTTTCCCTTTCAGATCTTCTTAGTCAACTTCTGTTGATGAGTGGGATCATCCCATACTCATCTTTATCTTTCTGACTTAGCTCACTTAACATAATTCCTTCTACCTCTGTCCAAGATGGGTCAGAGAAGGTGGGTTCATTGTTCTTGATAGCTGCATAGTATTACATTGTGTATATATACCACAGCTTTCTCAGCCACTCATCTGTTGTTGGGCACCTGGGTTGCTTCCAGGTTTTAGCTATTATGAATTTTGCTGCTATGAACATAGGAGTACACACCTCTTTTTGGTTGGGTGTTATGGAGTCCTTGGGGTATAACCCCAGGAGAGGAATTACTGGATCATATGGAAGGCCCATGTCTAGCCTTCTGAGAGTTTTCTAGACTGCTCTCCACAGAGGCTGTACCAATTTACATTCCCACCAGCAATGTAAAAGGGTTCCTCTGTCCCCACATCCTCTCCAGCATTTGTTGCTGCTGTCCTTTTTGATGTATACCATTCTTACAGGGGTGAGATGGTATCTTAGTGTTGTCTTAATTTGCATTTCTCTGACAATCAGTGACCTAGAGCTGTTTTTCATATGTTTGTTAGCCTTTTGGATCTCCTCTGAGGTGAATGTTTTGTTCATATCCTCTGCCCATTTTAGGATGGGGTCATTTGCTTTTTTGGTGCTAAGTTTGCTGAGCTCTTTATATATTTTGGTGATTAGTTTCTTGTCTGATGTATGGCATGTAAGATCTCCCATTCTGTGAGGGGTCTGTTTGTATGATAGTTTCTTTGGATGTGCAGAAGCTTTTCAATTTGATGTAGTCCCATTGGTTTGTATCTGCTTTAGTCTTCCTTGTAATTGGGTTTGATTCATCAAAGATGTCCTTGAGGTGTATGTGGGAAAGTGTTTTACCAATGTTTTCCTCTAAGTATTTGATCGTTTCTGGTCTGACATCTGGATCTTTGATCCATTTAGAGTTGATTTTTGTTTCTGGTGAGATAAAGTGGTTCAATTTCATTCTTCTGCTTGTTACAACCCAGTTTTCCCAGCACCATTTATTGAAGAGAGCCTCCTTTTTCCATTTAATCCTTTGGGCCCCCTTATCAAAGATTAGATGTCCATAGGTGTGGGGATTTATTTCTGGGCTTTCAATTCTGTTCCACTGGTCTGTGTGCCTATTTTTGTTCCAGTACCATGCTGTTTTGATGATGATGGATTTATAATATAGTTTAAGGTCTGGGAGTGTGATGCCTCCATTTCTGTTTCTTTACCTCAAGATGGTTTTGGCAATTCTAAGTGTTTTCAGGTTCCAGATAAATGATTTTAATGTTTGTTCTATTCTCTTAAAGAAGCTTGGTGGAACTTTGATGGGTATTGCATTAAATTTTTATTTGGCTCTGGGGAGAATATTCATTTTGATGATATTTATTCTTCTAATCCATGAGCATGGGATATCTTTCCATTTCTTGGTATCAGTTTCTATTTCCTTGAGTAGCGACTCATAGTTTTCAGCATACAAGTCTTTCACTTCTTTGGTCATCTTTATTCCTAGGTATTTGATTGATTTTGCTGAAACAGTAAATGGGAGTGATTTCTGGATGTCTTCTTCTTCAGATTTAGTGTTTGCATAAAGAAATGCCACTGATTTTTGTACATTGATTTTGTAGCCTGACACCTTACTATATTGCCTAATAACTTTCATTAGTTTCCTGCTGGATTCTCTAGGTTTTTCTATGTATACTATCATATCATCTGCAAATAGTGAGAACTTGACTTCTTCCCTTCCAATCTGTATTCCTTTGATTTCTTTCTCTTGCCTGATTGCTATGGCAAGAACTTCCAATACTATGTTGAAGAATAACAGTGACAGTGGACAGCCCTGTCTAGTCCCCTATCTGAGGGGGAATGCTTTCAGCTTCTGTCTATTGAGTATGATGTTGCCTGTAGGTTTGCTATATATAGACTCCACTATCTTGAGGAATTTCCCATCTATTCCCATTTTGTGTAGATTTTTGAACATGAATTGGTGTTGGAATTTGTCAAAGGCTTTCTCTGCATCTATTGAGATAATCATGTGGTTTTTGGCTTTGCTTTTATTGATGTGGTGAATGACATTGATTGACTTATGGATGTTGAACTAGTCTTGCATTCCTGGGATGAATCCCACTTGTTCATGATGAACAATCTTTTTGATATGTTGCTGTATCCGGTTGGCCAAGATCTTGTTTAATATTTTGACATCTATGTTCATCAGAGATATTGGTCTGTAGTTTTCCTTTTTTGTTCTGTCCCTATCAGCTTTTGGTATCAGGGTGATATTGGCTTCATAGAAGGTGGAAGGGAGTATTCCTGTTTCTTCAATCTTATGGAAAAGCTTAAGAAGTATGGGTACTAACTATTTCCTGAAAGTTTTGTAGAATTCGTTTGTGAAGCCATCTGGTCCAGGACTTTTGTTGTTGGGGAGATTCTTAATAACGTTTTCCATTTCTTTGTCTGTGATTGGTGCATTTAGATTTTGTAGTTCTTCTTGGTTCAGTTTTGGAAGGGCATTGTTCCATTTCTTCCAGATTCTCTAGCTTGGTGGCGTATAATTCTTTATAGAAGTTTCGCAGGATTCTCTGGTTTTCTGTGGTGTCAGTTGTGATATCTCCTCCATCATTTACAATTTTATTCATTTGAGTCTTCTTTCTTTTTTGTTTGGTGAGTCTGGCTAGGGGTTTGTCAATTTTGTTTAATCTTTCAAAGAACCAACATTTGGCTTCATTTATCTTTTATATGGTTCTTTTATTTTCCATGTTGTTTATTTCTGCTCTAACTTTAGTGATTTCTGTCCTTCTGGTTGCTTTAGGGTTCCTTTGTTCCTCTTCCTCTCTGTCCTTGAGGTGTGCAGTAAGGTCGTTCATTTTAGCTTCTTCTTGGTGTTTAATATGTGATTGTATGGCTATAAGTTTCCCTCTCAGTACTGCTTTAGCTGTGTCCCAAATATTTTGATAGGTTGTGTCTTCATTTTCATTTGTTTCCAGGAACATTTGAATTTCCTGCTTGAGTGAGTCTGACCCAGTGGTTCTTAGGAGTATGTTGTTTAGTTTCCAAATTCTGTGACTTTTAATAATTTTCTGTTTGTTGTTAAATGTTAGCTTTACTCCACTGTGGTCTGAGAAGATACTTGGAATGATTTCAATGTCTTGAATTTATTGATGCTGTCTTTGTGGCCTAACATGTGGTCTATCCTTGAGTATGTGTTATGTGGATTTGAAAAGAAGGTGTATTCCAGTTTTTGGGGGTGAAAGACTCTGAAAGTGTCCAAGTGGTCTAGTCTGTCAATCTCTTCATTCAATTCTCTTGTATCTTTATTGGTTCTCTGCTTTGTTGATCTGTCTAAGTGTGAGAGTGGGGTATTGAAGTCTCCCACTATTATTGTATTACTATTGATGTATTTTTGAAATTCTTTCAGTAGGTGCTTGATGTATTTAGATGGTCCCTCATTCTGTGCATAGATGTTAATAATTGTTAAGTCTTCTTGGCTGATTGATCCTCTAATCATTATGTAATGTCCTTGCCTATCTTTTATTACTTTATTTAATTTAAAATCTATCGTGTCTGAGATGAGAATGGCTGTTCCTGCCCTTTTTTGTGGTCCATTAGCCTGTATGATAGTTTTCCATCCTTTCACTTTAAGTCTGTGTTTATCTTGTTGTGACAGATGGGATTCTTGCAGGCAGCATATGGTTGGGTTATGTTTTCTGATCCATCCCCCCACCCTGTGCCTTTTGATGGGTGAGTTTAAGCCATTGACATTTATTGATATTATGGATTTAATGTACTTAGTGCCATTGTTCAAAATTTTTTTTTTCTTTGCTGTGATATATTTCAAGTAATATAGTGATATTCTTGTTTATAAGAGGTCTTTTAGAACCTCTTTCAGGGCCGGCTTGGTGATGGTTACCTCCGTTAACTGTTGTTTGTCTAAGAAGGTTTTGATCCCTCCATCTAGTTTGAAGGAAAGTCTAGCAGGATATATTATCCTTGGTTGAATCCCTTTTTCATTCAGGGCTCGATAAATATCTTGCCATTCCCTTCTGGCTTTTAGAGTTAGAGTGGAGAAGTCTGCAGATAATCTTATGGGTTTTCCCTTGTAGGTGACTTTTTTGTTTCTTTCTTGCAGCCTTTAGGATCCTTTCTTTATCCTTACTTCTTCTCATTGTGACTATGATGTGTCTTGGTGTCTTCAGGTCTGCGTTGATTCTGTTTGGTACTCTCTGGGCCTCTTGAATCTTGATGTCCTTTCTGTTATTCAGGTCTGGGAAGTTTTCTTCTATTATTTCCTCTAGAATGTTTGCTTCCCCTTCCTCTCTTTCTTCCTCTGGCAGGCCAATTATATGAATGTTACTTCTTTTGAGATCTTCCCATATGTCTCTGTTGTTGTTTTCAGTGTCTCTCAATCTCTTTTTAAGCTCTTTCACCTCTTTCTTAGTTTTCTCTAACTCATCCTCTGTCTGACTAATTCTGTTTTCTGCTTCTGTTAGTCTGCTTTCCCTTGCCTCAGCTTCTTTCTTCATTACAGCTATTTCAGCTTTCAGTTCTCTAATTGCCTAAAGATAATCAGTATATTCCTTGGGGGTCTCAACTGTTGTTTCCCTAATACTGCCATTCCTTTCCTCCAATGTTGTTTTCATTTCTGTGATTAATAAGTTTATTATTGCTTGCATACTTTTCTTATCTATGGTTACTTCTGGCTGATTTGTAGTTTCTTCTGGGCTCTTGTCTTCATTCATTGGAGTAGCAGTTTTATTTGTTTTTGATCTTCCCATTTTTTTTATTTATGTGTTTCTTTTTTTTTATGCTCTGTTGTTCCTCAGTTGTTGTGTCTTGAGTACAAGTAACACTGGACTAAATACCTTTATGACAAATGCACTCACCAACCTCAGGAATTACAGTAGCAACTGAAGCAAGTATTGAAGCAGTTTAATCATTACCAGTTAGCCAAACAATTTCTCCAGTCCGTGAAAAAATAGTAACCAAATCCCAGTGAAGAAGAAAGAGAAAAGAAAGGATAGCAAGAATAGACAGTTATGCAAATCTACTATCCACTGTATATTCTAGGGGTAACAAGAGGGGAAAGGGAACTAGAGCAGAGATACACACATAGAGAGTCCACTCTGAGTCAGATTTCTTCCCCAAAATAATTCACAAATTCAGAAAGGCAAAGAAGAAGGAAGAAGTGTATGACAAGATAAAAAAAAAAAAAAAGAGGCAAGAGAGAAAAAAGGGAAAAGATAAGAAAAAGAGCTGTAATTAAAGAGCAGTGAAAGGAAATTCCCAAATGTGTATCAGTGAATTTAAAAAAAGCACACTGTTTGTTGGTGTGGGGGCTGGGGCCTGTGGCTTTGGAAGCTGTAGGATTAAGGAAGAAAGGATGACAAGAATGAGAAAAGAAAAAAGAGAGAGAGAGAAAAAAAAGAAAGATAAGAAAAAGAACAGTCATAAAAGGGCAGTGAAAGGAAAGGTTTTTTTTATGTATTTATTTTTAATTATTTAATTAGCTATGTGGGGTGAGGTGGTGGGGGGGTGGCTACTTAGAAAGAAAAAAGGCCAGAGGTTTCAGAAGAGTATAGACTTAGAATTAATGATACTCCCTGGTGGGATAGGAATTTGGTAAAAAAAGGAACTCCTAGCAGGGGATCCTGCTAGGAGCTGGTCCCCAGGGACTGGTTTGGGGTAGGGGGGCGGGGAAGGAGGTATGCTTAGAAATTAAAAGGAAGAAAAAAAAAATTTTTTCCCCTTTTTTCCTACTCTAATTCTTAACCCAAATTAAGTTATAGTCACCTCCTTAGTGTCACCGCTAGGACCCCTTATTGGCTAGCCTACTAAAGGCAGAAAATCCTTCCGTTTCCAGGAGATGTGGTCACAGCTCAGTTACTAGCAGTTTCTCAGTCCGCCATCTTCCGGGAACCCCCCCCCCCCCCCGTCTGACATTTTGTTCTCTGTTTTAGTTGAGTTTCTTTGGTGCCTTCTTTGAATGATTATTCATTCACTCTTCTCTATCTCTCCAGAGTTGTATGGGGGTCTCTGCATAAAAGAAAGTCTACATTAAAGAAAGCTTGACGTTTTAACTCGGCTTTATTATTTTGGGTAGTATTTCTAATCTCATTTGAAGGGAAGGTTTACTTTCTAATTCATGTGAACCTTTAAAACAATATTGTGAATGGTAAAGATCAAAACTGTTTTTGTTTGTTTTACCCCCTGGGTTATCAGTGGGGAGCAGTGCCTGCACTATAACTTCACCTGGCAATCATTTATTATTTTATTTTCTTTCATGATAGAGAAATGGGAAAGAGAGAATGTGAGAGAAAGACACACAGACACCTGAACACTACTACACTGTTCATTAAGCTTCCCACCCACTGGTGGGGACGGGTGGCTTGAACCCTGGACCTTATAATATGGTAATGTGTTTGCTCTACCAAGCAAGCTACCACCCAACCCCCATATATATAATTTGAAGAATGTAGCAGTTTCTTATATGAAGTTTTTGAGAGTTGGAATCTTAATTTATTTCTACAGGTGCTTCCAGAAACTCACAAAAATATCTGGGAGTGAAAAAAAATTGTTTACAAGGAGCATGGTGATATTAACAGGTTAGTTACAGTGGTAAAATATGATTGACTTAAATTTTTTTATTGTATTTATATTTTGATAATGTCCTATAACAAAGGCTCTCAGCAGTATGGTCTACTTTGTAATTTCATGTCCGCTATTCACCAGTGGCAAGATAGAATGTTGGATGAAGTGCTGATGAAAATCCACAGTAATAAAAACCTCATAGATGTGAAGTCAATTACAATCTCAAGTGAAGTTTGTTATGAAGAGATACTTGTTATTAAAGTATCTGTGCCTGAACAAGGTTGACCTTCTCAAATGCTAGTATGTCACAAGGCATAAGATTTTTTAAAAAATCCAATAACAAGTTTCCCCACTGTGGTTTCAATTGCCTTTTCAGATCTCCCATGGTGTTCTGTTTCAGTCTGAGATAATGCAGACAGTTCTGGTCCTCAGAGGGTCAGAGTATTTGTATTTACACTAGAGTAATCATAGATAGGATTTCTATCTTGATCAAATTACCTAGATTTATTTTTGTACAAATCTTTACTCCACTTGGCTTAGTAGCCAAAATTTTGCACTGCAAAAATTGGAAACCATTTAATTGCTGTCTTTTTCCTAATAAAATGCCTTGCATATAAAAAGTAGCTGTGTCTTTTTATTGAGAATGTCCTCAAGAAGACTCAACTCACTTGACACTTTCTAGTAATATATATAAAAAGAAACAGATATACACATTAACGTGGAGAGCTTCAATACTAAAATCACGTCAACAATTCCGAAAGGGTCATAGATGTAGCTCAGTGGTGCAGTAAATGTTTCACATGCATAAGTTTATGGGTCTGATCCCCAGACAAACCTAAAAGATACTTGTTAAAAACAGAGCATAAGTGGAAAACCACCTACACCACCACAAACTTTACCCATTCTGCTTCAGTGCCACTCTAATAACTGTGCATGTATTTTATTTTATCCTTGCCATACTTAATAAAAATTTTCAACTTATCTGTTAGTCCTGGATACGGTGTAACAGTTTAGAACAGAAGAGATGCTTAATACTTTCACATTAAAATCCCTGATCCATATTAGGTTCATAAATTTTGGTTAAAAGAACAAAATAGCATTATTCAAGAAAATGTTTTTGAATGAAGTTGAGTGATAATTTCAGAATAATGTTCCTGACCCACAGCAGTCACTTCTTAGTTTATAGTTGAAAGAACAAAATAACAGGGGCCAATTGGTGGTGCATTTGGTTAAGTGCACACATAGTACTATGTGCAAGGACTGTGCAAGGATCTGGGTTTGAGCCCTGGCTCCCCACCTGCAGGGGGGAGGGGATGCTTCACAAGCTGCGTAGTGTCTTCAGGTGTCCATCTTTCCCTTTCCCTCTCAAATGTCTCCCCCTCCTCTCTCAAATTTCTCTCCCCCTCCTCTCTCAAATTTCTCTCTGTCTTATCCAATAAAATGGGAAAAAATGTCCACCAGGAGAAGTAGATTCATAATGCTGGGGGAGAAAGACTTGGGTGGGTAGTAGGAATGGTATACAGATATTTACAATGGGGAGGTGGGAGTAGTACCTCTTTTGTACTCCTGACTGTTTATCAAAGGAGCCTTACCTCCCAATACCACTGTATGGGACACTAGTGCTTCGATACATGAATGGGGTAAACATTTTTTCCCATAATGCTACCAGGTTAGTAAGATATACATACATACATACATACATACATACATACATACATACATACATATATTCATAGATGTAAGTACATAGATATGTGTGTTTATACTGCCTTTTCAAAAGATTTTATGTATTTAATAGTGAGAGAGAGAGAAGAGAAAAAGATAACCAGGTGCTGCTGGGGATTGAACTTGGGACCTCAGATTTGAGAATCCAACATTTCATCTACTCACTGCACCACCTTCCTGATCATATGTTGCTTTATTGTATGCTATTCTTTCTTCTTAGTAAGGTATGAACTATAAAGTAAACCTTCCAGAATATGTCACACATGTAACTCATTTGAAATCACAGTATAAAATGAATTAATTTTCCTTCTCATGCAAATGTATTGTTCAAATCTGCTAAGACAATGGTTCCTGAAAACACCAAGTCTGATAAAATTTGACCTACAACTGTTTAATATGACAGAATGTGATTTTCTCTAGGTTAGAGTTTCATTACTGTTGCTATTTGCTTCTCTACACTAATTCAACTTTTCTAAAATGAGACTGTAGAGGCCAACAAGTGACTCAAGAGGTAATCTGCAGGGAGTCGGGTGGTAGTGCAGCAGGTTAAGTGCACGTGGTGCGAAGGGCAAGGACCTGCATAAGGTTCCCAGTTCCAGCTCCTGGTTTGAGCCTCAGCTCCCCACCTGCAGGGGAGTCAATTCGCAGGTGGTGAAGCAGGTCTGTAGGTATCTATCATTCTCTCCCCCTTTCTGTCTTCTCCTCCTCTCTCCATTTCTCTCTGTCCTATCTAACAACGAGGACATCAATAACAACAACAATAACTACAACAATAAAAAAGAGGTAATGTGCATGCCTTTTATTGTGAAGTTTAATCACTAGCATCACATAATAGCACTATGAACTAAAATGGATGGGACTCCATACGTGGTTAAGTGGCACTCCAGTGAGGAAGTACTTTTGCTGTCTCTACCTTCCCCTCTGTAAATATAAACTCAAAGTTGTGTAAGGAGATAGGTCAGCATGGAAACTTGAACTGCATTAATTTTTTTAATTACATATTCTAAATGTATAAAACTATGAAGAGATGCATACCATCAGTAATTTTCTTCAGTTTTAAATCACTACAAAGTCTATGGTCATACTATCCAGAATGCATCTGATCTCATGTGACCTTAGAATATCACTATTGATAATAAAGTATGTTAAAATAAGAATCTTTAGCTATTAATGATTAAAAAAAAAACTTAACTCTCCGCTTCTTACCAGAAGGAAAGAACATGTTCTTGCTATTTTGGAATGTGTCCAGTATGATATAAAGTTATTTTACTATAATATTTTTATGTGTTTATTACAAGATGAGAAAAAGTGAGAGACACTCGCCGAAACACTGCTCAGCTGTGGCATATAATGGTGTGGGGAATTGAACCTGTAACCTCTAATAACCTCAGGCATGCAAATTTGGTGCACTAACAGACTGAGCTATGTCTCTGACACTTGGGGTTATTAGATAACAAAATATGAATATGATTTACTATTATGTTGTCAGAAAAGTGATGATGAGTTTTTGCATAGAAAAATACGTTGTGACTTTTCCAACAACCCAATAGTAACATCACTACTTCTCAATCTAAATGGTCACTTTTTACTTAAATAATGAAGGAATGATATTTGTCTAAGTTTTCTGAGACCTTCTAAGATTAAATTATAAACAGAAAATATATTAAGTGAAGGAAAACTACAGAATGAAAAAAAGTAAGGTTTGAAAAAATAAAAAACCAAGATTGGAAAGCAATGTTGAAAATACCTTCTTAGGGGGCTGGGCAGTGGCACACTGGGTTAGGTGCAAGTAGTAGGAAGCACAAGGATCGTGGTTCAAGCTCCCTACCTTGCTTCACAAGCAGTGAAGGAGGTCTGCAGGTGTCTATCTTTCTCTCTCCCTATCTTCCCCTCCCCTCTCAATCTCTGTTCTATCAAAAATAAAAATCAAAAAATGCCACAGGATCAATGGATTCATAGTGCAAGCACCCAGCCCCAGTGATAACCCTGGAGGCAAAAAGAAGGAGGAGGAGAAGGAGAAGGAGGAAGAGGAGGAGGAGGAGAAAGAGAAAGAAGAGGAGGAGAGGAAGAAAGAAAGAAAAGAAGGAGAAGGAAGAAGAAGAGGAAGAAGAAAAACATTCTTAAGTAGGGAAACTACTGATTTATGCTATTTAATAAGTAAGAAATTCCAACTTGGGGGCTGGGTGGTGGTGCACCCGGTGAGCACACATGTTGTAATGTACAAGGATCTGGGTTCAAGCCCCCAGTCCCCACCTGCAGGAAGGAAGCTTCACAAATGACGAAACAGGTCTGTAGTAGTCTGTCTGTCTCTCCCTCTCTATCTTTCTCTCCCCTCTAGCTATCTAACTGTCTCTATCCAATAAATAAATATAATAAAATATTTTTTTAATTTTCAAAAAGAATTCCAACTTTATTTGTTAGTGGTTTACCTCCTAAAAGGAGAGCAGACTAGTTAAACATGTAGTCTGTTAGGAATTCAACATCAATAAGCAAAACCCAAATTCTCTCAGATAAGATATTCAGAAAAGGATGCAGGTATAGTGTGTGAAGAAGAGCTCTACAGAATAGACTAGTGGTCTGGGAGGTGGTGTAGTGGATAAAGCACTAGACTCTCATGTGTGAGGTCCTGAGTTCGATCCCCGGCAGCACATGTACCAGAGTGATGGCTGGTTCTTTCTCTCCTCCTACCTTTCTCATGAACAAATAAATAAATTCTTTTTTAAAAAAAGAATAGACTAAACCCAGAATAATTCTTTTGGGGAGAAGGAAAATCTTCTCATCAAAAGAACGATATCATGGAAGAAAATAAGAAGAATTTCTTCTGTCTCTAAAATAACTTAATAGAAAATCTATATTTCTAGGAATTAGCAAACATTTCATCTCTATACTGACTAGTATATCTTCAGCTTGAAATGTTGAACAGTTGTGTAGCTTGCATTTTACATTTAAGTAGAAAAGAGTTTCTTGTATCTTATAATGTCTACAATAGTATAAGGAAATACTGGGGGCCGGATGGTGACACACCTAGTAAAGTGCACATGTTACAGTAAGCTTCAAGGTCCCGGTCTCTACCTGCAGGGAGGAAGCATCACAAGTGGTGAAACAGTGTAGCAGGTGTCTCTCTCTCTCTCCCTCTCTATCTCCCTCTTCCTCTTGATTTCTGGTTGTCTCTATCCAATAAATAAAGATTATTTTAAATAAATAAATTAAAGAAATAAAGATAATTTAAAATAAATAAAGGATAATTTAAAATAAATAAACATATATACAGTCATCACCAGGGCTTCCTTGCTTCAAGTTGACTTTTCAGACACACAAAAGAGAAAGAGAGAGAGAGAGAAACAGAAAGAGAAGGTAAGACATCAAAGCAGTGATCCTTCCACCAATATGGGACCAGGCATGAGCCTGGGTTGCACCATTGGCAAAGCAGGTGAACTATGCCCAGGTGAACTATCTTGTCAATACAAGAATGAAATATCCTTTAATACTTAATAATGTATTAATTAGCAGTGAATAATAATTAAGTGGTAAATAATGTGTTTCCCTGATATTTTCATAGACAAAAAGATACAGAATCTTGAATGAAGAACCAAGTTTGACTATATAATAGATACTGTGAGACCTGAATTATATGTAGTCATAAGACTTGTACTAGGTGTGATCCTCAAAAATTAGAATATAAATTAGGTGTGATCCTCAAAAATTAGAATATAAATATGTGTGTGGGGTGTATAGCACCACAGCAAGGGATTCTGGGGAAGGAAGAAAAAGGAAGCAGAGGGGGCCTTGAGCACATGATTGTAGAAAAGAACCTATGTTTGGGGTGACAGTGTTTTATAGACACCTATCATGTGAACATGCAACTAATCTGAAAGAAATATCAGTATAGTTTTGTTGGATAGTTTGAAGTTTAAACTGAAATAGGCAGCAATCTGAGAAAATTAACAAATTAATAAATCTCTACTTCTCTAATGTAACAAAGATGTCTCTCCTATAAACTTAATTCATAGAAATGAAAAGGAAGAAATTGCATCAATACTAGTGGTTAGTTTTGTTAGTACTTCTACAGAACATTTCCTTTAAACAGAATATTTTTAAAGGTATGTGTTAGTTTTATTTTATTTATAAATACTTATGTTAATGCTAGAAGAAACCAAAGTTCAGCTTGGGAAATAAATTATATATAATAATAATGTGTAAATTACATACATAGAATTTAGATCTCAAAGTCTGTGTGATTAGTCAAAAAGAGGAGCCCACAAAACATCTTCAAACCCCATATCTAGAAGGGAGCAAAGAAACCTGTACGTTCTGAAGCACTATTCATACTGCTCTTGGCTGATCTGCATGCTGCCAAAGGCCTCTGTGTTTGGTGAATCGCAAAGGCCTTTTCCCAATCAATTTTATTTCTGTCAGTGCTTGAACCAAAAGTGAAAATAAGTCATTTGCAACAAAAATGCTGAGGTCTTCACTTTGGAAAAAGAGGCTTGCAACATAACTGCCACAAGGTGGGAGTACACTCTCTGACTGACTGACCTTTGCGTCGCAGTACCCCCTCCTCCAGCTCCCCACCAGTCTGAACAAAGGATAACATAGCTCACTTTCAACTCGCATAAAATATAATTGCCTATTTCATCACTGCTGCTAATTTGCACACATTGAGAACTAGAAAGACTTTTCACTAAAATTTGAGGGGGTATAGTAAATATAGATGAAGAGTATGATTTATTATCTATTTCTTTTTATTTTCTTTATTCTTTGTCAATTTAAAAACCTTTAACAAACTATAGCTGAGGAGCTATAAGAAAACCACTTAAGATTAAATTCTATGAACATTTCTCCTTTTTAATAGAAGACAATGAATGTTGCTGATTCTCTGTACTAATGAATATTTTGAATATAGTTTCCATCCACATACTTTTCCTGCATTTGTTATCTGCAGAGACATGAATGCAGGCATGCAAATGGAAACAATAAATTAAACAGTCTAAGAATAATATCTAATGATCTTGACCTTTCTAAAGAGTTGAGTGATTAAAATGAGTTTTAAAACATTAATTATTCTAAGTAAATACCATGCAGAGTCACTGCGTATAGTTTTATTGCTTTTGTTTGCTCAGTGCTTGAATAGGTATAATAATTATGCTTTGTGTGGTATGTGCTTATTAAATTCAATTTAAAATATTGGGTTTCAACTTGGAAATTTACAGGACCAGGTGGTAATGCACCTGGTTAAATGTACTAGTTACCATGCTCAAGGACCTGGGTTCAAACCTCTGGTCCCCAACTGCAGAGAGAAATCTTCACAAGTGGTGAAGCTGTGCTGCAGGTTTTTATCTCTCTGTCTCTCCCCTCTCTTCCTTCTCAATTGTTTTTTTTTTAATATTTTAAAGTATCTTTATTTATTTACCGGGTAGAGGTAGCTAGAAATTGAGAAGAAGGGAGAGATAGAGAGGAAGGGGGAGATAGAAAGAGAGACAGAAAGACACCTGCAACACAGCTTCACCACCTTGTGAAGCTTTCCCCCTGCAGGTGGGGACTAGAGTCTTGAACCTGGGTCCTTGAGCATTGTAACATGTGCGCTCAACCGGGTGTATTGCGTTACCACCTGGTTCCCCTTCTCAGGTTCTCTTTGTCTTATCAAATTAGATAAAGTTTACAAAATTGTTTATTGGGGGGCCGGTTAGTGGTATAGTGAGTTAAGCGCACATGGCACAAAGCTCAAGGACGGGCGCAAGGATCCGGGTTTGACCCCATGGTTCCCCACCTACAGGGGGGCTGCTTCACAACAAGCAGTGAAGCAGGTCTGGAGGTATCTTTTCTCTCCCCCCTCTGTCTTCCCCTCCTCTCTTGGTTCCTCTCTGTCCTATCCTACAACAATAACAACAGTAACTAATAACAACAAGGAAAAATAAAGAAAAAGAAAAAAAAAGAAAGAAAATGGCCTCCGGGAGCAGTGGATTCGTGATGTAAACACCAAGCCCCAGCAGTAACCCTGGAGGCAAAAAAAAAATTATATTTAATTTCTACTCAGTTTGTCAATGGAGCTCAATGCCAGTATGAATCCATGGCTCTTGGAACCATTTTTTTTTTTTTTTGCCTCCAGGGTTATTTCTGGGGCTCAGTGCCTGCACTAAGAATCCACACTACTCCTGGAGGCCATTTTTCCCATTTTGTTGCCCTAGTTGCTGTGGTTGTTGTAGCTGTCGTTGTTGTTGGATAGGACAGAGAGAAATCGAGAGATGAGGGAAAAACAGAGAGGGGGAGAGAAAGATAGACACCTGCAGACCTGCTTCACCACTTGCGAAGCGACCAGCAAGTGGGGAGCCAAGGGCTCGAATCCGGACCCTGATGACGGTCCTTGCTCCTTTCTTAACCTTAGTCTTTTTATTCAAGGAATAAAACAGCCCTTTCTGTTTATTTAGCACCACTCTCTATCTATTTAGATACTGTGGTGAGTCTCAACTGCCTTGAGGCATCTCACCTTGCTACCTATCAGATTGCAAGTTTTTAAAAGATTTTGTTAAGGGGACTGGGCAGTGGCACAGCCAATTGAGCACACATATCACAAAGAGCAGGATCGGTCGGGTTCAAGGCCCCACTCCACACCTCTGGAGATGACACTTTGTGAGCAGTAAGCAGGTCTGCAGATGTCTATCTTCCTTTCTCCTCCTCTAACTCCCCTTCCTTCTCAATTTCTCTCTATCCTGCCAAATAAAAATAAAATAGCAAAAAATTTGCAAGAAAATAATATAAAGGCAGAAAACACAGATTTCCATGTGTAAGAACTTGACTTCAAATGTCTAATCAGCACCTGGAGTGGGGGAGCTTCACAAGTGTCAGAGCAGTGCTGCAGATACCTCTCCTCCTTGTCTCTCTCCATATATTAGACTTTATAAAAAAATAAAAATAAAAAATGATTGCCAGGAAATGGTGATGGAGTGGTATAGGCATCAAGTCCCAGTGATAGCCCCTGGTTGGAAAAAGAAATATAGTATGGATATCATGTTGAGTGAGGGAAACCAGAAAGGGAAAGATGATTATGAGATGATCTCACTCACTGGTGGTATTAAGAAGCAAAGACAGTAAGGGAAGACATAAAATAAAACTTGGCTTGGGTATGGTGTATTGCACCAAGGTAAAGGTCTCTAGGGAAGCCAGAAGAAGGATGGGAAAGAGGGGCACTGGGCTTCTGGGGCATGATGGCGGTAAAGGACCTAGGGTTGGGGAGAGAGTATCTTGCACACACCTATCATGAAGGAGCTTGTACCTATGTATCAACAACTATACTGTAAACCATTGGCCCCCTCCCCAATAAAGTGGAAAAAAAATAATAGAATAAAACGCCACAGTGCTTCAATTTTCCATATAGAATTCCCATTTTATGTAAAATCTAAACTGTTATTAAGCCCAATCTTTTTTTTAAATTTCTTTATTGAGGAATTAATGTTTAACATTCAACAGTAAATGCAATAGTTTGTACATGCATAACATTTCCCAGTTTTCCATATAACAATACAAGTCCCACTAGGTCCTCTGTCATCCTTCTTGGACCTGTATTCTTCCCCCACCCACCCCAGAGTCTTCTACTTTGGAGCAATACGCCAATTCCAGTTCAGGTTCTACTTGTGTTTTCTCTTCTGATCTTGATTTTCAACTTCTTCCTGAGAGTGATATCCCATATTCATCCTTCTGTTTCTGACTTATTTCAGTTAACATGAATTTTTCAAGGTCCATCCAAGATTGGCTGAAAACGGTGAAGTCACTATTTTTTTTAGCTGAGTAGTATTCCATTGTACATATATATATATATCACAACTTGCTCAGCCACTCATCTGTTGTTGGGCACCTGTGTTGCTTCCATGTTTGGGCATTAAGACCAATCTTAATGTATTTAGAAAACATATGATCTTGGTCAGGAGCTCTTGGATCTAGAATTAGGCACAAATTAGGCACAAAACTATATTTATCACATTTTGGTTTTTATTAGATATTCTTTACTAGAGTTACTTTCTACATGACTATAATTTTTAAGTTGCATATGTATTTTATTTATTCCAATTAACACAAATAATCTATAATATTTTTATTTCAATTGCTTATTAATCAATATAGTTAATATAAAACCTCTTGAACTAAATTTAGGAAATAAGAGGGATAATACTCTGCTCTTACTTCTAGGACCTGACATAAAATTACATTATCTATTCCATAGAAAATATAGACTAAGTTAGCTATCTTTAATAAGCTTAACAGAGTACACATTACTTATTTTTATAAATAAATAAAATGCACTAGCAAAACACCTAAAGTATCATAGCACTTATACATAAACTAGTTATAGCTAAATAAAAGTAAAAAAATTGAAAGAAGAGACTGTTAATTTGTTCTTTGTTAATGTTTTTTTATTTAATTTTCTAAGGTGATAAAAAAAGATTACAATTGTCTCAGCATGTCACAGGGAAAATGACCTCCATTTTACATCAATGATTTAGTGATTTAATTTGTTATCTGAAGGAAGCAATATTAGTTATCCTTATATAAATTCCCTATTAATATATTAGGCTATTTTCCCCCAGTATCATAATTGATTCATCCACCAGAGGTTGCAGTAGGGCTTTCTGCAGATAAAGACAATAAAAAATAGCACAACTGTTCAGAATATCACAAAGTTAGTCATCTAGTGTTGCATATCTCAACTACATAGCCAACTACAGCAAAGCCAAGTGATGACTCCCTAAGCATTTGTTGAGCTAAAAATTTAATAGAAAAATTGTTAGCAAAACACAATAGATTCAACTTAATTTTGTTCCTCATATAAGATTTTTATGGCCGTCTTACTTCAAACATTCTTTCCAAATTATTCACCAATCTTTTGATTACCAGAGAGTTGATTTTCATGTTAGCCACCCCTTATTTCACTGTAATTTCTGGTCTGTGTGGTCTGAATCTGTGAGAAAAAAAAAAAAAAAAAACTTTACTTTTTTGCAGCATGGTGAGAGAAGAATGTTTCCATGATACCACAGGAAGCTACCTTTTAAATAAATCATATTTATTCTCATGAAAGGTATTGTTGAATAGCTACACATACATTTACTGAAAAGGAAGGAAATGAAAAGAAAAATTTACCTCAACCCATAATCTCAAATCATTTGCTCACTGTGATTATCATATAGATTGAGTTGTTAGTATCAAAGCCCAAGTGAATTGTTTTTATAGAAAGCACCAATCCAGTTCAATAGGAGATATGAAATACATTTTGGATCTAATAGATTTCCCTTTAAAAGTGCAACTGTAATGAGTATTGGAATAAGAAGACAAAAAAAAAAAATCTAACAAGTTTTATTGTAATAATCAGACATAATGTAGACTAATTAGAAATACTACCTTGGACAAAGACTATAAAAAGGGAAGCACTAAGTTTCTATATGTACACAATAGTACTTTTGGATAGCCCCCAAAGGCATAGGTGTTACTACTTTCAAAAAAGTACCCACTATTAAGGTGACACAGATCTTGTCCCTTGAGCCTCCTTAAAGAAACAACAACTGTTCAGTAGCAGTGTAACAGATGTTAAAAAGAACCATTAGCAATCTAAATGTTTCTCTGAGCAGATGTCCCACTTTTTCTGTGGCTAAGTTTAGGGGGAGTGAATTGGGAGAACAGGAAAAGGATGAAGAGTTGAAAGGAATCAATAAAAGCAGCAGATCTTCTTGAGAATTGCATACATATGTGTAAATGATTGAGGTGCTGTGTTTTCTTATTGCTTTAGCTTTATGACAAAAAAAAAAGATAAACAAATCAAAGGAAGAATTAAATTTATACTATTCCACTGACTTGGCACATAGATCAACGAGAGGAAAAGAGACAATTAGTATTTTAGAAAAATTTTATGCTAAAGTTGGAACTACGTACTTTTACTAGATGTCAATAGGGAATCAGAGGCTGAAAAGAATCAATAAAAAGACTGTATATGAGAAAAACTAGTTCATCTGTGAGAAGAGTCTATGAAGGGAAAAACAGAAGTTATTATATTAGGTAACTGTGTAGCTTTATGTCCTCAGGGACAAAGACAGGAAGAGTATTCTCAAGAATTTTCTTCTCTGATGTAATTAAGCTGAACAAAATTCTCTGTGTAGAAAAATTGTAATCTCAGAGTCCTTATCTAACTTCTTTCTTATTTGAAAGTTACTCTCTTCCCAAAGATCTATAAAAACAAATGTTAATTATTTACTTCTTCGGAAAACCACTTTTAGGGGCAGGTGGTAGTGCACCTGGTTAAGTGCTCACATTATGGTGTACAGAGATCCAGGTTCGAGCCCCGCATCTCCACCTGCAGGGGGGAAGCTTCACAAGTGGTGGAGTAGGGCTACAGGTGTCTCTCTGTCTCTATCTCCCGCTCCCCTCTCAATTTCTCTGCCTCTATGAAGTCATAAATAAATAAGCTTAATCTCTTAATAATAACTAAAAAAAATAAACCATTTTTATAGATACATTTACCTCTTTTTATAAGAAAGTGATAACAGAACACTGCTCAGCTCTAGCACATGGTAATGTCTGGGAACTCTAGAGCATTAAGCAAGCATGTCTTGAACTCCAACATCCAGCTGTTTCCCCAGTCCTTAAAAAAAAAAAACTTTATGCTGGAGCCCGAGGCCAACATGCAAGAGCCTGAGGCCAGCCCACAGGAGCCGGCTCTCCGGCTCTCCACCGCGTGGCGCAGGGCACTGGACGCGTGATCCCTCCACGCTGCTCGGCCACTGCGAACAGGGCAGCAGACATGGCAGGGCCATGGGGCAGGGCCGCGGCGTTCTATCATGGCCGCCACCCCTGGGCACCTAGGCTCACGCCTTCTACAAAGATGGCCTGCCTGCCCTCTTTCTATGAATTCTGGAACCATCCCGGGCCTCCCGGACCCCCGGGCTCCCTGCCAAAACTGGGCACACGAGATCTCCAGCCGCAGGTCCGGTCTGAAGACAGACAAGCTGGAGTACGCAGAGATTTGTGCAGAGATCGCAACCTGCAATTCCTAGAAGTGGAGCTGCGCGGGAAGCCACCTCCGGATGGTGAACCCCCCCCCAACAACTAAGACAATATAGATTTAAATTCGTGTTTAAAATGACATGTCTTCGTAACAAAGGTTTCTCTCCTCGTGTATTAATGACTATGTTTATGTGTATGTTTAAAGTTTGGTAAACAGTAGCTTTAAGGCTAAATTCTTACTAGTCAAAGATAAATAAAAAAGGTTTTCAACGTAATTCTCATAAAGATAAAAATTAACTTACATTTAAAGTCTGAGGTAAAAATTAGTTAACAATCAATATATTTCAACTAAGTTGGTCTAAACAAAAGGTTAAATAGACTTGTTGATATGTAAAACACTACCTTCTCTATTAGAAATGGTAGATCGCACAATGGCTATGCTAATTATTCTCATGCCTGAGGTTTCTTCTCCAGCCCACACCTAGGGTGTGTCTCCATCTTGAATGGGTGTAACAAAAGGTTAAAAGACGTTGTTGATATGTAAAAGTCTCAAATTCCTTCTCTATTAGAAACGTTGGATCCTGCAGTAGATATGCTAATAACAAGTTTTGTTTCATAGTAAGTAAGTTGCAGCCAGCTGCCTTTGGGACCCTAGGCCGTTCCCCGCCCCCATGCAAATGCCCGTCGAGGCAAGTAGCCCCCCAGAGGCAAGAAATGTTTTTTTTTTCAGATATGGCCCCCTCAGGCCTTCCCTTGGCAACATGCTGGTTTTGGTTATATATGTTTCTGTTCACCCCACACCCTTGATACTATGGTCATTTAGTTAAAAAGAAAAGGGGAAATTGTCGTATGCTTTACATTGGCTTGTTCTAGCCCTCCCCCTCCAAGAGAATTGGATGAGTCCTGTTAATTTTGCGGGCCTGCTTGGCCCCGCCCCAAGGGACCCTGGGAGAGGGTTCCGGAGTCCGAGAGTTCCTGAGTTCCCCAGTGACCGAGTTCCTGAGTTCCGGAGTTCGAGAGTGCGAGGGTGCGAGAGTTTCTGAGTTCGAGAGTAAGAGGGAGTGCTTGTGCTGCCGCAAAGAGACAGCAGAGTTCTGTTTGGTGATTAGTTTGTCTTAGTTTATGAATCGTTGTTCCTGAATAAAGAAATACAGCTTCCCTGCCCAGCCGTTGTCTCCGCGTCTCTGTTAACCACCGTGAAGCTAGCCGGCCCGGCAAGAGCCTCAGAAATTTTAACAACACTGGGTCCATGCTCCCAGAGGGCTAGAGAATGGGAAGGCTATCATGGGAGAGGGTGGGTTATGGGGATTGGGTGGTGGGAATTGTGTGGAGTTGTACCCCTCCTACCTTATGTCTTTGTTCACTAATCCTTTCTTAAATAAAAAACTAAAAAAAAAAAAAAAAAAACTTTGGGGAGTCAGGCGGTAGCACAGCGGGCTAAGCGCAGGTGGCACAAAGCCCAAGGATCGGTGTAAGGATCCCAGTTCGAGCCCTGGCTCCCCACCTGCAGGGGAGTTGCTTCACAAGTGGTGAAGCAGGTCTGCAGGTGTCTATCCTTTTCTCCCCCTGTCTTTCCCTCCTTTCTCCATTTCTCTCTGTCCTATCCAACAACAATGACAACAATAATAATAACTACAATAATAAAAAAAAACAAGGGCAACAAAAGGGAATAAATAAATAAATAAATAAATAATTTTTTAAAAATTAAAAAAAAACCTATTTGGGGAGTCAGTAGGTAGCACAGTGGGTTAAGCGCTGGTGGCATAAAGCGCAAGGACCTGTGTAAGGATGCCGGTTCGAGCCCCCAGTTCCCCACCTGCAAAGGAAGTAGCTTCACAGGTGGTGAAGCAGTTTTGCAGGTGTCCATCTTTCTCCCCCTCTCTGGCTTCCCCTCCTCTCTCCATTTCTCTCTATCCTATCCAACAACGACATCAATAATAACTACAACAATAAAACAAGGGCAACAAAAGGGAATAAATATTTTAAAAAATTTTTTTCCTTTTTTTAGTGTTTCAGAGTAAGGCTAAAGAGACACTGGAAAAATATGATTTTCTTTAGCTTTTAACTGAGTAAGCAAAATAATGATAGGCTAAAGTTAATTCATGGTCATTAATAATATAGGAAACTCAGTGAAAATATAAATTATGTATTGGATATATTTTATGCTCCATGGAAAGCAGTTAATAACAGTTGGTTTTGACCATATGTACCCAGATCTTTGATTCAATCATTCTAATAAAGACTTTATAGCAACAAGGTATGTGGCAATATCAGAAGTTATTTCCAGAATTAGAGACTTCAGTACATTCAAAGTGTAGCTATGTACTGGATTTGTGGAAGTTGAAGAATCTGAAAAGCAAATCCAATTTTATATTTTCATTTTATATAGACTTATGATTTGGGGTAGAGACAGACATTGAGAGGGAAGGGGAGTATGGAGAAGGAGGAAAGAAAGAAAAGAGAGGCAGGGAGAGAGAAAGAGAGATTGATTGAGACTGCAGTACTGTTTCACTACTTGTGAAGCTTTTCCCTTGCAGGTGGGGACCAGAGTTTTGAATCCTGAACCATGTGCATTGTTATGTGTGTGATCAACCAGGTGTGGCCCAGTAAATTCATATTTTATTTAAAAAAAATATATTTTATTCAGTGATGCTGAGGAATTATTCTGATGCAGTCTCTGCCCCCAGGTTTTACCATGCCCCGCGAAATCCTAGCAGTGCCCCCTTCAACCAATCCTGCCCCCACACGTCACCCCTGGTTGTTGCCCAATAAAAGCTCTCTCACTCCCACCCCCCTCTCTGGGCTCTCTCTCTCTCTCTCCCTCAATGCCCTCTCTCTCTCTCTCTCTCGCTCTTGCCCAGTGGTGAGGTAGTGGGGACGGCCATTGTCGGCTGACTCTGCGTGGCCTAAGCCACCCCCCCCCCGGTTCCAATAATAAAGATTTGTGTACCCCACTTGCTCCGGACCTCCTATCTCTCTTTTCTCCACGGCGCAGCAGCCCAACACTTGGCCCCGACCGACAATTCAGGAAGATAGACAGAGAGAGAAAGAACCAGACATCACTCTGGTACATGTACTTCCGGGGATTGAACTCAAGACCTCATGCTTGAGAGTCAAGGCTTTATCTACTGCACCACCTCCTAGACCACAAATTCATATTTTCTAAGTGAGATGTTATAATTATTTTTTTGTCTTAGTAATAAAGGGTGTGAGTACAAAGAACTATGCAAGATATATTATATTGAGGTATTAAGTAGAACATAAATTTTAAATGACAGATAACATTTACTCATAATTCAACATATATTAGAAATCTGCTATACAAAAAACTATATATACTATAAAATGCAAAGACTAAAGACATTGTTATTGTAGTCTAGTTATTGAAGGGTTTAGTTACTAAAGGTTTAGTGAACTTTGGAAAAGTAGTAGAAGGCATATTCCTGTAGGAGACGATGAAGGATTCAGAGAAGAAATAAAATTTGTTTCTAGGGCTAGGAAGATCATATGGGGGTTACACAACAGATGATTTTTAGTATTTATTTATTCTCTTTTGTTGCCCTTGTTTTATTGTTGTTGTTATTGTTACTGATGTTGTCGTTGTTGGATAGGACAGAGGGAAATGGAGAGAGGAGGGGAAGACAGAGAAGGGGAGAGAAAGACTCCTGCAGACCTGCTTCACCGCTTGTGAAGTGACTCCCCTGTAGGTGGGGAGGCGGGGGCTCAAACCAGGATCCTTACAATGGTCCTTGTGCTTTGGACCATGTGCATTTAACCTGCTGTGCTACCGCCCAACTCCCACAACAGATGTTTTTTATAATTTACAAAAAATTTAATTCTTGTAAAAGATTTTATTTTTTCTTTTTATTGAGGGGGTTAATCCTTGACGGTATGTTCACTGAAACAGGTATACAGTCTCATTGTATACCTGGCCTCCAAGTGTTTCTCCCTCTCCTCCCTCTCCTTCTCTCCCCAGAGTTCTTTGCTTTAGTACAGTACACCATGTTCAGTTTATGTTTCATGTTATGTTCTCCCTCCTCTCTCCAATCCTATTAAGTCCCACTAATAAGTGAGATCATTTGGTATTCATCCTTCTCTTTTTGGCTTATCTCAATATACTGTCCTCAAGTTTCATCCAAGAGAATGCAAAGGAGACAACTTCATTTATAACAGCAGAGTATTATTGCATTATGTGTATACACCACAATTTTTTTTAGCCACTCATCTGATGTTGGACATCTGGGTTGCTTCTAGGTCCTGGCAATTACAAATTGTGCTGCTCTGAACATAAGTATACATAAATCTTTTCTGATAGGTATTTTTGTTTCCTTTGGGTAAATTCCCAGGAGAGGAATTTCTGGGCCTTAGGGTAGGTCCATTTCTAGTGTCCTAATAAATCTCCAAATTGCTTTCCACACAATGGTTAGACCATTTTGTACCCCCACGAGCAGTGCAGAGTATCTTTTCATTTTTTTTCTCCACATCCACTCCAACAGTCATTATTTCTGTCTTTTCTTATGTAGGATATTCTCACAGGTGTAAAGTGGCATCTCATATACAATAGATTTGTTTGCCTAAAACTCAGTAGTCCTACCTTTAATCCCTAGTGCCACAGTAAACCAGTTTAGTAGTGCTTTGGATTTTAAAAAAAAATGCTTCTGATGGTCAAATTGTAAATCTTTTGTAATTCATTATAAACAAAATATCAATTTATAAATGAACAGAGCAAAGAGAAATTCAAAATTCAATACTGAACCGCTAACTAACCTTTGGATTCTGATTATAGACCTGACTGACAGGCAGTGGGAGTGTGAGGAAAGGGTTTGAGAAAAAGGCAGAGGACCTCAAGGGATGTGGATTGTGCGGGTTGGGGGTGGGATGTTTGGTAGTTTGGTGTGGGGTGTGGTGAGGTGACCTACAAAGGCGGAAGTATGAACATGTGCTCCTAAAATGTGTATGATATTGTAAGTCAGAATTATCTCTTTTTCAAAAATATTTTTTATTTAGTTTAACTTAATGACAGAAAGATCAGAGCACTGTTCAGCTAGGTAAGCCAATATTATCTCTATAATAAAAAATGAAATGTTAGAATTATACTCTATTAATGAGACAAAAGAATATGGAACAAGACAACTATATTTCTTTGAACTTCAAGTGAAAAGAATTTATTTTACTGAGATTTAAATATGAAATAGGGAAAAATCACAGTAAGAGCAACATGAATAATAAAATCTCCAAAAACCAAACCAGTAAAATAGTAGGAGAGAGAAGCTCATCTTAGGTGCGGGAACAATTGGAAGCTGTTGCTCCTGAGTTGAGCCCAAAGGATCGAGCAGGATGGCGGCTCCCTTCTGTAAGCTGGGGACCATCGCAGACTCAGAAGGTGGGTCCTCTGCTGCAGCTGCAGACGATGACAATGACCTTAGTGCTAATGCTTCCTGCTCTGCCTCTAGAACTGCTTCGGACACATGTGAGGACTTCTGACTTGGATCATTTGACTCAGACTCCCAGGAGTTCAGTTCCTCCATCACTGTCCTTTGGATTTTGACTTGTTCCTCTGAATCATTACAGTAAGTGTCCACAGGAAGCCGGCCCCTAGGCTGGGCCTCAACATGGGGTTCAACCTTGGTCATCCATATAGTCAGTCACTCTGCAACTCTTGACCTTCTTGTTCATGGGGTTCACCGGACCCTCACTTGTAGAATTGGAGTTTGCCTCCCCATCAGTTGAACCCACAAGTGTCTGTGGTGTAACCCTTCTGTGTCTTCAAGAACATGGCCAGAGGAACGGCAAGTGATTTCTCACCCATGTCCTACACAAAGTCCATCTAGTTTCTACTTGGCATTGTTTACAGCTGGATCCAGTGGGTCTGAGCACACAGCAGAACATGCTGCCACCTCCCAGTCTTCTGGAAAGTAAAGTGTGGAGGTTGCCGTTTGTGGAATGTGGGTGCCTGGTTACCAAAGTTCCAAGTTCTGCTGAGTTTGATAATTGCGTTTTTACTGTCCTTTTAGAATCTTAGTGTACACATTTTTTTCCCAATGATGTTTCTTTCACACACACACACTATGGTATTGACTATACAACCCTGTGAATATACAAATTAAAAATTTATCATATGCTTTAAATATATATGTATATATGTCAGTTTATTTTTATTTTTAATTTTTATCACTATTTTCTTTTTTTTTGTAGTTTAAAAAATTTATTTTTGAAATGGCACAAATCATGGTAAGGTATAGTACCATAAATCTTAACCATGGGATTTTCAAAGTAAATCAAGTTCCCAAATAACTGGATTATAATAATAATTATCTATTGCCTTCTTAGACTCTAAGATAGCAAGGAATCTTCCTTCTTCTCTATAAGCCTGTATTTCTCCCAGTCCTGGAACTCTGGCAGGGCTCCTTTTACTTCATGCTTCTCTGATCCATACCATTTGATACTGCATCTGCTTATCTCAACCAAATCAATGCAGCCAGTACCACCTCAACATGTTCTACTTTGGACCGTGACCAGAGACTCCAGGCTTGGGATGTTAACTCTCCAGCTCCAATACATGGGTGAGACCTTTCCTAGCTCGTAGGACTCCTTAGATCCATTTCAGGTGATGCACTTCCTAATAAAGACAGACCCAGATATAGACAGATAGAGACCAGGGCCCATGAGATAGGGCACATGTGCACACATGTTCATAAGCTGGGGGAAAACATACCATAAAGTAAAAGGGTACAGTAGTCCACAGTGACTCAGTAAGTGTAGCAAGCAAGTAGAAAGACCTAAAAAAGACACCATAAGGTAATCAAATATTTTCAGGGGCTGGGCAGTGGTAGCACAGTGGGGTAAATGTATATGGCATGAAGCTCAGGGCCAGTGTAAGGATCCCGGTTCGACCCCCCAGCTCCCCACCTGCAGAGAGTCGCTTCACAAGCCATGAAGCAGGTCTGCAAGTGTCTATCTTTCCTTCCTCCTCTCTTGGTTTCTCTTTGCCCTATCCAACAACAAAAGCTATAACAACAATAGCAATAACCACTACAACAACAATAGCAATAACAACTACAACAACAATAACAATAACAACTACAACAAGGGCAACAAAAATGGGAATAATGGCCTCTAGGAGCAGTGGACTTGTAGTGCAGGCAACAAGCCCCAGCAATAACCCTGGAGGGAAAAAAAAAAAGTAATCAAATGGTTTCTACCCTTGCTCACCTACTCCGTGATTCACTTCCCTCAATCACTTTAAGTCCAACCATCTCAGATAAAGTAAGTATTACAAAAGCTTGATAAAGCAAGAGACCGGCACACTTTAATGATGGCTCTTTGGTTCACTACCAGGCCACCCCATTATCTGGGGTCCTAAGCAGGGAATCCTTAGATTCGCATATGGATATGATGGGTCTAAACCTCCAACAGATCCCTCTCTCCATCTTCACTGGTCACCTCCATCAGGAACAACATCATAAACCCTCTTGTGGGCCTCTATAGGACTTTGCCCTCACTGTAGAACAACAGTGGTAAAAATTGTCCCACTCTCCGAATAAAGGCTGGGTCAGCATACTCTGTCACTCGTGGTCTTGAAGTAAGTGTAGCCTAGAATGATCCCAGCTATAACCATGGGATGCGAGCTCACACTGCCAGGGATGCAAGGATGTATAAGTTTTCTGTGCTAAATATGAATAGATATGGGCTCTAGGTCAGGTCAATGGGGTCTATAGTTAATGATATATTTATATACTTTTCCCATATTTGGGAGCACCTGTCTTCCCTTATCCAGCTTTCTAGTCCTATCCTCAACTCTGACACTATTTTCCCAGACAACACTTCTAGCCCACCAGCATGTTAGCTGTTGGGGTTGGTCAAAAATTAGTAAAGTCATAGGCATCTTGAGATATACCTAAAATAGACTTCCTAACTCCTCCCAACATGAAGACCCCATATCTCATCTACTATACTTTACCTTTAGGTTCCTGATTATTAAACAACTTGTTCAGATTTACATCTTAATATTTTTCAGCCACCAAGTTGCAGATGCTACCATGACACCAACCTGATTTCCCTGGGCAGACAACCTCACCAATGTGTCCTAGAACCTACCTTCCCAGAGCCCTGCCCCACTAGGGAAAAATAGAAACAAGCTGAGTGTATGGATCAACCTGTCAATGCCCAAGTCCAGTGAAGAAGCAACTGCAGGGGCCAGGTGCTAGCACACCTCGTTGAGCACACATGTTACAATGCGCAAGGACCTGGGTTCGAGTCTCCGGTCCCCACCGGCAGAGGGAAAGCTTTGTAAGTGGTGAAGCAATGCTGCAGGTGTCTCTCTGTCTTTCACCCTCTGTATCACCTCTTTCCCTCCTGGTTTATGGCTATGTCTATCCAATAAATAAAGATAATAAAAAAAAATTAAAAGCAAATAAGCAATTACAGAAGCCAGACTTTCTACCTTCTACTCCTCAAAAAGAGCTTTGGTCTTAAATCCCAAAGGGATAAATAATAGGGAAACTTGCAGTGGAGGGGAGGGGATATGTAACTCTGGTGGTGGGAACTGTATGGAATTGTACCTCTCTTATCCCACAATCTTGCAATAATTATTAAATCACTAATAAAAATATATAAAAATTTGGTAATTGGGTGGTAGGGCAGCGGGTTAAGCACACGTGGCACGAAGCACAGGGACCTGTGTAAGGATTCCAGTTTGAGCCCCCGGCTCCCCACTTGCAGGGGAGTTGCTTCACAGGAGGTGAAGCAGGGCTGCAGGTGTCTATCTTTCTCTCCCCCGCTCCGTCTTCCCCTCCTCTCTCCATTTATCTCTGTCCTAACAATGATGACATCAATAACAACAACAATAATAACTACAACAATAAAACAACAAGGGTGACAAAAGGGAATAAATAAATATTAAAATATATGTTATATATATATATATATATATGCACAGGGGTTTGAACTTGGGTCTTTGCACTTTGTAATGTGTGTGCTCAACCAGGTGCACCACTACCTGCCCCCCCTCGATATATGTATTAGTTTAACTAAAATATATCATCAAATACTTCAAAATATAATCTTTGTAAAAACAACTGGATTTTTTTTTTTCTTTAATCAGAGTACTGATCAGCTCTGGCTTATAGTGGTATGGGGAATTGAACCAGGGACTTTGGAGCCTCAGACATGAAAATCTTTTTGCATAACCATTCTGCTATCTACCACCTCTCCCATTATTTTAATACACCTCTAGTGACTCTACACTACTTGGAAAGTTCCATACACAGGTAAGTAATGGTGGCACACATCTAGCACTTTTCTCATGCAAGCAAAATAATGTCATTTTTAAAACTACAATGTGGTTTATGAGCAAATTTCCAGTTCTCCAAAGTTTACCATCCAAATGGAGAAAGGATAAAACAAAGCCATTCAATATCTGATTCAGTGTGGAAACTTAATGTGGCTTAGTTTTTAAAATTGATTTTTTAAATGGATGTAATTTAATTTTTAAATTTATGAATAATTTAACATTCATAAGAATTGTGCATTTAATAAGAACTGCCACAATGATACTTATCATAATCATAAAAGCAACATAAGCATGTGGTAGATATCCTTCTAAACACTTTGCTTATATTGGCTCATTTTTATCTTCACAATAGTCCCATAAGGTCTGTACTGCAAAAAATCTTCCTTTTACAAACAAGTTACTTGAATGACAGACAGGTTGGTGTTACTGGCCCTCAGTCTTATAGCTAATAGATGAAAGAGTTGTATTTTAAGAACCCCAAAGCGGGGGGAGGGAAAAGGTGATGCCTCGCTCTGTAGAGAAAGAGTAGCCGTAGTATCATATGTGATTAAACCCTTGGGTTCAGTCTCAGCATCACATGGGAACACGTGAGAGGAAATGAGACTTCATTAAAATAAATAAATAAATAAATAAATAAATAAATAAATAAATAAATAAGTAAATAAGCAAGAAAGTACAGAAATGGGATTCATATTTGAAAAGTGATTGGAATAAGTAACTTTCCTTTTTTTCCTCCATGGTTGGTGTGGGCCTGACTTGGGAGGGCAATGGTTTTCTCTCTCTCTTTTTTTAATAAGATTTTTATTTTTCACTGCCTTGCCAACAGTTGTGTGTGTTATTAATTTTTAATTAAAAATATATTTAGACTCTTCTTTCAATTGACAAGTCACTTATGGTCAGTTATTTTCAAACTGTCTGCTCCTAAAGAGCCTTCCACTATGGTTGTATAATACACCCAACCAGGCCCAAGGACCCTGTGGATTGACCTGAGGGCCATTATTTAGTTACTTTGCATGGTAAAGAAAAGTTAGCTGTTAGGTCAAAGAGGTGGGGGGAGGGGGAGTAGACACCATAATGGTAAAAAAAACAAAACAAAACAAAAAAAAACTCCTATGCCTGAGGCTTTAAAGTCCCAGTTTCCATCCCCCAATTCCACCACACCAAAACGACAACAAAAAAAACTCCTATGCCTGAGGCTTTAAAGTCCCAGGTTCCATCCCCCAATTCCACCACACCAAAACGACAACAAAAAAAACTCCTATGCCTGAGGCTTTAAAGTCCCAGGTTCCATCCCCCAATTCCACCACACCAAAAGCCAGAGCTGAGCAGTGCTCTGATTAAAAAAAAAAAAAAATGTTCTGAGAGATGATGCAGTGGATAAAGCATTAGACTGTAAAGCATGTCCTGAGTTCAATCCCTGGCACACAGGTGCCATAGTGATGTCTGGTTCTTCCTCTTTTTCATATCTTTCTCATTAATAAATAAAATGTTAAAAAAAAACAGCTGTCTAAAATTTTTTTCTTTACGAAAGCTACACAAATCCTGCTCAGACTTTCTTTTTTTTTTCTTTTAATTTATTTATTTATAAAATGGAAACACTGACAAGACCATAGGATAAGAGGGGTACAATACCTACCACCAGAGCTCCATATCCTATCCCCTCCCCTGATATCCTTCCTATTCTTTAACCCCATGTGAGTATGGACCCAGGATCATTATGGGGTGCAGAAGGTGGAAGGTTTGGCTTCTGTAATTGCTTCCCTGATGAACTGGCATTGACAAGTCGATCCATACTCTGAGCCTGTTTCTCTCTTTCCCTAGTGGGGCTGGGTTCTGGGGAAGCTGGGCTCCAGGACACATTGGTGGGGTCAACTGTCCAGGGAAGTCTGATTGGCATCATGCTAGCATCTAGAACCTGATGGCTGAGAAAGAGTTAACATATAAATCCATACAATTTTTTGATTAATTATGAATCTAAAGGCTGGGATGTTGCAGATGAAGATTTGGGGTCTCTGTTTTGGAAATAGCTAGTAGATTTATTTTAGGTATATTCCAAAGGGCCCATGACTTTCTTAGTTTTTGCCTGAGCCTGACATATGATATGAGGTGGACCCAAGTTATTGTCTGGGGAGATGATGACATGGCTGATAAAAGGGCTAGAAGGCTGGATCAGGGAAAAGAGTAGCTCCCAAATGTGGGAAAATTGTATAAATATTGTTGACTATAAACCCCATCTATTTGATCTGGGGCCCATAATCAGCATAGGAGCCTATGTAACCTCTACACCCCTGTAGGTCTGAACTTTAAGACTTTCTATCCTTCTCTGGATTTCCTGTCCCTAAAAAGAAGATCCCAAATTACCAGAAATACTCCTGAGGACCCCTAGCATTGGTGTTGCTGAAAGACCCCCAACTGGCACTCTACGCTATGTCCATGAAAGACCTGAGACCCCAACTCAAGTTGGCAGTCTGTTCATCAAAATATTTTCCTGAGATCACTCACTAATTGGTGCAAGCCAAAATCTCTTTATTTTATTAGTGATTTAATGATTATTGACAATATTTTACGATAAGAGAGGTATAATTCCATACAATTCCCACCACCAAAGTTCCATAATCCCTCCCTTCCACTGCAAGTTTCCCTAGTATTTATCCCTCTGAGAGTATAGACCAAAGATCTTTATGGGGAGCAGAAAGTGGAAGGTCTAGTGTAATTGCTTCTTCGCAGGACATGGGCATTGACAGGTTGATCCATATGCCCAGCCTGTTTCTATCCTTCCATAATGGGGTAGGGCTCTAGGGAGCTGGGGTTCTAGGTCACATTGGTGAGGTCATCTACCCAGGGAAGTCAGGTTGGTGTCATGTCATGGTAGCATCTGCAACTTGATGGCTGAAAAACATTAATATATCAAGCAGAACAAATAAAATCTCTTTCTTAACACTAGTAAACAGTAGATGTAAAATAGTAGATGTTAAATAGAATTTCTTAACAATACTTTTTATTTCTACTTGTTCAGTTAGGAAACCAGTTCTCTAAAGAAAGAAAATAATAGAATATAAATTCTTTTAAAGTTAAAAATTTGTGGATAGGCCCTAAGTATTGTTTCTGTTCTTTAGTCACAATTCCTTGAAAAGGAACTTTGGATCTTGAGATGAAAAAAGATCTGTTAGGTCATCTTGTCCATCTCACTGCCAATAGAAAATTGCTCCTGACAGTAAAGAAGTTAACTTATTGACAGCACTCTTTAAGCAGCAATTTAGCAGGTGAATCCCTAAAGGCAAGAATGACTTCTCTGGTTTATCTTTGCCTTCTTATCAGTATAGTTAGGAGATCCATTCAATCTTCTTTGCTGGTTGAAGGAAGGGCACAAGACTCTTGAAAATGTTTCTAAACCACACACACAGTAGGTTAAAAATGTATCCAATTGCATTTTGATAGTTAAATATTGGATTGTTATTCTTTCTCATATAGACAAGTGTGTATGTCTTTAAGGATGAAATTTTTAAATTACTTTTAAAAAATATTTTATTTACTTATTTTGGATAGGACAGAGAGAAACTGAGAGGGGAGAGGAGGATAGATAGATAGATAGATAGATGATAGATAGATAGATAGATAGATAGATAGATAGATAGATAGAGGACTTCCAGAGGGGGTTACAGAGCAGCAACTGTGTTTCTCTCCTGTCCTCTCCTTTTCTGGATCAACCAGGAATACCAAAGGAGATCAACTGGAACCACAACAAGACAGGACTAGAATGACTTTGGGAAAACACCAAATCACCAGTGAGTGCAAACACGTGTGTCTCCTGGACAGAGCAGAGTCTAAAGAGAGACTCCTGGGGCTAAAGTCAGTTTCTATTCCAAAGCAGCTGGTAATAGTCCATCAGCTTACCAGTTGAGGCACCACCTCCAGTCTGTTTTACCAACAAAAAGACTGATGAAGGGAAGAGAGGACTCCCCTAAGACTCACCAAATGAAACTTAGTCTCCATTGCTACTGCCCTCAGAGGCTGGAGCAGGAGGGAGGAGGCCCTGTGCTGACATCTGGGAACAGAGAATTGACCAGGAAACTCAGGAGAAGATCTACACCCTGGTGGCCTAGTGGTGGGGCTATATAGTGGGAGCCTTTCCACATTGTTCTCCTGATGAGAACATGGTGAACTGTTGTCTCAGGACCTACAGGCTATAAACAGGACTTGTTTAGAAACTCACAGGGCCTAGCAGTGCTTCCCAGCTTGTCAGAGAAGCTGAATTGACCCTGGAGCTTTGGATCCTTGGGGTGTGGGAGTCTCTTTGCATAACCACTGTATTATCTCTGCCCCACCCTGCTTTATCTTTTGGTCAGGAGTAAGTGATTAAGCTAAGAAGCCTACTTATAGTTGAAAAGTCCTCAGGCTCCCACAGCCTACAGGGAAGAAAAAGAACAAAAGAGGCTTTTAAGCCACTGTGTCCAACTCAAGAATTGAAATAATATTGAGACAACTGTTAATTTCTACAACTGTGAACTCTTTAAGCACCTTATTTAGACACAAGTCAATCTAGGCAAGAGTGATCAGTAATTTGAAAAGTACTGAGAGAGGAACCTCATAACATACTTTATAGAATGGTTAAACCAACCAATATTGGAGAAATGAACCAGGACAAGAGTCCAGCTAAAAGCCCCCCAAAGGGTGAAGCACAGAATAATGAGGTCAACATCCAAACTCTAGTTAAGGAAATAATAACAGGAGTGAGTAAAGAGTTTGAAAGAATTGTCATCAGAAATGCAGAAATAGCACAAGAGAATCAGGAAGGAAACACTAATTATCTCAAGGTTATTAGAGAGCTGAAAGCTGAAATAGCTGAGCTAAGAACACAACTAGCTGAACAAGCTAAAACAGTATCAGAACAGGGTAACAAAACAGATGAACTCCAGAAACAGTACAGGGGAGAGAGAATAGGATAAATGAGGCTGAAGACAGAATTAGCAAGATTAAGGACGAATTAGAGAAAACTAAAAAAGAAATAAGAGATCTCAAAAAGAGATTAAGAGATACTGAAAACAACAACAGAGACCTATGGGATGACTTCAAAAGAAATAATGTACACATTATTGGCTTACCAGAGGAAGAAAGGGAGGGTAAAAAGCATTCTACAGGGCATAACAGCTGAGAACTTCTCTAATATAGACAACATGAAAGACATAAAGGTTCAAGAAGCCCAGAGGCTCCAAAACAGAATTAACCCAGACTTAGACACCAAGACACATCATATTTAGAATGAAAAGGAATAAGGGTAAAGAAAGGATCCTGAAGAGTGCAAGAGAAAAACAAAGAGTCACCTATACAGAAAACCCATAAGATTAGCAGCACATTTTTCCATATAAAAGAGAGAGAGAGAGAGAGAGAGATTGACAGACACACAGAGAGAAACTTGCATCCCTGCTTCACCACTCATGAAGTGTCTCCCCCCCACCTGTGGGGACTGGGGGCTAATACCCAGGTCCTTGAGCACTGTAATGTGAGCACTCAACCAGGTGCACCACCACCCAGCCCCTACCAATGAAATTTTACACTATCAAAATTTAATTTTTAAAAAATCTTAATACCTTATTTGGTGAACAGGAAAACAAACTATGTAGCAGACAAAGAAATTATGGAAAATGAATGGCTCTTAAAAATATTCTGAATAAAGAAGGTTTAACTATCCCTAGTTGTAGATTTTTTTGACAAAGATTTATTTTTATTTTATTTTATTTATTTTTTTTTTTAGTTCAGGTTTGGTGCTACCTTCATCTCTATGCATATTCTATGGAATAGTTTTGTACAAAGCCCTGTAAGGAAGTGAATTCTGTTTTGGACTAACATTAGCTAACATTGTACGCTAAATTTCAAGATTTTTTTCTAAAGTAAAAATAGCACATCACTCCTTCTGGCTGGATAATCTAATCCCTTTGACAATGCTTAGACTGGTTGTAATCCCCTCTCACTACTTTTCAGAGAGTATGTTAATAAAAGTTGATGATGTATACAGTGAAACATATGTAGTGCCAAAAAAAAAAAAGAGAGAGAGAGAGAAAAAAACTTCTTTCAAAATATACTCTACTCTTTAAATGGATGTCTTAAATAAAAACGCCACAAAGAAATACAAAATATATTATATGGAAAGAGACTGAACTTATATATTCTATTATGGTAGACTCCTCTCTCTATCCGTAGTAGAGACTGGACTAATCTGAAAAGTTATAAAAGGGAGAGGATTAAAGAAAAAAAGAATTCTTCTGGAGAGGCAGAGCCCTTTAGAAGAGTTTCAGAGGAAGAGAAGCATGATGAGTAAGAGAGAAAAAAGAGATTAAGAAAAAAGAAATTAAAAATTGTTTTTTATCTAGTACTTCATATTAATGCTAGAAACTACAACCATGAAGAGGCTGCCACCAGTTATTAAGGTGACAATAACTCAGTCCTTTTTCTTTTAGCTTCAAAACATTCAGTGAATTTGAATAATACAGTAACTTTCGTATTGAAGATCTGCTCTTCTCTCTTTCTTCTTATCAATTTGGTTACTAGAATAATGTTCTCCCTAACTTTACTTTAAATTGCTTTTCCATGATAACAGTGTACTTCACCACTTATTATCAGTTTCATAAAATTTGACATTGTTTCAAGGTAAAGATTTTGACACCAAAGAAATATTTGTTTTCTGATCCGGGTGGTGGCACACCTGGTTGAGTGCATATATTTTAATGCGCTAGGACCCAGGTTCGAGCCCCCAGTCCCCACCTGCAGGGGGAAGGCTACACTAGTGGTGAAGCAGGGCTGCAGGTGTCTCTCTGTCTCTCTCCCTATCAACCCCTTCCTTCTCAATTTCTGTCTGTCTCTATCCAAAACAAATAAAGACAATAAAAAAAATTTTCAAAAGAAATACTTGTTTTCCTTATTATTATCATTTGTTATTGTTTGGAAAGAGACAGCCCGAAATCAAAAGGGAAGGGGAGATAAGAAGAGAGAAAAAGAGACACCTGTAATATTGCATCACCACTTGCAAAGCTTTCCCCCTGCAGGTGGGGGTCAGGGGCTTGAACCCAGGTCCTTGCACATTGTAATATGTGTGTTCAACCAGATGCACAACAACCCAGCCCTTAGAAATATTTGTTTTCTAATTTTTCTATTTGTTTTCTAATTTTTTTAACTATTTTCCAAATTTCTTCCAGGAATTATTAACACTAACAGTCACCATGTTTCTGTGATCCAGATCTGGGGAACTCTTTCTTTTTTTTCTATCAAAGGCCAATGGATATAACATAACATTACCCATGCACCATGCAAAATTAACAATATAAAAACTGGCACTTAATATTGATATGAAAAAAATATATTTTTTTTGAATTTTGAATCCTGTCTACATTTCCATTGGCAGGGCCAAAGCAAATAATCCCGAACACCATGTATGCACAGTACTAGATTTGGCATTACCTGCCATTGTTTTTGGACTGGCATATACTCTGGTCTTAAGTAGAAAGATGAAGAAAAGTAGATATGCTATAAAGTCATTTTGATATCAATATTTGCCACCATTCATATCCTGGGACACATTTAGAAGGGAGCAAAAATAAATCTACATGTTTGCCTTAGGTTAAACTAATATTGGTAAACGAATGAAAAAATTTAATTAAAAAAGAGGTCAAAAGTAATTTCATTTTGCATTTGTTGAGTGTGATCTTGAAAGACATCTAAATATATATCTCTTGTGAATGTTTTTGCATCATACTGAGGGAAAAAAGATGATAAAAGTTAAGAAATTGCCCAATGTAGAAAATAGTTATGTATAAGATTTGACAATAAAGAGCTTTCATTTCTTTTTTTAAAGATTTTATTTATTTATTAATGAGAAAGATAGGAGGAGAGAGAAAGAACCAGACATCACTCTGGCACATGTGCTGCCAGGGATCAAACTCAGGACCTCATGCTTGAGAGTCCAAAGCTTTATCACTGCACTACCTCCCGGCCCATGAAATATCTTATAATAAGCCATTACATTAAATTTATTATTTGAGCACAAATCTTTTGGATATGAAGCATTCAGACTGAAGGAAAAGAAAACAAAGGCTAAGTCAGGCTACTTTAATAACTGGCAGGTTATTTTTTTTTTGAAGATAATTACCTACAACTGATTTGTGAGTCAAAAATTTAGTGAAATTTTAGTTTTCACTTTACAGAAAGGGGGTGATATTAGTCATGATATCCATCATAGGCAACTAATGTGACCCAGTAAACCATTTTCATTGGCAAGATTGAAAGGACAACTCTTTGTGCTTTATTTGGAATCATTAAAGATTCACCTTTACCAATTCCATCTGTGAATGTCCCATGCGTAAATTTCCCATGTGATAAACTGAATATGCAGAAGAGATGCAATACAATGATTTAAAACTCTTTAAATTTCCTTTGCCCTCTGTCTGTGTTATCTATTTATAACGGGGCCTACACAAGTGCACCAAGGTTAAATTTTTAGTGAGGACATCAATCTAAGCTATGGTGTCTATTTTATATTCTAATGAGCAGAAGACATTTGTTTTTAAAATAGTTCCAATTTGAAGAAGATTGAGTAAAAAATTACACCTTGCTTTCTAAGTAGGAAGTCTAATTCTAATGCTGGCATAACAGTGCTCACCCACACTGGTGACCTCCTCAGAACACTGAAGTTAATAAAGGAATGCATCCTTAACACTTGTGTGATTGGTGGCTCAAAAACATCTTTTTCAGTTTCCTCAGAAACGATATTCTTTTTTTGAAGTTATTTCAGTCCTCCTGAGTCAGAAAGCAAGCTTACCCTGTGTTGCTGTAAATGAAAATCTGTCTTTCTAGGACTGAATAGTATGAGGATATCTAGTTTGTCTTTGATAATACTTTGCTGATGCCAATGTGTCATAGTCATTGGTCATTCTTGATTTTTATCTGTTGTATGCTCCGTTATTAAAATTTTGAGGTCAGGTGGTGACCAATCCAGCTGAGCACACACTCTGGCATGTACAAAGTCCTGGCCTCAAGACTCCACTCTTCACCTGCTAGAGCAAAGCTTTACAAGTAGTGGGCAGTGTTGCAGTGTTTCTCTTTCTCTCTCTCTCTCTCTCCCCCTTCCCTATTAATTTCTCTCTGTCCTAGCAAAAGAAAGCAGTGCATTTGTTTTGCACCCACTGAGCCCTAGTGCTAAGCCTGGTAGTAGGAAAAAAAAACACTCTATAAAGTGTGGCTCGATTTTTATTAGTCCACTAAACAACATGTCTATATAATGTTCATGACTTTAAGCATAGAAGGATGGTGAAATACACACTTACAATCATATTCTTGAATTAGATCTAAACAGAAACCATTAAATCACACTTTGCTTGTGGTCCTGTGAGAGAGTGAGTTACATTCTTCTTCTAGCGTTTGCCCTTCTTCCGTAGCCAGTCAACAGCGTCAGGCTGAGCCTGATGTAAAGTTTTGAGACCTCCTTTGAATCTGGAGAGGTGGCAGTTGTTGACTATGTGGGTCATAGTCTGTCTGGAGCCGCAGGGGCAGTTCGGGTCGTCTCTGGCTCCCCAGCGATGGAACATAGCGGCGCACCGGCCATGGCCTGTTCGATAGCAATTGAGGAGGGCCCAATCATAACGTGCTAGGTCAAAGCCGGGTTGACGCTTGCAGGGGTCTGTGATGAGGTGTTTGTTCTTTACCTCATCTGACTGCCAACTCTGTTTCCAAGAGTCTGGAACAGAGAAGTTCAGTGTAGGCGTAGGGGACCAGATTGGGTGATGAGACGTCAAGCGTTGGACAGGGTGGGCGAAGATATCCGAGTATATTGGCAGGTCCGGTCGAGCGTAGTCGTGGGAAATGAACTTAGATGATGCCGCATCCCTACGAATATCTGGCGGGGCGATGTTGCTAAGAACTGGCAGCCATGGAACCTGGGTGGAACGGATGGTTCCAGAAATTATCCTCATGGAGGAATATAATTTGGAATCGACCAAGTGGACATGGGGGCTACGGAACCATACTGGGGCACAGTATTCTGCAGTGGAATAGCATAATGCCAGAGAGGATGATCGTAGTGTGGAAGCGCTCGCACCCCATGAGGAGCTGGCCAGTCTTGCAATGATGTTATTCCTCGCGCCCACATTTGCTGCAGTTTTTCACACGAACTATTCCATTTCACAAGTTCTCCATTTTTAGAGTCTGGTTGCCATAAGAGAAAAACAACAGTTGAGAAAAACAAGTTAACCTCCCCTTCTTTCAGGAACGCCTAGGCCAACTGGGCAGTTTAGATAACCTAGCCAAGTTTGCAAGAGTGATGTTGCTAAATATGTAGTCATGTTTAAATTTGAAAGTTTGAAATTAACCCACTCTATTTACTTCTGTAATACCTGCTCTGCTTAGGTATAGATTGGGGCCATAAGATAGAGATTGGAATGTATAACTTAGATAAGGGTGTGGACTGTACCCATTGCTTGTACAAGAGATGGGTAAAAGTATAATGCCCCTCTGTCCCTCTGCCTCCTTAGATAAGAGTGACTACCCTCATCCCAGAGTGCTATAAAAATCCCTAGTTTGGAGAGCTTGATGTCCCAAGTGATGGTGGTTACTCTGGCATTCCAGCTTGCAGACCTCTCAGCTGAGACCCTGTGTGTCTTTGTGTGAATTTGAGATACTTCCTATTTTATATGCTGGTGTGAATAAAAATTTCAACTTCGTCAATTTTCTGTGTCATCCTCAGTTTGTGATAGGGTTCCATCAGTAGCAACTTAACAGTCTCTTAGCCACCAACATGAGGGAATGAGCAGTTTTCTCCACACTTGGACTCACAAATTTCTTAGCATTATTACTGAAAATGTGCTCAACAAATTTATGGGAGAAGCAGGCTGCTGATTTCAGTCATTGATGTGGTTGAGAGTTTAAAGTTGGGCATTTTTTTAAAACTTATTTTCCCTTTTGTTGCCCTTGTTGTTTAACATTGTTGTGTTTATTAATGTCATTGCTGTTGGATAGGACAGAGAGAAATGGAGAGAGGAGGGGAAGACAGAGGAGGGGAGAGAAAGATAGACACCTGCAGACCTGCTTCACCGCTTGTGAAGTGACTCCCCTGCAGGTGGGGAGCCGGGGGATCGAACCGACATCCTTGCGCTTTGCACCACATGAGCTTAACCTGCTGCAACACCGCCCAACTCCCACGACAGGTGGACATTTTTAACCGGTGGTTAACCAGGACACTATCACTGAACAAAGGAATTGGTATTTTACTTGTTCCCATCAAGTGAGCATTTGTAATATAATGTGTTAGTGAGAGAAAAGAGTATTACGTGACTAATTATTTTCAAACTTTCTTTGTTTTTATAAAGCCCTGTTTTCATGTAACCTTTCATTAACTCTAATAGGAATGCCTAACATGAAATTTAAGTATTAGCAATAGTTTATCACTATTTACGCTCTTAGTATAATATATAGACATTAAGCAGTAACTTAGAAGATGTGTTGATATCAGTGTATTTTTAAAGATAACTAAAAAATGCCTTTTTAAAGGTGTTTTTATTTAGGATCCAGAGTTAGCTCATCTGCCAGAGTGCACACTTTGCTACGTGAAATTTCAAACACTAGCCAACAAATGAAAACATCACGCAAAGGAAGGGAAAGCTTTACTAGTAGTGAAGCAGTGCTGTGATGTCTCTCTTCCTTCTGCCTTCCTGTCACTCACTATCTGGAAAAAAGAAAAGCAGACAAAACAAACAAAAACAATTCCACCTTTGCTCAGAAGGTGATACAATGGTTAGAGTGCTGAACATAAAAGAACAAAATGCTGAGTTTCAACCTTGGCATTGCGTGAACATCAGCCTGGTGTTCTTGCTCCATCTCTCATGCAAAGAAACAAATACATAAATAACTTGAATAATAATAATCAGTAGGAGCAGAATTAACTAGGCATGAAGCTCTTATGGCGAATACATCCACACACACTCATTTTGAGAGATTTTAAAAAAGTTTCCTGGATTCTGAGTAGGAGCATAAGCACTGAATGAGGAAGCAGGACAACTAGGGTCAAGTTCTAAGTAGTAACTAAATTCATTTACCTTCAAGTGTATATTCAAGGATCATGAATAGAAAATTATCAGCACTCCTTTTCTGGTACCTTTGGTCTATAAATCTGTTGTGTATGGACAAAAACCATGTACGCTGAAATATTTATGCTCTGTGTAAAATAATTCCCAAGTCAAAACACTTCTAGAAAAATATTAATTACAATCAATTTGTAAATACTGTGAGAATAAAAGTCAATTGTATTAAATTCGCTATATGTTATACATTTACTACTGGTTATGATAATAATAAAAAATATCAAAACCAGGTTGCTCATCAAACATGCTGCTAACTGAATTTCATATCTGGAAAGTGTTAAAGAGTCACAAATGTAGTCCATACTTTACTAAAAGGAGCCTAAGCATCCCACTGGACAATCTAAGTATGTAGACTGTATAGCATCTTAGAATATAAACCTATTTTTCCTTCACTGATTTAATCTGACAGTTTGTGTGAAAGTATATTTTTCTCTTATGCCTTTTATACACATACCTTTTGTTACAGATATTTTTCAAAGTAGATCATTTTATACATTTATTTATTCATTTATTGTTTTATTCACGGAGGTATTGCTCTGTATGAGAGCCATTCTTGTCACTGCATAAATGTATACTTGTAAATCCAATCTGGAGTGAAAGATAGGGACAGCGCAAAAGGAAGAGAATCTAAAGCATATCTGTGTGGAGCAGAAGACAATCAATTAACTTCATTATCTGTTCTATATTCCAGTCACTTCTTTAAAGGAAAAGAAGTACATAATACCATGGCAACCGTTAGACCTGTAACCCGTTATGGTATATAATCATTAAGAGGTCTTCAGTCTCCCCTGAAAATAGATATGAAAAAAAAATTCACAGTGGTTGCACAAGCTGCCTACATTTATGCTGATTAAATGACAAGTTTGTAATTTACAGGTGTCTTATTGCCATGGGAATGCAATCATACAATTCCATTTTAGAATTCAAGGGCTTTTGAAACATGCTGCATGATAGTTAGCTGGGCTGCAAGCTAAGATTAAATTGAAAAGGTGGCATGTAGGTTTTAGAACACAGTGTTGACATTTACTGGCCAATCACATTTTGCAACACTCTTGCATGACAGCAGATGTTGACCTTTCAAGCTTTCCCTATCTGCTTTCTCGCATTACCTGCAGAAATTAACATAACTCTGCTTCCTGTTCCATGCTTCTATTAATGTCATCTGGGAATTGAGATTCATGAATTCAGTTATTACCCAGGCTTGAGACCAGTTTTATACTCTTAAGCACAGAACTAACAGCTCATGGGAGCTGGTATTTTTGGATGCTGCTTCAACTACCTTTGTGGTTGAGGGGTAGCTAGAAGCTATGGAGTAAAAAATGTCAGAGGAAACAAGGAGAGAAATAGGCAGAGGAAGACAGTTTCAAGGAGAATGCTAAGGGCCAAATGATTGCAAATATATGAAATAGGAGAGTTTAAAACAGGAGAAGGGTACATTTTAAGTAAATCAAATAATGGTGAGTTTCACGTCTCTTGTTAACTGAACCATGAAAATGATACCCATTAGAGTCTGAGTCTGTGTGCAGTGAGATTTGGGGTTTACACCACAATGTCTGGGGTCTCTATTATCATGATTTAGGAGAGAAACAGTTTTCAGTAAAGACGTCATAGTAGCCCTTAGGAGCTTTATGTATATTTTTGAGCCAAATTGTATTGTGCTCCCTACATTCTGTCATCTTACCAGATAAATTCTGTTCAGTTTTCCTGAGCAGATAATCTTTGCTTCTTAACATTTTAAGGGTATTTTTCAATGGATGAATGGAATTCTGAAATATGTTTTTTTCTAGGACAGGAGTTAGCACCACTTATAAGTACTGTTGATAAAGCTATCATTGCAATGAATTACATCTTTAGAAAATAGCACACAAAATTATGCTGTTTGTCAAAATTTACAGATTATTAAAGAGGGGTCTGAATTTCACATATTCTTTTATCTAGTTTAGCTCCACAAATTTAGTAAATTTCCTTTCATTCTGTCCTTTAAAGCCCTTGGAATACATCTATGCAATATCTTAGTCATGCTTCTGTGAATCTATTCTTCTGAGATACAAGCAGACTCGTTTGTCTCAAACAGGGATGGTTAACATAGCACAAGATATCTTCAATGTCACACTCACATATAGGATATTTCAAAGACATAGTCTTAACTTTTAGTAAAACTTCTGTGCTGATTTGCATGTTTTAACTATGGTGAATTTTCAGCAGTTATTCTGAAATTAGCATCTCTCCACATATATATGAATTTTGGGGGTAGGGAGCATTAAGTGCACATATTAACAAACTCAAGGACCTAGGTTAGAGTCCTGGCTCTAACCTGGGGAGGGGTGACATTGGTTGCTTCACAAGTAGTAAATAAAGCAGGTCTGCAAGTGTCTTTCTTTCTTTCTCCCCTTCTATCTCCCCATCCCTACTCAATTTCTCATTGTCCTATCTAGTAAAAAATTAAAAGAACATAAGAAAAATGTCTGCCAGGAGCAGTAGATTCATAGTGCTGGCATGGAGCCCTAGCAACTGGAGGCAATAATAGTAATAGTAATAATAATAATAATAATAATACATAGATATATTTTTCCAGGACCTAGGAGGTAACTCAAAAATTTTACCATATGTGAGACCATGGGTTCAATAACTGGCATCACATGGGAACACCATGGATTGCATTGTAGAAATATCATGGTTAACAGAGCCAGTGAAACATTCTCTCTCTCTTTGCCTCTCTCTCATAATATATAGAATGAACACTGAACCAGGAGAGGACTCAGTGATATATATATTCTTCTAGGTGCTTGGGATGCTGTGTTTTTGAAGTTATTTTATATGTATTCATTAATATTTTCCTCATATTTCTTAGTGTAAAGACATGTGAAATGGAATAAGTGATTACAGTTACTAATATTTATTTTATTGTGAATACAGTGGCCTAATTTCTTTCTTCTTTTTTCCCCCTTTTTAAAAAATATTTATTTTATTTATTTATTACCTTTTGTTGCCCTTGTTTTATTGTTGTAGTTATTATTGTTGTTGGATAGGACAGAGAGAAATGGAGAGAGGAGGGGAAGACAGAGAGGAGGAGAGAAAGATAGACTCCTGCAGACCTGCTTCAACGCCTGTGAAGTGACTCCCCTGCAGGTGGGGAGCCTGCAGGTGGGTTCGAACCGGGATCCTTATGCCGGTCCTTGTGCTTTGTGCCACCTGCGCTTAACCCGCTGCGCTACAGCCCAACTCCCAATTTCTTTCTTCTTTGAGAGAAAACCTAGTCAAGTTACATATCTAAACATCAGATGGATGTTTCAAACACCACTAAAATTATGGATGCAGCAAATTTGAACTGTTCATTCAAATTCCTTAACTGCTAAGTTTCCTCTTCTTCTGAAACCAGAAAATGTGAGGTTCTTTACTCTATGTGGAGGTACTTTCATCTCTGTCATGTACTATAGCAATTGGATTTTATACTAAGAGGAATTAAGGAGGACTGCAAGTAGGAAAATCACAGGATAAAAATTAGCATTTGAAATCATTCTGAATTATAGTATGAAGAATTGCATGGAGATGACCTAACCACTTGAAGGCCACAGGTATGGGACATCTCAGATGTTATTGTAGTAATACAGAAGTGATAATTTTCTTCAACAACTCTAATGATCATAAAAGGTGTACTAGCGTCCTTTTGTAAGGAAATCTGAATAGAATTCAATGAGACAGACATTCTTTGCTTTGCAGTGGAGATTCATCTGAGAAAGGTACTGTCAGTCAATTTTATCATTATTATTATTATTATTAAATAGAGAAAGAAAAGGCAGTGTGAGGCAGCAAGAAAGAGGGCGCAAGAGACCACAGCATCTAAGCTTACTTCAGGGTGGTAGAGGGCAGGCTGGAACCTGGGTCATGCACATGACAAAACAACACACTATACAAGTGATCTATTTTGCCAGCCCAGCAATTTCACTGTTGTACAAAAACAATTTAGCAGTGAATATTGTATGCTTAGCAACCATGATGAACAACATCAACAACAAAACCGATGAGATTAAATGAAGCACAAGGGAAAGCAATGCTCGCCAGAAGCATGGTAAACATGACAAAGATGAGGCTGCTTGCCGCTGAGGTAAAACAAATCACAATGTTATGAAGGTTAAAACTTCACCATCATCAAATGTGTATTTTTAGATCATCTTCTTACATGTGATCAGTCATTAAACCTAAATATAATTAGGTGGCATAGGACAATTATAAAATATGACATTAAAAAGGAAGAAGTTAATGAAACCTTCCCAATTTTTTTTTAAAATTATTTTTATTTATTTATTGGATAGGGACAGTCAGAAATCAAGAGGAAGGGGGAGACAGAGAGGGAAAGAGACAGAAAGATACCTGCAGTCCTGCTTCACCACTCACAAAGCTTTCCCCCTGCAGGTGGGGACCTGGGGCTTGAACCTGGGTCCTTGAGCATTGCAACATGTGCATTCTACCAGCTGTGTCACCACTTGGCCCCGCCTTCCCAATTTTTATTGGGATGGGGGAGGCATGTAGTAAAGATGAGAAACTAACTGACTTCATTTTCATTTGTGTTTGTGTGTGTGTTACCTTTGTTTATTTAGTGACTAGAGATAGAAATTGAGAAGGAAGGGAGTGATAGAGACAGAGGGACAGACACCTGTAACATTGCTTCACCATTCATAAAGCTTTGCCTCTGCAGGTGGAGACCGGGACTGGAACCTAAGTTCTTGTGCATTGTAACATGTGTGCACAACCAGGTGCACCACCACTTGGCCCCTTGACTTCATTTTTTAGACATGACATTTTGAAATATTATAAGCTAACTAGTTGGACCTTTTAAAAATCTCCTTCAGCCATGTTTTCTTCCTTTCTTCCTTCCTCTCTTCCTCCTTCCCTTCATTCATTTATTCTTTCTCTCCTTCCTTCCTCTCACTCTCTCTTCCTCCCACTTTTCCTTCCTTCCTCTCTCCCTCCCTCCCTTCCTTTCTTCCTTTCTTCCTTCCTCCATTCCTTCCTCTTTTCTACAAACTCCACATAAAATGAATCCCTATCATTCTTTCTTTTTATGACCCAAATTGGAATTTGGTTACTCCAGGCCCTTCTAAAAGAAAAGCAATATGACAGGGAAGAAGGGTTTTGTTTGTGAAATACAAAGTAGTTGAGCCCAAATTCCTGCTTTGCCATTTGCTTGTTATGTGACCTTGGATAAAGCACTTTACATTTAAATTTATCTTTGATATGGAGCTATTTCATTCATATTAGCATATAATAAACTCTCAGACATGCACTTTCCATTTTTTAATATTCATTTAATTTTGTTCATGGGTTGTTGTTGTTGTTTGACTTTTAGACTGATTTCACTGTCAACTTTTTAACTTTTGCAGCATGAATGACACTATTTATATTCTCAATATGTTGCCCTGGCAGTTACATGATTGTAGTACCCTCTACCTTGATACTTAGCTTCATTTTCAAAATAACAGATTGAGAAGGTTAAGTAGGTACCAGATTGTGCTATCAAAGTTAAACAAGTGAACAAGATACTTTAAAATATGGTTACATACTGAATCTATCCAAATAAGAAATTATGCTTCTGTAAATGAGTTTAAATTTACATGGTTACTTCATTTCCCTCCAATTTTTACACTATATGGAACAAGAAGGATAGAGGTAACTTATTTTTATTGTTGTTGTAGTTATTGTTGTTGTTGTTATTGATGTCATTGTTAGATAGGACAAAGAGAAATGGAGAGAGGAGGGAAGACAGAGAGGGGGAGAGAAAGATAGACACCAGTCCTTGCACTCAGCGCCATGTGTGCTTAGCCTGCTGAGCTACCGCTCCAATTCCCAGAGGTAACTTAATTTTATGAGAAATGTTCATTGTATGTAACCATCTGGACATAAATTACAATGATATTAATTTGCTTTAAAAATTTCTAAACCATTTTTTTCTTGTGGAACTTTTTTTATTACACTTCCCTAGACTTTTTAGGATTATTATACAATAGAATCTATTTTTTAATTTAATTTTATTTATAAAAAGTAAACACTGACAAAACCATAGGATAAGAGGAATACAACTCTACACGATTCCTACCACCAGAACTCCATATACCCATCCCTCCCCTGATAGCTTTCCTATTCTTTAAACCTCTGGGAGTATGGACCCAAGGTCATTGTGGGATGCAGAAAGTAGAAGGTCTGGCTTCTGTAATTGCTTCCCTGCCGAACATGGGCGTTGAATGTTGATCCATACTCCCAGCCTGCCTCTCTCTTTCCCTAGTGGGGTGGGGGTCTGGGGAAGCAGAGCTCCAAGACACATTGGTGTGGTTGTCTGTCCAGGGAAGTCTGGTTGGCATCGTGCTAGCATCTTGAACCTCCTGGCTGAAAGAAGAGTTAATATACAAAGGCAAACAAATTGTTGATTAGTCATGAACTTATTAAAGGCTGGAATAGTGCAGATAAAGAGTTGGGGGAGTACTCCATTTTGTAGAAAGCTAGTAGGCATATTTTAGTTATATTCCAAAGGGCCTGTGGCTATACTAGTTTTTTTTTTCCCCTGAGCCTTAAATCTGATATGCAGGTAGATCCAAGTTATTGTCTGGGAAGATGATGTCATGGTTAGAAAAAGGACCAGAAATCTGTATCAGGGAAAAAAGTAGCTTTCAAATATGGGAAAGGTGTACAGATATTATTGACTGAGGATTTGAGGGCGATATGGCTGTAACATCTGTCACCCCATTGATTGCCAGGGTTGATTCGGCTGATCTGGCTGGCTAGGCAGGTGTCTCCTTTCTCCCATAATGCTCCAAGTGCATTCCTCCAAAAGCTAGGCACACTTGGACAAAGAGGATTGCCTTCAGTCCGAACAGAGACAGACCTGTCTGTTGGTCTGCTTCTAATTCTGCTTCTAAGACCTCTTCTGTTGCATTACTTAACACTGTGGTCTATTTACATAATCACTACTTTACCTGAGACCCGCCCTGCCTACAGGGCATTGGTTTAATCCCCACTGGTTAGATGCAAGCTTGATACTCGTGCTTTTTACTTCTACCCACCCCCTATCATACGTATTTCCCCTTCTGATCTGACACTTCTGCCTCAGGAGATATAATCTAATGAAGAGAGATTACATTGGTTTCACTGCATTCTCGCTTATCAATAAAGATTGAACTGCGTGCTCAGCTCAGCCATGAGTCCCTGGTCGTCTGTCTCCTGCCCACGAAGCTAGCCCGGCACCTGTCTTCAGTGGAGGGCATACAAGTATCTGTGCTTGCCTGCTAGAACCTCCAAACAAGATCTTGTTGACTGTAAACCCCATTGATTTGATGTAATCTGGGGCCCATATTCAACGTAGGCACCTGTGTGACCTCTGCATCCCTGAAGATCTGAGCTCACATTCTGTGATCATTAGTAGAAAAGTTCCCAGCTGCCCCAATATCAGGACCCATCTTCCTCAGGTGTAGCATAGAATATGTTGTCCGCCTCCTTTCGGAGGATGAAACATTCTCTATCATTGTTAATCTAAGTTGAGGGCAAGGTCCTATCGGGGCCCACAAAGGGGTCTATTTTGTTGTTCCTGATAGAAATGACCAGTAACAATGGAGAGAGGAATTTATTCGAGGTCTATGCCCATCATGTCTGTTTGGGAATCTCAGGACTCCCTGACTAGGGCCCCAGCTGATGGGGTGGCCTGATAGTGACTAAAGAGTCATCGTTAAAACACACCAGTCTCATGCCCTTATTCAACTTTTGCAGTCCTTGCTTTGATAAGGTTAGCTTTGGAGTGAGTGAGAGAACTGTAATAGGAAGTAGGTGAGGAGGGTATCTAAGTCTAAGTAGACACTATTTCATCATGAACTTGATACTGACTCACTACAGTGTATTTTTGCTTTCAGGTATATATTTTGCCCTAATTTATGGATACATGTGAACATATGCTCTATCTTATGGGACCAGGTATATATCTAGGTTTGGGGACTTTGTTAGGAAGTGAAACTCCTGGAATGGAATTTGAGAATACCATGAAAGGAAAGGTCTCACCAGAGTAATGAGGGTGAAGGGTTAACAGTTCATGCCTGATGTCTCTGGAACCAGTCTGAAGTGAAGCATGCTGAGGTGGTACTCCTTGCATTGGGATTGGTGGAAGCAATATCATTTAGTATGAATTGAGAGAAGCATGCAAGAAAGTGAGCCCCACCCTAGAGGTTCCAGGACTGGGGGAAATATAGGCTTTGTAGAGGAATAGGGATGTTCCTGCTGTCTTAGGGTTTAAGAAGGCAATAGATAGTTATTGCTATAATCACATTATTTGGCATTTGGGTTAACTTTGAAAATCCCATTGTTAGGATTTGCTGTATCATACATGACCTCACCATAAGTTATGTCCTTTGTTCTTTATATATAGCTGTATCTTATTAAGTAACGCCACTGGTTGTTTCTCCCTGGTCTAAGCTTTTAGCAGGGTCAACATCTCAAAGAACATACCACTGTTAGAAATGTACTAGCAATTGTGCCCACTGTTAAAATTCAGCTGATTACCAATTTGAGGTCTTAAGTGCTTAGAATGAAGGAACATATATTCAGCCTATGGTCTGTGTATTAAAAGTTAGAGACAGGGACCAGCTGGTGGCACACTTGGTTGTTTTTTCGGTGTGTTTTTTTTTTTTTCCCATACTAGGATTATAGCTGGGGCTCAGTGCTCTCATTATGATTCCACCACTCCCTGCAGCCATTGTTTTTTCCTTTTCATTTCTTTATTTTTCCCTTTCTTTTTTTCTTTGAAAGGTCAGAGAGGGGTGGGAATATAGAGAGGGAGAGAGAAAGATAGACACCTGCAGGCTTGCTTCACTACTCATGAAGCCTTCCCCCTGCAAGTGGGTAGCGGGGACTGGAACCCAGGTTTTTGCACATGGTAATATGTGCATTTAACCTGGGGCACCACTGCCCACCATGGATCTAATTTTTTTAATTGAATTTTGTTTAGATTTTTTTTTGATAGTGTGCTTCTCATCTCTGAATACTGGTGTTGCAGAAAGTTACCTCTGAGATCTCTTCAGTGCGAATTCCACATGCTGTTAGGACAAAGAGTAAAAGAAATAGATGAGTATCCCAAGTGTTGACAACTGCACAGATTTACAAGGGAACATACATTTAGGTGTGTACCTTCAGAGAAAATAACTAAAATTAACAAGCAGCCTAAGCCAGGCTGACCACTTGAGGAAATCCTGAGGTCCTGTATTAGCCAAAGACCATCCAACCCCTTTCACCTGTACTAGCTGAGTCCAATTATAAAGAAGAGTCAAAAACGCAAACACTATTTTTCTGATTATAAGCAAGGACAGTGGAGGTAGGTCAATAGAGCTAAAATCAAACAATGAAAAAATGTTGTGGGTCGGGAAGTGGCATACCAGGTTAAGCACAAATAGTACAAAGTACAAGGACTAGTGCAAGGGTGCTGGTTTGAGCCCCCAGCTCCCTACCTTCAGGGCTATGCTTCACAAGTGGTAAAGGAGGTCTGCAGGTGTCTTTCTCTTTCCTTCTCTATCTCCACCTCCTCTCTAAATTTCTCTCTGTCTCATCCAATAAGAATGGGAAAATGGCCACCAGGAACAGTGGATTCATGCCAACACCAAGCCTCAGTGATAACCCTGGAGGCAAAAATAACTAAATGAATTAATTAAATTAAATACACTTTTTCACCAGTGTTTTAACTTGGAATTTTCACTTGTACAATTCCACTGCTCCTTTTTTCCCTTTCAATAGATGTCAAGGGACAGAGATGTTAGTGAGCAAAAATCAAACCACTGTTAGAAGCAGTAGCTTTAGAATTGTTTTAAGTATAAGTTTTAAGTATAGTTGCTTTTCTGCTTGCGGTGTGAGATGGAAAATTCCTTGCCTTTTCCCCTTGAAAAACAGGACCTAATCAGTAAAGGCCATCGGTTGTTTTGCAGGTTGCTTAAAGGACCCTGCATAGGGGCAAGCCTTATCAGGGCCTTTGCACAGGGTTTGAGGAATGCTGTTTACCGGATGGTTGCAGCAGAAGGCTGGATGGTTACAGCAGATAGCGGGAGGATGTGGTGACCCCACTCTGGCTATTGGTTTGATTTCTGGTGTGATGTTTGAAATAAGCCCACGCTTTGCTTTGAGTGGACCCCGCGCTTTGCTATGTTTGAAATGATTGGAGTCCGTGCTTTTTATGGCATTTTATTGGTTGTAGAGTGATAAGATTGTACATCCCCCTCCCTGAGTGTATTCTGAATTCCTATAAACTGTGTGGTTTGAGCCTTGTTCAGGGTCGAGCTGGTAGACTGCTGTCAGTCACCACTCAGCCCGGATTCAAATCTGTGAATAAACATCTTTTGCTTCCTTGCAGTGGATGGTGGTTTGATTTCCGCTCACTAACAACCACCATCCACTGCAAGAAAGCAAAGATGTTTATTCATGAATTCGAATCCGGGTCGAGAGGTGACTGACAGCAGTCCACCAGGCTCAACCCTGAACAAGGCTCAAACCACACAATTTATAGGATTTCAGAATACACTCAGGGAGGGGGGAAAACATCACCTTATCAACCTATATCCAATAATATGCTATAGAAAACGTGGAATCCAATCATTTCAAACCAGGCAGAAAGCAGGGTCCATTCAAAGCAAAGTGCGGGCTAATTTTAAACATTGCAAAATCACACAATCAATAAAACTTAGCCAGAGTATGGTCACCACATCCCCCTGTCACCCCCTGTCATCGGCTGTAACCTGGTAAACAGTTTCCTTGTGCAAAGGTCCTGATAAGCCTCGCCTGCATGCAGGGTCTTGGTAAACAGCTTGTGGTTTACTGATTAAGTCCTGTGGTCAGGAGGAAAGGGCAAGGAATTTTCCATCTCACACCATAAGAAAGTAAACTAAAATAGAGCTTCTAAAACTATTGCATAAAAAAACTTTGAAAACTACTACCTCTAACAAGAGACAGTAAATATACCATCCCATTGCTTCACTGTTCATGAAACTTCCCCCTTGCATATTGTTCCAATGTGGTGGCCTGAGACTCAAATCTGAGTCCTTCTGTGTGGGAAAGTGTACACTCTACTGGGTAAGCAGTCTTGCTAGCCCCTTAAATTGTAGGTTTTTTTTTTTAATATTTATTTATTTATTCCCTTTTGTTGCCCTTGTTTTACTGTTGTAGTTATTGTTATTGATGTCGTTGTTGTTGGATAGGACAGAGAGAAATGGAGAGAGGAGGAGAAGACAGAGAGGGGAAAGATAGAGACCTGCAGACATGCTTCACCACTTGTGAAGCGACTTCCCTGCAGATGGGGAGCCGTGGGCTCGAACCGGGATCACGGAACACCAGAGATAATCCTGGTGGCAATTGAAAAAAAAATCAGTGTCTTCAAAATTTATAATTTGGTGAGATGGTAGAACCAGTTTGACTTAAAAAAAATAAAGTAAATAAAACTACATCTTTTTTTTCTAATCTGTCATGTTGAAACTTCTGTGTAACTATTATACAAGCTGATTCAGTGATTTGATAATTACAAAGAAACATGAGCTTGTCTGCTGACTACCACAGTAAACCTACTCACTTCAATCTTTTGTGTGGAAACTTTGGACCACCAGTCATAAATAAGCCCAAAAGTTTACAACCTATATCTTAAATTCATATTGTAAAGGGAGGAGGGAGCAGCTAACTGGGGTCATTTCCCAGTTCCCAGTTGTGGGGGTTCTTAACTGATTTCTTCATATATATATATATATATATATATATATATATATATGGAGAAATATATATATATAATTTATAAAAAGGAAACACTGACAAAACCACAGGACTTCTATAGGAAAGAATTACAAGAGGACCAGTCATGTTTCAGGGAGTTGAGCATTTATTGGAAGAAAGTAAAGACAGAAAAGGAGAAGATAGTACAAACAGTGTGGGAAGATAGATTCCCATCCCCCCCCACCACCACCACCACACACACACACCCTCCAGAGAAAGAAAGAGAAGAAGGCCAAGGTTTCAGTTTTTCCCAACTTTATAGTCCCCTCAGAGGAAGGGCAGGGCCCTCAGGGCATGTGTTTCAGCCTTTGTCTTCAGGTGCTCCATTGACATTTTATGGCCTTTGCAGGAAGTAGGGAGGAGTGCTGGTGTTGGAAGCAGACATAGGGGTGCTTCCTCTGGTCCCTTCTCCTTGCTTCCTCCAGGGTGCAGGAGAAGGGGTGCTGCTTCCCCTAAACTGCCCTCCAACATGACCATTTATCCATGTCAAATTCATTATAATTTTCCTATCTATAGTGGTTTTTTGTTTGTTTTGTTTTTTTTGTTGTTGTTTTTGCCAACCTGATGAAATAAATAGTCCCAAGGTTAAGTCAGAAAACCCTTAGATGGAATTTTAGACATTTAAAAGTTTAAGGAATTTTTTTCCTAGCTGCTAGTCCTGAATGAGAATACCAATAGAGAAAGATTCCACACTGGTAGGGGAGGAGGGTAGTGCACTGAGTTATGGATTAAGCTCAGGTAGTACAAAGCACTAGGATCCAGGTTCCAGCCCCAGGCTCCCCACCAGCAAGGGGGGTTGGTATCACAATCCGGTCTGTGGATATCTATCTTTCTTCCTCTCTGTCTTCCCCAACCCTCTCAATTTCTCCCGATCCTATGGCCGCAGGAGCAGTGGATTCAGTGCTGCCACCAAGCTCCAGTCAATAATAACCCTGGAGACACAGACACACACACAAAAAAGGTTTCACAACTGGCAATTGACTAAGACAATAAGCTACCTCTGAAGGCAACTTAAAGGCAGCAAAGTTCTGCCTCTGTTTACTCAACAGAAACTCATTTCTGGTTTGAGGCCCAGCTCCCCACCTGTAGTAGGGGAGTCACTTCACAACCAGTGAGGCAGGTCTGCAGGTATCTATGTTTCTCTCCCCCTTTCTGTCTTCCCCTCCTCTCTCCTTTTCTCTCTGTCCTATCCAACAACAATGACATTAATAACAACAATAATAATAACTATAACAACAATAAAAAACAAGGGCAACAAAAGGGAAAATAAATATAAAAACTATATTTAAAAAAAATAAACTAATTTCAACTGGAAAATATATCAACAGTGAACTGTAATTGATTTCCTTACTTGCTGACTTGTCTCATCTCACTTTTGAGGACGATGGTTCCTTTTTATTGTCCACTTATGTCTCAGTAACTATCTTAAATAGTTTATTCCAATAAACATTCTGTAACCCATGCTGCATATCACCTTATTCTCTCTGGCCATCCTTACTGGCCAGGGTTGTTTTTATCTAAATGTGTCTCCTCCTATGTCCTGAACTTGATTACTTATCTTGGGGCTACTTTAAATCTGGAACATGATTTATATCTTTATGCCCTTTTTGTTATATTACAGTCTTATTATTTCTTAACAGAAAAGACACTGAGGAAAAGGTAGAAGAATTAAAAGTAGCTGGTTAGCTGGATTTCTGTAAAAGTCCTTATTTTTCTAGTGGTTATAACTAAAAAGGTTTTACTCATCTTGAGTTAACTTTATGTGACCTTTCCTGACTATAGACTTCTCTTTAAGATTCTTAGACAATTTCCTTCAGAAAATTTGCAATTTTAAAGTCACCCAGAGTCTCCATTGACATGTAAATATACTTAAAAGCTTCTTGTTTATACTACAACTCAGTAGCAGCATCTGAGAAAGATGGACAAGGAGGTAACACCTGAAATAAAAATCTCTAAGAAGGTGGGTAGATGCTTATGCAAAAAGATTCTCTTGCCTGTTGCTCCAAAGTCCCAGGTTCAGTCCTCTGCACCATCAGCCAGAGCTAAACATTGCTCTGGTAAACAAAACAAAACAAAACAAAACAAAACCTGTCAGTGTTTCTGTTTTATAAATAAAAATAAAATAAAATAAAAAACTGAAGAAATTTAGAATACCAATCTGAGTTTCTGTGGAAAGATGTGAGCCTAAGTTAAGTATGTTTTCTTTTAGTAGCAAAACTACTTCTTGTAATAATAATGTAAAACTATTTTTCCCATTGGGTAAATTTAATTAGCACACAGTTGACCTATGATTTCCCTGCTTTAGAAGAGTTGAAAGGAGACTGAATTCTGTTCTCTGACCCTATTTTCCATGGCACATGTTTGACATACAAAGAAATTAGCTTTCTATGAAAGCTGAGAAAATATCTGTTACCTATATAAAAAGTGAAGGGCTTAGATTATGGTTTGGGGCTGTGAGGATAATATGGTGGTTATGCAAAAGACTTTCACACCCGAAATCTCTGAGGTCCCAGGTTCAATCCCTGATACCATCATAAACTGGAGTTCAGCAGGGCTCTGGTTAAAAAGAAGAAAATGATTATTGTTTTTCAAAAAGGAAGTGGGAATAGGGCTAACATTTTATTGATGTAGTCAATAAATCATTACTTTGATTTCACTGGCATAAAATGTGATTTTAAATAGATTTACTATCCTAATATTCAAACAGATATTAGTAGAAATATGGGGGGCATCCACAACACTTATGTTTTAAAATATCTTGGATATAAAATAAAATGAGACTAGAAACATCATTCTGGGCTTCATATGATGGTCCCTTTTCCTGGTCCTTGTAGCTTTAAGTTAGATCAATGAGTTTTGTTTTCGGGCCTGCTTCTGCCAGCATTTAGCTTTCCTTTTTGTGTTTGATGTGATGCCATATTTTTCTTAAAAACCTTTACATCTCAGATGTGATTTTTCAAAGGATTCATTTTTTTCACACAGGGCTTCTGCAGGCTTCCCACCCCCTCCATTTTCAAATGTTGACTATTACCCTCACTGCTCCAGAGAAATGGACCTCATGTATCAACACCTCATCTAATAGGATTTTTGTTTCTGGTCAGATGAAATGTGGTTTAGATAAATCTATTTTCTATTTTTTAATTTTTATCTATTCCCCTTTTTTGCCCTTGGTTTTTTTTTATTGTTGTAGTTATTGTTGTTATTATTGATGTTGTTGTTGTTGGATAGGACAGAGAGAAATGGAGAGAGGAGGGAAAGACAGAGAGGGGGAGAGAAAGATAGACACCTGTAGACCTGCTTCACTGCCCATGAAGCGACTCCCGTGCTGGTGGGGAACCTGGGGCTAGAACCTGGATCCTTATGCCAGTCCTTGGGCTTTGCACCACTTGCACTTAACCCCTGCGCTACCACTCAACTCCCCAGATATATCTATTTTCTATATTCCTCAGCTTGCTAAAAAAAAACAATGCACACAAAGTAATGTGAATGCGTTCTTTGTCTCCACACTGAAAACTGTTTACAAAGAAATAAAGGGACTTTGTATGCAAATGAAATCTTTGGCACCAATTTCCACCTAGTTAAACACGTAAATATGCCCCCTGCAAGAAAATTAGGCATTGAATTGTGCACCAATGTCCTTAAAGGTATTAATTAGACCTTTAATTTTATCATGTGAGGAATGTGTTTTAGTCAAGAAACACCTGGTGACAAACACAAAAGGAAACAATCAAGTTAAAGTGTCTCAACGAACGGCATTGAAATATTAAACAACATGCATTGTGATTAAACTAGGGAGTTGTAGTTATATAGGAAAAGGAAGCACATTCAGAAGCTCCTTCAAGATAGAAACAAAGTGTATCACGCTATTAAAATAAATGTTGGCAGAAAGGTGTACTATGTGTTGGGGTAATTATGCAATTATTCGTACCTGATTGTGAATGGACTTTGATGCTTTCTCCAATTACATGGACTCTTAATCTGACAAGCATACTAAATTAGATGGGCAGTTATTCTTGATAAACTTTATTAATTTAAAAATCATTGCAAAAAAATCATCTTATAATTAAAACGAGGGGGGAAGTGTGGTGGCACACCTGGTTGAGTGCACATGTTACAATGTGCAAGGACCCAGGTTCGAGCCCCAGTCCGGTCCACCACTCACAGGGGGAAAGTTTTGTAAGTAGTGAAGCATGTGTCTCTCTGTCTCTCTTCCTCTCTGTCTTCCCCTTCCCTCTCGATTTCTGACTAACTCAATCCAATAAGAAGTAAAGAAAAAATAGAAGTTATCCAGTACCCCTAAGTTTTTTTCAGAGTTGGGGGGTAATCTTAAATAACCAGTAGATAGACTGATGAGTGTAAAAGGAAAGAGAAATGTATTAATGACATGCATCTCTCCTGTGTACAGGGTAAAATCCCAGTAAAACTAAGTAACTCACTCACTTGGTTCCTTCCTCTCCTGTCTTAAGTTATCTCAGTAGGTTTTTTCTCATTTCATATTATGTAATATCATCAAATATATTAGAGTTAAACTGTACAAGATATGTCTAGATTAAAAATATACCTTACTTATCTCACACTCAAATTAATTGGGTGCCATATATTTAATCTAATGTTCCTATCCCTGTTTTTTGTTGTTGTTGTGTGTTTGGGTTTTTTTTTGCCATCAGGGTTATTGCTGGGTACACTATAAATCCACTGCTCCTGGAGGCTATTTTTTTTCCATTTTGTTGAACTTGTTGTTTTATTGTTTGTGTTATTATTATTTTTAATATTTATTTATTCCCTTTTGTTGCCCTTGTTGTTTTATTATTGTAGTTATTATTATTGTTGTTATTGGTGTCATCATTGTTAGATAGGACAAAGAGAAATGGAGAGAAGAGGGGAAGACAGGAGGAGAGAAAGATAGATACTTGCAGACCTGCTTCACCACTTGTGAAGCAACTCCCCTGCAGGTGGGGAGCCAGGGGCTTGAACCGGGATCCTTATGCTAGTCCTAGTGCTTTGCACCATGTGCGCTTAACCTGCTGAGCTACTGCCTGACTCCCTGTTTTGTTATTATTATTGTTGTCATTGTTGTTTGATAGGACAGAGAGAAGTGGAGAGAGGAGGGGAAGAAAGAGGGGGGAAAGAAGGATAGACACCTGCAGACCTGCTTCACCACTTGTGAAGCTTCCCCTGCAGGTGGGGAGCCAGGGGCTCTAACCATGATCCCTACCTTGCAGTTCGTGCCATCTGCATTTAACCCACTGTGCTACTGCCCGCCCCCATTCCTATCCCTCTGTTCTGTGGATGCCACATGCTCATTGGTCTTATCTTCCAACCTCAATTCAGATAGCCTAATCCAAAGTAAAATATTATACACAAAACACTGACTTTTATACATATACTTGACTGAATGCATCAAGGAATGCTGGCTAAGTGTAGAAAAAAAAATCTTTTAATGTTGTTTCTCAGAGTTCTTCAGAACTAGACTTCAAAAATAATTCATTGGCAAAGGAAACTAGCAAGAAAAAACAAATGGGACTAAGCAAATTAAAAACCTTTTGCAGGAAGCTGTCTGATGATAACATTCCTAGTAGAGTGCACATGTTACCTTGAGTGAGGAGAAGGGTTCAAGTCCCTGGTTCCCACCCACAGGGAGCAGACTTCACAAGCAGTGCTGCAGGTATCTTCCAGTCTCTGTCTCCATTCTTACTCTTCCTTTTCTCTCTAAATAGAGGAAAGAAAAGGAAGAAGGAAAGAAAACGCTAATATGGGTAATGGAGTAGTGCAGAAACCTAGCCCCAGTGATAACCCTGGATTAAAAAAAAAATCATTATAGGGGCCGGGTGGTGGCACACCAGGTTAAGTGCACATAGTGTAAAGTGCAAGAACTCAATCAAGGATCCTGGTTCAAGCCCCTATTTCGCCACCTGTAGGGGTGTCGCTTCACAAGTGGTGAAGCAGGTCTGCATGTGTCAGTCATTAAGCCAGCCCGCCCTATCCTGCATTGCTGATAGCATGGCCTATTTACATAATCATTGTTTTGCCTGAAAGATCCCCACCCATTGATCTATCTTCTTTCTACCTGGAGACCACACTGCCTGCAGGGTAACATTAATACCACCAGTTAAAACCATCTCAACAGTTGCTAAGGAAATTCTACTTTCCCAGCATGCCTTTTTCCTTTCTCCATCCCCTTTCCTAGCCATTTCCATTTCCGACTTGCCACTTCCAGTTTTATCTTATAAAAGCCACTTCTCTTTCTAGTTACTCTATCTTCCGGATCCCTACCTACAGAAGGTCAGGCATGCAGACCAGGACATGGACGCCAGCCATTGCAGTTTGATCCACGTAGCTTAACCCACTGCACTCATGCCAGACTCTGGGGCTTTTGCATGAATAAAGATTTGTATTGCTACCACCATGAGCTTGGTTCCTGGATCATCATGCAGGTATCTTTCTCCCTCTCTGTCTCCCCCTACCCTCTCAATTTCTTGCTGTCCTATCCAATCAAAATGGAAAATATGGCCACCAGGAGCAGTAGATTTGTAGTGCAGGCACCGAACACCAGTGATAAGTCTGGAGGAGAAAAAATAAAAATAAAATAAAAATCTTGTAAAGAGGGTCAGGAGAGAGCTGACCCAATAGAACACACACTTTAATATGTACAAGAACCTAGAGTTGAACTCCTGGCTACTACATGGAAGCACCATGCAAAAAAGGATTTTCTATCAGTCTATCTTTCCTTTTCAGGTGTTCATCCTTAATATGGGGGGGGGGTCTGTTAGAAACAAAAATAGTAAAGCAATCTAGTAATTGGGCAAAGACATTTGCACATCACACATCTGACATGGCATTGGTACTGAAAATATATAAAGAACCACAGCAAACAACAAAAACAAAGAAAACCCAATTTTTCACCCTTTTGTTGCCCCTGTTGCCTTTTATTGTTGTTGTAGTTATTTATGTCGTCACTGTTAGATAGGGCAGAGAGAAATGGAGAGAGGAGGGGAAGACAGAGAGGGGAAGAGAAAGATAGACACCTGCAGACCTGTTGCACTGCCTGTAAAGTGACTCCCCTGCAGGTGGGGAGCCGAGGCTCCAACCAGGATCCTTACACAGGTCCTTGCACTTCACGCTACATGCGCTTAACCCACTGTGCTACCGCCTGACTACCTTTCTTTTCTTTTTTTAAACAAACTGGTTTATTATTGAGACCCAGGACTTGTTGCTGATCATTGTTGTTATTATTGTCTTTGTTTCTGGATAGGACAGAGAGAAATGAAGAGAGGAGGGGAAGACAAAGAAGGGGAGAGAAAGATAGACACCTGCAGACCTGCTTCACCGCCTGTGAAGTGATCCCCGCTGTAGGCGGGGAGCCGGGGGCTCGAACCGTGATCCTTATGTCGGGATCTTGCACTTTGTGCCACGTGCACTTAAGCTGCTGTGCTACTGCCCAGCCCCTGACAACCTAATTTTTAAAAGTCTGTAAAGGACAGATTAAAAGGGACAAGTTCAGGGGAAAATGAATGCCTTCTTCTTTCCTGAGACTGACTGCAAAGAAATGTGGAATATGGAGGCAGAGTAGAGGCCAAGGACAAGAATACCAGCTGCAATCTGTAAATCTTCTCCAGAGACCAAACAACTCATTGTCAACACGTATTACCTGGGCACCTTCACCTTGACCCTATGTAGGGTAACAGATAACAGTGGAAGGCCACACCACTTATCAATAATTAATTTTCATAGTATGACTGCCCTATAGACTCAGAGGAGTATAAAAAGAAGACTGTTCAATGCAACAGGGACCTCATCTGCTCTTCGGCCCTTCTACTAGGCGCTTTCTGCTCTTTCCCCCTATCTGCCTCTGTCCTTTCTGTGCTTCTGCTTCCCTGTTTTTCCACTGGGCACACATGTGCTTGTACATGTATGTATGTCCTTCCTTAATAAAGTTTCTCTTGCTTACCTTAGCCTGAGATTTTGGGGTCCTATTGTTCCTATATAGTGATCAGAGAGAAATTCTTTGATCCTTCAACTCCCTAGAGCACACATATTACTATGCACAAAGATCTGGGTTCAAAACTCCAGTCCCTAGCTTCAGGGAGTTGGGGATAGGGGATGAGGAGGGTTCTCTATCTCCTGCTTCCTTCTTTCTCTGACTACCGCCTTCCAAAAAAATAAATAAATAGATAAAAAGAAATTAATGGATATATGTTCAATAGAATACTGCTTGGGACAAAATGAATGGAACTAGAAGTGATCATGTTAAGTGAAATAAGTAAAGATGTAAAAGACAATTGGTTGTCTCACTCATGTGGAATATATTTTACTAGAACAAACAGACCTGCCAATAATAATGTTGATGCGGCTGCTGCTGTTGCTAATAACCAAACTGACTCTTAGACTGTAAAAATACTATGGTGTGGTCATCAGAGGGAATAAAGGGGAAGTGGGAGAACACGTGAAGGGCCCCAACTATGTGATGCCACATATTTTGGTGATGATTACAGTGAGTTATACACAGATATGTATCTATAAATGTGAAATGATACTCCTAAAGTAATGTTAATTTTTTTAAATGCATACAGGCATGTATACAAGGAAACAAAAACAACAAACCTAACCATAATTTTAGCATATTTAAGTATGAAACACTCAACAAAAAAGTTAATAAACTTCTTCCTTGACCAAGAAATTTGCAAAGATTTTAATACTGCTTGTGACATATTCAACGTTAGAGCACAGGGCTTCCATGTTTGAGGACCCAGATGTCCCCAGTAAGTGAGAATACTTTCCAGTTAAGACAGGATGAAAATTAATAACGTTTCAATGGTTTTTAAAGCATATTGTCCAGATACTTGCATATCTGCTTCACCACTCATGAAGCTTTCCCCCTGTAGATGGGGACTGGGGAGTTGAACCTACTTGCATCCTTGTGAACTGTAATGTTTGTGCTTAACTAGGTGCACCACCACCTGGCCCCATGAACTCACCTTTTCACCTCATCTTACATGGAATTTGAAGGAATCATGTTAAGTGAGATAAGTCAGAAAGATAAGGATGAATATGGGATGATCTCACTCATCAACAGAAATTGAAAAATAAGAACAGAAGGGAAAACAGAAAGCAAAATTTGCACTGGATTTGGTGTATTGCACCAAAGTAAAAGAGCCTGGGATGGGCAGGGGGCAGGGGCAGGGTTGTGGGTGGAGGGGGCTGTAATATTCAAGTCCTGAAGCATGATGACAGAGGAAGACCTAGGTGGGGGGTTAGAATATTATGCAGAAGCCAGAGAAATGTCACATTTGTACCAACTACTGTGGACTGTAAACCATTAATTCCCCCCAATGAAAAAAATAATTGATTACTATATAATGTTGTATATAACTATTACAAAATAATAAGAAAATAAATTTTAGTTTTTGATTATATCTTCTCTTTTTTTGCTTTTTTTTTCTGGTTCAAAGTTTCAAAAGAAGGTCATAATTTGCTTATCTTCCTTTCCCTGTAGCAAAGTAACCAGCAAAGTTTCAAACTGACACTCTTCCATCAGCCTGACTTAAAGTACCAATATACTATACCATAATGCCTACATAGTTTTTACTTAACAAGTAGTTCTCCACTGACATATGCCATGAACAATTTGAATTGATTGGGTACTACAATATCACATAGACTACCTTGACCAATACAAGCAATGATTCATATCAACAAGAGGAAAATGCCATTAATCTTGTTTTTGTCTGAGAAGAGATGAATAGACTTTTAGGTATGATCCAGAATTTTTCCAAGTAGGATTGTTTGTGAGAAATACTGCTCCCTGAGCTTTAAAGTCTTGTCATATAATGAGATATTGGGCTTGCATGACATGATTTGTGGAGCCTACGTGACTTATATATGTTGCTGGTACACAGAGAGCATAAGTTTATAAAGCCGGGAGAACTATACTTCCTTTCACAGGTGGTAGCTCACCTAGCTCAACTTAAGAATCCTTTTTGGAAGTCCAGTGGTAGTGCAGCAGGTTAAGCACATGTGGCACAAAGTGCAAGGACAGGCACAAGGACCCTGGTTGAAGCCCCAGGCCCCCTACTTTCAGGGAAGCAGGTCTGCAGGTATCTTTCTCTCCTCCTCTCTGTCTTCCCCCTCCTCTCTCCATTTCTCTCTGTTCTATCCAATAACAATGGCATCAACAACAATAACAACAACAACAACAATAAAAACAAGGGCAACAAAAAGGAAAATAAATAAATAAATATTTTTTAAAATAATAATCCTTTTCAAACTCTTTGTATTCCAGACAGCAGAGGAATAAACCATGCAAGAAAAATGACCAATGCTTTGCTATTAAACAAAAAGTCATACATTTCTAATTTTTCATTTACTATTTCCCTAAAACTGATATTACCCATACAAAGTCCAAAATTTTAAAACATTCATTTTTCTCCATATGAATTTCCCATCCTCAATACAATGTTCTTCTGGTGTTATAATTTAAATGAAAATATCAGGACAACTTATTTTCATCAGCATAAGTATGATTGAGGTCTTCCTATTTTGGGCTGCTTATTTTGGTTTCTGTCCCTTCTTTTACATATGTGGCAATGGAAAATAATCTGTCAATATGGAATATATATATATATATTTTTTTTTTCTTTTGCCAGTTTCATAACCTGTCCTTTATAAAAAGTGTATAATACCTAGAATCTGAAGAAGTTTGTCAGTCTATGATCTTCATTCAGGTCAGTTTCAGTGAAGGGTTATCTGGTTGTGTTCTTTGAATTACAATAGACAGTCTGGCCCCCAGCCAGTAGCAGTCTCTGAAGCTGCTGCATTAGACACTGTCAAAAGCTGCAGAATCGCTGTGCCAGTTTGCAGAAGCTGTCAACTGTCACCTGCTCTGAAGACCACATCCCATCTTGCTTTTGTTATCAAAAAAAAAAGCTATGTCTGCTAGCTAGCTAAATAGACATGAAATCCAGCAAATGAATACATTTTTTTTTCTTAATGAAATTGTCTACTCTGCGGTCAGTATTTGAAAAGAATAAAGGCTACCTGAGAGATGAGTGTGAAAACACCTCACTATTTCTTTCAATTCTACTTGGCATTGTTGTAATTAAACTCAAATTCACTAGTCTCTAAGAAGCAGTTGAGAAGAAAATGGTTTAGTGTGACAGTACCAACGTTCTACAACAGAAAATATGAAAAATGCAAAACTTGTGCTAATTTTTTAGGTCATGTAAGTAAGTATGTACCTTGGGAAGATAAAGGGAGCAGAATTTAAAACAGAAGACAATTAATTTATTTATTTTTACCAGAGCACTACTTAGCTCTGGCATATGGTAGAGTGGGGGGTTGAATCTGAGACGCTGAAGGCTCAGTCATTAGTCTCTGTGTGTTGCTTTGGCAACACAAATACTAAAATTGGGGATTCTCTTTGCATAACTACTATGATAGCTCACCCATACTCTAGATTTTTAAAGAAATTTATTATCTTTTTTTAATTTATTGGGTGGAGACAGTAAGAAATTGAGAGAGAAATGGGGAGATAAAGAGGAAGTGAGAAAGACACCTGCAGCACTGCTTCACCACTGGCAAAGTTTTCCCCCTGCAAGTGAGGACTGGGGGCTGAAACCTGGGTCCTTGTACATTATAATATGTGTGTGTGTCACCACCTAACCCCATATATATATATATATATGAGAAAAATCAAATGGTAGAGATAAGTTCATTAGTATTAACTAGAAGAAGAAGCTACAAGTGACTTGGGATTTATTGAATGTGAAATATTTTACATTAGATCTCCTATAGGTGTGTAGGAATTCTAAGGCCACTAAACTTTCATCAGATAACTCACCCAATATTTGACCATCATCTTACATGGGAAAATATCACTAATCACTCTCATATACTTGGGTAAATGACTATAAGATTCATAGTTGAACTAAGAATGAGCCAAAATGTTTTCCTTCATGCTTCTCTCGATCCATACCATTTGATACTACATCTACTGATCTCAGCCAAATCAATGCAGCCAGTACCACCTCGATATGTTTACCTTCGGATTGTGAATTGTGTCCAGAGATGCCAGGCGTGGGAAGTTAACCCTTCAGCTACATAACTGGTGAGATTTTTCCTAGCTCATAGGATTTCTTAATTCCATTTCTGGTATTGCACTTCCTAATGAAGCCACAGAACTTAGACCAGGGCCCATGAATTAGAGCATATGTGAACATGTATCCATAAATTAGGGTAAAATCTCTCAATCTCTCTCTCTCTCTCTCCCTCCCTCCCTCCATCCCCCCTCTCTCCCTCTTCTTTTATAAGAGCACTGCTCAGCTCTGGCTAATGGCAGTGCAGGGGATTGAACCCAGGACCTCAGAGCCTCAAGTATGAGAATCTCTTTGCATAACCATAATACAACATACCCTTGACCTGGGAAAATATATCTTAAAGTAAAAGTGCACAATAGTTTGCAGTGACTCAGTAAGTGCAGCAAGCAATTATAAAGACCTAAAAAAGACACCATAAAGTACTTAATCCAATGGTTTCTACTTTGACCTAGATACCCTCCTCACATACTTTCTATTTCACTTCCCTCAGTAACTTTAAGACTAACGTTGTCAGAAAAAGTAAGGACTACAGAAGCTGAATAAAGGCAGGCAAGAGATTGGTGCACTTTAATGATGCCCTTTTGGTCACTACCAGGCTACCCCCATCATCTGCAGCCCTAATCAGGAAATTATTGGATTCCTATATAGACATATATTCCCTGTGCTGAATATGGGCCCCAGATCAGACTGATGGAGTTTACAATTAATAACATTTATATACTCTTCCCATATTTGGAAGCAACTCTCTTTCTTGATCCAGTTTTCTGGTCTCATTTCCAACTCTGACACCATCTCCCCAGACAATAGCTTTAGCTCACCTGCATGTTAGTTGTTTGGGCTCAGGCAAAAATTAGTAAATTCATAGGACCCTTGGAATATAATTAAAATAGACCTCCTAGGGTTTTCCAAAATGGATACCCCAAACCTGCTCTATTCTTACCTTTAGGTTCTTGATTATTAAACATTTTGTTCTGCTTTATATCTTAAAGCTCTTTAGCCACCATGCTACAGATGCTACCATGACACCAACCTGACTTCCCTGGGCAGACAACCTTATCTTTGTGTCCTGGAACCTCAACTCTCTAGAGCCCTACTCCACTAGGTAAAGATAGAAACAGCTTGGGAGCATAGACTGACCTGCAGAGAAGCAATTTCATGTCCGGCAGAGAAGCAATTACAGAAGTCAGACCTTCCACCTTCTGCACCCCATAATGACCCTGGGTTCATACTCCTACAGGGATAAAGAATAGGGAAGCTTTCAATGTAAGGGATGTGATGTGGAACTCTGGTGGTGGGAACAGTGTGGAATTGTACCCATCTTATCCTATGGTCTTGCTGATCATTATTAAATGAATTTTTTTTAAAAAAAGTGAGCCAAAAGACAAAAAGAAAGTGCTAAATTACTGTGCTGTATTTTGTCATTATGAAAGACTATTTATGTGTAAATAGGAGCTTCAGTATTATATGCATAATTGAATTTTATTTTTTTAAATATTAATTTTGTCACAATATTTTGAAATTTAATTTATTAGAGAGAGAGAGAGGGAGATAGAGATGGATTGGTACACTGCCTTAACAAATATGGTGCCAGGAATAGAACCTTGGAATATAGAATTATTAATATTAAAGTCAAAAGGTAGATAAGGAAAATTTTTCAAGCATGTCTAATTTTTTAATATTAACAAATTCAGTGCTTATACATTTTCACCACAGTTCACCAATTTCAGAAGAAATTGACCTCAAGGAAAAATAGTCAACTAAATTCTTTTCAGAATATTTAGTAAGGTGAAGAAATAAAATGTTATACAGATCTCTCTAAAATCTTACAGTTCTTACAAATTCTTAAAGTGCTAAAGATGATTCATTGGTGTGATGGTTGTTACTGTAAATCACAGAACATAAATAAATTTTATATCAGTTACATACAAGGAAGTTCTAAAAGCAAAGGCATGGTCTTTTCAAGAAGAAACTGTATTACCTACAAAAGTTCTGATTTAAATAGCTCACAGTGACCACATAATTTCTGTCTATGTAGTAGACATATTGTAGACAAGAAATTTTTCTTCTCATTCATAGTTGGATGCTGTTCGTATTAGTAGGTGATTGGTAAAGTTGCCAAGCGTACAGATGAATTACTCCTGGAAGCTTCTATATCTGTCAAAAAGGCAGCCAATATCCATTCCACTTCCATCACTTACTTTGCCAGTTTGCATTCCTGTCACTCTGTAGATTACTGTAGCTTTTCTGGAAAATCTAATGCCTTGCTCAGTAGTCTTGAGCATAGTTGGTGGTGGAGAGACAGCATTATTAATGGCGGAAACTTTTCTCTTTGCTTTGGGGATGCATATCACCTTCCATTTTATTTCATCTTTCCTCTGTGCCTCTGTGTACTAATCTCTTCTTACATAGAAACCAGTCATATTGGATTAAGGCCCAACATGTACTTCCTCATTAAAGGCCCTATCTTTTCATGAGCAGTGTAACAAGAGTTTCTCTTCCTCCACATCCTTGCCAACACTTGCCAATTTCGTGTTTTGTTGACGTGGGCCATTCTTACTGGCATGGGGTGAAACCTTAGTGTGGTTTTAATATCTCTTTAAAAATTATTTTGGATAGAAACCGAGTGAAATTGAGAGGGAGTGGAGAGATAGGGAGAAAGAGAAACACCTGTAGCAGCACTGTTTCACCTCTTGTGAAACTTCCCCCTTGCAAGTGGAGACTGGAGGGTTAAACTATGTCCTTGTACACTGTAATGTGTGCACTTAGTCAGATGCAATGCCACCCAACCTTCTATTTGCATTTCTCTAATTATGAGTTTATAGTATCTAATGATGATTCCAAAATTTGGAAACTGCTTAAATGCCCATGGACAGATGACTGGATAAATAAGTTAAGGAATATACACTCAATGTATAAAGTTAAAGATGAAGATGATATTCTGTTCTTCAGGACAAAATGGGTGGAACTGGAAGTAATTCATTTAATGAAGTAAGTAAGAATGTGAAAGACAATTACAGCTTGTTACTTCAGATGTATGTTGCCATTAAAACCACTATTGCAAAACAAGGGCTGATTGCTGTTGATCGCCAACAAATCCTCAGTCACATAGTTCCTGAGCAAACATGGGTTTGAGCACATGTGTGAAGACTCAGCTTTCTTATTTATTTAAATGAGATTTCTTTGTATTCATTTTTTGCAATACTGTTTTCACTTTTTGCCTTTTAAAATATATTGAGCTGGTTATTTTATTTCGCATGATATTAAATTTCATAAAAGAGAGAGAACAAGAGAAAAGCCAGACCAGCACCACAGTGTAAGTGTTAAGAATAAAACCAAGAGCCTCAGGAATGCAGCTGTGCAACTCCTATGCTCTACCACCTGAATAATTTGTCCATAGTTACTTTCTTTGTTTTTTGTTGTAAGAGTAAAATCCGTATCAGTTTGTCCCTCTACACATTATTTTTTAAAAAACAAAAGATTATATGGAAATGTTGGAATGATTCATTGAAATAATGACGCAAAGCACAAGGGCCCACTTAAGAATCCCAGTTCGAGCCCCTGGCTCTCCACCTGCAGGGGAGTCACTTCACAGGCAGTGAAGCAGGTCTGCAGGTGTCTGTCTTTCTCTCCCCGTCTCTGTCTTCCCCTCCTCTCTCCAGTTCTCTCTGTCCTATCTAACGACGACGACATCAGTAACAACAACTACAGCAAGAATGAAAAACAAGGGCAACAAAGGGGAAAAAAAAATATTAAAAAAAAGATTACAGGAGTCGGGCGGTAGCGCAGTGGGTTAAACGCAGAGTGGCGCAAAGCGTGAGGACCGGCCTAAGGATCCTGGTTTGAGCCCCTGGCTCCCCACCTGCAAGGGATTCGCTTACTCTCTCCCTCTCTGTCTCCCCCTCCCCTCTCCATTTCTCTCTGTCCTATCCAACAACGACATCAATAACTACAACAATAAAGCAACAAGGGCAACAAAAATATATAAATTAAAAAAAAAAAAAAAGAATTCAACATACAAACACAGTACATATTGGCTGTGCCTCTGTTCCTTTTCTTCCCTGGTTGATCACCCTTCACAGTCACTTAGTTAAATCATGCCCTCTGTCTCTTTTATATTCTTATCTTCCTTAGGTTACTAAATCACTGAAATAGTTTAAATATTACAGGAATGTTAAGGGATTCTTAAATCTGTATCTCAAGTCTGGATACAAGAACTCTAGCTCCAGGAGATTTTCACCATCATGGGTGAGATGTCTTTACATCAACAAAGTGTCAAGTTAATGACATCAGTTCACCCCTTTCCAACAAGTTCTCCCTTCAAAACAGCTTATTTCTCTTGGTGGTACTCTCACACTTTCATTAATTCAGGCTGGAGGACCTATATTCTAAAATTATAATTATTTTAATTGAGAAGACAGAAGACTTGGTAGAGTAGTCAACTTTGACATGTAAAGTGGTTAAGTTTCTATTTTTTATTTTTTTATATTTATTTATATTTATTTTTCCTTTTTGTTGCCCATATTGTTTTTTATTGTTGTTGATGTCATCATTGTTAGATAGGACAGAAAGAGATGGAGAGAGGAGGGGAAGACAGAGGGGGAGAGAAAGATAGACACCTGCAGACCTGCTTCAATGCCTGTGAAGCGACTCTCCTGCAGAAGGGGAGCTGGGAGCTTGAACCAGGATCCTTCCACTGGTCTTTGCGCTTTGCGCCACGTGCACTTAACCCACTGCACTATTGCCCAACTCCCTTAAGTTTCTATTTTTTTTTTAATTTTCTTTTTTTAATTTTTATTTATTATTTTTTAATTTATTTTATTTATTTATTCCCTTTTGTTGCCCTTGTTGTTTTATTGTTGTAGTTATTATTGTTGTTGTCATTGTTGGATAGGACAGAGAGAAATGGAGAGAGGAGGGGAAGACAGAGAGGAGGAGAGAAAGATAGACACCTGCAGACCTACTTCACCTCCTGTGAAGCGACTCCACTGCAGGTGGGGCGCCAGGGTTCAAACCGGGATCCTTATGCGGGTCCTTGTGCTTTGCGCTTAAGTTTCTATTTTAATGAACCTTGAATTAAATTTTTAATTAACAACGGGTATCTTATAAAATATACAAAAATAGTTTATTAAATATATTGTATTTTAAAAAGAATTCTATCTCTTGAAAAGCAGAGAAAAGATGGTGCCACAGAACCAGATACCCTACTGAATTAAATATCCAAATTCAGAAAAGCCAGGCTACCAAGCAGTGAACATCCTGAAAGACCATTACACATAATTTAGGGGGTACTTTCTAGTTTGTTGTGTAGATCACACAATAACAAGAGGCTTTGTGTGCATTTATAACTGCCTGGAGAATAGAATAGAATGATAATGTGTGTACATTATTATGAACAATTCTTTTGATAAACCTGGGGAAGAAGATGGAAAATTATAGAGGCAAATGAGAGGGCCTTCTGTGTGCTTGGAATAGCAGATGAATGCATCGTGCCACTGTTGCTTCCATTTGGCTAATGGGGCTATCTATGGTCACTGTTATCTATTTTCCGAGCAGCTGGATAACAGGACAAAGGTAAAACTACTCTATTCCTGCATGACCGAACGGTCTCTCTAAGCCCTTTCTCTAACTGCCATGGAGTTTTTGCAAATTGCAGTGAGAAGCATCATTCATCTGGTACAAGCCTCCTTGTCATACACAGTAGCTTCAAACAATACCAATATAGTCTCCTGAAACATACAGACATGTGCTCACTTCTTTACAATGCTCTATCATTAAAGCAAAGTCACGAAAGATAAAATGCAAAATAGCTGGACCTATAATAAGTAATAGCAAGCATCTCTATAATAGCCAAACGGCTGCATGTATTAGAAGTCATTTTCTGTAAGAGCTCAAAATGGAAAGGAGAATTATAACATGAAAATGAAGGTGCAAAGTGGATGATGCATAAAAGCAGTGCTGCTCTGTTACATGTCATTGGTTGATCTCACCTGTTTCTTTTCTAATGCAACGTGGAAACTTAAAATATTTCATCAGAGTAACTGAAATTATTTCATTTTTTTTTCTTATTTTCCTACCATCTTATCAGTTGCCCCTCAACAATCAGAATTATCACTGTATTTCGGGATAAACAAATTACTGTTTTTTGTTGAGCATACATATAAAACACATTTATAAGTTTTGTAATGTAATATTTACAGTACATATTTTATATATTACACCTATAATTTATATATTTATGTGTTATGTATTTGTTGAATATGCATATAGTCAACAAAACAATATATCATTATTTGTTACTAAAAACAATAAAATATCTAGGAGTAAACCTAACCAAAGAAGTGAAAGACTTGTATACTGAAAATTATGAGTCACTACTCAAAGAAATTGAAAAACACACAAAGAAGTGGAAAGATATTCCATGTTCATGGGTTGGAAGAATTAACATCATCAAAATGAATATATTACCCAGAGCCATCTACAAATTTAATGCTATCCCCATCAAGATCCCAAGCACATTTTTTAGGAGAATAGAAAAAGTGCTACAAATGTTTATCTGGAACCAGAAAAGACCTAGAATTGCCAAAACAATCTTGAGAAAAAAGAACAGAACTGGAGGCATCACACTCCCAGATCTCAAACTGTATTATAGGGCCATTGTCATCAAAACTGCTTGGTACTGGAACATGAACAGACACACTGACCAGTGGAATAGAATTGAGAGCCCAGAAATGAGGCCCTGTTGTTAAAATTTCGGATGCTCTTGCCGGCCGGGTTGGCTTGCTTCACGGTGGTGAACAGAGACGCGGAGACAACGGCTGGGCAGGGAAGCTGTATTTCTTTATTCAGGAACAACGATTCATAAACTAAGACAAACTAATCACCAAACAGAACTCTGGTGTCTCTTTGCGGCGGCGCAAGCACTCTTTCTTTTACTCTGGAACTCAGGAACCCTCTCCCTTACTCTCGCACCCTCGCACTCTCGAACTCCGGAACTCAGGAACTCTGTCACTGGGGAACTCAGGAACTCTCGGACTCCGGAACCCTCTCCCAGGGTCCCTTGGGGCGGGGCCAAGCAGGCCCGCGAAATTAACAGGACTCATCCAATTCTCTTGGAGGGGGAGGGCTAGAACAAACCAATGTAACGCATATGACAATTCCCCCTTTTCTTTTTAACTAAATGACTATAGTATCAAGGGTGTGGGGTGAACAGAAACATATATAACAAAAACCAGCATGTTGCCAAGGGAAGGCCTGAGGGGGCCATATCTGAAAAAAAAAAAAATTTCTTGCCTCTGGGGGGCTACTTGCCTCGACGGGCAATTGCATGGGGGCGGGGAACGGCCTAGGGTCCCACAGGCAGCTGGCTGCAACTTACTTACTATGAAACAAAACTTGTTATTAGCATATCTACTGCAGGATCCAACGTTTCTAATAGAGAAGGAATTTGAGACTTTTACATATCAACAATGTCTTTTAACCTTTTGTTACACCCATTCAAGATGGAGACACACCCTAGGTGTGGGCCGGAGAGGAAACCTCAGGCATGAGAATAATTAGCATAGCCATTGTGCGATCTACCATTTCTAATAGAGAAGGTAGTGTTTTACATATCAACAAGTCTATTTAACCTTTTGTTTAGACCAACTTAGTTGAAATATATTGATTGTTAACTAATTTTTACCTCAGACTTTAAATGTAAGTTAATTTTTATCTTTATGAGAAGTACGTTGAAAACCTTTTTCATTTATCTTTGACTAGTAAGAATTTAGCCTTAAAGCTACTGTTTACCAAACTTTAAACATACACATAAACATAGTCATTAATACACGAGGAGAGAAACCTTTGTTACGAAGACATGTCATTTTAAACACGAATTTAAATCTATATTGTCTTAGTTGTTGGGGGGGGGTTCACCATCCGGAGGTGGCTTCCCGCGCAGCTCCACTTCTAGGAATTGCAGGTTGCGATCTCTGCACAAGTCTCTGCGTACTCCAGCTTGTCTGTCTTCAGACCGGACCGGCGGCTGGAGATCTCGTGTGCCCAGTTTTGGCAGGGAGCCCGGGGGTCCGGGAGGCCCGGGATGGTTCCAGAATTCATAGAAAGAGGGCAGGCAGGCCATCTTTGTAGAAGGCGTGAGCCTAGGTGCCCAGGGGTGGCGGCCATGATAGAACGCCGCGGCCCTGCCCCATGGCCCTGCCATGTCTGCTGCCCTGTTCGCAGTGGCCGAGCAGCGTGGAGGGATCACGCGTCCAGTGCCCTGCACCACGCGGTGGAGAGCCGGCTCCTGTGGGCTGGCCTCAGGCTCCAGCATGTTGGCATCGGGCTCCAGCATGTTGGCCTCAGGCTCCAGCATGTTGGCATCGGGCTCCAGCATGTTGGCATCGGGCTCTAGCGTGCTGGCATCGGGCTCTTGCATGGTGGCGTAGGCCTCCTGTGGGCTGCAGGGCTGCAGGGTTGCTGGCGCGGTGCGCGGGGTTGTCTAGGCGCAGCCGGCTGGCTGGCTGTTTGACCAGGTGGAAACAGCAGCTCCGCGCCTCGCCTCCCGCCCGCTGGCTCTTCCCGCTGGCTGTTCTGAGTTCGCCCGAGCGAGTGGAAACCACAGAGTGGTCCAGAGATAAATGTTCCAGAAACAGCAAAACAGTCTCGTGAAGAAAGAGCAGAGGCCTTTGGAGATCTCTTCACAAGCAGAAGAGAAGGCCATCGTGCATAGGTAGCCAAATTGTCTTTACTTATCTGAGAGATGCGCAGGTCAGGTCCACGTGGGCGCCATTTGTTGTTAAAATTTCTGAGGCTCTTGCCGGGCCGGCTAGCTTCACGGTGGTGAACAGAGACGCGGAGACAACAGCTGGGCAGGGAAGCTGTATTTCTTTATTCAGGAGGAACTATTCATAAACTAAGACAAACTAATCATCAAACAGAACTCTGCTGTCTCTTTGCGGCGGCGCAAGCACTCTCTCTTTTACTCTGGAACTCAGGAACCCTCTCCCTTACTCTCGAACTCAGAAACTCTCACACCCTCGCACTCTCGAACTCCGGAACTCAGGAACTCTGTCACTGGGGAACTCAGGAACTCTCGGACTCCGGAACCCTCTCCCAGGGTCCCTTGGGGCGGGGCCAAGCAGGCCCACGAAATTAACAGGACTCATCCAATTTTCTTGGAGGGGGAGGGCTAGAACAAACCAATGTAACGCATATGACAAGGCCCCACACGTATGGACATCTAATCTTTGACAAAGGTGCCCAGACTATTACATGGGGAAAGCAGAGTCTCTTCAACAAATGGTGTTGGAAACAATGGGTTGAAACATGCAGAAGAATGAAACTGAATCACTGTATTTCACCAAATACAAAAGTAAATTCCAAGTGGATCAAGGACTTGGATGTTAGACCAGAAACTATCAGATACTTAGAGGAAAATATTGGCAGAACTTTTTTCCGCATAAATTTTAAAGACATTTTCAATGAAACGAATCCAATTACAAGGAAGACTAAGGCAAGTATAAACCTATGGGACTACATCAAATTTAAAAGCTTCTTCACAGCAAAAGAAGCCACTACCCAAACCAAGAGACCCCTCACAGAATGGGAGAAGATCTTTACATGCCATACATCAGATAAGAGTTTAATAACCAACATATATAAAGAGCTTGCCAGACTCAACAACAAGACAACAAATAATCCCATCCAAAAATGGGGGGAGGACTTGGACAGAATATTCACCACAGAAGAGATCCAAAAGGCCGAGAAACACATGAAAAAATGCTCCAAGTCTCTGATTGTCAGAGAAATGCAAATCAAGACAACAATGAGATATCACTTCACTCCTGTGAGAATGTCATACATCAGAAAAGGTAACAGCAGCAAATGCTGGAGAGGGTGTGGGGTCAAAGGAACCCTCCTGCACTGCTGGTGGGAATGTCAATTGGTCCAACCTCTGTGGAGAACAGTCTGGAGAACTCTCAGAAGGCTAGAAATGGACCTACCCTATGACCCTGCAATTCCCCTCCTGGGGATATATCCTAAGGAACCCAACACATCCATACAAAAAGATCTGTGTACACATATGTTCTTGGCGGCACAATTTGTAATAGCCAAAACCTGGAAGCAACCCAGGTGTCCAACAACAGATGAGTGGCTGAGCAAGTTGTGGTATATATACACAATGGAATACTACTCAACTGTAAAAAATGGTGACTTCACCGTTTTCAGCCAATCTTGGATGGACCTGGAAAAAATCATGTTGAGTGAAATAAGTCAGAAACAGAAGGATGAATATGGGATGATCTCACTCTGAGGCCTAAGTTGAAAAACAAGACCAGAAAAGAAAACACAAGTCGAACCTGAAATGGAATTGGAGTATTACACCAAAGTAAAAGACTCTGGAGTGGGTGGGTGGGTGGGGAGAATACAGGTCCATGAAAAATGATAAATAAAATAGTGGGGGTTGTATTTTTAAATGGGAATCTGGGGAATGTTATGCATGTTCAAACTATTGTATTTACTGTTGAATGTAAAGCATTAATTCCCCAATAAAGAAATAAATTATTTAAAAAAAATAGATTAGCTTGGACTAACACTTTAAAAGAGAATTTCAGGCTGGTTAATAAAACAAAAGTACATCTTTATTGACATATGTTTAAATAGAATGATTTTAAGAGGTCACAAACACAAAGGACATATTAGGCAAAGGAAAACAAGAAAGCAGAGGTTGTAATTCTGATACTAGACTCAGTGTAAGTCCAAAATCTTTAAGACATTTCAAAAGCTATAGTGATTCATAATATAAATCTAACAGTTACTAATACCTTTAAATCAACAAATGCAAAGACATTGGTGATATGATATTGACACTACATCATTATCTTAAAATAGTTTAACAGGACTGAAAAACAGAAGTGGCTCTGAAAATAGTCCAGTGAATAAAGTATTGGACTCTGAAGCGTAAGTTCCCAAATTAGATCCCTATCGTCTCATGTGCCAGAGTGATGCAATGTCTATTTCTCCTTTTTTCACCCCTTCCTCTCTATTTCTCTCTGTCTTAAATATAAAGAGAAAATAGTAAAAATATATAAGGAATAAACAATATAAATAATAATGTGATCTTATAGCTATAGATGTACTCTGACAACAGAGATTATACTTTTTTTTATTGATTGCATGTAGAATATTCACAAGTAATAATGTAAAAGTTCTACTCAGAAAACTTTACAAGTTATAGAATTTTCATTTTAGATAAGTATTTTCACTGAAATAAAGCTAAAAAAAAAAAAATCAAAATATTTATTAGTAAAAATAGAAAGTGCTGGGCAGTGGAACACTTGGCTGAGCACAGATGTTATCATGCATAAGGACCCTGGTTCTAGCCCCAGGTCCCCTCCTGCAGGAGGAAAGCTTCACAAATTGTGAATCAGTGTTGCAGGTATCTCTGTCTCTCTCCCTAGCTCTCCTTTCCATCTTTATTTTGCTCTGTCATTATCCAATAAATAAATAATTAAATTTTAAGAGAAAGCCAGAACATAGCTGGCACACACAGGGCTGCAGGAGTGAACTTAGGACCTTGTGTTTCCAAGTCCTGTTTACTAGCACTACGCTAACTCCTTGTGTGCCCATATATGAACTTTGAGGGTCAGAGTTCACCAATTGGACGTATGTCTTGCCATGCAAGCAATGCTAGGGCATTAGAGAAAGCACCAATACTAAATTGTCTCTTCTTTCTTTGTTTCTAACTGAAAAAGCAGTTTGGTACAGTGAAATCATGCATATACTAGGCCTCAACTCTGTAAGGTGGAAAAAGGAAATTTAGAAAATATAAAAAGTGATGTCTTCATACATGCAAAACTGAGGAAATGAAAGTCAGCCTGTGAACACTGACTGTAGCAGTTCTTTGCTACTCATGTAAATTGACGAAAATTGTATTCATAGTTAAACGTTGTCATGGTAAATATGGGATCAAACTGTTAGCCTGAACTCCTCCATGTTCTTTGATCTAGCTTTCTCAGAAGATAAAGGTAAGATGTTAGCTGTGTTACCAGAGATAGTTCTTTGACCCAAGCCATATGTTCAGGAGGGAATGATGTTAGAGGTCTTAGGAGGCAGGAAAGAATTATGATGCTAAAATCTTTAAGACATTAAAGAGATTCTGACCTGGGGGATTATGGCAGATAAGGTTATATAAGGAAATCACATTTGTGGGCAACAAGGTGAAACGCAGTTTAATCTTCACATATCCTACTTTTTATCTGTTCTCCATTTTCATTCTCTAAATTCATATACTAGTTCTGTTTCCTTTTATAATAACATATAGCAAAGTTTGTTTTTTAAAAAAGCAGACCCTGTTTTTGGACATAGATTTTCCTGGCTAGATGTATGACATAATGAGGACATTCAGTACTGTTTCATGGCACTGATAGAAGAAATGGGACAATTAATGTGTAATGTTTCATGAATATAATTTATGTGTTATTTCCAAAGTATTTCATTTCTGTCTCACCCTGTAATACTAAGTACCTCCCCACAAGATTCTATTCTTTCTGGTGAAAATATTAATAGACCCCATCATTTTGCTAGTTTTTTTTTAACCTTGATTCCCAATACTAGTTGTAAGGAACACAGAGCTTTAAAAATATTGGTGTTGAGAGCAATAAACAAAAGAATTAAGCCAGTAAGGGACCTACTTGCTATGGATGTTTGAAACTCCCATGATGCAGTTAGTGTTGAGAATCACTGTTTTCACATAATAAATGGCAGTCACTTCCAATTTACAAGGTAGTCTAATGGCTATGATATTAGATAGTCTAGCTCAAAATATTGTAATCAGTATGAAGAACTAGATTTGAAGGTATATCCCTCCACTACCTGCTTGTGCCAGGTAAGCCTGGTAACCTGAATAGTGAAGGGTAGGTGGCTGACTTCTTGTTTCTTGCAGGCTCACCTCTCAAACTCTTCAGTTTCTAATTCCGAGTAAGAATTCAAGAGATGTGATGTGGAAGGGACGTTCTGACACCATAGAACTGACCTAGCTTATTGCATTGTGTTATGCACATGATATTTCAGTCTTCCCCCTTGGTATTAATAGCTGACCGTAACTATGGCAACAATTTTATTGTCTATATTAAAAAAATATTTACATAGTGAGTAAAACTATATTATAAAAACATTGTGTCAGTGCCACAGTAGAGAATAATATGAAAGAAAATAAATCATTTTCTTTTTTAGGTTTTTGAAATTCAGCACAAAAATCAAAGGGTTAGTAGTCTATAATAGTAGGTACAATTCCTCAGAGATCTTTATTTCTTCTTTTTTTTTTTTTAATATTCCCACTGGCTTCATGAGCAAAAAAGGAAGTTTACTTAAGCCACCAAATACCACTGCTGCCATGATAGTCCTACCTTGCCAAATACAACAAAAACTCACCATTTTTATAAACAACCTCAACTTCTTAAAACATTTAGACATCTGTTCTATGATGTGAAGATAAATGGGGAGGAAATATCCACATAGGTCTTTATAGTGGAAAAAAGAAAGTCAGCAGATGTGCAAGTATTCCTCGGAAACATAGATAAAGAAAGTCTTGAAGGATTTACATAAATTCACTTAACCAGCTGTCTCCTGTTCTTGACTAGTTGATCTAAAATTAAATTAAAGTTACATGAAAAAAGAGTACTAGAAGTCAGAGTCTAGTACATATGCTTTGACATGGTAATAAATATTACATATTAATCACTTATAGACATGCATCAAGAACATTTATCTTTAATAATCCCCCTGGCCCTTTCGCTGTTATTTATAACACATAAAAGTATTTGAACTATTTTCTAATTTATATTTATATCTGAAAAAGATAACAGATGGAAAAATAATTACAAAGTTGACAGTGGGACTACATCAAACAGAAAGCTTCTGTACAGAGCAAGGTAGAGTAGTAGAGAGAAAGAAAGCAGGAGAGAGTGTAAAAAAGACCACAACATCTAAACTTCCTCCAGTGCAGCAGGGGCTATTCTCAAACCTGGATCTTGCACATGACAAAGCAGTGCCCAACAAAGTGAACTATTTTGCTGGCCCTAATTGCCTTCTTCTTTTTATGTTTTCCAATTCAGATTACAGAAAGATACAGATTGATCAAGATCATATTTATATTTCTCTCTTTCCATGAAACATCAATTCATTCTCCTGCCTTTATGTTTGCTATCAGTGGTAAGAAAGGAAGGTCAGGATAATAAGCTGGGCAAAATATTCAACAGGGGCCAGTTCTTAACAAGGTAACATGGATGTGAAATTTTCACTTAAAAAACACTAACATCTTAAGCACCATGACTGGAAATCTAATTTTCTTATAAATTAAGGAAGGAAGTAATATGCAATATGCAATTTAATTTCTTTATTAGTTTTTTCCCTAGTCCACTGTTGAGTACCTGCTCAAATGTTAAAAGAACATTCTGAACTCAATTCAAACAAGATGGCAAATATTGTTGTCCACTGAATAGGTTTGAACATTTCCCACTGAAAGAGAAGCTAAAAGCAAAAGTACTGAAGGGTAATGCAGAACCATGCAGCAGCAACAGGGGCAAATAAGTACCACTGCCTTGTGCAATTACCAGACACAACTGGAAGATGAGAAAGTTCACTGGATCTACAGATAAGTATTACAAAGATAGCTTTATTTTTTTCCCACTGAAATAAGGTATAAATTTACTAATAGGTAAATAAAGGAAGGAAAGAAGTAGAATGTCTAACAGCTGCATTTTTTCAGGTAGTATTAATATGAAGTATTCTATAATTTGCTGATTAGACTATGGAGCTATATTTATCTGAAATAGCTGAGAATGCTATGCATTTACTTTTTTTTTTTTTTGCCTCAGGGTTATTCCCGGGGCTCAGTCCTGCATTATCACTATTAATCCTCTGCTTCTGGTAGCCATTTTCTTTTCCATTTTGTTGGATAGGACAGACAGAAAGTGAGAGAAGAGGGGGAGACAGAGAAGGAGAGAGAAAGATAGACACCTACAGACTTGTTTTACCACCTGTGATGCCCTGCAGATCGGGAGCTGGAGGCTTGAACTTGTATCGTTGTGCAGGTCCTTGAATTTAATTAATAAATGCATATTATTGGCCCACAAATAACTTGCATTTATTATAAGTTGATTTTGTCAAATTCAGATTTTACCATTTTAATTTTGTTACTAGTATTCAATGCAACTTTTGTATGAAAACAACATTTCTGTAAAAACATTGAAGATCTTCAATAATACTGTATGGTATATCCTCAAAATGGTCTAAGTCAACATGCAAAATGATATAGACATAGCCATAGTACATATTTCTAACAGAAAAGAATTGATGAGTTTGACAAGCCCCTTCTTCATTGACAAGGGACATGCTTAGGAGAAAGTGATTAGAAACAAAGTCGGGCTATATATCCAGTTTCCAAAAGGGTAATATTTTCATCTATAGATTAGATTATGACACTGATACTGTGTTTTGTTTTTTTTTTTCAACATGTATTTGCCTCATGGACCAGGGGAAATTTTTGAATCTGAAACCTTCAGGGATTAAAATACTATGACAACTATCTTTCCCTTTTGTAATCTTGTCTTTGTTACTCTGTTTAGAATGATAGTAGGATATTTTGCAAAGCCAGTAGCCTATGTCAACAGGCCAGGGAGATAATATTAAAGTGAGATTTTGAAGAGGGACAAGCAAAATATATAACCAATGAAAATGACAAGACCAGCTGATAATTGGCATAGTAAAATGAAATCCATTCCCAACGTCCCTTAACAATAAACGTGGTATCAGACTGTTCAATTTCACCAACATGTTGGTCAGAGTTGTTGAGGAACTCCATCCAACGCTTTTACGATTTCCATCAATAAAAATTCATAGGTGTCACTGCAGCTCTAAAAGAAGTTATCATATTCTCCTTTTCACCATAATTTATATGAATACCAACTGTTTTAGTAAAATAAATTTCAATTTTGCCATATGTGGCAAATAAAATAAAAGTGCTAAATTATGGTATGGATTCTTGTGCACATATTTTAGAGGTTCTGTTAAAGTTCATCTTTTCAGATATAAAAGCTTCTCAAATTAACCACAATGGAAGAGCATTATAATTTTTTTTCATCAAACACATAGTATGATTTAGATAACACTGTTCACTATGGTGATTATCTCAAAGACAACCTCATAAAAGAAGTCTTAGCACCCACAGGATTATTCATTTGTGTTAAAAATAAAAATGTTAGTACACTATATAGACATGCCACGAGCATCTGAGTCATACAGATCACAAAAATAGGCAATTGAAAAAAAATTAGAGAAGAGTTGAAAATAAAGTTCAGTAATCTGCATTGATTATGAACTGAATTTTAAATAATGACCATATATTACTAATCTAAATTTATATTTGTTTATGAAGAAAGGAATACTGGTTCTATTTTTAAATATACTTTACTAGAACAGAAACTATCATGGTTGATTTTTCATGTTTATTAGTTTTCCTTTGAAAATATTCAGTTGTGGAGAAACTGACTTTAAATTTTTCTTTAAATATTCATTAGTGTATTCTATTTAGTATGAAGTTCTGAAAAACAATGTGAATGACTTGAATTTAAAATGATCTGAAGCAAGTTGTGTTCTAATTTTGCCTTAAGCAGGAGAAATTCCTCTTTTCCATGTCTGAGTGTTCACAGATTATGTTTTTTCCTATTGTTTAAGCATATCTATCTATATATATTTCATAAATATATATATATATATATTTCATAACTATTGCTAAGATCAATAAAACCATGCTCTTACACTTTGGGGGTGTTACACTGACTGTGATTTCACATGAAATTAATCTCTGAATTCTTTTTTTCAGGACTAGAAAAGAAGTTTGTGGGAACTGACGGGTACAAAAACAATCCATTCTTTAATACTTTTCCCCAGTCACCTGATTTACTACTGATTTACTGTGATTATGAGCCTAAAATTATAAAACCACACAATTAGAGCAAACAAACATCTTTAACAGTAACATATATCCTTCAAAATGAAATAAAAACAGAGTATTTTGCACTAAATGTAGAATCAAAATCAACACATAGAGAAGCTAAATATATTTGATACATATTGTCTGAAAAATACGTGAAAGCAGTCAGAGAAATAGTAAAGTGCAGTTTAAAATGTAAGAAGCTCTTAAACTTTAGAGCAATCACCTCCCTGAATTTATATGAATGTAGCTTACGGCGATTACTTAGACTGTAGAAAATATTTACTGCTATACCTATTGTATATAATGACTATGTCCTTACCAAACTCCTCATTCTGATAGAGATTAGTCTAATTCTGATCATGATTTTGATCATGTTTCTGTCACCATTGACTGACATTTGAATTTGCAGTATTAACATTTCAACAAAGCTACAGCTTCAAAACTCATTGAGCAAAACCTGCAGACAGACCACAATTCCATATATATATATATAACATTTATTTCCAAGGAAGCATGCCTTTTCCCATAAATACACAACATGCAAGTATTTACTATTTTCTGACTTAGTTGTAAGATCACAGAAATTAATGTTGTTGTAAATTAAATTTTTGATCAAAAAATAAGACTGAGAAAACCATTATTTTTTTTAATAATAAGCAACAGCTGGCTTACCTTACTTGTGAAATTTATAGGTAGAAATAGGTGATGAAGTAAGTGCAAGGATACTGGTTCTAGCCCCAGGCTCCCCACCTACAGGGGGTCGCTTCACAAGCTGTGAAGCAGGCCTGAAGGTGTCTATCTTTCTCTCTTCTTCTCTATCTAACCCTCCCCTCTCAATTTTTCTCTGTCCTATCAAAAGGAAAAAATAGCCACCAGGAACAATGGATTAATCTCATAGAAAGGTGCAACAGGTAAGGAGATTACCCTTAAATTAAATGTTTATCCCATTAAAGAACTAACTAATGGAAAAAGGAGAGCTTGATTCTGTACATCTTTGCTATACTGTGCCCCTTTTTCTGCCCAACTTACATCCCAAAGACCTCAGTGAACTAAGTCTTGGGTTGTCAGAAAAGTCTTGACATACTTTTGCACAGAAAATCAAAAATACATCATGACTTTTCCAACAATCCAATAATTCAAAGATGATATCTAAGGTCATGTTGTGAGACATTCAGAATTTATGGGCCTCTGTCATGTGTGCAGAAAGTGAACATTTATTAATAAGCTTCTCTTTATTTTTTTTCTTTTATCAGTCTGTCTCAGGCTTAACTATTTGTCCAGTCCTTGAAGGACACAGAGAAATACAGAATGATTTCTTTCCACCGTAACAAATAATTATTTTTAAAATGAAGATGAAGGGAAAACCATTCATACAGATGAGATGGACAGATTTCATTGGCAGAAAGAAGTAGTTGAGAATATACAAAACTATGAAAATACAAAGACAACTTTGACAGGCACAGAATATAGAATGTGGAAGGATGTTTAAAATACACATAAGTATATAGTAGGTGCAATGCATAATATTCCAAATTATCAAATCCAAAATCTGTAACCTGCATCTAATTTTGCAGAAGGATAAAAATGCATCTAAAATAATCTGGAGTGCTGTGAGATTATATATCTCTGTATCTGTTGTTGGTATCTTTTAATTCTGCTTTAAAAAAAAAAAACCTTTGTTTCATTTGGTTTAAATCCCCCTTGCTTAACACTGCATTCTATTTACATAACCACTGTATTCTATTTACATAACCACTGCTCATCACAGACCCCTGCAGGCGTCAACCCGGCTTTGACCTAGCACGTTATGATTGGGCCCTCCTCAATTGCTATCGAACAGGCCATGGCCGGTGCGCCGCTATGTTCCATCGCTGGGGAGCCAGAGATGACCCGAATTGCCCCTGCGGCTACAGACAGACTATGACCCACATAGTCAATGACTGCCACCTCTCCAGATTCAAAGGAGGTCTCGAAACTTTACATCAGGCTCAACCTGATGCTGTTGACTGGCTATGGAAGAAGGGCAAACACTAGAAGAAGAAGACCACTGCCGTCTATTTACATAAATCACTTTCATGGCTGCCAGTTCTTAGCAACATCGCCCCACCAGATATTCCTAGGGATGCGGCATCATCTAAGTTCATTTCCCACGTCTACGCTAGACCGGACCTGCCAATATACGCGGATATCTTCGCCCACCCTGTTCAACACTTGACGTCTCGTCACCCAATCTGGTCCCCTACGCCTACACTGAACTTCTCTGTTCCAGTCTCTTGGAAACAGAGCTGGCAGTCAGCTGAGGTAAAGAACAAACACCTCATCACAGACCCCTGCAAGCGTCAACCCGGCTTTGACCTAGCACGTTATGATTGGGCCCTCCTCAATCGCTATCGAACAGGCCATGGCCGGTGCGCCGCTATGTTCCATCGCTGGGGAGCCAGAGACGACCCGAACTGCCCCTGCGGCTCCAGACAGACTATGACCCACATAGTCAACGACTGCCACCTCTCCAGATTCAAAGGAGGTCTCAAAACTTTACATCAGGCTCAACCTGATGCTGTTGACTGGCTATGGAAGAAGGGCAAACGCTAGAAGAAGAACTTTTACATTTACATAAAGCACCACCTTCCCTCCAGGGCATTGGTGGTTTAGTGGTAGAATTCTCACCTGCTCCACCCCTTTTCCTTATCACACCCTGATCCTCTCCTTGTCACACCCTGATTTTCACCAGTCACTTTTCTCTCCACCCTCACATCCTGTTCACACCCTACTTGGGAAGTATATATAAAGACAACACTGTTCGTTTTAGTTAGTTGTTAGTTTAGCTTAGCTTGGTATAGATTGCGCTGCATCCTGCATGAATAAAGAGATACTGCGTACAGCTCAACCATGAGTCCCTGGTCGTCTGTCTCCCGTCAGTGAAGCTCAGCCCGACAATCTGTGTACGTGTATATGTATATATGTGTATGTGTTTGTGTGGTGTGTATATAATGTTTTGAAGCACGGAAGACAACTGGAGAATTTCTGCATTTACATATGTCATCTGATCTCTTAATACTGTTTTATAGAAATGAGGATCTAGCCAGAGGTCATATTAAAGATACCAAGCATCATGACATTAGTGACTAAAATCATGAATTCTCATCAGGAGATATTGTATTCTTCATAAGAAATAATAGGAATGAATTTCTAGAAATAGAAAGGACTTTCCTCATCATGATAAAAATAAATTTTTGAAATATCCACAACTAAAACTAAATTCAATGGTGAAAAACTGAAAGCTTTTTCTTTGATATCAGGTGCAAGATGGGGCTGTCTTCTTTCATCATATTGTATTGGAAGCTCTATACAGAGCTATTTCACAAGGAAAAAATAAACAAAAAGCATCCATAGTGGAAAGAAAAAATAATCTCTAATCACTGAGGACATGATTCTATTTTTTAAATTCTATTTTTAAAATACTCTAAAGAATTCATAAGAAAGCTACAAAGGTAATAAATTCACTAATGCTGCAAGATACAAAATTAACACACAAATACTAATTGTGACTTTTATACACCTTCAATGAATAATCATAAAAGGAAATCAAGATAACAACTCTATTTACATTAGTGTCTAAAGAATAAAATATGCATAAATAAATTTAACCAAGGTAGTGAAACAGATACATTTAAACTGGAGATATAAACACCTAAACAAATGGAAAAACATCTTGTTGTTCATAAGTAGAAACATTTTCTGTTACAGGGCCAGGTGGTGATACACCTGGTTGAGTGTACATGTTACAATGCACAACGGCCCAGGTTTGAGTCCCCGGTCCCCACCTGCAGGGGGAAAGCTCCACAAGTGGTGAATGAAGCAGGGCTGCAGGTGTCTCTCTGTCTGTCTCCCTCTCTTTCTTCCCCTACCCTCTCAATTTTTGTTTGTCTCTGTTGAATAAAGATAATTTAAAAAAACTTAAAAAAGGAAAACTAAGAGGCCCATGAATAGAAGCTACTACTTCAATTTAATTTGTATCAAAATTCTAATAGCTTTCTTCAAACAAATTGAATAGCTAATTTTCAAATCCTATGTGAAATCCAAAGTGACTCCAAATAGAAGAGTCTTGTCAGAGAAGGACAATGGGAGAAACCACACTTCCCAATTTCACTTCCCAAAACTCACTACAGTTATAGTAATCAAGAACGTATAGTATTGATATCAGGACATACATGTGGACCAATGGCAAAAGACAAGAGGTTTCAGAGAAATCCATATACTGTGACCAACTATTTTTGGCAAAGGTGACTAGTTCATTTAATGTGCCGAGATTAAGCTATCAACATATGTTGCCAGAACAACTGAATTTATTTATACAAAACAAGTTGGAACCCTATCATCCACCATATAAAAAGCTAATTCAAAGGGAATCAACAGTCTAAATATAAAAGCTAAAAGGTCTCTTAGATGAAACCTACAGGTAAATCTCCAAGATGGGTATAGATTAGTAAATATAATGCCCAGTATATCAACAATAAATAATATAGACAAAGTAAACATTTTAAAAAGTAAAATTTTTGTTCATCAAAGGATAAGGATATAAGAAAAAAGGAAAAACCTATAAAGCTGAAGAAACTATTTGTATTGTGCTCAAAATGTGTAAATAACAATTATAAACACAACATGATTAAAATGCATTAATGCGGGGCTGGGCGGTAGAGCCGCAGGTTAAGTGCACATGGCACAAAGCTCAAGGACTAGCATAAGGATCTTGATTCGAGAAATGCATAAATAGGTAATAAGCACAGAAAAAGAGGTTCAGGAACCCTTTAGGGAAATATCCAGTAACCTTAGTCATTTGATAAATTCAAAGTGTATCTACTTCATAAATCAAAACTTCTTCACACTAGCAGGTATATGATGTTAAAAAATAGAAAATGAAACGTGTTATTAAAGATGAAGAGAAATTGAAATACTTCTGTTTTTGTTGATGTGACTATAAATGTTTTTTTTTAAATAAGAGTTTTCTGGTTCCTCAAAAAGTAAAATACAGAATTACCATATGACCCAGTATTTTACTTTGAGGTATATATCCAAATGAATTAAAACTAGAGTCTCACAGGGATGCCTATATGCCAGCGCTAATAATAGCATTATTTTACATTAAAGATGGAAGTAAGCTAACTGTCCACAGATGAGACTGTCAACAAAATTTGGCATATAAACTCCCTAGGATATTTTCATCCATAAAATAATGAAGTTATTATATATACTACAACATTGATAAGCCTAAAAAAATCATTTCTGTATTGATTCAGATACAAATAGATGAATGTTGCTTTGTTAGGGACAGGTTAGGGTCAGAGGTACATACTGGGAGAAAAGTCTCCAGCTTATTTCCTAAACAGGATGTCTACACCTTGTTCAGGATAAAAACAACTACTACAGGATGGATTGTGATATGTCCCTGAGTGAATGAGGTATCCTGGAATGAGGAACTGTTGCCAGCCAACCACAAGGGCCAATAGCAGAAGGAGTTTACTTCCTCCCATTAAAGTCCGCCAACAGCCTGTAAAAGAACTTGGCCCTAGGAAACCAAGGTCACTGTGGCATCCTGTATGTCTCTCCTGCTTTCATCGCTACAAATAAAGTTCAACTTGCCTGACTCACTGATTCTTTGTGATGACTTCCATGATAGATCTGGCACTGAGAAGTCCATTGTGGCTTTCTTAAAGTTGGAACACTATATTTTCTTTTTGAGAATTTAAAAAAAAAAAATATTTCAATTTATTTATTATTGGATAGGGACAGAAATTGAGTGGGGAGGGGGAGACAGAGAGAGAAACACAGAAAGACACCTGCAGCCCTGCTTTACCACTTATGAAGCTTTCCCCCTGCAGGTGGGGACCTGGAGCTTGAACCCATATCCTTGTGCACTGCAATGCATGCACTTAACTGGGCCTACCACTCTCTGGCCTCTAAAATTGGAACTCTGCACCAGACCTAGGAACCAGCTTTCCCTGCAACTGTTTGATACCACTTATATTATATCGAACGTATAAAATAGGGAAATTTATAGAGTACATTGGAGTTGGGGTGTCTGAGGGGTTGTGGAGTTTTTACTTAGGGGATCCAGAATCTCTTCAAGGTAAAAAAAAAAATTTGGATATTGTGACTACTGTGTAACACAATGATTTTTAATATCACTGAATATCAAACACCTCATCACAGCCCCCTGCAAGCGTCAACCCGGCTTTGACCTAGCACGTTATGATTGGGCCCTCCTCAATCGCTATCGAACAGGCCATGGCCCGTGCGCCGCTATGTTCCATCGCTGGGGAGCCAGAGACGACCCGAACTGCCCCTGCGGCTACAGACAGACTATGACCCACATAGTCAACGACTGCCACCTCTCCAGATTCAAAGGAGGTCTCGAAACTTTACATCAGGCTCAACCTGATGCTGTTGACTGGCTATGGAAGAAGGGCAAACGCTAGAAGAAGAACTGAATGTCATTAATGTAATATTCAAAATAGTTAAAGTGGCAAAATATTAATCATTAATATTCAAAAGTCAGTGGCAACTTTTTATGTTTTGTACACTTTATTATAAGATAATAGAAATATGTTGATATATATATATATATATATATATATATATATATAACCTTTTCAGACTTAAGTTATTTCTATTTATAAATCCTGAAACTCTTTATGACCCAGGTAAAGGACCATGCTTAATGCAAAAATAATGCGTTTTGAAAATAACAAGTTTTAAATAATTATTTAAACCTTTGACTGACTTTATTCTTAAAGTGTCTTGTGAGACTAATAGGGGTTTTTGCTTCAGAGAGAAGAAGAGTTTTCTATAAAATCTGGATCAAATGTTTTCTTTTTCTATTTTGGTATTTCCCAGTTAGGCAAACTGCTGGCAACATCTTTGTGCTCTCTTGCTCAGGGGGTGCTATATTGATTGATCTGTACTTGAATTCCACATTTTTTCCTCATATGCTATCTAGTCCTCCTCCTGGCCCCATGTATCTGCTGAGACTTTTGCTTCCTGTGACCTCTCCATTCCCACTTGACATTGCTAACCACTCTAAGATATTTTCACATTTTCTAAAGCACTCTACTCTTCCTGCAGTGAATATAGGAAAATATGCAAGTACATAGCCTCATCACTTTCTGAAAGGCACTGTTCTTTAAAAAAATCATAGGGTAAATTAGTATGAAATCATAGGCTAAATTATATAAATTAGTATGTAGTATCAATCACTCTTTTCAGTAAAAAGGTGGCTGCATCTGCTTCCTAGAGAATCATAATTACTTAGCTCTTCCAAGGGCGTTCTATTCCGTACATCTTTTCTTAATTTATTTACTTTATTTGATAGGACAGCAATAAATTTATAGGGAGGAGAATAAAGAGCATGAGAGACACCTGCCATACTGCTTTACCACTCTTGAAGCTTCCCCATGCAGGTGGGGGCCTAGGGTTTGAACCTAGTTCCTTGTGCACTGTAGTGTGTGTCCTTATCAAAGTCTGCCACCACCTGGCCCCTAATGAACTCTTTTCACTCTTTATAATGAACCCCTTACATCAGTTGATCTAATTTTCACTGTGTCTTAAAGTATCCTTCTTGAAATGCTTGGAGGTAGGGAGTTGAGACAAAAAAAAAAAATCAGAATGCAAGTAAGTTAACAAAAACTCAAAATGCAAGGAAGCTAATATTGAAATGTATCCTTCATATCACAGACATGTGTTTCCTATAAGTTATGGAACATTCCATATTTATTGAGTCTTCTTCAGTAATAAACAAACAAACAAACAAAAAACATTACATTAATTTAGACCCACTCAAGGAACTAAAAGGCATGAATGCTTATGTTCATGTTTATCCCCAGTGCCACAGTGGGTGAGGGAGGGATGTGAGAAAATGAATATAGAAAGACATTAACATGGGAGTCCAGCTGTAGCACAGCCGGTTAAGTGCACATGGCACAAAGTGCAAGGACCAGGGTAAGGATCCCAGTTGAAGCAGGTCTGCAGGTGTCTCTTTCTCTCCCCCTTTTGTCTTCCCCTCCTCTTTCCATTTCTCTCTGTCCTATCTAAAGATGATGACATCAACAACAACAACAAAAAGGGGACAACAAAATGTTGCCACACTATAAGCTGTCTCCAAAACTTTGTGAAAAATCATCCACCAGTGCCAGCTTTCAGCCCAGTCACAATCGCCTTCATGATCAATGAAATGTAGCTCATGTTTTAGCAGACATACATCTTAGTGGAAGTAGACAAAAAAAAAAAAGAAAGAAAAGAAAAGAAAAGAAAAGTTAAAGAAAGGAAGAAAGAAGGAAAATAGGATGTAATCTCTCAGACAATGACAAGTTAAGTTAAAGAGGATACATGTGAAACCGAGTTCTCTCCTACATACCAACTTGGGTAGAAGGGTAAATGTGGATGACAAAACTAGAAAAAAAAGGAAAAAAGAAAGGATGTTTAACTATACTAACCTTTGTTAACTTGATAACATCTAAACTAGAGAAGTTGATTTAAGGTATCTTAAAGTAGCAAATTTAATACATATGACCTAGCAGAGATGAATATCCAGGAATAGAATTGTATGAGAAAATTACAAGACAGTTACAGAGAAGAAATGAAGTGTGTTTTTCAACCCTGGCGATCAATGGGGTGACAGATATCGCAGTCAGATCGCCCTCAAATCCAATTCTTCTTCTAGCGTTTGCCCTTCTTCCGTAGCCAGTCAACAGCGTCAGGTTGAGCTTGATGTAAAGTTTCGAGACCTCCTTTGAATCTGGAGAGGTGGCAGTCCTTGACTATGTGGGTCATAGTCTGTCTGGAGCCGCAGGGGCAGTTCGGGTCGTCTCTGGCTCCCCAGCGATGGAACATAGCGGCGCACCGACCATGGCCTGTTCGATAGCAATTGAGGAGGGCCCAATCATAACGTGCTAGGTCAAAGCCGGGTTGACGCTTGCAGGGGACTGTGATGAGGTGTTTGTTCTTTACCTCAGCTGACTGCCAACTCTGTTTCCAAGAGTCTGGAACAGAGAAGTTCAGTGTAGGCGTAGGAGACCAGATTGGATGACGAGACGTCAAACGTTGGACAGGGTGGACTCGAAGAGCAGGACCAACAGCTTGAAAGCTGTCAGGAGCTTGTTGCTGGCTTTGAAAGTGACTGGGATCCATGTGAATTCAGTCGGCTAGGAAGGATCGTCAGTTTCCCCAATGAATGGGTACTCACGGGATGCACCACAGGAAGGTCGATCCAATGCATCCCTCACATCCAATGAAGTGTGTTTTCAAAGCCTCTGTTTTAGTGTATAAAATTTTCTCCTCATTGTAGTTCCCACATGAATTTCATCAGAAATCTCAAAGGTATCATGTCCTTGTAAGTAACCTTTAGTGGATAGTTAAAAGGTACATTTTAAAACATATATTTATTTTATTCCCTTTTGTTGCCCTTGTTGTTTTTATTGTTGTAGTTATCACTGCTATTGTTGTTGTTGGATAGGACAGAGAGAAATGGAGAGAGGAGGGGGAAGACAGAGAGGGGGAGAGAAAGATAGACTCCTGCAGACCTGCTTCATCGCTTGTGAAGCGATTTCCCTGCAGGTGGGGAGCCGGGGCTCGAACCGGGATCCTGAGGCCAGTTCTTGCGCTTTGCGCCACCTGTGTTTAACCTGCTGCGCTACAGCCTGACTCCCTAAAAGTTACATTTAAAAAATAATAATACTACAGAGTCTAAAACTCTTCCCTGGGAATGATGCCAGTTCATTAACTAACCACGTATAACATCCACATGTTTTCTAGAACTTGATATAAGTTCCTTTAAAGAAATAGTTATCTATGAATTTGGCATTATGACTACTACTAAGTAGCTACAACTAGAGCCCTAAAAAACTACCGGGAGACCTATTTGTTGATCCCATTGGATCTATAAACCTGTGTTAGCAAAAGTACTGTTTTAAGTATTTTTGTTGCCCTTGTTGTAGTTATTGTTGTTATTGATGTCATTGTTGTTGGGTAGGACAGAGAGAAATGGAGAGAGGAGAGGAAGACAGAGAGGGGGAGAGAAAGACAGATACCTACAGACCTGCTTCACCACCTGTAAAGCCACCCCCCTGCAGGTGGGGAGCTGGGGGCTCGAACCAGGATCCTTATACCCACCCGTCCTTGCGCTTAGCACCACCTGTGCTTAACTTGCTGCACTACCGCTCGACTCCCTAGCAAAAGTACTGTTTAAATTTTTTGTTTAGTAGCCAAAATGTAAAGATTCAATAATCTCTCACAACATTTAGATTGGTTTCTCATTTTAATAGAAATAAAAGTAAAAGCTGAGCATTTATTACTTCAAAGCAGCACAGTGGATTTTACAATTTCTCCTTTAGTTGTCACGAGAAATACTAAGTTCTCAACTCTCCACTAGTCTCTATTGTATTAGGCTCGATATCTCCATTTATTTATATTTTTTCCTCTGGTCCTTATAAGTATATATATATATCTATTAACCATTGATATAGACCTTAGTTGATTGATAGAGTTGATTGATACAGTCTTAGTGTACCCCTGTATAATTTTTAGTCAAGTTCTGACTATAAATCAAAAGCCTATACTAAATGTCATGGCATCTACTTTTTCAGATTTCTGAGAGAGTTTTATTTTAAGTCATATTCCCGTAACCTCATTTATGACAGGTGCTTTAGTAGCAGCTTAATATTCAGAAGTACTCAGCCTTGGGTGAGGATACTGTTTAGCACTCTTGACCTATTTGAGAATGGCTGACATTTTCTTACTATCAAAAGTGTCACATTTTTTTCCCGACTTTTAAAATGTGTATAAAAAAACAACTGCCACTTCATAATTTCATGAGTGAGATTGTTATACTTACCAAATTTAATGGGTTAGAATAAATTTTCTGATAAGAAGTATTCTATTTTGGACTACAATATTATCAAAGTGTATTTATAGTGAAGTTCTTTTGACTGCATAATCACCGGCTTTATGTAGTCTCTTTGATTCCTCAATTGCATTTTCAAAAGCTACAATAAATGGATATCTAACCAGCCCACATCCATTTTTACTTCAGGTCTTCCAACAGGTAAGGCAAAAAGAATCAATTCTGAAGTTTTTTTTTTTCCATTTCATTTGGAGGTTAATGGATTACAGCACAATTACCTACACATCGACTCAGTTTCCCAGCTCTGCATCATGGGTATCTGCCCTATTCTCTCCCCAACCTAGGACCCCAACTTCACCTCCAAGCAGTCCTCTGGAAGTTCTTTTAACTTCCTTTGTGCTTGTATTTTCAGTATTACCCAGGTGGGGAAAGTTTAAATATAACCTCTGCTCCTGTCTCCTCTTCATCTTCAAGAATTCCAACAATTCTTATGTTATTATTATTTTTGATGGAGTCTGCTATTTCACCCAGAATTGACTTATTATTTTTTCATGAGTCATCCTTCTCCAACACCCTTGCACTCACAGAGTGTGATGTTTTTATCTTCTAGCCCTGCTACTCTGTCCTCTCACTGAATTATTCTATTTACCTCTAATATTATCCCTAACTCCCTCAAGAGCCTCCTTGACTTCATAAATTTCCATTCAAAAAATTTTCTTTCGAATTTTGTAGTTCTTTAGTGAAGTGTTCCTTAAGATCATGAGTTTGCATTTTAAAATTTTATTTATTTTTTATTTTCCTTTTGTTTTGTTTCCCTTGTTTTTATCATTGTTGTGGTTATTATTATTGTTGTTATTGATGTTGTTGTTATTGATGTTGTTGGATAGGACAGAGAGAAATGGAGAAAGAAGGGGGAGACAGAGAGGGGGAGAGAAAGATAGACACCTGCAGACCTGCTTCACAGCTTGTGAAGTGACCCCCCTGCGGAGTCCTCACCATGTGCTTTTAACCCGCTGTGCTACAACCTGACCCCCAAGTTTGCATTTTTATGTTATGGTTGGAGTCCTTAATTGCCTTAATAATACGTTTTTAATTTTTTTTATTGTATTTATTGGATAGAGACAGCCAGAAATGGAGAGGGAATAGGATGGGAGAGAGGGAGAGAAACAAAAAAAACACCTGCAGCACTGTTTCACCACTCACGGAGCTTTCCCCTCACAGGTGGGGGTCAGGGGCTTGAACCTGGGTACATGAAACATGTTTGCTCCACCAGGTGTGCCACAAACTGGCCCCAATAAGAAGTTTTCTGAAGACAAACTGACAATGTGTCCAATTCTTTTTGAGCTTCTATAAGGTGATATCTACTGTATGGCCAGTAGGTGGTGCTGTGTCTTTTTTTAATGTCCAGTGGAGTGGGGAGGGAACAAAGAATGGGAGTGCCTTTTGTCTCCATTTGTGTGGACTTTTTATGTCCTTGTACAGAGAGGGTCTTTTGGTTTATGTCTTTTGCCATTTTGGACTAATGCAGAGACCCTCAGAAACCTGTCCCTCAAGCTTTTAGTCTACTTTTACTTTTGCACATAATAAAGCACAAATTTAGAAACTGCACGCCTATCACATGTATTCTCTTGAAATTCTGTTCAACAGAAACTATATCAAACCCAAGAAGGGAATCTTACCACCCCTAGAAACCCTTCTACAAAACCAATGGGATGCCATCAAATTGATTTTTTTCTGCTCAGCAAGAGAACCATCACCAATACAGAAATATATTCTAAAGAATGAGAGATCTTTACATTTCATATATCAGAAAAAGGGCTAATGACCAAATACACTTATAAAAAAAAAACTCACTAAACTGAATATAAAAGTAAACAGGGGCCCGGGTAATGGCGCACCTGGTTGAGTACACATGCTACAGTGCACAAGGACCCGGGTTTGAGCCCCCGGTCCCCACCTACAGGGGGAAAGCATGTTGAGTGGTACAGCCAGTCTGCAGGTGTCTCTCTGTCTCTCTCCCTTTCCAGCTTCCCTATGAATTTCTGGCTGTTTATATCCAATAAAGATAATAAAAAAAAAGTAAACAAAAAAAAAAACCTTCATTAAAAAATGGGGCAAAGGGACTTCTGGGGACATGGCCAAAGAAAAACAATAACATTTAAAGAAGAAAGACACAGAACCTCATGACACAACCTACAAAGTTTGAAGATCAGGTGAGCACAATATAGAGGGCGAGGCTATCCGAGGGGCAAAAGTGACTCAAATCCCAGGTGATAACAGCAGCTGGGGAAAAAACAGCCAGAGCTCCCCACACACTGCTGTAGCAGGCAAGTGGGAGTGTGAAGACCAAGAATGCTGAACAAAGCAGACAGAGACAAGGGTAGTCTGAAAAAAGTCAGAGCTTGGTCCCAAAGTGCAAGCAGAAATACCTACACCAACCATCTGGATATGGAATTGGGGAAAATGGTAAGAAACAAAGGGTCCCATACTGCATTATGCACTCTTCCCAGTGGGCTCATCCTAACCAGAACTGAATAACAGGGAAAATTCTGCCCCCTGCACCACCACCACTACAGTATCCATAAGCAATACAACCACAGCACCACCTTCCAGTTGTACATTAACAACACACAACCAAACCATGGAAATACATCATATACATGCCTGCATTTGAATTCAGGAAACTAATCATTAAAACATTAAAGACACCAGCAATAACATATAAATGTAAATTAAGGAAACCAGATAGGTCTTCATGAAAGAGTTAAGAACTTCACAAAAATAACTCTGAAAGGAAATACTGGAAATAACAAAAAAGACTCAATAGGATGAAGGCTAATTTAAGGGGCCTTACATCCAGAGTAAACCAACTGGAGGGCAGAATAATCGGGCAGGGGGAAAAAACCACCACACTCTCAGAGTGCAGAGCAGCTAAAGAGGAAAGGTTTACAAAAAAAATAAGCAACTCTATATGGAATAGTAGACTTCATCAGAAAAAAAATAAATAATTGGGGTAACTGAGGAGAAAAAGAAAGAGAAGCTGAAAACATATTTTAAGACATTGTTGTAGAAAACTTTCCTCACCTGGGCTAGGGTCAAAAGATAGGTGTAGGGGGGTTGGGCGGTGGCGCAGTGGGTTAAGCGCATGTGGCGTAAAGCGCAAAGACCGGTGAAAGGATCTCGGTTCGAGCCCCCGGCTCCCCACCTGCAGGGGAGTCGCTTCACGGGCGGTGAAGCAGGTCTGCAGGTGTCTGTCTTTCTCTCCCCCTCTCTGTCTTCCCCTCCTCTCTCCATTTCTCTTTGTCCTATCCAACAACGAACAACATCAACAATGACAATAATAATAACCACAACGAGGCTACAACAACAAGGGCAACAAAAGGGGGAACAATGGCCTCCAGGAGCGGTGTATTCATGGTGCAGGCACCGAGCCCAGCAATAACCCTGGAGGGAAAAAAAAATATATATATATATACTCTTATTTACAACGATAAAAAAAAAGTGTAGAAGCTGTATGGAAGCCAAAACTACTCAACCCTAAATAGCTATCACCTGGAATCTTAATAGTCACACTGTTCAAATGCAAGGTAGGAAAAAACATTGCAGGCTGCAAGGGGAAGGAAGAAACTGACATACAGATACAGAATCATCAGACTCTCACCTCCCCAGATTTCTCAACACAAACCATAGAAGCAAGGAGGGAGTGTAATGACACTTTTACAATATTAAAATGCAAAAACTACCAGCCACATGTAAACTACCCGCCAAACAATCCTTTCAATATGACGAAGAAACCAAACGCTTTCTAAATATAGAAAAACTGAAGGAATTCACCACCACCAAGCCCATCTTTCAAGAACTACTGAAAGGAGTCCTACAGGAAAAGAAGTATAGGAGGTCTAACTCCAAATGAGATAATCTGAGGTAGAATAGAAATGGAAACTCAAACAACAGCAACAAAAGGAACAAACATATGGGAAAAAAGGAGAGAGTGGTATGATCAATGCTGGTGAACCAAGGCCACCTACCAAAAACCTAGACATCAAAAGAGAAACTCTTAAATCTTAATATTTGTCTCATCTTCGCTGGAAGCAGAAGGGAAAGTGTTGGGTGAGATGAGTCAGGAAGAAAGCAATGAACACAGGATAACTCCACATGTAGCTGGAACTCAGGAAGACTTATGTGTGTGTGTGTGTGTGTGTGGGGGGGGGAGGAGATGCAATACTGCACCAAAGCAAAAGACTCTGGGGAGGGAAGGGAATAAGGGGATAGGAAGTCTAGTGAGAGAAGGGATTTGTAGTCCATGACAGAGAAGTAAGAATATGTAGCATACATCTGCTACACAAAGCTCAGTAACCATACACATGCATTAACAAAGGTACTATAATTCATTATCCCACTGAAAATATAGGGTGAGGGCATGGACAGAATCTTCACTAAGGAAGAGACCCAGAGGTTCAACAGCCATGGAAAAATATTCTATCATCTTCTCTGATAAAATCACTGTTTACCAGAGAAATGTCTGTATGACAATGAGACACGACTTCACTGTGACAATGTCATACATTGGAAAAGACAGATATAGTGGAGGAGCACCTAGGATAAAGGTGAGAATGTTTTGCAAAATATATATATGAGGCACATGTATCAACAACTGTATTTACTGTAAACCATTAATCCCCCCAAGTGAAAAAATGGAAATAGAAGCAAAAATAAATAAGAGAAACAGAAACAAATTTTGGTGAGGATGTGAGGGGAAGGGGACACCTCACTTCTGCACTACTGGTAGGAATGTAACTTGGTCTGGCCATTTAGATTAACAGGAGAACTCTCAGAACACTAGTAATGAACTAACCCTATGATCCAGCAATTTTTCTCCTGGAGATTTACCCAAGGAAAACAAAAACACATACAAAGTGTACACCTATGTGCATAGCAGCAAGATTTTCAATAGTCAAAACTTAGGAGCAACCCAGATGCTCAATGAAAGATAAGTGGGCAGTAAACTTGTGGTAAAAATACACAATGGAATACTTCTCAGCTGTTAAAAATGATGATGACATCTTGTTTACCTCATCTTGGCTCAAACTTGAAGTCATTGTGTTAAGTGAAATAAGCCAAAATAGAAGGGTAAATACCAGATGATCTCACTTATAGTGTAACCTAAAGAACATGTACACAGAGGAAAAACACTAAGTGAAATATGGCTTGGGTTGGGTGTATTGTACCGAAGCAAAAAACTCTCAGAAAGGGAAGGAAGTGGTGAGAGTCTTGTCATCCTGGTACAAAATGATAGAAAAGAACCTAAGATGTGAGGATGTTATACTAAGACCTTTCATTATGAGATGGGAAATTGTACTCCTGTGTCAATAACTGCGCTGTAAACCATTAACCCCTCAACAAAAGTGATATAAAATAAACTAAAAAAGAAATCATAGGGATTCTCTCAGTTGACTGACTCATTCAGAAGAAACAAGTAACTGATGAATATCTTCCCTGGAAATTAATGTCAATATTTCCAGACTTTAAGGGTTATTTAACTAACTTACTAAATTCTTAGCATCCTAGAATAGTAATAGTCACCTAAACCTAGGTTCCTTTCCCAAACTTAACTTTCATGGTAGCTACTTATCTATTTCATTCTTTGTTAAATGTGCAATGGTCTCATCAGCTTGGACACATCTTAATATCCTTTCCTCCATTCTTCATGTCATGCTGCATCCTTCCAAACCCTCAATGCCCTGTCATCAATTTTGCTAGACCACACTAACAGGACAACTGGTATATTTTGCTTACTATAGTATCCATCATAGTATTACTATTCATAGATCCTATCTTCTGTAATTGCACTTGAACCAAAGACAACTAACTACAGCATTTGATAATCAGTATAAAAAGTTTTAATACAGGGAGTCAGGCGGTAGCACAGCGGATTAAGTGCATGTGGCACAAAGCACAAGGACTGGCATAAGGATCCTGGTTTGAGCCCCCGGCTCCCCACCTACAGGGGAGTTGCTTCACAAGCGGTAAAGCACGTCTGAAGGTGTCTTATCTTTATCTCCCCCTCTCTGTCTTCCCCTCCTCTCTCCATTTCTCTCTGTCCTATCCAACTGCAATGACATCAATATCAACAATAAAAACAACAAGGGCAACAAAAAGGAAAATAAATAAATATTAAAATTCTTTTAATACAGACACACATACACATTAAAAAAAAAGCAGATGGTAAGCACTACATGGCAAGTAATTAGATCATACTGTAAGAGAGTAGAGTTTAAGATAAGAAAAAATTAGAAAAAAAGGTGAAAGGATCAAACACTGGCAAACCTAGTAGAGTGTACATGTTACAGTATACAGGCACCTGGGTTCAAGCCTCCCCATTCCCAATCTCCACCTGTGGGGTGGGAAGCTTCACAGCAAGGAAGCAGTGTTGTAGATGTCTCTGTCTCCTTTTCTATCTCCACCTCCTTTGTCCTCTCAAATAAATAAGAGAAATAATAAAAAGGAATAAAATGACTGCCAGGAGCCCCCACAATAACCCTGATGGAAAAAAAAGGGACACATTGTTTTTTGTCCTTTATTATTTTTCAGTTTTTTATTTTAATCAAAACACTGTTTAGCTACGGCTTTTGGTAATGTTGGGGCTTGGAACTGAACCTCTCACAGGCAAATTGTGGTATATCTAGAATTTTTTTTTTAATTTTAAAGCTAGATACTAGAATAAAAAAGTGAGTTTGTTAGAGGAGTCTCAAGAGGAAAGGAATATATGGACACAAGTTAGGCATTGTAATTATTTCTAACTAAGTTTAGTAACTAAAAAAAGCTACCATAATGGACTGCTTTGACATTCAGAGGTAACATGAGTGGGTTTCCACCCTTACAACTAAATGAATCTGGCTAAACTATAAAATGAAAATTTCTGGCGATATAATGTGGTGAAGTGGCCAATGAGCAGCTATCCCTCCCACTTCTTTTTTTTTTATTTTATTTAAGAAAGGATAAATTAACAAAACCATAGGGTAGGAGGGGTACAACTCCACACAATTCCCACCACCCAATCTCCATATCCCACCCCCTCCCCTGATAGCTTTCCCATTCTCTAGCCCTCTGGGAGCATGGACCCAGGGTCATTGTGGGTTGCAGAAGGTGGAAGGTCTGGCTTCTGTAATTGCTTCCCCGCTGAACATGGGCATTGACTGGTCAGTCCATACTCCCAGTCGGCCTCTCTCTTTCCCTAGTAGGGTGGGTCTCTGGGGAAGCGGAGCTCCAGGACATATTGGTGGGGTCTTCAGTCCAGGGAAGCCTGGCCGGCATCCTGATGACATCTAGAACCTGATGACTGAAAAGAGAGTTAACATACAAAGCCAAACAAATTGTTGAGCAATCATGGACCCAAAGCTTGGAGAGAAGTGTTAAGGGGATACTCACTGCAAACTCTAGTGTACTTCTGCTTTCAGGTATATATTTTGCAGTAGTTTATGGATACGTGTGAATATATGCTCTCTCTCACAGAAACTGGTGTATGTCTAGGTTTTGGGACTTTGTTAGAAAGTGAACCACCTGAGATGGAATTAGAGTATACTATGAAAGGAAAGGTCTCACCCGAGTAATGAAGCTGAAGGGTTGTCATTCCACACGTGAAGTCTCTGGATACAGTCTGAGGTGAAGCATGTTGAGGTGTCAATCGTTGCTTTGGTTAGGTTGTGATCGGCGGATGCAATATTATTTGGTTTGGATTGGGAGATGCATACGGGAAAGTGGGCCCTATCCAAGGGTTCCAGGACCGGGGGAAGTAGGGGCTCTATAGTGGAGATGTGAGGTTCCTGCTGTCTTAGGGTTCCAAAAGACAATCGATAGTTAATGTTATCATCACATTATTTGGTAATTGGGTTAACTTTGAAAAGTCCTTTTGTTAGGGTTTGCTGTACAGTACCCAGTATCTTGTATATAGCTGTGCTATTGGTTGCTTCTGATCTACTTGGTCTAGGATTTTAAGAGAGTTCACCTATCAAATACACAGCCTATATATTAAAAAGATTCAGTCTGTGTTTTAAAAAACTTCGAGACATCCCTCGCACTTCTGTGTTGATCTGTGTAGTGCACTAACTGATAACTGAGCTGACCATTTATAGTTGAAGGAGCATATTACACTGAATGTGTAACGTTCTCAAGGATCTTGTAGTTCACGTTTTAGAGAGTGCCATGAGAATGAGGCATGAACTGGTGAAGAAAGGATTCACTTGCCGAAATATGTTGCCTGCTGGAGGCAGATAAGAAAAGGCACAGATAGCTTCTGACTGTTCTGGAAACATTTCCTGCTTGTAGGCAAATTCTGAAATAATTAAAAACTCGGGCCAGAAATACATTATGCACATTACTGGAATCAAATAAATTCCCTCTTCAACTGCACTGGTTAAAGTATAATTTCTAGGAAGTTGAAATTTGATATCTTGGTAGAGATTTGTACGAAAGGTTAGATGCCCGCTAGAGCTCTAGTCCTTTTGGAACCTATCGGTACACATGCACCTTGAGTGCTAGCAGAGAGGAGGAGGAGCACAATGCAGAAGAGCACACTGTCCGGAAATTGCAGATACATCCAGGTTTATCAGTTAGGTTCTCAGGCTGGAATATACTGAAAGACAAAAATCAATAGTTAAGTTAAAAGAAATTCTGTGTCTCCAAATACTAGTGTTAAGAACCCTGAGTATTTGACTACCATGATTAGAAAGCTAGGGGTTTGTTTGTTTGCTTTTGTTTTGTTTTGTTTTGTCTCTGAGCAACACAAAATTTGCTGGCCTAAAGCTCTAGCCTGTTTCACCACAGTTATGCTTTACTGGTCAAATGTGCACAGTTAGGAGAAGCACAGTTCCTAAATCAAAAGAGCGACTCAAATCCTTATCTGTATCTTTGTTTAAATTTTTTTATTTATAAAAAGGAAACACTGACTAAACCATAGGATAAGAGGGATACAACTCCACATAATTTCCACCACCAGAATTCTGTATTCCATCCCCTCCCCTGATAGCTTTCCTATTCTTTAGCGCTCTGGGAGTATGGACCCAAGGTCATTGTGGGATGCAGAAGGTGGAAGGTCTGGCTTCTGTAATTGCTTCCCTGCTGAACATGGGCATTCACAGGTCAAACCATACTCCCAGCCTGTCTCTCTCTTTCCCTAGTAGTGAAGGGCTCTGTGGAAGCAGAGCTCCAGGACATATTGGTGTGGTTGTCTATCTAGGGAAGTGTGGTTGGCATCATGCTAGCATCTGGAACCTGGTGGGTGAAAAGATAGTTAACATACAAAGCCAAACAAATTGTTGACCAATCATGGACCTAAGGGCTGGAATAGTGCAGATGAAGAGTTGGGGGGGGGGGTCCTCCATTTTATAGAAAACTAGTAGGCATATTTTAGTTATATTCCCAAGGGCCTGTGGCTATACTAGCTTTTTTTTTTTTTCTTTTTTTCCCCTGAGCCTGAAATATGGTATGTAGGTGGATCCAAGTTATTGTCTGGGGAGATGATGTCATGGTTGGAAAAAGGAACTGAAAGATGGATCAGGGAAGAGAGTAGCTTACTAATCTGGGAAAGGGGTATAAATATTGTTGACTGTAAACCCCATTGATTTGATGTGATCTGGGGCCCATATTCAGCTTAGGAATTAAGTGACCTCTGCATCCCTGTAGATCTGAGCTCACATTCTGTGGTCATGAGTAGGAACGTTCCAAGCTGCCCCAATATCAGGACCCATCTTCCTCAGGTGTAGCATAGAGTATGTTGTCCATCCTCCCTTCGGAAGATGGAACATTCTCTACCATTGTTGATCCAAGTTGAGGGCAAGGTCCTATCAGGCCCACAAAGGGGTCTATTTTGTTGTTCCTGATAGAAATGACTGGTAACAATGGAGAGAGGAATTTATTCGAGGTCTAGGCCCATCATGTATGTTTGGGAATTTCAGGATGCCTCAAGTAGGGCCCCAGCTAATGGCGTGGCCTGATAGTGATTAAAGAGTCATCATTAAAGTATGCCAGTCTCATGCCCTTATTCAGCTTTTGCAGTCCTTGCTTTGATAAGGTTAGCTTTGGAGTGAGTGAGAGAACTGTAATAGGAAGTAGGTGAGGAGGGTATCTAAGCCTCAGTAGACACTATTTCATTAGGAACTTTATACTGTCTCACTGCAGACTATTGTGTATTTTTGCTTTCAGGTATATATTTTGCCCTAATTTATGGATACATGTGGACATATGCTCTATCTTATGGGACCGGGTCTATATCTAGGCTTTGGGACTTTGTTAGGAAGTGAACCTCCTGGAATGGAATTAGAGAATACCGTGAAAGGAAAGGTCTCACCAGAGTAATGAGGGTGAAGGGTTGACATTCCATGCCTGATGTCTCTGGACACAGTCTGAAGTGAAGCATGCTGAGGTGTTACTCCTTGCATTGGGATTGGCGGATGCAATATCATTTGGTATGAAGTGAGAGAAGCATGCAGGAAAGTGAGCCCCACCCTAGAGGTTCCAGGACTAGGGGAAATATAGGCTCTATAGAGGAAGTGGGAGGTTCCTGCTGTCTTACGGTTTAAGAAGACAATAGATATTATTGCTATAATCACATTATTTGGCATTTGGGTTAACTTTGAAATATCCCTTTGTTAGTATTTGCTGTATCATACACATCACCATAATTTATGTCCTTTGACATTATTTGCATATATCTGTGCCACTGGTTGCTTCTATTTTCCCTGGTCTAAGCTTTTAAGAGAGTCAACATATCAAAGACTCAGCCTAATGTATTAAAAAGACTCAGTCTGTACTTTAAAAAGTTTGAGACATACAATCAAATTTCCCCCTCTCATATTAATTCAACAGTGATTTATATGACTACAAATTAATAGGAGTGTACATAAATACCATTCCGTCCAGCAAAAGACTGTTGTATGTATGTAGATGTCAGAAACAGAAATATTAAACAGACATTGGAAAATAAGAAAACACAAAGCAAAACTTCACATCCAGTGACTCAACCACTCACCCAGGCCCTTCAGCTGTGCCAAGGGAAGGTTCCTTAGCTCCTATTGATAATAAAGAAAACCTGCAACCACCCACTTCCTGGCTCCCGTAACATCTTTCATGTGTTTTCGCTTAGCCACCTCACTCTTGACCTCTTTCTTCCCTTTCTACGACTTATCTCCACAAGCATCACACCATAATTACATACCCCACTTTCACGTAACCTGCATGCCCACAGGATAGAACAAGACAGGTAGAAATCGCCCATCCCCTTCACCTATGAAGCCCCTAAATTTTCCCTACGCTCTCCCTGCACCTCCAGATGCACACACTCCGCACCCTGACACCCAACTAACTCCATAGTCTTCTTCCAACACCAATCCTCGACATCCCTTTCTACCACAAAGGACGTAACACAGCAATTCCCCTTCAACTCTTCTTCTCTCCTATCAACTACACACATGCATCACATACACACATCTCAGTCAACTAAACAGAAGAAAGGAAGAGAGAACCCTTGTCTCTTCTGACACCAACAACATTAATGGCACTCCCTTCATAGTCTTGAGAAGAAATACTCCATACAAATAGCCAGGTGATACTGGCAGAAGCATGCATATATATATATGGAGAGAGCGAGAGATCTCAACTAAAAGATAGCTATTGTCCCTATGGCAGCCTCTATTATAATTGCCAAACAAGGAACATGCAGGAGGACTTAAGGTTGACTTAGTGGCCCTATTGGGGAATAGTTGTATGAGCCACCCAGAAAAGGAGCCAAGGAATCGTCTTCGAAAGGGGTGAAACATGGAGGAGTCCTGGTGTCTGACACAGTGAAAAGTTACCCGGGAGCACACACAGCCTCTAGCAGACAAGTGCTTGTGAGGGGCAGTGGGGGGTGGTAGCCTCTCTGTTGTGCACTTGGCAAAGCAGAACACAGGCCTGAGATAAAAGTATTTTATCTAATACTCAAGGCAGAGTTTCAAAAATATTGAATGGTTTAACATAATAGCTCACCTAGATAGCAGGCCTGCCTTGCTGTGAGTACTATGTTGTACCCACCCCACTAGAACATTAACGGAAAATTTGATACCATTCTCTCTCTCTCTCTCTCTCTCTCTTTCTATCTGAAAACCACAGCCCTTACTGAAGTGAAACCCTGGTGATAATAATAATAATAATAATAATAATAATAATAATAAACACTATTTTGAATTCATTTATAAAAATCACAAAATGATAAATTTCCAAATATCATCATCATTTCTCCCTGTCCCCCAAATTCTTCAATTTTATCTGAACTTTGAAATGCAACTTGGAGAAACAAATAGCTTATCCAAGGAAGATGTTTCCAAGGATGCAGTCTTGGGGCCCTGGAGTCATCAGCAACTAATAGTAATAATCACAATTTAAAATACATCCTTAATCACTTAAAAATTAGGTCCCAGGGGCCAGGTGGTGGTGTACTTGGTTGAGCTCGCAAGGACCCAGATTCAAGCTCCTCCTGGTTCCCACCTGCAGGGGAAAAGCTTTGTGAGTGGTGAAGCAGAACTACAGGTATCTCTCTCTGTCTCTACCTCCTCCTTCCTCTCAATTTCTGCCTGTCTCAAATAAATAATGATAATAAAGATTAATAAAAAGTCATAATCTGAATGCCTGTGTTTAGCTGTGCTCTTGAAATGCAATCCATTCTTGCCGTGCATTAGTTCTTAGGGGCTAGTAAGAGAAAACTATCCAGAAAAAGGTTACAAACTTGAGACTCATTTGACTCATTTTTGTCATGGAGACAATAAAATGATGCTAAAATATATTTTCAAAACACAAGCATTCATTATTTTTTTTTCAAATGGAGAAACCCAGGAGAGGAGAATGTAGATCACAGCAAACTGCTTAGCATGAACTGAGCATGATCATATCAGAAGAACCAGGCTCAGAGTATTTTTTCTCCAAAACTCAAAAATTCCACAGCACACCCCCAACTGCACACATTATCACACATAAAGGCCTGGGTTCAAGTCCCTGGTCCTCTTGTTCCGAGGGGTAAAACTTCACAAGCAATAAAGCTGTGCTGCAGGTGTCTCTCTTTCTTTATAGGAGATAATTGCTGTTCAGTATACTTAAAGTGCTTTGTGATAATTTAATCATTGGGATATGTCTCAGTTCACCTATTTCAAGTACTGATAAGAAAACAACACAAATAGTTCAATCAGGAAAGATGGTGACCTGAATATGTAGAAAATAATTTAAGGAAAATGAGAATACTTATTATGCAAAAGAAAAATGATATCCTATGGGAGGTTCTACAGTACAGAAAAGAAAATCCATTTCACATACACTATCAGAGTTACACACACACACACAAAATGTTATAGGAAGGGTGTTTCAGTGAGGAACTGAATGTAAACATTTTTCTGAAAACCATAAAGGTTATCTAAAAATACCATTATTTTGTGAATTCAAACAAAAGCTTACTTGGTATTTCTGCAATGGATAGAAGGTTGAAATATATAATTTCTATGATCCTCCCAGTGATTAGTAGAATTGGTATATTTTTGATGGGTTATAAATGTATAAATGACTCTGAAATGGGTAAGTGTGATGACTGTATATTTAATGAAGCGAGAAAATATGATCCACCCATGCTTAGAAGGGTCAGGTGCGGCCATTCAGGCAGAAATTGGTAGCATCTGTTGCCAGTTCAGAATTTCACAAGAACTGAATATTATCATGCAGATGACACATTAAATGAACGTGCAATGCTCACTGGTTAAAGTGATGAGAACTGTTATATATCAAATTTCTCCCCTCTGTTAGACCACAAAATACAGTGGATGATCAGTTGGTCATTAAGCTACTCTTAATGAAATTCTAAAATTTTGCATGAAGAGAAACCAAAACTGTGTAATTTATTTACATACATAAACACACACACACATATATATACATATATATATATATATATACACATATATATGGAGGATGAAAGGTTTATAAGCATAATAACTTGTGGCACATTAGTGTATATAACTGTCAATAAAATTCAAAACAGATAATTCCTAATATTTCCTAATCAAAATCAGAATATTTTATAAATGTTTTCCAAGTGTGATTTGAACAACACTAGTTTACATTAATTTGTACTATAGCATAAAAATCTATGGTAATATGGTGTTATGTTAGCTCACAGATGTTTATCTGTGAAATCATTTAAAAAGTTAGGCAAACATTTGAGATGCTTTTGTAATTTGTTAGTTATTTCAAATACATGTCAATAAAGTAGTATTCTGATTTTCCACAGAGATTACTTTAAAACCCAAGTTAGTACCTGTTTTATCTTTTAAAATCACATTTTAATAGCTCTGTATTATGACTTGGGTTATTAGTAAATAAATTTTCCTTTCTCTGCCTCAACTTATTATAGATGCTTATATGTTTCAACTCCTTTCTCCAATATGAAAGTCTAAGTAGGAGATTTGGTTAAATTTTTCTCCTTGATTTTTTCTATGATTATTTAAATAAATATCTACTTCTCTGATATTTGCACAAAGGAAGGAAGGAAGGAAGAATGGAAGGAAAGAAGGAATGAAGAATGGAAGGAAAGAAGGAAGGAAGGACTAAAGAAAGGAGAGGGAGGAGGAGGGAGAAGGGAATGGGAAGGGTGAAGGGAACATGCTGGTGGGAATGTTAATTGGGGAATCTTTATGGGAAAGTCTGGAGATTCATCAAACTCTAGAACTAGACCTAACTTATAACCCAGCCATCTCACTCCTAGGGATCTACCCAGGAAAAACATACAAACAAAAACTATTTGAAAAGACCTATGCACATCAATGTTCATAGCAGCACAATTTACAATAGCCCAAAACTTGGAAGCAACCCAGATTCCTAAAAACAGATAAATGGCGAAGGATATCATGGTACATAAACACAGTGGAATATAATGTAGATATTAAAAATTATGAGGTTCCCCCCTTTGGAAAATCATGGTCAGAACTTGAAGACATCATGCTTAGTGAGACAAGCCAGACAGAGAAAGACCAATGCTGAATGATCTCACTTATAGATGGAACTTAGGAATAAAGGTCAATAAGGAAAGACATATGGTGAAATTTGACTGTGTGTGATATTGCACCAAAGCAAAGGACTCTGGGGAAGGAGAAAAAGGGACTGGATAAAGGTCCATTGGAGTCCTGGTGTGTTTACTAGACACCGATCAACAGGAGATAAGAAATTGTGCCTATGTGTTAAAGATTATACTGTAAACCTCAGGAAAATATTTTAACAAATGAGATATGGGTAGACTTTTCTTTAAACAAATACTCCTAAATTCTGTTATCTACCTGTCCTATCTTAGTCTTTTTTTTTATTGTTGTAGTTATTATTGATGTCATTGTTGTTGGATAGGACAGAGAGAAATGGAGAGAGGAGGGGAAGACAGAGAGGGGGAGAGAAAGAGAGACACCTGCTTCATCACCTGTGAAGCGACTCCCCTGAAGGTGGGAAGCTGGGGGCTCAAACCGGGATCCTTACTCTGGTCCTTGCGCTTTGCACATGTACACTTAGCCCGCTGTGCTACTGCCCAACTCCCCTATCCTAGTCTTTCTTTTCTCACCTTCTCCTTTCTTCATTTTTTATTCTTTCTCCTTTCTTTCTCCCTTCCTAATTCCCTTCTCGCTCCCTTCTTCCCTCCCTCCCCCCTCTTTATTCTTTTCCTTAATTTCACAAGCTTTTACTTAGTTTTTCTTTATTATTAATATTTTATTACACAGTTTGTGGTGTTTTCTATGGACCTTTCTTCTAGGTTGCTAAGCTTATCAGTTCTAAGTCTAAGCACAGCAGACTAATACATTTCAATATAAAAAACGTCCAATATATACATTTATCACAAGTACATATTCTTTCCTTCTACTCTGTGATTTTACAGAATATATCAAAAAATTCCTTTCCATTCATTTTTCTCCTGTAGTTTCCCAGAAAACATACTACAACGTTTATCACCACTATTCAGTCAAAATATCTTCTATCAAGATGTCACAGACAGGGGTGTGGGTAGATAGTATAATGGTTATGCAAAGAGATTCTTGTGCCTGAGGCTCCAAAGTCCCAGGTTCAGTCCCCTACACTACCATAAGCCAGAACTGCACAGTGCTCTGGTATAAAATAAGTAATTTTTTTTATAAAAAAAAGGAAAAGATGTCACTGACTAAAAAGTACACTTTTATATTTTGAATCTTCCATTCCTTTCTTTATACTGAGTAGTAATCTTTGGAAAGTTGCTTATTTTTCAGTTCAGTTACTCTCCTTGGCTTTCATGGAATCTATTTTTCTGATGGCCTTCTACTTCATGCATTCTTGTTGATGGTCTTCTTCATCCACTCTTTGTGGACTAGTTCATGAATAAACTTTTAAATGTTAGAGTTTCTTGAGGTTCTCAGTAAGGTTGTTTCCTATGGATGATATCTAGCATTGTATGATGTATTTATAAATGTAAATCTTTTAAGCTCTCTTTTGAATTACAGCTCCAAATAGCTCTCTAATTATCATCTCCAGGTGGATGTCTTTAGACACTCAAACTCAATTAGTAAAATGAAATCTGTGCTACGTATTCCTCAAAGTCATTTTCCATCTGGTTCTGATTCCTATCTGAATCTACAGCATTCAAATGTTCAAGCAAAATATACAAAAATCATTTAGTGCATCTCTTTCACTTTGGAAACCCAATTAACCTTTATACCTTGTTGATGCTATTTCTGAAATACATTTCCAGATATTAACTTTCATACCCTCACCATATACTCCATTGTCAGCTTTTACTTTCGTATAGATTTCAGCAACTAAAATAATCTAGCACCTATCAAATTTCATAATTCTCATGTTTATAGCTTTAAAATCTTCATTTCCCCCTGCCCCAGTTATCCTTTAACAGGGAATACTAACCTTTCAGGATCAAGCCTCATTTGGTTTTTAATGAGAACACTGCTTAAACCTGAAAAGTGATGGTGCCAAGAATCAAAACTGGGATTTCTCATATGTGAGTTCTCTCTGCTACTTATATTCTATCTCCCCAGCCCAAACTTTAGTTTTATGCAAACACCATGATTTGGGTAATTCGCAACTGGTTACAACACAAACAATCCTTTTTGTAAAGCCACTCACTCACTTTACCAGACTCTCTTGCAGCTAGGAAACTTTTCAAGTAGATTTTTTTTTTTTTTGTACTCATAAACAAGCATATGTATACTAAGCTTACCAATTTAGCATTTGATATTTATGGGAAGTGACTTCTTAGAAATGCTTGCTTTCTTGATTAAAAATCCATATTCTTATATTTGAACCCCTATGTTCAGAACCATACTATTCACAATAATGAAGGAATGAAAGCAACTTTAATTCATGTTGATGTATAACCAGATAAAAAAGTTACAGGCGGGGCAGGATGGTGGCACACCTGGTTAGCTGCACATATTACAATGTAAAAGGACTTGAGTCCAAGCCCTCAGTTCTCATCTGCAGGGGGAAAGCCTCATGAGTGTGAAGTAGTGCTGCAAGTATCTTTTTGCTTCTCTCACTTTCCCTCTCAATTTTTTCTCTGTTCTATCAAATAAAATAAAAATGGTTTTAAAATTATGAAAGCATTCAAAATAGTTAAAGAATATATACTCAATGTAATACTACTCTATAATAAAAAAAAAAAAGCAGATTGTGTTTTTTAGGATAAAATGGGTGAATGGGAGGTGATTAGGTTTAGTGAAGTAAGAAAATGGAAAACAACTATCACACTGATAGGTGGAATACTGAGAATTGAAACACAAACAGCAAACTGTCAAGACTTTGTGAGAATGGTCTAGGGGATGGTGAAGTGGATAAAGCATTGTATTCTCAAGAATGAGGTCCTGAGGTCAATCCCCAGCAGCACATGTAACAGAATGATTTCTGGTTCTTTCTCTCTCACTTCCTATTTTTCTTATTAACAAATAAATGAAATCTTAAAAAAAAAAAAAAAAAAGACTGGTGGCTGGGTGGTAGCACAGTGAGTTAAACACGGATAATATGAAGCACAAGGACAGGAGCAAGGATCCTGGTTTGAGCCCCCCAGCTCCCCACCTGCAGTGGGGGGGGGTCATTTCACAAGCAGTGAGGCAAGTCTGCAGGTGTCTATCTTTCTCTCCCTCTCTGTCTTCCCTATCTCTCTCAATTTATCTCTGTTCTACCCAACAGAAATAAATAAATAAATAAATAAATAAATAAATAAATAAATAAATAAATAAAGATGGCTACCAGGAGCAGGGGATTTGTAGTGCAGGCACTGAGCCCAGTGATAGCTTGGAGGAAAATAAGACTTTGTGAGAAACAAAGTGGTTACCAGTGGGGATAACCAGTGAGGGATAGGGGTAGATACAACACTTGGGTGGTATGGTATATGTAATGTGAAGCTAGAGTGCTATAATTTTCTGTTATTGTAAACCACTGTTAAATCACTAATACATTTTTTTTAAATAAAACAGAAAATGTCAAATTCTTCTTTCTTGGAATATAGAGGTTATGGTTAGAATTTTAATGACCATCCTGGTAATGTGAAGCATTAAGAGGAAGGCACAAGTCAAATAATATCAAAGTCAAAGATAAAAATAACCTGGATAGCTCATGATATATTTTAGAAAATAAACCAGTGGGAGTGCTATTTCAATTTCTGCTATAAATCAGATCCTCTTATTTCTTTTAATAACAATTAAACAGTTAATTGCTATAAACATATTTCTAACAACATACTGTCAGACCTCATGTACAAATTCCACAATATTTTTAGTTTTTTAAAATTTTTTAAAATCTTTATTGATTTTGAATAGAGACAGAGAGAAATTGTGAGGGGAGGGGGAATAGTGTGGAAGAGAGACAGAGAGAAACCTGCAGACCTGTTTCACCACTTGTGAAGCTTTCCCTCTGCAGGTGGGGACCAGGGACTTGAACCTGGATCCTTGAGCACTGTAATGTGTGCACTTAATCAGGTGTGCCACCACCCGGTCCCCTCTAGTTTTTTTTTGTTTTTTTTTCACACACACATATACACACATATTATCTCAGAAAGGATAATCATAGATAACTGATAGAGGCTTTTGAAGGAATGTTGAAAAAGAAAAAAAGAGTAAGTACTAGCAAATGAGATGCATTTCCTTACAAAAAAGTCTTAAATATTCAAGGAGAGGCTATCAAATCTGAAAACCTTTCTTTTAATTGGACTTGATGTTTATCTTCATCTATAACCTTTTAGAATATATATATATTTTTTTCTGTGATATGTTCCAATATTGTCAATTGGATTTACCAGTATTTCCCTTAAAGAGATAGCTTTAAGTCTTTTCCTACTAAAAATGACAATATTTTCTGTTTCTACTTGTTGCATGTTCTGTTCCTAGACTACATTTATATTTGCTAGAATTTGGTCTATTAGAATTTTTTTCCCATGCCTAAAATGTACTTAATATATACTCAAGTAATTCCACATTTATAAGTTAATCATATCAACCACCTCATGAAGCTCCCCCGCTGCCCCGGAAAGTAGGTCCTTGCACATGGGAATATGTGTACTCTACTGGGTGTGCCATGGTCCCATCTCACACCTAACCTTCTTTCTTATTTTTTCATGAATGTTGTAAGATTCAGACACATTACTTTGTTTTCTTTCATGGTGTCTATAGTTTGTAGCCCAATATTCCAAAGGTATATCAACTAGTTATAACCAGCAAATAGATTGTTAAAAAGAATAGAGTTTTGTGAATGCTCTACTACTCCTAACATACATCATAACTTGTCAGCGAATAACCACAAGTACCAACACGTTAGAATTTGTCAGGCGGCCTGAAGTACATTACTATGCCAATATATGTTGTCCCAGTGACCTATTTACTAGAAACTATTTGCTAACATTGATAAGTTGAAATGCAGTGTATTTCTCAAAATAAAATGAAAACCTATTTCTAGAAAATACGTTCATAAAAGTGCTTCTTACACTATATATTGGTCATGTATGTGACTTTTTCCCCCTAAAGGAACATTTAGAAAAATAACTGTTGTAGTAAAATTTAGACCATTTTAACAATGAATTTAAGAGTATTTTCTAACACTGTAACCATTTACCTATTACTTTTCTCAAAAGAATAGAGCTTTGAAAAAGATAATATTTATGTCAGAGGTAACTCAGTGGTATATATTGCTCAATTTAAGATTTTATAGGAGTTCCATATATGAAACAATGGGACACACTGGGTTAAATAACTAAAGCATTTAAGAAAAATTTTACTTCTAAGTTCAGCTTTGGTTTCAGTTTTGACACCATTTTATTTCAAAATCTCTTTCACTATCACTACATATATGACCTCCTGCTTTGTTTCAAAAAAGTATTTTAAGTTTTAAAATAATATTTCATATTTTCAATAAGCTGACAAAATGACAAAATTCATTTTGTTTTATTTAACTAATGGCTTTAATCTAAGAATATTTTCATGTCACCTAAGGTTTTAGAGTCCTGTTTTAAAATTTTTTTTTTTTAATTGGAACCAGGGTTATTACTGGCACTTAGTGCTGACTCTATGAATCTACTGTTCCCAAAAGCCATGTCTCTTTTCTTTCTACATGATAAGATAGAGATAAGCCTAGAGGAGAAGTGGAGGAGAATGAAGGTGTAGAGAGAAAGGTAGACATTTACAGATCTGCTTCACTGCTCATAAAACTTTCTTCCTGCTGGTAGGGAGTGGGTCTTGAACAGAGTCCTTGGGCATGATAATGTGTGCATTCAACTGGGTTTTAGATTCTTATAAAGGGTTCTATTCATAAATTATAAAATTTACTAAAAATGTAGTGATTATATATGTTCTTCATGAATTCTGTTTACCCTTTGAACCTTAAGATCCATAGGTATTAGTATAATTAAAATTTCTTCAAGGCTTTATTTCTTGTCAGTACGTAATAAATTCTGTTTCAGCTATCTTTCATGTCAGGGACACATGGTAACAAAAGTAACTTCCTTTTTGTAGTGATGCCTCTTCAGTGAAGTTTTAAACTGTATATTCTGGGATCATAATTTATATAATTCAATATAACATAATCTAATAATACATTATATTTTTATTTATTTATAAATATTTACATATGTGTTTTGTTTTCTACTCCATGAATAAGATATATAACTGGACTGGGTCTCACAAAATGGTCATCTGGGTAGTAAGCTGCTTTGTCATGCATGTGACCCAGGTCTAAGCTTGACCCACTGCACTGAAGGAAGATTTGGCACTGTGATATCTCCCTACATCTCTGTCTCTTCCTTTGAAAGTCAGCCTGGAAATGAGAAATTGTACCGATGGGCTCTTATCTTTACTTTAAATCATTAATCTTTGAGTAAAAAATAAAGGAAAAGGAAAATTCTTAGAGATAACAAAAATGAACAAAAAGGTTACAAAACAAAAGCTAGACTACACATTATTATATTTTATTCAATTTTTTCCTAAGAGCTCACACTTTTCTTTATTATGTGGTTGAAATCTCAAAATAAACTGTAAAAACTTCATTCTCAAACTATTAATTTGTTCTATTAAAAATACAATCTTTTTATAAGCTGTAGAAAAATCCTTTCTACATCAACATAAAGTCATTAGTTAGTCTTTTCCTTCCTCACTTTTTACTAGTAACTGGATGAAAATAAGTATTTGGGGATCTGGTTTTAGATAGCAGGATATATATATATTTCCACCTTTCAGATTTGGCCATGATACTGAGTAGTTGTGTATAATAACCCCAAATCAAATTTCTGTGACCAAGAGCTGACAAATTCAGGTTTTATGGAACCTGAAGCTTGTGAATTACTGGAGGTTCTTCTCAAGAAGTAGAATGTGTAATTAAAAAGTAAAATTATATACAAAGTTGATATATAGAGTATTTAAAATGAGCCATAAGTAAAATACAAATTACTAGCACTTTGAAAATCTGAGTAACTTTCCCTTTAGGAATTTATAAGGAAATTTACATAAAAATGCTGTCTGAACCTCCATGAGAGATCAGCTTGAGAGCACAGGATTTGCATGCCAGAGGCCCCAGGTTTTAAATATCTGGCATTGTCACATGACAGAGTGAAGCAATGCTTGAATCTCTCTCTTGCTCACTTATCAAAATAACCAAGTAAAAAGTTTCAAAGTGCTTTGTGATAACAATTGAATCTATCTTCCACTATCTTCCACTCTCCTACTTCCCCCCCCCCCCACCCTATTTGGATACCAGCTACTCAGTATGATCCATAGGCCAGAAGCACCAGAATTTGCTCAAAATGGAGCACTGTAGTTCATAACTCAGATCTACTCAACCAGACTCTGGATTTTAAGCAAATCTCCAGGTGTCTCCTATGCCTATTAAAGATTGAGAAATAGGGTGGGGGTATAGCATAATGGTTATGCAAAGAGACTTTCATGCCTGAGGCTCTCAAGTCCCAGGTTCAATCCCCCACACAGCCATAAGCCAGAGCTGAGCAGTGCTCTGGTAAAATAAATAAATAAAAAAGATTGAGAAATAGTACTTAAACCAAAACCTACATCATAAATGATGACCTGAGCTAATGAAATACTCTGACCCTAATAAAGCAAAAAATTTGGAAGTCAGCTTTGTAATGAAAGTGACCTCAGTCCATGTCCATTGTGTGGTACACTTGCTAGGAGGCCAATTTAATTCTAAATAACCCAGGACATTCTATTGTCCTCCAGAGGCTCTGTGAAGTATGGGAAAACATACCTGCAGGTGCATTTACTTCAGTGAGAAGAATCCTTTTACCTTTTTGCTAACAATTGCTTGTTTTACATTCCAGAATGCAAAGATAATAACAAAGCTGAGTTTTCTTAGTAGTAGATTCCCTCTAGGCATGCAGAGGAGTTCATTAGGTGAACGACTTGATAAATCTGCTTTGAATTGGGCCTATAGGACCTGTAAATTCTCAGTGCTAGTTAGCAGGAGGAGAGCTAGGGAGAGTATCTTGGTGGTGGGGGGATGGGGGGAGGCAGTGCTCTGGGAATAACATGTGGGCCTAGTGGCTACTAAGTAATAGAAGAATGTAGAGGGAATTATAAAAGCTCTAATAAGATATTTTGCTAGTGTGTTTACTTTCTGGCATATGACACAAACCCCCTTTCCTGTGTCCACAAGAATGCTCTGTAAAATCAACTTTTACCTTAGTGCTTTTTTGCAGCAGATTTCCTTTTTCAGGAGAAAAAGTGATAGGCCCCGCAGGAAGTTGTCATAAAAATAAAATCATGGGCTATGCACAGGGAAGCAACTACCTGTGGACTCCTCCAGGCACTCTGGCCTCCTACTCCAACCTCCCACTCCAGCCCAGCCTTGGTGAGAGAATTGGATATTATGTGAACGGGTATACAGAGTTCTACTAATGGCGTTGAGGACCATGACAAAAGGCACTCTGCTCTCTGGGACGATCCAAACACTGAGGTTTCAGATTATTTCAGCTGTAGAAGTTTCATTAAAAAAAAAAAAAAAAAAAGCAGAGGTAGTTGGGTGGTAGCTAATTGCAAGGACCAGGGTAAGGATTCCAGTTTGAGCCCCACCTCCCTACCCGCCAGGGAATTGCTTCACAGACGGTGAAGCAGGTCTGCAGGTGTCTCTTTCTCTCCTCCTCTCTGTCTTCCCCTCCTCTCTCCATTTCTTTCTGTCCTATCTAACAACAATGACATCAATAACAACAACAATAATAACTACAACAAGAATTTAAAAAAACAAGGGCAACAAATGGGAAAATAAATATTTTTTAAAAATCTTATTTGCTCTTAACCTAGCAGTTTACAGATTCAAATGTGATAGGCTACTATTTTATTCCTTTTTGTCTTTATACCTCTGATAGATTCATGGTCACAGAATACTGGAAAAATAATGCCAGAGTAAAATCTCACTAAACCCAGAAATGATTCTATAACATGAATTTTTTGTCTGATATCGCAAGAATTTCCTAGTATTTCTATAAAAAGCGATATGAAACCATATAGGAGAATATCACACTCAGGATGAAATAGTTAAAAAACAAGAAACCTAATTTTGTACTGGCTCACAGAAAGCATTTCTTTTTTTTAAATTCTAGATATTTTATTGATTTCATATGAGATAGGGAGTTTTCACAGAAAGCATTTCATTATCCAATTGAAGAAGTCACTTTTTCATCTGTTCATTTATTGTTTCCTTCCTTCCTTCCTTCCTTTCTCTTTCAATGGAGTGGGGGCCAAGCTCAAACCTGGGTAGCACATGGCAAAAGAAGCACATTACCTAAGTGAGACATTCTGACAGCCCTTGGACTACTCTTTTATTTTAATCAAAGAAATGTTCTGCAAAACTATGTGTTGGTTTCACAGCTCTTCAAAGTATGAGCTAGCACAACTCACCCCCTACCAAAACTCCAAGATCATTTAACCTCTTTTCCCTACTACCTCTTTCTTCTCCTATTAACAACCTCAGTACTGTAGTGTTACACTAAGGGGTTGTGTGTCAATTTCTTGGCTTTGTTTCGATACATCCCACATATGAATTAGATCACCCATTATTTTTATTTCCTCTTTAGATATTGTTAATCATGGTTCTTTCCAGCCCTTATTTATCTTTCTGACTTATTTTTGCTTAGCATGGTCCCCTCCAGTTATTTATTTATTTTTCTTTCTTCTTTTGATTTATTTTTGCTTAGCATGGTCTCTTCCAGTTCAATCTATGGTGTCACAAAAGGCAAGACTGCCTTTTATTATAGCAAAATAGCATTGAATTGGACTATTATTTCTTACAGCTTCCTTTTTGCCTCTTATTCTATTGCTGTCCCAGCAGTGGCAACTTTTCACTGAAAAATGTATGGCAGACAATAATCTCTGGCCAGGTTCAAAGTTCTCACATTTTCCTGATGTGGCCTTCAACAGTTTAGAAAAGAGTCACAATGCTGAAAATCTTCACTGCCCTGAGTCAAGGAGAGGTTCACAGTCATTTCTTCACTGAGAAACAAATTAATCTGAATTCCCTGATTAGACAAGAGAAAACAAAGCATGGAGATACATTATTCTGAAGATGCTACAGGATTTTCTTTTTATCCTAGGAATGATGACAACCTATGTTATGTATTTAAGATAAGAAAAATTGGGGTAGAAAATAGTTCAGTAGTGCACTGCTTTGCCATGTGCATGGTTCACATTGGATCTTGATCCAAACCACAGTACTTATTTTGGGTTGTAGCTGTAGTGTCTGTCACTCTCTCTATTTCTATGTCTCTGTCTGAAAAAAAAAAAAAGCTTATAAACTAACTTTTAAAATGCTCACTATGGGCTTATGCATTTGAATGCTTACTTTTTCTTGTCTTTTTTAATTTTGAGCTGAAAGTTATCTGTTAAAAATAATAATACTGTTTTGGTACTATATTTTATGCACCTTTTTTAGGGAAACATAAAAAAATATTTTGCATAAGAGTTAATAATAACATGGAGAAAACGGTTCCCCAATTGCTATGTCCTTTCTTTCACTACAGTCTATAATAATTTAGCAAAATTGGCTTTTATAATCAAAAGAAGAATCCTGCGTCAGGTCTTTTGAATGTTATTTGTATAATGTCTAGATAGTGTTTTTTCAAAGATTATTTTCAGATGGTACATTACTATTGATTCTAAATAGCATAGCATGGGTCTTAGCAGGTCACAAAAGATGTCCATTTACATAAACAATATTTTGAACACCATGAGTAAATACTTCCTTATTCTTTTAGATTAGAGGTTTATCCTTCCCTGAGGCCTGTTATTACATTTAACATCTTTTATCATGAAAAAAATAAAAGTCCAAAAATGAACAGCATAGAGAAATTGTACACACATTGTACAGTTCTAATGAATATCATTTCCCCAATTATTTCAAAATACAATCTCTTTATATATGTGTGTGTGATGTGACTATATATCACTGTGACTTGATACATTAAATAAATTTCCACCTAAGTATGTAAAAACTGCTATTGAAGTACTGTTGACTTGTAACATTATTTAGTTGCTGATATACAAAATTATAAGTTGACGTCTGTATATGCTACCTTGTGATGCCCATAAAAGCTCTAGTTTTCAAAAACATGTATACAAAGAGATCTACACACACCCATGTTCACAGTAGCATGTTTTTTCTAGTAGCTCAAACTTGGAAGCAATCCATATATCCAAGGATAGATGAGTGGCTAACAAAGTTCCACATGGCAGTCAGGCGGTAGCACAGCGGATTAAGCGCATGTGGTGCAAAGCACAAGGACCGGTGTAAGGATCCTGGTTCGAGCCCCGGGTTCCCCACCTGCACGGGCGTCACTTCACAAGTAGTGAAGCAGGTGTGCAGGTGTCTATCTTTCTCTCCCCCTCTCTGTCTTCTCCTCCTCTCTCCATTTCTCTCTGTCCTATCCAACAATGACGACATCAATAATAACTACAACAATAAAACAACAAGGACAACTCAAAGGGAATAAATAAATAAATATAAAAAAATTAAAAAAGAAAGTTCCACATAATGAAGTCTTCACCTCTACTTAAATGGAACTAGAAAGAATCATGTTAAGTGAAATAAGACAAAAACAGATGGATAAATATCAGTTAATCTCTGTAAGTCTGTCACCATTTTACAGTTTTTAATCACCATTACTTGTTGTAAAATTGTAGGCATAGGGGCTGGGCGGTGGCACACTGGGTTAAGCGCACATGGCACAAAGCCCAAGGGCTGGTGTAAGGATCTGGGTTAGAGCTCTTGGATCCCCACCTGCAGGGTGCTCATTTCACAAGCCATGAAGTAGGTCTGAAGGTGTCTATCTTTCTCTCCCCTTCTTCGTCTTCCCCTCCTCTCTCCATTTCTCTCTGTCATATCCAGCAATAATGGCAGCAATGATAATAACAACCAGGGCAACAAAAATGGAAAAAAAATGGCCTCCAGGAGCAAAGAATTTATAGTGCACAGGTACCAAGCCTCAGCAATAGTCCTGGAGGCAATAAATAAATAAAATTGTAGGCATAGGATTGGGTGCTCAGAATTTGAAATAGTTTATCCCCTGCTCACCAGATTAATGTTGCATGTCTTAGAGACCAAGTAGCTACTTGGATGCTGAACTTTTTATCCCTTGCTGTGAAGGTATATGTTGGTGCAGTTTTTTTCATGAGTTACTATGGATTTCATGTTAGTGCGGGAGAAAGTAATACTTGTCCTCTCTATTTGGCTATCTTGTCCTGTCCCTTTAAAAGTATTTGTAAATATGGCTAGGTAAGTCATATTAAACGTCTTTATTTTTCACATATAATAAATTATAATCTAGTTCTTTTATTCTATTTGATTGATGTACCTTCCACATCAAAATAAATTTTTATTTTTTATGTTTTATGATTTAATATTGATTTACAAGATTAAAGATGTAGGTGTGTAATTCCACACAGTGCCTACCACGAGACTTGTGTTTCCCATCCCCTCTGTTAAAAAATTCCCTATTGTTTGTCCCTCTGGAAGTATGGACCAAAATTCTCTTTGGGGTGCAGAAGGTGGAAGGTCTGGCTTCTATAAATGCTTCTCCACTGGACATGGGCATTGGCAGGACAATCCATACCCCAGCCTGTTTCTATCTTTCCCTAGTGGGATAGGGCTCTGGAGAGGTAAGGTTCCAGGAAGCATTGGTGAGGTCACTGCCCAGAGAAATCAGGATGGAATCATAGTATTTTATTTCTATTTATTTGTAGAGTTAATTAATAACACTATTTTGTTTTTTGCCTCCAGGGTTATTGCTGGAGCTCAGTGAAGGTACTACAAACCCAGATATTTGTGCAGGTCCTTGATTATAGTACTATGTGCTTAACCAGGTGTTCCACCACCCTACCCTCCTTTATTTATTTATTTATTTCCCCTTTTGTTGCCCTTGTTGTTGTTTTGATTGTCCTTGTAGTTATTATTGTTGTTTTTATTGATGTTGTCATTGTTAGGACAGAGAGAAATGGAGAGAGAAGGGGAAGACCCCATTAAAAAATGGGCAGAGGATATGAACAAAACATTCACCTCAGAGGAGATCCAAAAGGCTAACAAACATATGAAAAACTGCTCTAGGTCAATGATTGTCAGAGAAATGCAAATTAAGACAACATTGAGATACCACCTCACTCCTGTAAGAATGGCATACATCAAAAAGGACAGCAGCAACAAATGCTGGAGAGACTGTGGGGACAGAGGAAACCTTTTGCATTGCTGGTGGGAATGTAAATTGGTCCAGCCTCTGCGGAGAGCAGTCTGGAAAACTCTCACAAGGCTATAAATGGACTTTCCATATGATCCAGTAATTCCTATCCTGGGCATATACCCCAAGGACTCCATAACACCCAACCAAAAAGAGGTGTGTACTCCTATGTTCATAGCAGCACAATTTATAATAGCCAAAACCTGGAAGCAACCCAGGTGCCCAACAACAGATGAGTGGCTGAGAAAGCTGTGGTATATATACACAATGGAATACTATGCAGCTATCAAGAACAATGAACCCGCCTTCTCTGACCCATCTTGGACAGAGCTAGAAGGAATTATGTTAAGTGAGCTAAGTCAGAAAGATAAAAGATGAGTATGGGATCATCCCACTCATCAACAGAAGTCGAGTGAGAAGATCTGAAAGGGAAAGTAAAAGCAAGACCTGAATAAATTAACCCTAAGAGAGCAGGAACCTCACATCTCCACTATAGAGCCTCTACTTTCCCCAGTCCTGGAACCTTTGGATAGGGCCCACTTCCCGTATGCCTCTCCCAATCCATATCAAATAATATTGCATCTGCCAATTGCAACCTAATCAATGCAACGATTGACACCTTAACATGCTTCAGCTCAGACTGTGTCCAGAGACTTCAGGTGTGGAATGACAACCCTTCAGCTTCATTACTCGGGTGAGACCTTTCCTTTCATAGTATACTCTAATTCCATCTCAGGTGGTTCACTTTCTAACAAAGTCCCAAAACCTAGATATGCACCAGTTTCTGTGAGAGAGAGCATATGTTCACACGTATCCATAAACTACTGCAAAATATATACCTGAAAGCAGAAGTACACTAGAGTTTGCAATGAGTATCCCTCTAATACTTCCGCTCCACTATTCCAAGCTTTGGGTCCATGATTGCTCAACAACTTGTTTGGCTTTGTATGTTAACTCTCTTTTCAGTCACCAGGTTCCAGATGCCATCAGGATGCTGGCCAGGCTTCCCTGGACTGAAGACCCCACCAATGTGTCCTGGAGCTCCGCTTCCCTAGAGACCCACCCTACTAGGGAAAGAGAGAGGCAGACTGGGAGTATGGACCGACCAGTCAACGCCCATGTTCAGCGGGGAAGCAATTACAGAAGTCAGACCTTCCACCTTCTGCAACCCACAATGACCCTGGGTCCATGCTCCCAGAGGGATAGAGAATGGGAAAGCTATCAGGGGAGGGGGTGGGATATGGAGATTGGGTGGTGGGAATTGTGTGGAGTTGTACCCCTCCTACCCTATGGATTTGTTAATTTATCCTTTCTTAAATAAATAAATAAATAAATAAATAAATAAATAAATGAGGAAAGAATCACAGAATAGGTAAGATTAGTCAAGGCATCAGAACTATAAAGATTAATATAATGATATTCTTGATTTCAAGTAATTACAGACAGGTTATCAAGACTGAATTTTAATGTCCCAATTGCCAAGATAGTATATTAAAAGACCAGTGTGGAAGAGAAATGAGAAATTAGATGGACACTATTCAAATACATTGACTGACCACCCAGTGAAAGTACTAGATGTCAAAGACTCCTAATACGATACAATGAAAAGTAAATAGCACTGCACTGACGACTCAGTATGTGCCTAAAAAGTTAATAAGTTTCATTCTCATTATCCCCTCACTGGCAGAGTGAATTGAGAATAAAGGGATAATTTGGACAATACATTACACAAATCAGCCATCCAAATCCAGGATGTGCGAATACTTGAATTCAGATAATCTTAAAAATGAGATACAACATAAAATGGGACTTTTTTCTGGAGTAGAAGAAACTTAAAACAGGCAAACAAAGTGTAATATGTATGACTGGTGTAAGTGAATCAATAATTTAAAAAAAGACATTTGTGAGACAATCTTAGTAATCTGAATGTAGCCTGGGTAAAGATGATATTAATATATTAATTTTGATAAAGGCTATAATAGTAGTATAGTTACACTTCTATGTACTATTAGAAATATTTACTTAAGAATAAAGGAAAATGAAAGAATTGTTGTTTTGGGAATATATGGACAACTTTTTTATGACAAAAGTTCTAACAGCATTTGGGGTAAAGGAAAAATCTAGTGCATGTGTATGGGTTTTACTTTTTTTCAATGAAATGTTATTTAATCATAAAAGGAATAAAATCTCTCTATATGTTAACTCTTTTTTTCAGCCACCAGGTTCCAGATGCTAACATGATGCCAACCGGAATTCCCTGGGCAGAGGACCCCACCAATATGTCCTGGAGCCCCGCTTCCCCAGAACCCCGCCCCACTAGGAAAGAGAGAGACAGGCTGGGAGTATGGATCAACCTGTCAACGTCCATGTTCAGCAGGGAAGCAATTACAGAAGCCAGACCTTCCACTTTCTGCACCCCATAATGACCCTGGGTCCATTATTTCCAGAGGGATAAAGAATAGGAAAGCTACCAGCAGAGGGAATGGGATATGGAATTCTGGTGGTGGGAATTGTGTGGAGTTGTAACCCTCTTATTCTATGGTTTTTGTCAGTGTTTCCTTTTTACAAACAAAAAAGTATAAAAAAAGGAATAAAATCGTCTCATTTGAAACAGTACGGGGTGGGGGTAGATAGCATAATGGTTATGCAAAGAGAATCTCATGCCTGAGGCTCCGAAGTCCTAGGTTCAATCCCCAGCACCACCATAAGCCAGAGCTGAGCAGTGCTCTGGTGTTTCTCTCTGTGTCTTTCTCTCTCTGCATCTCTCTCAAAAATAAAATAAATAAAAGACTTTAAAAAAAAGAAAAAGAAAAAAAAAAAAAAAAGAAACAGTACGAATAGTCCCCAAGGACATTATACTAACAGAAATAAGTCCAAAAAAAAAAAAAAAAAAAAAAAACTCATGTGATGTATGATCTCATTTTAAGGTTGCGTCCAAAAATCCTAATGAAAAAACTCATCAAGAACAGAAAACAAATGGGTGGTTGCCAGAGATGACAGACAGGTACGTGATTAGGTGGAGGGGAGCAGATGAATCCTTTCAGTTCAGACAGCTACATGCAATACAATGAAGCTAAGTCACTATCTCGCACCACACACAAAAATTAACTCAAAATGGATTAAAGATTGCATTTAAGACCTTAAAACAGAAAACAATGGAATAAAACATATGCATTAAACTCAATAACATTTGCTTTACTGATTGATGTGTTTCAAGATGAGTCCTTGGCTAGGGAATAAAAGTAAAAATAATCAAACAATGCTACATCAAACTGAAAAGCTTCTTCCAGGGACAACAAAACAAAATCAACAACTAGCACTAAAAAGATATTCTACTGAATTGGAGCAAATGATTGTACATCATAGTATCACAAACACTATTAAGAGTTCAATATTTAAAATAAAGAACCCATGCCAACTCTAGAATAAAATGGTTGAATTAAAAATATGGTCAATAAAGCTGAGTAGACATTTTCTTATGAACATAAAACAGAGAAACAACAGCTAAATGAAAAATGTTTATCATTGCTTATTATCAGAGAAATGTAAATCAAAACTACAATGAGATAGTGCCATGCATCTCTTAAGGATGAGCTAAAAAGAATAGAAATTGAAAGTATTGGGAAGGATGTGAAAAAAAAAGAATCATAGTAAACTCTTGATGGAAATAGAAATTGACACAATTTTTAAGGGAAATAGTATGGAAGTTCCTCAATTTAAAAAAAAAATAGATCTGCATTTGACCCAGCAACTCCCTTCCTTGATATTTATCCGAAGATGATAAATACAGTGATTTGAAAAGCTAAACACATTCCTATGTTCACTGCAGTGATATTTCTAATAACCAAATGAAAAACAATTTAAGTGCCCAGTAAAAGATTGAATGAAGAAGATGTAGGGTATGTGTACACACTGGAATTCTCCTCAAGGCAGCAGGAGAACTGGCTCAAGCTTATTATGTGGGAATTGCATGCCTGAGACTCCCAGTGTGACTCCTAGTGTCATGTGTACTCAAGTTATATTCTGACTTTTCCCTCTCTTGTGAATCTCATATGAGATAAAACAAAGACAGGGGGATGAGGAGTGGTGGGGCCTGAAGTCCTGGTGCATGATGGTGAAAGAGGACTTAAGTTAGAGGTGAGAGTGTTTTGCAGACACCTATCACAGGTTGATGAGAGATTGTACCCATGTGCCAAAAGCTGTATTATAACCCACTAGCCCCCAACCTTCATTAAAAACATGGAGGGGCCAAAAGAGAGTCCATCCAGTAAATAAATAAATAAAATCTTGAATAACAAATTTTGCACAAGAATAACAAAAATATGACAACATTGGCATTCATTACAAAATGGACAGCACTGGAAGAGATCATGCCAAGTGAAACAAATCAAAGGGAAAATGCTGAATGACTTCACTCATATGTAGCATCTGAAAAAAATCAAAGCAAAGAATAAGACAAACTTTTTTATTGCACCCAAGCAAAAGACTCTGGGGTGGGTGGGTGGGGAGAATACAGGTCCATGAAGGATGATAAATGACATAGTGGGGGTTGTATTGTTAAATGGGAAACTGGGGAATGTTATGCATGTACAAACTATTGTATTTACTGTTGAATGTAAAACATTAATTCCCCAATAAAGAAATAAATTTAAAAAAATACCCTTGAATACTGACTGCATATTTAGGTTACAAAGCAGGTGGATATGAATCTAAATGTGCAAATTCTCCAATGTGTTGTGGTGTTGTGTTATTGTTGGTGGGTGTGGTAATGGTAATATATATTTAAAGAGGTATGGACCTTTACTTTTAAAACATATAGTGTCTTAGGGGCTGGGTGGTGGTGATCCTAGTTGAGAGCACATGTTAAACTGCTCAAGGACTCAGGTTCAAATCCCTGATCCCTACCTGCATGGGGAAGCAGTGCTGCAGTTGTCTCACTCTCTACCTCACATTCCCTTCTTGATTTCTCACTGTCTCTATTCAATAAACATGTAAATAAGTAAGAATATTTTTAAAGAAACATAAATAAAAACATATACTGTCTTAAAACCCTACCAAAATAGTCTCCCAGTTATAAAGCATGGTGTTGCAGCAAGGTGTCTGCTGTTACTAATACTGTCTGGCTTATTTAAAAGTTTATCAAAGAATATATTCTCAAAGTCCTCATCACAAGAAAAACATTGTCACAATGATGGCGATAGATGTCAACTAGATTATTGTGCTGATCATTACCTGTGCCAAATAATTAAGTTGTGTACGTGAATCTAATATATGTCGATTATATCTCAACAGAAAAATGCATTAATCAATTTTTTTAATCTCAACATAAAAATGACATTGATTTTCTTTGTCATGAGAACTGGCAAATGGAAAGTTCAGGATTTTTCCAAGTACATTAGATTTAATAAAAGTTGAACATAGAATGAGGTAGCAATTTAACTAAAATTTTTAAGTCTTTTCTTAATTCTTTTTTTAATATTTATTTCCTTTTTATTGCCCTTGTTGTTTTCATTGTTGTTGATGTCTTTGTTGTTGGATAGGACAGAGAGAAATGGAGAGAGGAAGGGAAGACAGAGAGGGGGGAAAGAAAGATAGACACCTGCAGACCTGCTTCACCGCCTATGAAGGGATTCCCCTGAAGGTGGGGAGCCCGGGCCTCGAACCGGGCTCCTTAAGCTGGTCCTTGCGCTTTGCGCCACGTGCACTTAATTTTCTGGGCTACTGCCCGACTTCCACATTTTATGTCTTGTATACCTTTAAGGGAGCTTAAAGATCTACTCCAGATATTTTCTCTGGGCACAGATTTTTCTAAATGTATTGAGTATATACAAAGCAAAAATGTTAAGATCTTGATGATATATTGAACTTTTGTGTTCTAATGTTTCCTAATATTGAATAAAATATTTATGTTTTACTTTCTTCATATTGTAGCTACATTTTCTAAATTACAGACTCAAATATTTACTTATGATAAGTCTCTAGATGTCAAATATAACCTGGCTATAATTCTGAAAGTGTCATTTATCATAAACTGAAAAAATGTTTAATGATGCAAGATGTTTAACCTACATCATCCCAGCCCTTACACAAATTAAAATCAGATTGGAATCCCATTTTTCCTTAAGCAATTTAGAATGAAAAATGTAAATGGTTCATTATAGTTTTGACATAAACAAAAAAAATCCCACAAATTTCACAAAATTTACTATCTCAGTCTCATATATGTTATAATCTTTTTTTGCTTTCTTGGATTTATCTAAACTTTATGCTTGGAAACTTTCTACCTCTTTTTAAATAAATTACCTACCCTTCCTTTATTCTGTGTGTCTCCAGGGTAAGTCCAACTCTGTTGTGTACAAAATTAAAGCAGAACCTATGTTGAACATATCTCTAATCTACAAGAAAATGTATCTATTGAATTTTATCATATGACTAGGAAATGTCATTCAACGGAATTGAGAATATAATCTATCAAATCTGTATTTCACATCAATATTATATGTTCATATTGGTTTTAACTTCTAGTAACAGTAGCTTTTATAAATGAAAAAATAAACTGATCAATTTCCCTTGTTTATTTTATTTTATTTATTTAAAAAAAGAGACATTAGCAAAACCATAGAATAAGAGGGGTACAACTCCACACAATTCTCACTACCAGAACTCCGTATCTCATCCTCTCCCCTGATAGCTTTCCTATTCAACATCACTCTGGGAATATGGACCCAAAGTCATTGTGGGATGCAGAGGTGAAAGGTCTGGCTTCTGTAATTGCTTCCCAACTGAACATGGGCGTTGGCAGGTAGATCCATATTCCCAGCCTACCTCTCTCTTTCCACAGTAGGGTGGGGCTCTGGGGAAGCAGAGCTCCAGGATATATTGGTGGGGTTTTCTGTCCAAGCTTCTGGTTCCATAGTGTAGTGGTTATCACGTCTGCTTTACACGCAGGAGGTCCTGGGTTTGATCCCCAGTGAAACCACTCTTCTGGAATATTTTTAATTCTTTATTGGGGACTGGGAGGTGGTGCACCGGCTTGAACACACATTACAACTTCCCTTTTCTTTTTTGCCTTATTTGTTGAGGGCCCAGTGCTCTATGGCATGGGGGAGACTGAATTTATGTAGTGGGGGTGGAGTGAGGGAGGAGTAAGACTGTACACCTGTGACAACAGTCTTGTAACATATTTTAAATTAAAAACAAAAAACAAATCCAGGAAAAGAGTAATCAAATGAGTTTTTCAGCTATCCTCATAAGGTTGAAATGACAGAATTAGAATGTCGGTATTCTATTGGATGCTCACCTGCCCGGCCACACATTCTTCAAATGACAGCATATTATCTACTTAAACCTGTCATTTGTTCTCACCAGCTTATCTGGTAAGAAGGCTTAAACCCCTGTAGCTCAGATTTGTGGTTCCTAGGAGACTACATCAGCAATCAAGAATGTTCCTCCTTGTATCTTCCTGACTTAAATTTTAGGACTCGTGCTGTTACCAGACAAGATTATTCAGGGCACTGTGAGCACTACAACAGAGAGGAAAGATACCTTAATGTTACCAAAGTTTCCTGCATCAGAAACAAAAGAATAAGTCTTCGTAGACATGTATTTAGGCCAACGATGCACACTAAAATTGAAATTACTGCAAAGGTGCTGGCACAGAAACTCACTTGCACAGTGTGCTGCTTTGCTCTGTGCTTGATTCAGATTTGTGCCCAAACTCCAACATGCTTCTCAGCTGTGGTCTCCTTTATCCTATCTATCTATCTATCTATCTATCTTCCTACCTACCTACCTATCATCGATCTCCTCTCTCTCTCTCTCTTCCCCTCCCTCTGTCTTTATAGGAAATAAAAAAGTAAGGATCTACTTCTAGGAGCACAATCTTACTCTGAATAGTTTTTCATTATACATATTTCCTTTTCTGATCTTACTCAGATTTTGTTGTGAAACTGATCTAGTCTAACACCCTTACATAACCTGTGTCCTGTGTACTACTATGACTGCAATAATATATAAATTTCAGATTATGAAAATTATGAGTGTAAGTTAATAGATGATATTGTCTTGCGCATGGAATATAAAAAACAAACTGGTGTAATATCAGGGACTGAAAGTATTTATATACAAACAATTATCTAGATATCCTAGATAGATAGATAGATAGATAGATACATAGATACATAGAGATAGATAGATAGATAGATAGATAGATAGATGGTAGATAGAGGATTCTTTGTGTTTACCTATCTATGCTATATTTCTTCCTTGTATATAAAGACCACAAAGAAAACAAAAACCAAAAAGTTTATATAATTTAGAATTTACTGTTAGAATAAAAGCACCATTAGTTCCTTTTAACTATTTGTCTTTAAATGTGACTTGGGTTAAATTAATACTCATATATACAAATTTGGTATTGTAATTTAGATTGTTCATGACAAAAGTTTAAGAAGACACTTGCTATTATGATTTATCCTTACTGTATTATCTTTATCCATAACTAAGTAAGTTTATTATGGTGAAGGCAGAAAGAATTTGGCTGAGCTTGAACCAAAATTCTATTTCTGAGACCTCTCCTGCTAAAAAAAAAATAAAGAGAGAGAGAAAGTCACCATAAAAAAAAAAAAATGAATAAGACAGCTTTGGTTTAGCTTGCTTGGAAATCCTCCCCTCTGCTGCAATTACTGGATGAAATAGACATTAAGCTCAGAGGAGTTCTTCACTCAGTGTCTTTTGCTTCTTGCCTCTGTGAGGGACTGTTTTTCTGATACCATTATTGGCAGATCGCCACATTGCACCTGCTGATCCACCTGCCTCTCACTGGCGTGCAGTATTTAAAACGTTACGCAATTAAAGCAAATGAGTTTAAAGGACTGGATTTGCACTACAACTCCTGGGGAGCTGTTGTTCATCCTTAAAAGTGCCTGATGATGGTTTGGGAAGCGCTGTTGCTGGCCTGGCCCTGGGGTGCTGAATTGCCCCCCTTTGAAGAATTCTGTAGTGAATTCTCTCATAAGGATGCTAAGTGGTGAGGAAGCATAAAGACAGACATTTTGTACCCCAGGAACCCAGTCTTTATGGATTGAGACTAGGCAGCAAAAAAAGACTGCAAACTAACTAGAACTATATATCTATTTCTGGATAAAATATCACTCTTTAGCTCCACCTAATTTTAATTTGCATTTATGAATTGAGTTTTGATTATTTTCTGCAAAGTTGTATATAAAATCGTAAGAATAAACAGCTCAGACTGACATGTGATCTGCTTATCAGGACAGCCTTTAGTTTCTCATTATTTTTGTGGTGGTCATTAATTATTTTCTGGGACCTGTCTTTTCACTAGGTATAATGTGAAGTACATTTAAAAGAGGTTGCTACTGATTCTGGGCACCTCCACACAGGAGATTAAAAAAATAATGTTTCAAATATGAAAGGATTTTATCTGATATTATTGGTCAAAGAGAATTTATTCTTTAAATTTTTGTGCATTCTATAACATTCTGATCCCTCATAAGACATTAGTCATTAGTTATGAGAGAATTACATAAGATACATACAAGGTTTCTAGTATTTTTCTGGCACTTAAGCAACATGGAAAACATTAATCCCTTTTTTTTTGCAAGAAGTTGAACTGAAAAATCAATAACTATTTTTATATGTACCAAAAAAATTAATCACAAGACTTGTCTCTCAAATTCAAGAGACACACAGGCATATACAGAGATTCAAAATTTAGCACAACAGAAACTTCAGATGAACTTACACAGAATTACATAAACCTAAACTGTGACTGTCAGATGGCTGAGGATACATATGGACACATTTGAAGGAAAACTCCAGTGAGGAGAAGCAGTCTTAGGAAGGCTCTTCACTTTTATTTATTTATTTTAAGATTTTATTTATTTAGTAATGAAAAATATAGGAGGAGAAAGAACCAGACATCACTCTAGTACATGTGCTGCTGGGGACTGAACTCAGGGCCTCATGCTTGAGAGTCCGATGCTTTATCCACTGCGCCACTTCCCAGACCACGAAGGCTCTTCACTTTTATAAGTTTAACTGTCAGGAGTCTTACAGGGTCTCACAGTAAAAAACAGACAAAAATCTCAGAATTTTATCTGTAAATGAGAAAAGGGACTCTTGCAAGATCCCTGTAACATTCTATTCTTGTTTTATTTTTTAATATTTATTTGTTTACCCTTTTGTTGCCCTTGTTGTTTAATGTTGTTGTGGTTATTGATGTTGTCATTGTTGGATAGGACAGAGAGAAATGGAGACAGGAGAGAAAGACAGAGAGGGGGAGAGAAAGACAGATACCTGCAGACCTGCTTCACTGCTTGTGAAGCGACTCCCCTGCAGGTGGGGAGCCGGGGGCTCAAACCAGGAACATTCTATTCTTAACAAGAACTACCTATAAGTAATTTTTCCCCACAGACTGACGTAGGAGAAGTAACAAAATGAACATATATATATTTAGGTGGAGGATAACAAATATCCAACTCCAGTCTACTGTTACTACTCTCCCTATCTTATCTGTATGGTTGGTTTTAAGTGACAGACTGAGAAATACTAGTGAAGGTTACAGCCTTGTATGGTTACTGAAAGGCTGAGAATACTGGCAGACCTAAAGCATAGAACGTTTCTCTTTCTCTTGCATCATACAATCACATCTATAGCTCCTAATAACAAAAAGAGAATACAACTGAAATAACTGCATACCCTCGAACTTATTTATAACCCACAAAAATTTGAAAATGAGAAATTATGGTCATTGTGAGGGCAAGAATAATGCCCATAATTATTGAAAAGCAATTATGATTAATATAATAAGGGTATCATTGTAAACAACTGAATTGAATATAAGATCTAAGGGTAGTGAAATAAGAAATGGAAACTCTTTGGGAAAAGAAAAGGGAAATACAAAAAATAAATGTTTTTATTATTTATATATTTATTGGATATAGATAATGAGAGGAAATGAGAGACAGAGATGAAGAGAGACACCTGCAGCACTGCTTCACTACTCATGAAGCTTAGCCCCTGCACAATACAACAAGTGTGGTCAACTGAGAGCACCACTAACTGGCCCCAATTTAAAAAAAAAAAATTTAGAGGACTGGAGAATACCTGTGACAAACTCACTAAAATACTATACAAAACTGAGGGAAAAAAAACAGAGAGAAAGAGAGAGAGAGAGAGAGAGAAGGAGAAGTCCCAAGGGATAAACACAAAATGAAATGAATAATAAGGAGAATAAAATATAAAAATCTCGGATAACTGCTGAAATTGTAATAGTTACATTCCTTCTGGGAATTCCAGAGCAATATCAAAAGGAAAGGTAGAATTGAAATATTTGAAATAATGACCAATTCCAAAATTATTAAGACAGCAAATGCCAGACCCTGAAACTTCAGAGACCATCAAGCAAAATAATTTCCAAAATATCTACACATAAACACATCATATTCAGACTGTGGTAAGGGTAAGAATTACATCAGAACTCTTATCAATAACTATGTAAAGAATGGATTGCAATGCTTAGTGCTGCAATTTGCAATTACCCTACCAGCCTAGAATTCCCTATCCAGTCACATTATTCCTCAAAGGCAAAGAAGAAATTCTGTGATTTGCCGTAAGTTGATCCATTCTACGGGGAGTTTTTACAAAGAAAGTCTTCATAAATAAAGAAAATGAAGAAACATGGATTTACTTTTTTTTTTAAAAAAAGGAAGATCATAAGAGAATGTAAATAAGGGTGGGAGAAAATACATTTTTCTACTAGTTTTTTTTCATAATAACAACAGCAATAATGTGTTTGGTAGTTAACATGGCTTACATAGAAGTAAAATGCATGATAGCAATGATACAAATGATGGAAGAAAGGGATTGGGGACATTCAATCCTATTTTAAGGTGCTTTCATCACAGATGAACTAACTTGGTATAACTTAAAAGAGAATTTGTATAATTTGTAAATGTATATATCAAGCTAAAGGACAAATACTAAAAGAGTAAAATGAGTAAGACTTATCAACTAACAGAAGAAAGAGAACTGTTTAAAGACATAGAAAACAAATGACTGTAATCTTTTTGAAAAGAAACAAGGACAGCGAATAAAGCATTAACAAATATGGTGATATGAATAAAACTATATTAATAGTCTTTCTAAATATAATATCAATAGAAGACATAAACACAATAATGAAATGACAGAGACTTTATATTAAAGTGAATAAAAGGCACAAGACCCAACTACATGTTATCTACAAGAAAGTTATTTTCTTTTTGTTGCTGTTGTTATTTTATTTTATTTAATAATGAAAGACAAGTCCGTTGGATAAGAGGGGTAGAATTCCACACATTTCCCACCACCAGAGTTCCATATTCCATCCCCTCCATTGGAAGTTTTCCTGTTATTTAGCTCTCTGGGATCATGGACATAGGATCAATATGAGGTGCAGATGGTGGGAGGTCTGGCTCCTGCAATTGTTTCTCGGCTGATCATGGGTGTTAGCAGGCTGATCTATACTGCCAGCTTGTTTCCCCCTTCAAGACATAGTTTAAAACTAAATTAATCAAGCCAATGCAGTACAGGTGGAATAACAGAATAATGGGAAGTACAATGATCCCTAACATTGACCTACAATAATTAACTATTCTTTGGAGTTGACAGACAAGTCAGTGGTGAAATTATATACATCAAAACAGAAGTTGAGGAAGAAGATCTGAAAGGGAAACTAAAAGCAAGACCTGACCAAATTGTAAGTAGGGCACCAAAGAAATAACCCTGAGGTGAGGGGTAGACATGCAGTTTCCTGGGCCAGTGGGGGGTGGGAGTGGGTGGGAGGGATGGGTCACAGTATTTTGGTGGTGGGAATGGTGTTTATGTACACTCCTAGTAAAATGTAGTCATATACATCACTAGTTAATTAATACGAGAGGGGGAAAATCAATTGTATGTCTCGAAGTTTTTCAAAACACAAACTGAATCTTTTCTCAATATATGCAGTGTAATTGATATGCAGACTCTCTCAAAAGCCTAGACCAAGTATATCAGAAGCAACCAATAGCACAGCTATATACAAGATGCTGGGTACTGTACAGCAAACCCTAACAAAAGGACTTTTCAAAGTTAACCCAATTACCAAATAATGTGATGATAACATTAACTATCGATTGTCTTTTGGAACCCTAAGACAGCAGGAACCTCACATCTCCACTATAGAGCCTCTACTTCCCCCAGTCCTGGAACCCTTGGATAGGGCCCACTTTCCAGTATGCCTATCCCAATCCATATCAAATAATATTGCATCTGCCAATCACAACCTAACCAACACAACGATTGCCACCTCAACATGCTTCACTTCAGACTATGTCCAGAGACTACACGTGTGGAATGACAACCCTTCAGCTTCATTACTCGGGTGAGACCTTTCCTTTCATAGTATACTCTAATTCCATCTCAGGTGGTTCACTTTCTAACAAAGTCCCATAACCTAGATATACACCAGTTTCTGTGAGAGAGAGCTTATGTTCACACGTATCTGTAAACTACTGCAAAATATATACCTGAAAGCAGAAGTACACTAGAGTTTGCAATGAGTATCCCCCTAACACTTCCTCTCCACTATTCCAAGATTTGGGTCCATGATTGCTCAACAACTTGTTTGGCTTCGTATGTTAACTCTCTTTTCAGTCACCAGGTTCCAGATGTCATCAGGATGCTGGCCAGGCTTCCCTGGATTGAAGACCCCACCAATGTGTCCTGGAGCTCCGCTTCCCCAGAGACCCACCCTACTAGAGAAAGAGAGAGGCAGACTGGGAGTATGGACCGACCAGTCAATGCCCATGTTCAGCGGGGAAGCAATTACAGAAGCCAGACCTTCTACCTTCTGCAACCCACAATGACCCTGGGTCCATGCTCCCAGAGGGATAGAGAATGGGAAAGCTATCAGGGGAGGGGGTGGGATATGGACAATGGGTGGTGGGAATTGTGTGGAATTGTACCCCTCCTACCCTATGGTTTTGTAAATTAATACTTTCTTAAATAAAAAAAAAATTAAAAAATGATGTTGGAAAGCTGAACTTATACACAATTAAAGAACAAAAAGTCCAGACACAGACTTTACAAGGTAACACATATGAATTTCAAGTGAATTGTAGGCTTACATGCAAAATTATAAAACACTGAAAACACCAGGAAAATACAGTGGTGACATGGCTTATCATAATTATTTTTTAAGGACACCAAAAATATAATCCATGAAAGAAAAACTGGTGCTATAACTCACTAAAATCAAAAGTCCAACTCTTTGCAACTCATAGCTGAGGGAACAAAGTCAAGCCACACACTGCAAGAATATCTCTACAAGACATATACTTGTGAACTGATTAATAACTGAAATATATGAATTAGTTTGTAATTCATTTATAAGGAAACAAACAACTCAATTTAGAAATACACACAAAGATCTGGACAGACACTCCACCAAGGAAGACACATATACCACAGCTAAGTACAAAAAAAGATGCTCAGCAGCATATGTGCTCAGAGAATTTAAATTGCGAAGAATTCCGCCACACATAACATAGCTAAGATTAAATATATCCCAAACACCAAATACTGGTAAAGGTGTGTAGCAACAACAATTTCTACCCATTGTCAGGGGAAGTAGGAAATGGTACAATTACAGTAACAAAATTTGACAATATCTTAGTGGACTTATTATACCCATATACATGATCCAGTTATTATACCTTTCATGTTTTCTAGTGAATTGAAGACTCATGTTCACACAAAAGCCTGCATTTGAGTATTTGCAAGTGATGGATTCATAATTGTCGTAACTTGAAAACTCAAAAGCTATGAAACTTTAAATATGTGAATGTATAAATTGTGGTACAACCATAAATAGAATGTTATTTTCCAGCAAGGTACAAAAAGAAATGGAAGAACCTTAAATATATTATCATTGAGTTAAAAGTCAGTTTGGAAAACAAGCATACTGTATGATTCTAAATATATGACAGTCTGGAAAAGACTGTATATCTATATTGTCTTAACACTTGTAATAAACTTACTACACTAAAAAAAGATATTAACATGGAAAACTGGAAGAAGAGTGAGTGAATATGAGAACTATCTATACTTTCTACTCTGTATTTGTAAACATAAAAATGTCCAATAGGAGGACAGGCGGTAGTGCAGCAGCTTAAGCGCACATGTCATGAAGCACAGGGACAGGAGTAAGGATCCTGGTTCGAGCCCCCGGCTTCCCACCTGCAGGGAATTGCTTCACAAGATGTGAAGCAGATCTGCAAGCATCTTTCTCAACCCCTTTCTGTTTTCCCCTCCTCTTGAGATTTCTGTCTGTCCTATCCAACAACTACAACAACAACAACAACAACAACAACAAGGGCAACCAAATGGGATAAATGGCCTCCAGTAGCAGTGGATTCACAGTGCAGGCACCAAGCCCCAGAATAACCCTGGAGGCAAAATAATAATAATAATAACAGTGCCCAGTAAAGTGAGGCTATTGGTTTAAATAAAGATAAATAAGGCCAGGGAGATAGCATAATAATTATGCAAAAAGACTTTCCTACCTAAGGCTCCAAAGTTCCAAATTCAGTCTACAGTATCACCATAAGAGAAATGAGTAGTATGCTGGTAATAAATTAATTAATTAATTAAAGATTTACACTCTGTGTTCTGAGTAGTGAGTGAAATTCTAGCAACATATACAGGGCATTAGGAGAACAGAAGAAAAATATAGCATGTATAAGTGATGAAACAAAGATACTAGCAGATGTTCCAAAGGATTAGCTGTAGAACTGATTCATACTATAATGTGTTCATACTTGGGGATGAAATTCTGGTGGAGCGAAACATACAGGGATAGAGACAAAAAAAAAAATCATCTCAATAAATAGCTGGTCTTTCTCTGGGGTAGGTGAAAGGCCCATGGGCGATTGCAGATCCTGGCAGAGATCGCCTTCCTTAGAATGGTATTCTTAAGAACACTGGATCAGACTGACACAATAGCTCAGTCTGATAGGTTACTTTTTTTGTCAGCATGACAGAGGTTTAAAGTTGCCTTCTGGCCCCATGCACTGGAGGAGGCTTTGGTGCTGTAATGACTTTCTGTCTTTTTCTATCCAAAAATGGCGACATAGAGTCAAGAAGTGCCAGTGACAACAGCATAAGAAGGCTGGATGTCCTGTGGTTAATGGAGGCAATATTTTTTTTATCTTGTCTAGGGAAGTAGCATCGTATGTTAAATGCATTCAAATTCTATGAAGTAACATGATTATAGCAATTTGGGATTCATATTTCTTTTATTTATTGGCTAGTAACAGAGAGAAATGTAGATGGTTGGGAGGAGAGAAACATCTGCAGTATTGCTTCACCACTTGTGAAGCCTTCCCCCTGCAAGTGGGGACTGGGGATTTGAACATGGTAACATGTGTGCTCAACCAAGTGTGCCAGCAACAAGCACCTAATATTTTATTAATTCCTTTTTCATCCTTTTGTTGCCCTTTTTTATTGTTGTAGTTATTGTTGTAGTCATTGTTGGATAGGGCAGAGAAAAATGGAGAGAGGACAGGAAGACAGAGAGGGGAAAAGAAAAATAGAAACCTGCAGACTTGCTTCACGTCTTGTAAAGCGACTCCCCGGCAGGTGGGCAGCTGGTGGCTGGAACCGGGATCCTTACGCCGGTCCTTGTGCTTTGTGCCCACATGCACTTAACCCCTGCACCCAATATTTCTTATATAGTGTCAGGAAGAGTTTAACCCAGGACCTTGTTCATCTATAAGACTGCTGCAGAGTAGCCTCCTGAGACCTGATTTTTCATTCTTTGAGAGAGGTGGGGAGAGATGAAAGATAACAGAAACCCACTCCACCTTTCATGGTGCTTCCAAGTGGTTCTGGAGCTCAAACCCAGGGCCTTATGTATGGAAAGGTGCACTCTATTGGGTGAGCTACTTCTTGGATTCGTGGATTAATGGTCTGGAAGCATGTATGTAATAACAGAATAATGATATAAGGAATTTCTAGATATTCGCACTATCAAAAGAGAATGGAGTATTTTGAATGCCATATTAACAAGTTTTGTTTCTACATTGTTCTTGTTTTAAACATTTTAAAGTAGCATTATAGATGACTCTGAAATAGCTCGAATTGTCATGAATTAAAACTACTAGTAGAAATAACAGATACTTGGAGAAAGACACTTTCTAAAACTAAATAATAGTACAAATGTACGTGTTGACTAATATGCCTTTAATACACATACATAAAATTGTATCTACATATAATTATTAGTTTACCAACTCCTAGATTTTGTTACTCTAAGCTAGTCGTATAGTAAATAATGTACAATTTATTTCACAGCTTGTAAAACAAATATCAATTAGCTTTTTACTCTTCCAGGAAAAATAATATAGACTATTAAATATTTCCTCCTGGGTTTGTCTGTATGCATTCTAATGAGTTCATAAAAAAATTGAACTAGTATTAGAAAAATACACACTATATACATAAGTATTACCATAGGGGGTGAATTTAAAAATAGTTTTAGCTGATTAAAAAGTATTAAAGAAATATGTCAAAGGTTTCATAGTGTCTAATTTTTTAAGTTGCCAGCTTTAATTTAATGAAGATTTTGGTATTTTGAGCTTTATTTCATCTGAACAGAATACTCTATTATGAAAAATACTACATTTTATCTGCTTTATAACTGCTGTTCATTTTGATGAAATATTACTAAGTGATAATTTACATAATAGTTGATAAATATAAGCTCCAGTTACTTGAAATTAGTTTTAATTCAGAAGAATCTAAGGAAATTGTATTTACCTATTTTTCAAATAAATAAATCCTACTTCTGACTTGTATTTACTGATGAATATTTTCCTTTTAGATGAAACCCATTTTTCCTATGCACTAGAAAATACATTAACTGTATTAAAATATTTGCTAATAATACTATGTACTAACAAAATTATCCCTGTTGACTTATTAAACATACTTTGGGTGTAAAGTTTGTAGCAGTATTTTGTTATTATTTTGAATAATTATATATATACTAAAGTAATATAACTTCATTATAAAAGAGTATTTTATAGGGTTTTATTAGTTTTCCAATCACAGTCTTTCAGCTCAGTGAAATTATTTATAATAATACTAAAAGGTTAATTATATATACAATCATAGTGCCAAAACATATATATGCTTTGCCTTGTAACAACTACTTTAGTATGAAAATATTTTAAAGCTTACTGAAGCGTTCCTTGTCAAATATATATAGTGTGTTAATTACCTTTGGAAATCATCTCTACTAATCCCCAATTTAATATTGTGGCAGATACAACTGCTGAGGTTACTTAGAACAAACAGGGAGGCCAAGTGACACTTGGGAGATTAAGGAGTGAGTTTATTTACACTAGCTGGTCCAGGTCAGGATTGCTCCCTGAAAACCTGAACCCCCAGGTGGGGCTAGAAGCAGGCTTTTATCTGTGATTAGCAGAGAGGGGGGCTGGCAGGGAAAAGCTGCTTGCTTGTGGGTAGCTAGCTGCAGGCAGTTTCACAGAAACAAAACTTAGCTGTTAGGATGGAAACCTTCAAACTTTGCAGGTTGCTTTGGTTTCCCCCAACCCAGTTTATCAGGGCTGCAGCAGCTTGGCTCTGACTTCTCTGTGCCCGCCACCTCAATATCAGAGAGTAAATATCTCAGCTGTTAATCTTAAATCTTTCACAGACTTGCTCCAGGTATGTGATTTCTTTCCACTACCACAAAAAGAAAGGCTAAATTCATCTTTGGTTCAGGAACTAAATCTGTCTAGAGCTTGATGAGGTGCATCCCTTTATTTATCCTCTCTGAAGATTAAGGAAGCAGACAGTTAGCTGAAGGGGAATGACTTTCCAAAGGTTAAACTTGCCAAATGACTATACATAAATCATGAATTCGCTGCATAAATGATAGGGAAGAAATTATTGGTTACTTTTTTGTGTCTTTTTATTAATTTTTTTCTTCAGAGGCACTATTTCTATTAGAATTCCTACTTCATTGACAATTTTGATCCAGGTCCATTATCCTAAATGTTGTTGCTATAAAAGTTTTCTTTCATTTTTTTTTACTTGTGTCTGTATACTCTCTTATTTAAATGTATTATATACTTACTACCTCCAACACATTTCTTTTGTCAGTACGTATTAACCTTAAATCTCTTCAAAAGTTTAAAAATATTCAAAAGTATTCATCATATTGTATCTCCTTCTTTGCAGTAAATATTAACACTAGCTATTACCCAGCCATAAAACTGAAAACCCCACAAATTCTACCTGATTTATTCTCCTTAACCCTAAATACAAATCACTGAACTCAGCTGATTTACCTAAAACACCTCTTACCAATAAATCTATTGCTCTTATTATATTATATTAACATTTTGGTCACCTGTCTCTATATTTTCCACAACTACGATACTATTCTTCAAGCCCATTCCATTTCTTCTTTCATACAAATTAGTTTCTACTTATGTTTACAGTTTCAATTTCTTTATGTTTTAAAATTTTATTATTGATTTAATAATATTTAACAAGACTGTATGAGTACAGGGTATAGTTTGACATGGCACCTACTGCCACAGCTCTGTACCTTCTCTTTCTTCTAAGCATAACCATCATAGCTTTCACAAAGTCTTAGCTATAGTTTGATTACTTCTTTTTTTTCCCTTTGCCTCCAGGGTTATCACTGAGGCTCAGTGCCTGCACTATGAATCCATTGCTCCTGCAGCCTTCCCCCCCCCCCCCCATTTTATTGGATAGGACAGAGAGAAATTGAGAGGGAAGGAGAAGATAGAGAGGAGGAGAGAAAGAGAGACACCTGCAGACCCGCTTCAACTATTTTTGAAGCAACCCCCCGGCAGGTACCCACCAGGGCTTGAACCAAGCCAGGGCTTGAACCAGGATGCTTGCACATATCCTCAGGCTTATACTATGTATGCTTAACCCAGTGCACCACTGCCTGGACCCCTAGCTTGACTACTTTTCTTTTTAACAAGCTCATGTGTTTCAGTTCTTTGTATTGCACATATGTGATGTTGTCTCTTCTAAATGGGTAAATTGACTTCCTTGACATACTATTTGGGACTAGCATGCATTCAATGTGTCCTTTATAACTTGTAATTCTGTTTTCAAGTTTTCCATTCTCCTGTCAAGTAAATCTTTGAAGTCATGAATTTCTTCCTTAATCTGTTTCTTCATCTTACACTGAGAGCTTTGTATTTCTTGAATTTTCCTGGCAATGTATTTCCTAAGTTCTTTCTCGGATAGATATTCTAGATTTCCATAATTAAATTTCTGGCCTTAATCTTGGCTTGGCAGAACCAGCATTTTCTTAATTTTGCCCATCTTTTTTGGTTTCTGTTGTTGGCCACAAGCGGTAGTGTGTCATGTTTTGTGAGGTGATAAGTTGTGGAGTGAGGGGAGGATCTTTGAAGGGTGATAGAGTACCATGGTACCTGATGTTCCCTAGTCCAGCTCAGGAAGAGAGAGAGAGAGAGAGAGAGAGAGAGAGAGGGAGAGAGAGAGAGAGAGAGAAATGGGGAGAGGTTGCAGACCTCCTTTTCTTCCCAGACTGACTCTTGAAAGTAGGAATTCTGAGGATTCAGGTGGTGGCACACTGGGTTAAGTGCACATAGTACGAAGCATAGGAATCTACACATGGGTCCCAGTTTGAACCCCCTAGTTCCCCACCTGCAGGGAGGTCACTTCATAAGTGGTGAAGCAGGTCTGCAGGTGTCGATCTTCCTCTTCCCTCTCAATTTCTCTCTGTCCTACACAAACACACACACACACACACACACACACACACACACACACACTCGGCAAAAATGGCTGCCAGGAGCAGTGGGTTCAAAAGTAGGAATTCTGTTGTGAACTCAAGTCACTTTTCTTGCCTTCAACCACCAGAGTTGTTTTATGGTAGCTGGGATACCTTAGATTTGAAAAGGCTTTCAAGATGCCACAAGGATGGATTTCAGTTCCCTGGGGTTTGCTCAGGAGGCTGTGGCTTCTACAGCTCTAAATGTCAGTCCTCTTTTCCTTTATTTAAGCCAATTGGTCCCTGATTGGTTCTGTGTGGGCCCTTTAAATGTGTCATAGGACTCAAAACAGCTGCAAATCTAGCATCCTCCAGCAAGCACCGCTGAGTTTAGGCTTGAGTTTACCCTCTCCTCACTCCTACTGTGCACACACAGACACCAACCATCAGATAGCGATGTTCCTTTCTTTATCAGAAATTCCACCTGTTCTGATGAAATTTGTTGAGTTGTTTTGTTGTAATATATATTTTCTGGGGAAGAGCCAACTTTCTATAACTAGATCACTATAGCTCTCACAGATCATTTTATATTCAGGGTATAAAGTAAATTGTAGGATGCAAACAAATGATATCGTCTCATTTAATACTCTTCAAAACCTCCCTATAGCGCTTGAAGTAGGAGACCTGTAGCCTATATAATACAACCCTGTTTTATTTCATTCATGATTTTACTCTTAAACCTTATACTCCCAACTCCTCCTTGTTGGCTTCTAATATATATATATATATATATATATATATATATATATATATATATCCACATTATTATATATATATATATATAATCTCCACATTATGTTATTGAGCCCTCCCAAGTTCTTTCCCTTGGCTAGGCTATTTGAGGAGTAACTCCATTCTTCAGAGAAATCCAGGCATAATTCACATGTAGCTTTTAAGGAAGCAATATTTTATATACCATAACTCAATCAAAATCTCAGAATTAATAAATGAACCTAGGTATATTACTCTAAGTAAAAAGGCACCATTGGCTTGTCCCCCCCCCCAAGCCATATATCAACTCATACTGCAGCAAACTCATCTTCTACTTCTATAAATTCTATTTTCTCTTCTAGTCAAGTCTACATAATGTAAACTTTAATTCTTTCAAATGGGCTTGTATATATTGGTTTTCGCTCTTTAAACATCTCTGATGATAGTGATTTATTTTTGTTTCCACATAATCAAAAAAGTAGTCATCCCATCACTTGCCAAATCTAAATATTTATCAAATATTTAAAACAATTTTTATTATTATCTTTATTTATTTATTGACTAGAGACAGTCATAAATTGAGAGGAAGGAAGAGGTAGAGTGGAAGAGAGAGACAGAGAGATACCTGCAGCCCTGCTTTACCTTTTGTGAAGCTTTTCCCCTGCAGGGGGGACCAGGGGCTTGAAACTGGGTCCTTGCACATTATAACATGTGCACTCAACCAGGTGTGCCACCACCCAGCCCCATATTTAGCAATTCTTAAGAGATTATCAGGATGCTTTATAGCCATTTCTTCTTTAGTTCTTCTAATATACAACAATATAGATTGCAATTTCTTCTACTTTTGCATTCATTATATTTAAAAACATTTTATTGTATTTATTTATTTATTGGATAGAGATCATCAGAAATCAAGTGGAAAGGAGGAGATAGAGAGGGAGAGAGATAGAATGACTCTGCTTCGCCACTCATAAAGACTTCCCCCTACATGTGGGGACCAGAGGGTTAGGACCCAGGTCCTTGCACATTGTAACTTGTGCTTAACCAGTTACACCACTGCCTGGGCCCCCATTATCTTATATTTATACAGTATTTAACACAGTATTCTAAAATCAAGTCTTATGATATTTTAATTAAATTATTATTTTGTACTATTACATAACAATGATTTTTTATTTAAAATAATAAATTGTATTATATAAAGTCTCTATTTCATAGTTTAAAATGTGAAACATACAGAAAAAAACTGCACCAAATTATCACATATATTTTCATCATATTGTATCATGGTTACATAAAACCATGATACAAGTTCTAAGTAATTAATAACTTGAGGTACCTCTAACTGTATAAGGCTCTGAATAATCATTTTTAGGTACAAAACTAAAAGTATCACACTTAATCTTAAAATACTATTATTTATTCTACAAGTAGGTTAAATGTAAAACATTTGGCATACGTAAAGGGTTATGAGTAAAATGAATTCAAAGTACTCTGTCAGCACTGATGCCCACTATATTTACCTAGCAACCCTCACATTACTTCGATGTAAGAAATTTCAGAAATAATAATAATAAAAAAAAAAGGTTAAAAGGAAAAAAAAATGGCCGCCAGGAGCCTTGGACTTATATATTGCTGGCAAAGAGTTCTAGCAATAAATCTGGAGGCAAAAATAGAAAATATTATTCAAAAGTCTATGTTTTTTCCCTTCATTTCTTAAAACTTCACTGTTTCACAAGTTAGCCATTGTTTGGGGTATGATTTTATATCTCCCCAAAATGTACGCTAACCTTCCTTGCCCACCAGCAAACCACCTTTTTCCTCCAGATCTCCCTCTGGGCTACAAGTCTCTAAAATATAGTTTCTATTTGTTGCAACTTAATTGTTTTTGTACTTAAAAAAATGTATTGATTTATGCAAATTAGAAATCTAAGGGACAGAAATAGTTTCAAGAGTAGTTTGATCCAGAAATTCAAACGTGTTATCAAGCTGAGAGAGATCACAAAACTCAGTCAATTTTATCCAAGTAATCAGCAGGAAAAATGAGCATAATCTCCAGGTCATTAGATTTCTTGCAGTCTTTCTTTTCAAGATTTGTCTGGGTTTTTCTTTTTTAGGGACATCATATTTATGAAAGCAGAGATAGATACACAAGTCTGTTAGAGTAACAAACTATGCAGACTATTGCAATGCTAATAGTATTTTTACCATCTCGTCTGATGTTTTCAGAATGTCAGATATTAGTAAGGTATTTTATCCACTGTATCTGTGACAGAAATGCTATTGAATTTGCAGACACATTATTTTAAAAGGATGAAGCTAATGTTTTTAGCAACACATTAAAAAAAAAACGTATGTCTGAAATGTAAAAAAAGACCCGGTTTTCTTTGTTAGTTTATCAGAAGTTCTGAACTGCTGAACAAAGAACATTCCCACACAAAGGAATGGGGGGGGGGGTCCTCAAATAATTTAAAAGCCAATTATTATGTACATTTTTCTTGTGTTGTCACATCAAAATAATAATTTAAAAAAGATGGATAGTTTAGTTTGTAGATATGTAATATTTCCTAAACATCTTTTCTTTCAGGGGATAAAGGCATAATATGGAGGGGAATGAAGAAAATAGACAATATTCTTAAAACTCCACTTAACCTGTTGTATACAGACAAATGTGTATTGTTAAGAATCCTGACTTCCATCCTCAATAACCTTTTTAGAAAAATTAATTCTCTTATTATTTGTTGTATTTCTTGTATAAATAATACATAAGTTACAATCTGAGCTACAAAGAGAACAATCTCAACGCTGATTTGAAATTCAGCAAGCACATCAGATTATGCTTTCAGGTGGCAAAAGCTCCAGGGTTCCCTGACTTCTTTTGTGTTCCTAGGCTTGTAGAGTGCTTGGAGCTGACAGATGCTTATCAAACATTCATGTAAATATTCCTCTCAAAGCTGTACTCTCCAGCTCTGGCTTCACACAAGAGGGTCAGCATGGGACATCATTAACTCCGGGCCAAAGATAGAAATATCATGCCACGAGGTTTGTAATGCAAGAGAACACCTGCCCAGCTGTTCTAAGATACAGCACCCAAATTGTTAACTTTGCTGACATGAAAATGGATATAAAGAGAACGTTGAAAACATTGCTGAGTATTTATTTAAGCATGAATTATGTTAGAAATTTTCATCTTTGTAGTTTTTTTTTCCCAGAGTTAAAATAGAGTTTGAGGATTTTGTTGTTTTTATCTGAAAACAGAAATGTGATTTCTTTGAAAAAACTACATAATAATGCCTCAAAAATTTATAAAGAAAGTCTTACCATAATTTAACTACTTTGGTAGAAGTAATGCAATAAGCATAGTGTTATATCTGTAGGTCTAGGGCTACTAACATCTTAAAGAACTCTTCCTTCTTCCTTTTCTCTAGTTAACATGCTTGTAGTCTTCATGTGTGCTCTATTTTTGTAGAACTCTTTACCAAATGAGAGGAAGATCATAACATATTAGTAAAATGTCAAAGAATTATGTGATCTGAAGATAAATCAAAGTATGACAACACCTTAGGCTGGAAAGTAACCTAATCCTTCTACACCAAGACCTAGAAGAATCCCTCTGTTCTGAATACAGGTTCTAATTTTCACCTGAGAACACTGATCTCTTAGGTTGGTTACTTACTAATGTCACAATCTTAAGCCCATGACTGATTTATAAGCCTATAATTGCATGCACATAGCACTTCTCCATATTCCTGTGGACAGCAACATGAGAATCATCTAGATATTTGTTAAAAGTGTGAAATTTGGGATGTAAAGAAAAAAAAGGACAAGTAAGAAGGTCAATTTTGTTCAGACTATTGAAAGAGGGTAAGCACTGGGCATGGGAGAGTAGTAACTCTGATTTTGCCTTAGACTTTCAACATGAGAGAAAAGCAAACTGCAGAGAAATTATTTATATTTGTGATTGTTTTTGCAATTGGGATGTCTTTCAGCTGAACAGGAGTTTCTCACTGTGTATAAAGCTAGTTTTAGGAAGACAAACAATTGTAGTCTTAGTCAGTCATGAGACAATTAATAGAAATTTAGAGGATCTCTGACTTTGTCTTAAGTAAACAAGATGCATCAGCAAGTATACAAAAGTTTGGACATAGTTTTTTTTCTAAATATAAAAAAGAGCAGCTTTTTTTTCTTTTTTTTTTAATATTTATTTATAAAATCAGAACACTGACAAGACCATAGGATAAGAGGGGTACAATTCCCATCACCAAAGCTCTGTATCCCATCCCCTCCCCTGATCGCTTTCCTGTTCTTTAATCCCATGGGAGTATGGAGCCAGGGTCATTATAGTGTGCAGAAGGTGAATGGTCTGGCTTCTGTAATTGCTTCCCAGCTGAACATGGGCGTTGATAGGTTGATCAATACTCCCAGACTGTCTCTCTCTGGAAGGAATTATGTTAAGTGAGCTAAATCAGAAAGACAAAGACAAGTATGAGATGATCCTACTCATAAACAGAAGTTGAGAAAGAAGAACAGAAAGGGAAACTAAAAGCATTAGGATTAGGATTAGGGTGGATGCTCAGCTTCACTGGAGGGGTCAGGGGTGATGGGATGGGACACAGTTTTTTGGTGGTAAGAATGGTGTTTTTCTTTTAAAGTTATTTATTAAAACCAAATCAGAGATTAGAAAGGAAAAAGTTGAGAATATTTACCCAATTGTTTTCGGGGAACACTGGACTTACATATGAATGTTGAATATTTGGGGGTGAGGGTGCTGGAAAATGCTAGGGCCTTAGACATTCATAGTTTCACCACTCCCAGGTTGACATTTTCATTTCTTTTATTTCAGGTACAGAAACAGAAACACAGAGAGAAGAGCTACCATAGTACTAGACATTCCTCTGGTTTTGTGGCATCCAAACCCAAGAGGCACATGGACTTGAATAAAGGTCATTATTTTGAATCTCTACTCTCAAATTACTGCCTCAGAAACTCTGAAACTGTTACCCAGAATCTGTTACAAAGCAAACCATCCAGGTGGTTCTCAAGAATGTTGCAGTTTGAGAAGCAACTCATTTAACATTTTTCTTCCTGGCCTTTTAATATGTCCATTGGCCTGTCTTAATACTTTTGTTGATTGATTTTTATTCATTTGCTTCTCCACCTTTTATTTAAAGTTTGAGATTTCTATTCTTTTAGCCACATGTCCCTTCTTTCTTTTTTTTTTTTAAAGATTTTTTAAATATTTATTTATTTATTTATTTTCCCTTTTGTTGCCCTTGTTGTTTAACATTGTTGTGGTTATTGATGTTATTGTTTTTGGAAAGACAGAGAGAAATGGAGAGAGGAGGGGAAGTCAGAGAGGGGGAGAGAAATACAGACACCTGCAGACCTGCTTCACTGCTTGTGAAGTGACTTCCCTGTAGGTGGGGAGCCAGGGGCTGGAACTGGGATCCTTAGGCCAGTCCTTGAGCTTTGCACTACTTGCACTTAACCCGCTGCACCACTGCCCGACTCCCATGTTCCTTCTTTCTATCCACCAACTATAATTATGTATCTTTTGGTTACTAGCTAAGTAATAGTCAGTGGTATACTTACCCTTATATGTATACATTGTTGTAAATAAAAATTATAATTTAAGTTTTTCTTCTAATTTTTTTCTTAGTGTTTTACCTATTTATTTCATCTTCTTATTCTTCCTGCTCCAACATGTTTGTCAATAAAATGCCAGTATATACTCTAATTGTTATACCAAATAATTATCCCTTCCTCACTGGGAAATGCCTTCCCATTGTCTGTGATCCTTCTCCATCCACACAGATTGTTCTCTAGTTTTATATTATAGATGTCACTTCACAATTTATCACTCTCCTGGTCTAGACCCCATTTTCCCAGAGACTCCCCTGTTTATCTTGGTTTTACTCATTGTACAGTATATATCTCTCAATCAATTTCCAAGACTAAGAGCAAAAAGTAAAGTTTATGAGTTCATACATTGTATAAAATAATGTAAAAATTCTTTCTGGTGATAGCATATGATAGCATAATGAAGAGAATGAGCCATGTCAGGTCACACACAGAGTGTCATCTGGAGACAAGATATCATCAAGCTTGAGAGGAGAGTATATGGATGATGACAGTGTAGGTTATCTGAAGTGTACAAGCTCCTAGTCAGTTAACTAATTTGAATAATTATTCAAGATCAGGATATAAGCTTGAGGCTAATTGTCTTGATTCTGGTGCTGGGACAATCAGAACAAGTACATAGTAGCTTCAGGGTATGAGAGGTTAAAAGAAATAGGTGGGGTGTGAGTTAATTAGCTGTTCAAAAGAAGAACTTATTGGTCACAAACATATTAATGGCTTATTACATAGTAAATAGCTTTCACATGCTTATCCTCAAAATGAAACCTCTTATCTCCAAATACGCTTTTCAGTCTGTAGTTACTTCTTTTTAGCATGTATGCTTAACAGAGTGTGTTACTACTCATCCCCTACAGTTACTTTTTAGTAATTTCTCCTACTTCTTAGATCTTACTACACAAATGTACATTCTTTTACACTATAGTTTAGTTCTAATTCTAAACTCAATATCCTTTCAAGCATTTGATAATCTACAAGTTTTCCTTCATTCCTTTCTTTTCCTTAGATCTCATGTGCTGAAAAGCTGTATCATTAAACCCAAGAGGTTTCCAGCAATCTGATTTCATTTTCATATTGCATATTGACACCTTTCCTTTTCTCTCTATCATCTGCAAATAATCACTTAGAGCTTTGATCATACTCAGGTTTAATTATTTTGGTGAGACTATAGGTGGCACTGCACGGAATTATCAGGAAATGCATGATATTTAATTTTGCTGGTTTGAGTCATTCTGACTCCTTCCTCAAATCGCTTTTTCCATTCAATTAGCATCTCATACTTTTGTCTTTTATCTGATTTTACTCTGCCTGATGCTAGCAAACCTTTCTTTAGTACAAGATGCCATGGGGTTGACCGTGAAATAGAAAATTATTTTTCAAGAATAAAGGACTTTTTTTCTGCCTCCAGTGTTATCTCAGGGAATCAGTGCCAGCACTCTGAATCCACTACTCCTAGAGTCTATCCCCCCTTTTATTGGGTAGGACAGAGATAAATTGAGAGAGGAGGGGAAGGTAGAGATGGGGAGGAAAAGATAGACACCTGCAAAACTGCTTAAGTAACCCTCCTGCAGGTGGAGAACCGGGGGGCTCTAATTAGGATCCTTATGTGGGTCACTACACTTCATACTATGTGTGCTTAACTCGGTGCATTACTGCCCAACCTCCTAAAGAACTTTTTGATTTAAAAACAATTTTGATTAATATTAAAAAAATTCAAAGGTAGAAAGAAAATATTTCAAGTAGTAGGAATAGAATTAGAAGTGGTGTGGATGAATAAGAAAATGAGGTCGGAAGAATTAGAATTACTTTGTAGACATGGGAGACTAAAGCTGATAATGGATATGTGTGTGAGAATCATTTAATAAAGACTTTTGCTTGTCATAAAGTTAAAGAGCACTTTCCAAAAGCCCAACACTGTAAATGCACAGGAGAGTAGAAACAAAGCCACATACAAGGAGTAGGCAAGTAGACTCAAACACAAAACTGAAGACTGAGGGAGGTGAAGATACACTTTCAAAGCTTTTCTTCAGTACTAAGATTCCCATGTGTTTCTGTGTCATGTTTAAAAGTTGGACTCCCAAATCTGTGATTGCTGAGATCATATCTTTTTTGAATTGAATGATTTATGATTTATTTACAATATGAACAACATGTAGTAGCTAGCATCTAAAAGTCATTAGAGCCAAGTATTAAAGTATGTGAAGGTTATGGGTAAAAAAAAAAGTGAAGAGGAAGTTATTAGGGTAATAAGGGATCATTTTCTAAACACTTTTTATTATTTTTATTTTTATTGGATAGAGAGCCAGAAAATGAGAAGAATGGGGAGACAGGGAGAGAGACAGAGAGACATCTGCAACCCTGCTTGACCACTTGTGAAGCTTTCCCTTTGCAGGTAGGGACTGGGGGCTTGAACCCAGGACCTTGCACACTGTAACATGTTTGCTTAACCAGGTATGCCACCAGCCAGCCCCATAAGAGATCATTTATGACTAAACCAACACAGTGGCAACAGGACTAGTGATGAAAGAGGTTTAGAAGTTAACATTAGGCAGTTGGGAAGATGATTGGCCTATAGAGAAAGTTTTAAGGGTGTCAGTAGTAAGGTTTTTTTTTGTTTGTTTTTAGAGAGATAGCCAAAAAAATTAACCAACTTGTGTATTAATCTGATTGCTTTAACATAAATTAAATAAAATACCTAAGACTAGGACAGACCCTGACCTACATTACCTACCTTTTTTTAAAATCAATCCCAAATATGAAAATTAGATAACCAAAGAAGCATCATATGTATGTTAATTTAATGCAGTTAAACCCATCATACAGTGTATAGAACCATTTGCTTTTGTCCTTGACTCCAGGGTAACATGCAGAAAAACTCACTGCAGGTATTACAAATTAGAAATATTGAAGTGTTCAGCCATCAGCTCATAAAATCTGTTTAATCCTTTGCCTTTCATTTATCTGAAAAGATATTTAATCTGGTGCACATACAGTGAAGTAAAGAACTGAATTTAAAAGCAGTGTTTATTGGATCAAATGAACTTCAGAAAAGTACACACATTAACCCTGTGTTAATTTGTTAATAATTTTGAGAATCTAAAGTCCACTGTTATTACTAAAATACAAAAAATGTATACGCTTGCAGACATTTGTAAATTACACTTAACACTGTCACGTACGGTGTATGATGAGACAGATGACAGTATAAAAAAGGCAGTGATTCTAGGAAGTATTTCAGTCTCTATCCCATTTTAAAGAACAGATTGCTCCTATTAACATCCTTACCCTGGTCACAGGGCTCATAACTTTGCATGGTAGGACAAATGTATTTGTAGTGAAGGATGAAGGTCATAATATGTTACGTGCTAAAGCACTAAAATAAGTTATTTGCCCTCTTACAAGTAGAATTTAAGGGGGAGTTAGGAAGATGGCGGACTGAGAAGTCGCTAACAGCGAGTGCTCTGATCGCATCGTCGGCAAGGGTAGGATTTTCTGCCTTTAGCAGGCCAGTCAATAAGAGGTGACACCAAAGAAGTGATTACAATTTAATTTGGGTTAAGAATTAGAGTAAAGGTGACATGGACTAGCGGGGCTCCAGAATTCCCAGGCGGCACCCGGCAAGGCGAGTGCACTGGGCATTGTCCTCCGCCTGCCCAGGAAGGCGGCTCCTCCGCCGGTTGCAGAGCACGGCGGGCAGAGGACCCGGAGAGAGCACTTTAGCTCAGGGGCTTCCTCTTGGGAGTCTCCAGGGTCCACCGCGACCCTGAGGGCGGATCCAAAGACTTCTTGAGTATAGCTCTCATTGGATCAAAGGACTTGGAGCTAGTTTTCATTTTTGAGAAATCCTTTAAAAAAGTCTGGAGGGGGGGATTTCCCTGAAGATGGCGGACTGAGAAGCAGCTAGCCTTTGAGCTCCGGACACATCTCGTGTAAACAATAGGATTTTCTGCCTTTAGCAGGCCAGCCAATAAGGGGCCATAGCAGTAACACCAAGGAGGTGTCTATAACTTAATTTGGGTTAAGAATTAGAGTAGGGGAAAAAAATTCTTTTTTCTTCCTTTTAATTTTCAAGCATACATCCTTCCCGCCGCCCCTCCCCCCCATAAGCAGTGCCTGGGACCAGCTACTAAAAGGATACCCCATACCACCAAACAGGGTGTTTTTTTTTTGTTTGTTTGTTTGTTTTTTAAATTCACTGATACACATTTGGGAAGTTCCTTGCACTGCTCTTTAATTACAACTCTTCTTCTTATCTTCTCCCTTCTCTCTCTCATCTCTCTCTATCTCTTTTTTTTTTTTAATCTTGTCATACACTTCTTTCTTCTTTGTCTTTCTGAATTTGTGAATTACTTTGGGGAAGAAATCTGACCCAGAGTGGACTATCTATGTGTGTATCTCTGCTATAGTTCCCTTTACACTCTTGTTACCCCTAGAATATACACTGGATAGTAGATTTGCATAACTGTCTATTCTTGCTATCCTCTCTTTCTTTTCTCTTTCTTCACTGGGATTTGGTTACTATTTTTCACGGACTGGAGAAATTGTTTGGCTAACTGGTAACGATTAAACTCCTTCAATACTTACTTCAGTTGCTACTGTAATTCAGGAGGTCGGTGAGTGCAATTGTCACAAAGGTATTTAGTACAGTGTTACTTGTGCTCAAAACACAACAACTGAGGAACAACAGAGCAAAAAAAAAAAGAGAGAGAAACACATAAATAAAAAAAATGGGTAGATTAAAAACAAATAAAACTGCTACCCCAATGAATGAAGACAAGAGCCCAGAAGAAACCACAAATCAGTCAGAAGTAACCATAGATAAGAAAAGTATGCAAGCAATAATAAACTTATTAATCACAGAAATGAAAACAACATTGGAGGAAAGAAATGGCAGTATTAGGGAAACAACAGTTGAGACCCCCAAGGAAAATACTGATTATCTTGAGACAATTAGAGAACTGAAAGCTGAAATAGCTGTAATGAAGAAAGAAGCTGAGGCAAGGGAAAGCAGACTAACAGAAGCAGAAAACAGAATTAGTCAGACAGAGGATGAGTTAGAGAAAACTAAGAAAGAGGTGAAAGAGCTTAAAAAGAGATTGAGAGACACTGAAAACAACAACAGAGACATATGGGATGATCTCAAAAGAAGTAACATTCGTATAATTGGCCTGCGAGAGGAAGAAAGAGAGGAAGGGGAAGCAAACATTCTAGAGGAAATAATAGAAGAAAACTTCCCAGACCTGAATAACAGAAAGGATATCAAGGTTCAAGAGGCCCAGAGAGTACCAAACAGAATCAACCCAGACCTGAAGACACCAAGACACATCATAGTCACAATGAGAAGAAGTAAGGATAAAGAAAGGATCCTAAAGGCTGCAAGAGAGAAACAAAAAGTCACATACAGGGGAAAACCCATAAGACTATCTGCAGATTTCTCAACTCAAACTCTAAAAGCCAGAAGGGAGTGGCAAGATATTTATCGAGCCCTGAATGAAAAAGGGTTTCAACCAAGGATAATATATCCTGCTAGACTTTCATTCAAGCTAGATGGAGGGATCAAAACCTTCTTAGACAAACAACAGTTAAAGGAGGCAACTATCACCAAGCCGGCCCTGAAAGAGGTACTAAAAGACCTCTTATAAACGAAAACATCACTATAATACTTGCAATATATCAGAGTAAACAAATTGTTTTTTAGAACAATGGCACTACAATACATTAAATCCATAATATCAATAAATGTCAATGGCTTAAACTCCCCCATCAAAAGGCACAGAGTGGGGGGATGGATCAGAAAACATAACCCAACCATATGCTGCTTGAAAGAATCCCATCTGTCACAACAAGATAAACACAGACTTAAAGTGAAAGGATGGAAAACTATCATACAGGCTAACGGTCCACAGAAAAGGGCAGGAACAGCCATTCTCATCTCAGACACGCTAGATTTTAAATTAAATAAAGTAATAAAAGATAGGCAAGGACATTACATAATGATTAGAGGATCAATCAGCCAAGAAGACTTAACAATTATTAACATCTATGCACCCAAAAAGGGACCATCTAAATACATTAAGCATCTACTGAAAGAATTTCAAATATACATCAATAGTAATACAATAATACTGGGAGACTTCAATACCCCACTCTCACACTTAGACAGATCAACAAAGCAGAGAACCAATAAAGATACAATAGAATTGAATGAAGAGATTGACAGACTAGACCTCTTGGACACTTTCAGAGTCTTTCACCCCCAAAAACTGGAATACACCTTCTTTTCAAATCCACACAACACATACTCAAGGATAGACCACATGTTAGGCCACAAAGACAGCATCAATAAATTCAAGAGCATTGAAATCATCCCAAGTATCTTCTCAGACCACAGTGGAGTAAAACTAACTTTTAACAACAAACGGAAAATTATTAAAAGACATAGAATTTGGAAACTAAACAACATGCTCTTTAAGAACCACTGGGTCAGAGACTCACTCAAACAGGAAATTCAAATGTTCCTGGAAACTAATGAAAATGAAGACACAACCTATCAAAATATTTGGGACACAGCGAAAGCAGTACTGAGAGGAAAACTTATAGCCATACAATCACATATTAAACACCAAGAAGAAGCCCAAATGAACGACTTTACTACACACCTCAAGGACTTAGAGGAAGAGGAACTAAGGAACCCTAAAGCAACCAGAAGGACAGAAATCACTAAAGTTAGAGCAGAAATAAACAACATCGAAAATAAAAGAACCATACAAAAGATCAATGAAGCCAAATGTTGGTTCTTTGAAAGATTAAACAAAATTGACAAACCCCTAGCCAGACTCACCAAACAAAAAAGAGAGAAGACTCAAATTAATAGAATTGTAAACGATGCAGGAGATATCACAACTGACACCACAGAAATCCAGAGAATTCTGCGAAACTTCTATAAAGAACTATACGCCACCAAGCTAGAGAATCTGGAAGAAATGGAACAATTCCTAGAAACCTATGCACTTCCAAAACTGAACCAAGAAGAACTATAAAATCTAAATGCACCAATCACAGACAAAGAAATTCAAACCGTTATTAAGAATCTCCCCAACAACAAAAGTCCTGTACTAGATGGCTTCACAAATGAATTCTACAAAACTTTCAGGAAACAGTTAATACCCATACTTCTTAAGCTATTCCATAAGATTGAAGAAACAGGAATACTCCCTTCCACCTTTTATGAAGCCAACATCACCCTGATACCAAAAGCTGATAGGGACAGAACAAAAAAGGAAAACTACAGACCAATATCTCTGATGAACATAGATGCCAAAATATTAAACAAGATCTTGGCCAACCGGATACAGCAACACATCAAAAAGATTGTTCATCATGACCAAGTGGGATTCATCCCAGGAATGCAAGGCTGGTTCAACATCCGTAAATCAATCAATGTCATTCATCACATCAATAAAAGCAAAGCCAAAAACCACATGATTATCTCAGTAGATGCAGAGAAAGCCTTTGACAAAATCCAACACCCATTCATGCTCAAAACTCTACAAAAAATGGGAATAGATGGGAAATTCCTCAAGATAGTGGAGTCTATATATAGCAAACCTACAGCCAACATCATACTCAATGGACAGAAGCTGAAAGCATTCCCCCTCAGATCGGGGACTGGACAGGGCTGTCCACTGTCACCGTTACTCTTCAACATAGTATTGGAAGTTCTTGCCATAGCAATCAGGCAAGAGAAAGAAATCAAAGGGATACAGATTGGAAGGGAAGAAGTCAAGCTCTCACTATTTGCAGATGATATGATAGTATACATAGAAAGACCTAAAGAATCCAGTAGAAAATTACTGGAAGTTGTTAGGCAATATAGCAAGGTATCAGGCTACAAAATCAATGTACAAAAATCAGTGGCATTTCTTTATGCAAACACTAAATCTGAAGAAGAAGACATCCAGAAATCACTCCCATTTACTGTTTCAGCAAAATCAATCAAATATCTAGGAATAAAGTTGGCCAAAGAAGTGAAAGACTTGTATACTGAAAATTATGAGTCGCTACTCAAGGAGATAGAAACCGATACCAAGAAATGGAAAGATATCCCATGCTCATGGATTGGAAGAATAAATATCATCAAAATGAATATTCTCCCCAGAGCTACATACAAATTTAATGCAATACCCATCAAAGTTCCACCAGGCTTCTTTAAGAGAATAGAAAAAACACTACAATCATTTATCTGGAACCTGAAAACACCTAGAATTGCCAAAACCATCTTAAGGAAAAGAAACAGAAATGGAGGCATCACACTCCCAGACCTTAAACTATATTATAAAGCCATCATCATCAAAACAGCATGGTACTGGAACAAAAATAGGCACACAGACCAGTGGAACAGAATTGAAAGCCCAGAAGTAAATCCCAACACCTATGGGCATCTAATCTTTGATAAGGGGGCCCAAAGTATTAAATGGAAAAAGGTGGCTCTCTTCAATAAATGGTGCTGGGAAAACTGGGTTGAAACATGCAGAAGAATGAAATTGAACCACTTTATCTCACCAGAAACAAAAATCAACTCCAAATGGATCAAAGACCTAGATGTCAGACCAGAAACAATCAAATACTTAGAGGAAAACATTGGTAAAACACTTTCCCACATACACCTCAAGGACATCTTTGATGAATCAAACCCAATTGCAAGGAAGACCAAAGCAGAAACAAACCAATGGGACTACATCAAATTGAAAAGCTTCTGCACATCCAAAGAAACTATTAAACAAACAGAGAGACCCCTCACAGAATGGGAGAAGATCGTCACATGCCAGACATCAGACAAGAAACTAATCACCAAAATATATAAAGAGCTCAGCAAACTTAGCCGCAAAAAAGCAAATGACCCCATCCAAAAATGGGCAGAGGAAATGAACAAAACATTCACCACAGAGGAGATACAAAAGGCTAACAAACATATGAAAAACTGCTCTAGGTCACTGATTGTCAGAGAAATGCAAATTAAGACAACCGTAAGATACCACCTCACTCCTGTAAGAATGGCATACATCAAAAAGGACAGCAGCAACAACTGCTGGAGAGGATGTGGGGACAGAGGAACCCTTTTACATTGCTGGTGGGAATGTAAATTGGTACAGCCTCTGTGGAGAGCAGTCTGGAAAACCCTCATAAGGCTAGACATGGACCTTCCATATGACCCAGTAATTCCTCTCCTGGGGTTATACCCCAAGGACTCCATAACACCCACCAAAAAGAGGTTTGTACTCCTATGTTCAGAGCAGCACAATTCATAATAGCTAAAACCTGGAAGCAACCCAGGTGCCCAACACCAGATGAGTGGCTGAGAAAGCTATGGTATATATACACAATGGAATACTATGCAGCTATCAAGAACAATGAACCCACCTTCTCTGACCCATCTTGGACAGAGATAGAAGGAATTATGTTAAGTGAACTAAGTCAGAAAGATAAAGATGAGTATGGGATGATGCCACTCATCAACAGAAGCTGACTTAGAAGACCTGAAAGGGAAACTAAAAGCAGGACCTGATCAAATTGTAAGTATAGCACCAAAGTAAAAACCCAGTGGTGAGGGGTAGACATGTAGCTTCCTGGGCCAGTGGGGGGTGGGAGTGGGCGGGAGGGATGGGTCACGGTCTTTTGGTGGTGGGAATGGTGTTTATGTACACTCCTAGCAAAATGTAGACATATAAATCAGTAGTTAATTAATATGAGAGGGGGAAATCAATTGTATGTCTCAAAGTTTCTTAAAAGACAAACTGAATCTTTTTAATATATAGGCTGTGTATTTGATATGCGGACTCTCTCAAAAGCCTAGACCAAGTAGATTAGAAGCTTCCAATAGCACAGCTATATACAAGATACTGGGTACTGTACAGCAAACCATAACAAAGGGACTTTTCTAAGTTAACCCAATTAACAAATAATGTGATGATAATATTAAATACTGATTGTCTTTTTGAACCCTAAGACAGCAGGAACCTCACATCTTCACTATAGAGCCCCTACTTCCCCCAGTCCTGGAACCCTTGGATAGGGTTTTATTTTAAAATAAAATATATTCATAATTTAGTAGGTCAGGAGAAACTGCGTGAATTTGCTATCAAGATTCTATAGTCTACTAGCTACTTCTTGCCATGATTTTCCCGGATAGATTATGACCTTTTCCTGGGTTTCATTGAGAATACAACCCACCTTACTCAACAAGACAAATACAGACTTAAAGTGAAAGGATATAAAACTATCATACAAGCCAATGGCCCACAAAAAAGGGCAGGAACAGCTATTCTCATATCTGACACAATAGACTTTAAAATAGAAGATTAAAAAAGGTAGGAATGGACACTACTTAATGCTCAGAGGATCAGTCAATGAAGAGGTCTTAACAATTATTAACATCTATGCACCCAATGAGAAGCCATCTAAATACATCAAATGTCTACTGAAAGAGCTACAGCAATATATTAACAGCAATACAGTCATAGTAGGGGACTTCAACACCCCACTCTCTCAACTTGACAGATCATCCAGGCAGAAGATCAATAAAGACATAAGGGAGCTGAATGAAGAGATAAACTAGAACTGTTGGAGATTTTCAGAGTCATTCATCCCAAGAAACTGGAATACACATTTTACTCAAATCCACATGGATCATTCTCAAGGATAGACCATATGTTAGGCCACAAAGACATCATCAGCAAATTCAAGAGCATTGAAATCATCCCAAGCATCTTCTCAGACCACAGTGGAATTAAACTAACACTTAACAGTCAACAAAAATTAGTAATAGTCCCAAAATGTGGAAGCTCAACAGCACACTTCTTAACAACTTCTGGGTTAAAGAGGAAATAAAGGAAGAAATCAAAATGTTTCAAGAGTTCCATGAAAATGAAGACACAAGCTATCAAAATATTTGGGACACAGCAAACGCAGTACTGAGAAGGAAGTTCACACCCATACAAGCACACATTAGGAAACAAGAAAAAGCACAAATAAACAGCCTGATTGCACAATTTAAAGACCTAGAAGAAGAAGAACAAAGGAACCCTAAAGCAACCGGAAGGACAGAAATCACTTAAGGTAGGGCAAAAATAAATAAAATTGAGAATAAGAAAACCATACAAAAGATCAACGAAAGTAAATGTTGGTTATTTGAAAAAGTGAACAAAATCGACAAACCTTTAGCAAGACTCACAAAACAAAAAAGGGAGAAGACCCAAATAAATTAGATACTAAATGAAAGAGGAGCTATTACAACACACACCAAAGAAATTCAAAATATCATGCGAGGCTTCTATGAACAACTATACACCACCAAGCTAGAAAACCTGGAAGAAATAGACGATTTCCTAGATACCTACCAACATGCAAAACTAAGTAAAGAGGAAGTGGATAACATGAACACGCCCATCATAGCTAATGAAATTGAAACAGTTATCAAAAATCTTCCCAAAAATAAAACTGGACCAGATGGTTTTACAAATGAATTCTACAAAACCTTCAAAGAAGAACTAATACCTCTACTTTTAAAAGTCTTCCGGAAGATTGAAGACACTGAAGTACTCCCTGCCAGCTTCTATGAAGCCAACATCACTTTGATACCAAAAGCAGACAGGGACACAAGCAAAAAAGAAAACTACAGACCAATATCTCTGATGAACAAAGATGCTAAAATATTGAACAAAATTCTAGCCAACCGGATACAACAGTATATTAAAAATATTGTTCATCATGACCATGTGGGGTTTATCCCAGGCATGCAAGGTTGGTTTAATATACGTAAGTCAATCAATGTGATCCACCACATCAACAAAAACAAGACCAAAAACCACATGGTCATAGCAATTGATGCAGAGAAAGCATTTGACAAAATATAACATCCCTTTATGATCAAGACACTATAAAAAATGGGAATAGATGGAAAATTCCTGAAGATAGTGGAGTCTATATATAGCAAAACAGCCAACATCATACTCAATAGTGAAAAATTGGAAGCATTTCCACTCAGATCAGGTACTAGACAGGGCTGCCCACTATCACCATTACAATTCAACATAGTGGTGGAAGTTCTTGCCATAGCAATCAGGCAGGAGCAAGGAATTCAAGGCATACAGATTGGAAGAGAAGAAGTCAAACTCTCTCTTTTTGCAGATGACATGATAGTATACACAGAAAAACCTAAGGAATCCAGCAAGAAACTTTTGGAAAAATCATCAGGAAATACAGTAAGGTGTCAGGCTACAAAATTAATATTCAAAAGTCAGTGGCATTCCTCTATGAAAACACTAAGCTAGAAGAAATTGAAATCCAGAAATCAATTCCTTTTACTATAGCAACAAAAACAATAAAATATCTAGGAATAAACCTAACCAAAGAAGTAAACGACTTGAATACTGAAAATTATGAGTCACTACTCAAGGAAATTGAAAAAGACAAAAAGAAGTGGAAAGATATTCCATGTTCATGGATTGGAAGAATTAACATCATCAAAATTAATATACTACCCAGAGCCATCTATAAATTTAATGCTATCCCGGTCAAGATCCCAAGCACATTTTTTAGGAGAATAGAACAAATGCTACAAATGTTTATCTTGAACCAGAAAAGACCTAGAATTGCCAAAACAATCTTGAGAAAAAAGAACAGAACCAGAGGCATCACACTCCCAGATCTCAAATTGTATTATAGGGCTATTGTCATCAAAACTGCTTGATACTGGAACATCAATAGACATACTGACCAGTGGAATAGAATTGAGAGCCCAGAAGTGAGCCCCCACACCTATGGACATCTAATCTTTGACAAAGGTGCCCAGACTATTAAATGGGGAAAGCAGAATCTCTTCAGAAAATGGTGTTGGAAAAAATGGGTTGAAACATGCAGAAGAATGAAACTGAACCACTTTATTTCACCAAATACAAAAGTAAATTCCAAGTGGATCAAGGACTTGGATGTTAGACCAGAAACTATCAGATACTTAGAGGAAAATATTGGCAGAACTCTTTTCCGCATAAATTTTAAAGACATCTTCAATGAAACGAATCCAATTACAAAGAAGACTTAGGCAAATATAAGCCTATGGGACTATATCAAATTAAAAAGCTTCTTCACAGCAAAAGAAACCACTGCCCAAACCAAGAGACCCCTCACAGAATGGTATAAGATCTTTACATGCCATACATCAGATAAGAGTTTAATAACCAGCATATATAAAGAGCTTGCCAGACTCAACAACAAGACAACAAATAACCCCATCCAAAAATGGGGGGAGGACATGGACAGAATATTTACCACAGAAGAGATCCAAAAGCCTGAGAAACACATGAAAAAATGCTCCAAGTCTCTGATTGTCAGAGAAATGCAAATAAAGACAACAATGAGATACCACTTCACTCCTGTGAGAATGTCAGACATCAGAAAAGGTAACAGCAGCAAATGCTGGAGAGGGTGTGGGGTCAAAGGAACCCTCCTGCACTGCTGGTGGGAATGTAAACTGGTCCAACCTCTGTGGAGAACAGTCTGGAGAACTCTCAGAAGGCTAGAAATAGACCTACCCTATGATCCTGCAATTCCTCTCCTGGGGATATATCCTATGGAACCCAACACACCCATCCAAAAAGATCTGTGTACACACATGTTCTTAGCAGCACAATTTGTAATAGCCAAAACCTGGAAGCAACCCAGGTGTCCAACAACAGATGAGTGGCTGAGCAAGTCGTGGTATATATACACAATGGAATATTACTCAACTGTAAAAAATGGTGACTTCACCGTTTTCAGCCAATCTTGGATGGACCTTGAAAAATTCATGTTAAGTGAAATAAGTCAGAAACAGCAGGATGAATATGGGATAATCTCACTTTCAGGCAGAAGTTGTAAAACAAAATCAGAAGAAAAAAAAAAGTAGAATCTGAAATGGAATTGGTGTATGGCACCAAGTAAAAGACTCTTGGGTGGGGGTGGGTGGGTCGGGAGAATACAGTTCCAAGAAGGATGATTGAGGACCTAGTGGGGGTTGTATTGTTATATGGGAAACTGGGGAATGTTATGCATGTACAAACTATTGTATTTACTGTTGAATATAAAACATTAATTACCCAATAAAGAAAAAAAAAGAATACATTATCACTCTTAATTGGAAATACCAATTAACTGTTTTGCTTTAGTTTTTATATAAAAAACTCTAGTTCTCTAGTGTATCACAAAGTAAAATATCTCACAACATCTTTATGGTGTCTATTATCTTTTTTGAAAAAAGATTTCACTGAAATAAAACATTTATTTTCTAGTAAAAGCTACATATCACTTTAAAACCATAAACTTTAAAAAAAGTTTTATTCTCCCTTTTGTTGCCCTTGTTGTTGTTGTTTTATTGTTGTTGTAGTTATTATTGTTGTTGCTACTGATGTCGCCTTTGTTAGATAGGACAGACAGAAATGGAGAGAGGAGGGGAAGACAGAGAGAGGGAGAGAAAGACTCCTGGATCGAACCAAGATCCTTGTGCCTCATGCCATGTGCCCTTAACCTGCTGTGCTACTGCCCAACTCCCAACCATAAACTTATTTTCAGGCAGAAAAATTATCTCAAGAAACAAATAGACTGAGATCTCACTCTATCCTTTCAGACTGAGGTAAACCAAAGAACATCTTCCATATGTTTTACTACAATTTTCTTCTTTTCTCTTTATATACTAACTGCTGTCAAGGACATAGGCATTTTGGAATGAAGTCTTATACATTTTTTATTTTTTCCCATGTCTGTCATCAAACATAAGTTTTATAGGTAATGTTGCTCCTGTAAATCTATTATCAAGTCCAAAAGATGAAAGTTTAAATGATATTTTTCCACCTGTTTGTGACAGTGCTTTTTTATTAATAGTAATGTAAATTTCAGGTGTTATAAAGCTTTTTACCTTGATATCTTTAAACATTACATTTGACTACTACCAAAATTTTACTTTCCATCATGACATACAATTCACTTCACCTATATTACCTAAATTCCTGTGGTAACTATCTTGTTATCAGAATCTAAAAGATTCTATGTTGTTTTCTTTGGTCATTTGCTTTATTACTTTATCTTACACCCTTGAATGAGATCATAGGTGAAATGAAAAATCCCCAGGTAAAGAAAAAAAAAAAAGGCAAGTGGTGGACTCTCACATCCACATTTTAGTAACCCCTGGCAGACTGAAATGTGATCCACCAGCTTGAGTCTTTCACTATTGTATTCATGCCCCTTGGCTGACCTGAATGTTACCAATCTACTGGCACCTTGTACTCCTACCTGCCCATACACCTAACTTAGTACACTTTGTGAACAATCAAGATGCTCCCTTTTTAAGCTTACCTTGTAACCAATCAACTAATGCTGTACCCAGTTTGAAGAGAAAAGCAGCTTTCCAAATTTGCACCAGCAACCAGGAATCCTTCTGGTTCTGCAGCCATATGATAATACTAGTAAAGTAACTCCCTGTTTCATAGCAGCGTCAGACTCACTCTTTCGCTATTTGGAGTTTTAACACTCAAGAGCTACACCATGAATATTTCCATAACACAGGGAATCTGTATTTCTCAATCTGGATTCACTTAGGACAACCCCCTTGTCTCCCCCAAATGGCAATATTTCATGCTTTTATTACCAACTATTTCACTGTCTGTATTGACTACAACTTTATCCACTTAGATTGCTTCCTTATTTTGACTACTGTAAACAATGCTGTTATGAAAACAGGGTTGTATATGTCTTTTCAAATTACTGTTTTTTACTTTCTTTTAATAAATACCTACAGGCAGAATTGTTAAGTCACATGGTGATTCTAGTCTTAATTATTTATTGAAAAACTCTATACTACTTTCTATAATGTCTGTGCCAGTATAAAAACCCACAAGTAATGTAGGAAGATTAATTTTTTATCCAAATCTTTTCAACATTTTTTTCTTTGTGATAAAATTTGTCCCACTCAGTAGAATGCCTTTTAGTTTTTATGATGGTTTGCAGGAGCTTTTCAGCTGGATGTAATCACATACATTTATTTTTGCTCTAGTCTTGCCAATGGAATAAAATTTCTGAAAGCATTTCTAAGAATAAACTTATAGAGCTTATTTTGCTTCTTCTCTGAATGCTGTGGTTTCTGGCCTTACATTTAAATAAATAATTCAATGATAACTCTCAGTTCTTCATTGGTTTCTGTATCATAATAGGGTGTCCATGTGTGTATATTTTTTTTCCTGAGCTCTTAATTCTGTTCCATTGACCCCTGTCTGCTATTTTTCCAAAAGAATACTGTCTTGAATACTATAGCTTTTAGTGTAACTTGAATTCAGGAAGTGTAATACCATCATTTTGTTTACACTTTCCAGGCTTACTTTGACTTTTTACGATCTTTTGCAGTTGCATAAGAATTCTAAGGTTTTTGTATGATTTCTATGAAGAATACTGATGGTATTTTGAGAGAAATTAAACTAAACTGGATATTGCTTTAGGTAAAATGATGATTTCAGCATCATTTATTCTTTCTCTCCTTGAGCACAAAATGTTTTTTTTTCATTTCTCTGCATTCTCACAATTTTTTTCAACAGAGATCTATAGTTTTCATTGTATAGGTTTTTCATCTCATTGATAAAATTCATTTTTAAGCTTCAAAATATTTTTGATGTTATTATAAATGGTATTTTTGTTCCTCTGATAATTAGTTATTTAGAAACACAACAGCTATATTGTATAGTGATTTTGTAGCATATGTGTTTATTGTCTTTATTTTTTGTTTCTACTAATCTTTCACTTACATCTTTCTCATAATATCATTTCATCTGCAAATAGTAACAGTGTTACTTATTTTACTTGGGTGCCATTTTTATTTCTATTTTAATAACTGTGGTTAAGAATACCAATACAATGCTGAGTAACAGTGACAAGACTGGACATTTTTGTCATGTTCTTGATACTACTGGGAACATGTTTGTTGTTTCATCGATGAGTATGCTAGCTTGACTGTATCACAATGGGCCTTTCCTGTGTATTTTTCCCCCTTTTTAAAAACTTCCACGTACTGTCTTTGAAAGAAAAATTCAGACTTTACTTTACATTTTACAAGTTTTGAAAGTTTTATACCGATGGAAAAGTTGTGAAAATTGTGAGAACTTCCTAAAACTTTTAGCCTGTTTTCTTTAGTGTCAATACTTTGTGAAGGCATGATGCAATTACATGAGTATGATACTACTAACTAAACTCCATATCTTATTCAGATTTCATTAGTTTTTCTATTACTTTTGGTTTATTTTCAGTGAATTTTTGAAAACACAAATGAATAAGAGGTAAAACTTTATACTCAAAGGGGAAAAATTGAAAGTTTTCCCCCTACAATCAGGAACTAGGCAAGGGTGTCAACTCTCACCACTTCTATTCAACATAGTCCTAGAAGTCCTCACCATCACAAAAGGGGGGCAAATATATATATAAATATAGACAGATATTTATAAAATAATAGTCAACCTATATGTGAAACCTTGGGAGAACAATTGTAGCTTTCAAAGAAGGGAATGGGGATACAGAACTCTGGTGGTGGGAACAGTTCAAAATTATACCATTGTTATCTTATAATTTCATAAATCAATATTATGTTCCTCATAAAATTAAAAACTAAAACAAAAAACATTTTATACATCTCAAAATATTTGAAACTATTATGTAAAGAAAATCATAACAGGGACCAGGTGGTGATGTTAAGTGCACAAGGACCCAGATTCAAGCTCCTGGTCTCTACCTGTAGGGGGAAAGCTTCACGAGTGGTGAAGCAGGGCTGCAGGGGTCTCTCACTCTCCCCCTCCCTCAATTCCCCTCTGTTCTGTCTAGTAAAGTAAATAATAAATAAAATTTTTAGCACAAAAGGAAAATCATAACATTAAACCATGCCAACATAAGAAATAAAAGATTATGTAGGGTGGGTAAAATCAAAACATACAAGGTTAATATTAGAATTTTGTATTCTTCACTAATTATGACATTTAAACCTATTTTAAAGTCCATATTGTGAAAGTAATGATAATTACAGTAAGATTAAAAACAACAGATAATTGTGATCCACAAATTAACAAGGCTATATGTAGAACATTCTGCAAAATAGTATTAAGTAACAAGTGGTTTTTTTAGTGAGGGAAATTTATGGGTAAAACTTTTTAAAAAGTAATTAACAAATAAAAAAACTTATATGGTAATTCAGTCTCATTATAAACCTGAGGGATGTATATGTGAAAAGACATGAAATTCCACTTCATGCCCACCAGAGTGGGGAAAAAAGTAAATGTCTAATAAACTTATGTAGTGGACAGGATGTCAGGAATGAAAACTGTCGTTTGTTACCAATGAGAATCTAAATTGCTATGTTCATCTCATAGGATAATTGATAAAACCTATTAAAGTTAAAGAAGAGATCCAAAACTTGATCATCTATATACTTATTTCCCTATTTGGAGATATCCTTGCATGGCATGTTTTCAGTCATCTACCCACTTGTAAGGACTGCCATTCCTACTCTGTGATAGTGAGGAAGGAGAAACAACCTCTATCAATACTCTATCTCACAAAGAAATAGCACACAATAGTCAAAATTATTTGACATACATAAACATTGTGATGTTTTAAAAGCACAATGTGCTGTGAAAAGGAAAGATACTTTAATACAGGTATCCTGTGTCCAAAGCAACAATATGTTTTTATAAATGAACACTGAAGTCATAATATGGTTTTCATATAGAGAAGAAGAAACGAGATGGATGTCAGCTTTACCATGAGGAGAGGGAGGCTATGTCGCTCTGCAAAGTAAAACAGTGGCCAGCATTTTGTGTCTTAACAAGATTTCTTTTTATACATGCTATTATACTTACCCACTATGAATCAAGAATAGGGAGAAAATAGCTCTGCTCATGCTACTCACTCAGGGACTCAAGCAGAATTGAGCAACTCGCATCGCAAATGTCATTGCTCACGCCAAAAGGAAAGAGAGATTACATGGGCAATTAAATTCTTAAGTCTCGAAACAACAGACATTAATAAATACAATACTTATTGGCCATAACTATGCACATGACTCCATCAAACAGGAATTCAGGAAGTGTAATCTCCTGATGTTCAGAGGGGTCAGGTATTTGGACAAAGTTGTGTGTTTAGGATGGTATAACCTTAGACGGGACAGGTATTTGGTAAATAACACCATTAACAGCCTTTACTTCCATATTTCTATTCTGTTGACAGAGGAATGTAACACATATGAGAAAATGTCAGCATTTCTATAACTGTTAATTTGATATATACGTGTGTTATATATTCCTGTGTATTTTAAATGTTTATTTGTAAATTTAACTGTGTTTACTATATGTGATAAATACCATAAAAGGAGCATTTTGGGTATTTTGAAATAGATTAGAAATGAGATCTAAATAAAGTGTCAGAGGACAGGCGGTAGTGCAGTGGGTTAAGCGCACATGGCACGAAGCACAAGGACCGGCGTAAGGATTCCAGTTCAAGCCCTGGCTCCCCACGAGTGGTGAAGCAGATCTGCAGGTGTCTATCTTTCTCTCCCCCTCTCTGTCTTCCCCTCCTCTCTCCATTTCTCTCTGTCCTATCCAACAACAATGACATTAATAACAACAATAATAACTATATAATAACTATAATAGTAACTATAACAATAAAAAACAAGGGCAACAAAAGGGAAAATAAAAAATACAATAGAGATGTAAAACAAGTAGTTTCAGAAGTCAAAACTACATGTTTATTTCAATGAAATTCATGTATGTGTCAATCACTGCGTGGAAGCAAGTCATAGTCAATGTCCCTGTATGAAAATATGCTTGTAATTTTATCCAATTAATTGGGGGTTTATGTAGAAAGAAACCTTTATTCTGCAGCATGATTATATAAAGTGAATTTAGCATTTTCATGATAAAAGTGAAAAGCCAGTTCAGGTCATTTAAACTAAACTTTGCATGTTTCATTATCAACTTATCAAATTTATACAAAGTAGGAAAAGCATTTAAATGTGTATTAGCTGGTAACTTAATATATTAACTAAACATTAAAAAGACACAAAAAGGATTGTATATCCACTTATCAATAATTACGTATGAAAATTATATGCTGATGTAGCTTTTGCACAACGTCTTAGCATTTAAATAGTACATAGAAATGTGCTGACATGGTTAAGGGAAAAATTTGCTAATTTTGTTTTAATTATCCACTTTGTGCTTTTATATTCTGTAGTAAATTCATTTACATAAAGAATTCTTGATAAAAAATATAGTAATTTCTATGAAAAGTTGTATATTTGTAATAAATTTCCATGTTCCAGAAAATCATTGAAGTTATTATTCATTCCCTTATCATAAACTTTATAATAAAATAAATTATATTTCACTTTCAGCTATGTATTCTATTAAATTTGGGGTTACATTAAATAATTATGGCCAAAGAATTTCATATTTGCTTAAGGCTGGAAGATCAATATTTACTGAAAAGGTTCATGTGTGGAAATATCTTTCTGGGGCAATTCAAGCTAGAAAACTGTAACAAAATCTGTCAATATAAACCAAATTGTGAAATAGACATCCACTAACAGTAAAATATTTATTAAAATTGATAAAATGATAGGTTCAATCACTGACTGTGTACTTTGTTTAAGTTAGTCTTTCTACTACCTACAGTAACAAATTTAAATCTCTCATTAGTATTCCAAAGCTTTAATCAATACAGCAGTTATCATTATATTTGTAAATTAAAGATGATAAGAGGACTATAAAATTAGCAGATGACCAAAACAGGATTCAAACCCAGGTGATGTTCAATGTTTATGCTTCACAATATGTACAGTACATTTTTTAAAAAGCATAAATTTACTAACTTCATCAATAATAAGATAAACTATATGTCAAGAAATAAATTCCTATTAGTAGTACAAAATTTCTTCCTTTTACTCTTGGGATTGATACCTGAAAAGCTCATTTCATAGTTGAATTTCCTAGGAAATTATGTAGAGAGAAGGGAAAGAGTGAAAAATTTAATTAATTTTTGATTCCACTAAATTAAATGATAACTGCTTACATTAAATTCTCTATGCTGTGAGGTGGAAGAACAAGACAAAGATGGAAGTAATTAAAGCTTTTTCACTGGCAGGTAAATTGGCTTCTCTCTCCCTATCTTATATCAAATAATTATGTTTTGCATATATAAAAATGTAGTACTAAAATTTGAGAAAGATCAGGGAAAAGTAATTTTTTCTCATGAAATTATTATAGGAGACTTATGGCTTCTGTTTCATGATATACGGAATATCTTCTTTTTCAATATGGAAATGTATCTAGATGTTTGAGATGTTTGACACATAGGATAATTCCCTGGGTTCAAAATCAATCATCTCTTTTTTCTAGGAACTTGATTAAGACAAAAAAAAGTTTAATTATAAGTACAAGAAATCCTCCATGGTTTTTAACAGTGAATTAATCATAGTCTGTTTGAAGTAAATGAACACGGCCATAAATAGCAAGAACTATTACAAATATTCTTATCATTTAAATTTTTATTATTAATCCTCTATTATATAAATACTAGAAAGTCTATAATTATACACTCTCTACCAGAAAGCTGTAAACTTGATATGTATAGACATCTTTTAAGAAAAATAAATGAATATGTCAAAAGGAATAAATTTCAATGCATGACTTTCCATATTTAAATGATCTCTACTGATGCCAAGTTAACAACACAAAAAATGCTTTGAGTAATGAAAAATATATGCAATGCCAGGAGATCATCTATTAAACAGAATAAAAATATTAAAGTCACAGTGAAAATCAGGGATTTAAAATAAAGCATTTGAAGATGTTTTTCAACCTTTAATGATCTTTCTTTAAAAATATTTATTTCATTATAATGAGAACAATACAGAGTGGAGGAGAGATAGTCAGAGCCAGAGCAAGAGTAAGACTCCTGAACAGTGTTCAGCCCTGGTGTATAGTGGTGTTTGAGATTGAATTTGAGATTGCTGAACTTCAAGTCTGGATGCTGATGATCTTTCTAAACATATTATCTCTGAAGTCTGATAAACTCAATTTGCAGGCTGGGTCTTGAAATCAAAGCTCCTAAGACATACTGCTTGTATGTCTTGGATAAATTGTTTGCCTAATGAAAACTTGGTTTTCTCATCTACAAAATACTGACAAAAGCTCATCAGCTTCTAAGGTGTTGGGTACAGTCTCTTATACATAATATAGCTAAAAAATTGTGTTTTACTCTGTCATTTGTCAATTATTTTATCTTATTTTGCACACACATGGTCATTTCGTGTAAGTCTACAAGAATCATAATACAGTAGGCTGTTAGATACTTCACTCAGTGGGTTTAAGAATAATCTTTCATATTTTACTTCTGATTCCCTATCATAACCAGATCTGAATTTTATTTTGTCTGAATACTTTAGGTTACTATAACTATGCAAAATGATTTTATATACATATGACAATATATTACTGGCATACTAGTATGTTATGGCAGGAGATACTATATTCTTTGTGTTCAAAACTCACATATAATTTGAAAATTATCATACAATTTTTTTCCTTCAGTCATATTTTTTTAGATCAAAATAGTGCTTCCTCTAGAGTTAAAAAATACATTGTCTAGATAGTAATGGGTCACTGCTGTTGGTTTCTGTTCTAGAAACCTAAGTGGTTTTTTTTGTTTTAATTTTTATTAGTGATTTAATGTTGATTTTCAAAATTGTAAGTTAACAGGGACATAATTCCACACCTTTCCCAACACCAGAGTTCTGTGTCCGCTTTCCCTCTAGTATAAACTGCATTCGTTCTCCTAAGATCACAGGTATGAGTTATTATTTCTACAATGATCTATATTTATATATATTTGCCCACTTTTCTATGGTCCTGGCTCTGGCCTTCTCTCTTCTCTTCTTTTCTAAGTCACAACTATTACTTCTGAATGTTATTCCTGGTGTTTTTCTTTTCTTTTCTGTCTCCAGGTCCTGATGGAATTGAAGATCAGACCCCTCTGGTCATCTTCCCTTAACATTTACCCCTCTGGGAGTATGGAGCAAAACTCTTTAGAGAGAAAGTGGGAGGTCTGGCTTCTGTAATTGCTTCTCTGCTAGACATGGGCCTCTCTGAAAGACTAATTTATGGTGTTGACTAGTCCAAGTCGTAAGTCACTCAAATGTTCTATCCAAGTTCCATTTGATGATGATGATGGTAATGATTGTGATGATTGCCGCCAAGGTTATTACTGGGGTTTGGTGTCTGCACCGTAAGTCCACCACTCCCAGTAGACATTTTTTTCCTTTATTTTTTTTCTTTTTGACAGAGACAGAAATTGAGAGGAGAGAAAGAGATAGAGAGGGAGGGGTAAAAAGAGATACCTGAGGTTCTGCTTCACTGCTGATGAAGCTTCCCTTCTGCAGGTAGGGACTGGAGGCTTAAACCTGGGTCCTTGCATATAGTAATGTGTGCATTCTACATGGTGCACCACCACCCTGTTCCTGTTCCCTTTGCTTTTACAGTTATGAAAAGAAATTGATCTAACTTTAGTTGCTGTTTTCACAGAAATTAAGAAAGAGAGAAAGAAAGAAAAAAAGAAAGAAAGAGAGAAAGGGAGAGGAGATGAAGGAGGAGGAAGAGGAGGAGAAGGAAAAGGAAAAGGTGTAGGGAAAAGGGGAAAAGGAAGGAGGAGAGATGATAGAGAAAACAAAACCAAAGGTTCCTTCAAACTTCCCAGTGGAGGCCAGGCTTGAGTTTGGGTCACTCAAATGGCAGAGGAGGCACGCTATCCGGGTGCATTTTTTTATCTTTTTTTTTTTATTGTTGTTGTTATTTATGCCATCGTTGTTAGATAGGACAGAGAGAAATGGAGAGAGGAGGGGAAGACAGAGAGGGGGAGAGAAAGATAGACACCTGCAGACCTGCTTCACCGCCTGTGAAGCTGAACTGACTCCCCTGTAGGTGGGGAGCCAGGGGCTGGAAACGGGAGGCTTACTCCAGTCACTGAGCTTTGCGCCAAGTGTGTTTAACCCACTGTGCTACTGCCTGGCCCCCTGAACACAGTTAACTTTATGTAATCTATTTGTATAATGTATACTATATAAGTATTCTTTATTAAAAAAACAAATCGAAGCAAAATATGTTTTTAGAAGATCATTATTTTGTTTTCCTTTCCTTTGTCTTTTCATAAGAAAAATTAAAGTTATAAAAATGGCCTTCCTTCGTGAATTTCATTGTCCCTCAGATGTTGCACTGTTATTGAAGATGCTGATGGACAATGAAGACAGAGAATTCCATATGTTAAATTTCCTTTTTATCTCTTAGACATCTGCTAGGATCAACTTTGCTAAACTCAAATGTCAGAGCTGTAATCCACATCCCAGCATGATAGCTCAGCAATATACAGTTGCACACTTAAGCAGAAATGTCTACCTACTCAGATTAATGGTATCTGTTTATTTTAAATATATCTTCTAGAGGAAATGCCCCAAGGTTAGTCTAATATACAGAACCTTGGGAGGGCCTTAGAATAAGCATAAACTATAGCATTAGTCAGTGAATAGACTGGGAAAATTAAAAATCATGTCAAAGTTTTTTTTTTAATTTTTTATTTAAGAAAGGATTAGTGAACAAAAACATAAGGTAGAAGGGGTACAACTCCACACAATTCCCACCACCCAATCCCCATAATCCCCCCCCCTCCCATGGTAGCTTTCCCATTCTCTAGCCCTCTGGGAGCATGGACCCAGGGTCATTGAGGGTTGCAGAAGGTAGAGGGTCTGGCTTCTGTAATTGCTTCCCCGCTGAACATGGGCGTTGACTGGTCGGTCCATACTCCCAGTCTGTCTCTCTCTTTCCCTAGTAAGGTGTGTCTCTGGGGAAGCTGAGCTCCAGGACACATTGGTGGGGTCTTCAATCCAGGGAAGCCTAGCCAGCATCCTGGTGGCATCAGGAACCTGATGATTGAAAAGAGAGTTAACATACAAAGCCAAACAATTTGTTGAGCAATCATGGATCCCAAGTTTGGAATAGTGGAGAGGAAGTGTTAGGGAGGTACTCACTGCAAACTCTAGTGTAATCCTGCTTTCAGGTATATATTTTGCAGTAGTTTATGGATACGTGTGAACATACGCTCTCTCTCACAGAAACTGGTGTATGTCTAGGTTATGGGACTTTGTTAGAAAGTGAACTACCTGAGATGAAATTAGAGTGTACTATAAAAGGAAAGGTCTCACCCAAGTAATGAAGCTGAAGGGTTGTCATTCCACACGTGAAGTCTCTGGATACACTCTGAGGTGAAGCATGTTGAGATGGCAATTGTTGCTTTGGTTAGGTTGTGATCGGCGGATGCAACATTATTTGGTATGGATTGGGAGATGCATACGGGAAAGTGAGCCCTATCCAAGGGTGCCAGGACTGGGGGAAGTAGGGGCTCTATAGTGAAGATGTGAGGTTCCTGCTGTCTTAGGGTTCAAAAAGACAATCAATAGTTAATATTATCATCACATTATTTGTTAATTGGGTTACCTTTGAAAAGTCCCTTTGTTATGGTTTGCTGTACAGTACCCAGTATCTTGTATATAGCTGTGCTATTGGAAGCTTCTAATCTACTTGGTCTAGGCTTTTGAGAGAGTCCGCATATCAAATACACAGCCTATATATTAAAAAGATTCAGTTTGTCTTTTGAGAACCTTTGAGACATACAATTGATTCCCCCTCTCATATTAATTAACTACTGATTTATATGTCTACATTTTGCTAGGAGTGTACATAAACACCATTCCCATCACCAAAGGACCGTGACCCATCCCTCCCGCCCACTCCCACCCCCCACTGGCCCAGGAAGCTACATGTCTACCCCTCACCACTGGGTTTTTACTTTGGTGCCCTACTTACAATTTGATCAGGTCCTGCTTTTAGTTTCCCTTTCAGATCTTCTAAGTCAGCTTCTGTTGATGAGTGGGATCATCCCATACTCATCTTTAACTTTCTGACTTAGTTCACTTAACATAATTCCTTCTAGCTCTGTCCAAGATGGGTCAGAGAAGGTGGGTTCATTGTTCTTGATAGCTGCATAGTATTCCATTGTGTATATATACCACAGCTTTCTCAGCCATTCATCTGTTGTTGGGCACCTGGGTTGCTTCCAGGTTTTAGCTATTATGAATTGTGCTGCTATGAACATAGGAGTACACACCTCTTTTTGGTTGGGTGTTATGGAGTCCTTGGGGTATAACCCCAGGAGAGGAATTATTGGGTCATATGGAAGGTTCATGTCTAGCCTTCTGAGAGTTTTCCAGACTGCTCTCCACAGAGGCTGTACCAATTTACATTCCCACCAGCAATGTAAAAGGGTTCCTCTGTCCCCACATCCTCTCCAGCAGTTGTTGCTGCTGTCCTTTTTGATGTATGCCATTCTTACAGGAGTGAGGTGGTATCTTACGGTTGTCTTAATTTGCATTTCTCTGACAATCAGTGACCTAGAGCAGTTTTTCATATGTTTGTTAGCCTTTTGGATCTCCTCTGTGGTGAATGTTTTGTTCATTTCCTCTGCCCATTTTTGGATGGGGTCATTTGCTTTTTTGCGGCTAAGTTTGCTGAGCTCTTTATATATTTTGGTGATTAGTTTCTTGTCTGATGTCTGGCATGTGAAGATCTTCTCCCATTCTGTGAGGGGTCTCTCTGTTTGTTTAATAGTTTCTTTGGATGTGCAGAAGCTTTTCAGTTTGATGTAGTCCCATTGGTTTGTTTCTGCTTTGGTCTTCCTTGCAATTGGGTTTGATTCATCAAAGATGTCCTTGAGGTGTATGTGGGAAAGTGTTTTACCAATGTTTTCCTCTAAGTATTTGATTGTTTCTGGTCTGACATCTAGGTCTTTGATCCATTTGGAGTTGATTTTTGTTTCTGGTGAGATAAAGTGGTTCAATTTCATTCTTCTGCATGTTTCAACCCAGTTTTCCCAGCACCATTTATTGAAGAGAGTCTCCTTCTTCCATTTAATCCTTTGGGCCCCCTTATCAAAGATTAGATGCCCATAGGTGTTGGGATTTACTTCTGGGCTTTCAATTCTGTTCCACTGGTCTGTGTGCCTATTTTTGTTCCAGTACCATGCTGTTTTGATGATGATGGCTTTATAATATAGTTTAAGGTCTGGGAGTGTGATGCCTCCATTTCTGTTTCTTTTCCTTAGAATGGTTTTGGCAATTCTAGGTGTTTTCAGGTTCCAGATAAATGATTGTAGTGTTTGTTCTATTCTCTTAAAGAAGCTTGGTGGAACTTTGATGGGTATTGCATTAAATTTGTATATGGCTCTGGGGAGAATGTTCATTTTGATGATATTTATTCTTCCAATCCATGAGCATGGGATATCTTTCCATTTCTTGGTATCAGTTTCTATCTCCTTGAGTAGCGACTCATAGTTTTCAGCATACAAGTCTTTCACTTCTTTGGTCAACTTTATTCCTAGATATTTGATTGATTTTGCTGAAACAGTAAATGGGAGTGATTTCTGGATGTCTTCTTCTTCAGATTTAGTGTTTGCATAAAGAAATGCCACTGATTTTTGTACATTGATTTTGTAGCCTGATACCTTGCTATATTGCCTAACAACTTCCAGTAATTTTCTACTGGATTCTTTAGGTCTTTCTATGTATACTATCATATCATCTGCAAATAGTGAGAGCATGACTTCTTCCCTTCCAATGTGTATCCCTTTGATTTCTTTCTCTTGCCTGATTGCTATGGCAAGTACTTCCAATACTATGTTGAAGAGTAACGGGGACAGTGGGCAGCCCTGTCTAGTCCCCGATCTGAGGGGGAATGCTTTCAGCTTCTCTCCATTGAGTATGATGTTGGCTATAGGTTTGCTATATATAGACTCCACTATCTTGAGGAATTTCCCATCTATTCCCATTTTTTGTAGAGTTTTGAGCATGAATGGGTGTTGGATTTTGTCAAAGGCTTTCTCTGCATCTATTGAGATAATCATGTGGTTTTTGGCTTTGCTTTTATTGATGTGATGAATGACATTGATTGATTTACGGATGTTGAACCAGCCTTGCATTCCTGGGATGAATCCCACTTTTTGATGTGTTGCTGTATCCGGTTGGCCAAGATCTTGTTTAGTATTTTGGCATCTATGTTCATCAGAGATATTGGTCTGTAGTTTTCCTTTTTTGTTCTGTCCCTATCAGCTTTTGGTATCAGGGTGATGTTGGTTTCATAAAAGGTGGAAGGGAGTATTCCTGTTTCTTCAATCTTATGGAATAGCTTAAGAAGTATGGGTATTAACTGTTTCCTGAAAGTTTTGTAGAATTCGTTTGTGAAGCCATCTGGTCCAGGACTTTTGTTGTTGGGGAGATTCTTAATAACGGTTTGAATTTCTTTGTCTGTGATTGGTGCATTTAGATTTTGTAGTTCTTCTTGGTTCAGTTTTGGAAGTGCATAGGTTTCTAGGAATTGTTCCATTTCTTCCAGATTCTCTAGCTTGGTGGCATATAGTTCTTTATAGAAGTTTCGCAGAATTCTCTGGATTTCTGTGGTGTCAGTTGTGATATCTCCTGTATCGTTTACAATTCTATTAATTTGAGTCTTCTCTCTTTTTTGTTTGGTGAGTCTGGCTAGGGTTTTGTCAATTTTGTTTAATCTTTCAAAGAACCAACATTTGGCTTCATTGATCTTTTGTATGGTTCTTTTATTTTCGATGTTGTTTATTTCTGCTCTAACTTTAGTGATTTCTGTCCTTCTGGTTGCTTTAGGGTTCCTTTGTTCCTCTTCCTCTAAGTCCTTGAGGTGTGTAGTAAGTTCGTTCATTTGGGCTTCTTCTTGGTGTTTAATATGTGATTGTATAGCTATAAGTTTCCCTCTCAGTACTGCTTTAGCTGTGTCCCAAATATTTTGATAGGTTGTGTCTTCATTTTCATTAGTTTCCAGGAACATTTGAATTTCCTGTTTGAGTGAGTGTCTGACCCAGTGGTTCTTAAGGAGCATGTTGTTTAGTTTCCAAATTCTATGTCTTTTAATAATTTTCCGTTTGTTGTTAAAAGTTAGTTTTACTCCACTGTGGTCTGAGAAGATACTTGGGATGATTTCAATGCTTTTGAATTTATTGATGCTGTCTTTGTGGCCTAACATGTGGTCTATCCTTGAGTATGTGTTGTGTGGATTTGAAAAGAAGGTGTATTCCAGTTTTTTGGGGTGGAGGAGTCTGAAAATGTCCAAGAGGTCTAGTCTGTCAATCTCTTCATTCAATTCTCTTGTATCTTTATTGGTTCTCTGCTTTGTTGATCTGTCTAAGTGTGAGAGTGGGGTATTGAAGTCTCCCACTATTATTGTATTACTATTGATGTATTTTTGAAATTCTTTCAATAGGTGTTTAATGTATTTAGATGGTACCTCGTTGGGTGCATAGATGTTAATAATTGTTAAGTCTTCTTGGCTGATTGATCCTCTAATCATTATGTAATGTCCTTGCCTAACTTTTATTACTTTATTTAATTTAAAATCTATCGTGTCTGAGATGAGAATGGCTGTTCCTGCCCTTTTTTGTGGACCGTTAGCCTGTATGATAGTTTTCCATTCTTTCACTTTAAGTCTGTGTTTATCTTGTTGTGACAGATGTGATTCTTGCAAGCAGCATATGGTTGGGTTATGTTTTCTGATCCATCCCCCTACCCTGTGCCTTTTGATGGGTGAGTTTAAGCCATTGACATTTATTGATATTATGGATTTAATGTATTGTAGTGCCATTGTTCTAAAAAACAATTTGTTTACTCTGATATATTACAAGTATTATAGTGATGTTCTTGTTTATAAGAGGTCTTTTAGTACCTCTTTCAGGGCCGGCTTGGTGATAGTTGCCTCCTTTAACTGTTGTTTGTCTAAGAAGGTTTTGATCCCTCCATCTAGCTTGAATGAAAGTCTAGCAGGATATATAATCCTTGGTTGAAACCCTTTTTCATTCAGGGCTCGATAGATATCTTGCCACTCCCTTCTGGCTTTTAGAGTTTGAGTTGAGAAATCTGCAGATAGTCTTATGGGTTTTCCCCTGTATGTGACTTTTTGTTTCTCTCTTGCAGCCTTAAGGATCCTTTCTTTATCCTTACTTCTTCTCATTGTGACTATGATGTGTCTTGGTGTCTTCAGGTCTGGGTTGATTCTGTTTGGTACTCTCTGGGCCTCTTGAACCTTGATATCCTTTCTGTTATTCAGGTCTGGGAAGTTTTCTTCTATTATTTCCTCTAGAATGTTTGCTTCCCCTTCCTCTCTTTCTTCCTCTCGCAGGCCAATTATACGAATGTTACTTCTTTTGAGATCATCCCATATGTCTCTGTTGTTGTTTTCAGTGTCTCTCAATCTCTTTTTAAGCTCTTTCACCTCTTTCTTAGTTTTCTCTAACTCATCCTCTGTCTGACTAATTCTGTTTTCTGCTTCTGTTAGTCTGCTTTCCCTTGCCTCAGCTTCTTTCTTCATTACAGCTATTTCAGCTTTCAGTTCTCTAATTGTCTCAAGATAATCAGTATTTTCCTTGGGGGTCTCAACTGTTGTTTCCCTAATACTGCCATTTCTTTCCTCCAATGTTGTTTTCATTTCTGTGATTAATAAGTTTATTATTGCTTGCATACTTTTCTTATCTATGGTTACTTCTGACTGATTTGTGGTTTCTTCTGGGCTCTTGTCTTCATTCATTGGGGTAGCAGTTTTATTTGTTTTTAATCTACCCATTTTTTTTTTTAATTTATGTGTTTCTCTCTCTTTTTTTTTTTTAATGCTCTGTTGTTCCTCAGTTGTTGTGTTTTGAGCACAAGTAACACTGTACTAAATACCTTTATGACAATTGCACTCACCAACCTCCGGAATAACAGTAGCAACTGAAGTAAGTATTGAAGGAGTTTAATCGTTACCAGTTAGCCAAACAATTTCTCCAGTCCGTGAAAAAATAGTAACCAAATCCCAGTGAAGACAGAGAAAAGGAAGAGAGGATAGCAAGAATAGACAGTTATGCAAATCTACTATCCAGTGTATATTCTAAGGGTAACAAGAGTGTAAAGGGAACTAGAGCAGAGATAGACACATAGAGAGTCCACTCTGGGTCAGATTTCTTCCCCAAAGTAATTCACAAATTCAGAAAGGCAAAGAAGAAAGAAGTGTATGACAAGATTAAAAAAAAAAAAAAAAAGAGAGAGATAGAGAGAGATAAGAGAGAGAAAAGGGAGAAGATAAGAAGAAGAGTTGTAATTAAAGAGCAGTGCGAGGAACTTCCCAAATGTGTATCAGTGAATTAAAAAAAAAAAAAAAAAAAAGGAAAAAGGAAAAAAAAAAAAAAAAAAAAACCCTGTTTGGTGGTATGGGGTATCCTGCTAGTAGCTGGTCCCAGGCACTGCTTACGGGGGGGAGGGGGGGGGGGCGGCGGGAAGGATGTATGCTTGAAAATTAAAAGGAAGAAAAAAGAATTTTTTCCCCTACTCTAATTCTTAACCCAAATTAAGTTATAGACACATCCTTGGTATGATCTCTATGGCCCCTTATTGGCTGGCCTGCTAAAGGCAGAAAATCCTATTGTTTACACGAGATGTGTCTGGAGCTCAAAGGCTAGCTGCTTCTCAATCCGCCATCTTCCGGGAAACCCCGCCCTCCAGACTTTTTTAAAGGATTTCTCAAAAATGAAAACTAGCTCCAAGTCCTTTGATCCAATGAGAGCTATACTCAAGAAGTCTTTGGATCCACCCTCAGGGTCGCGGTGGACCCTGGTGACTCCCAAGAGGCAGCCCCCGAGCTAAAGTGCTCTCTCCGGGTCCTCTGCCCGCCACGCTCTGCAACCCGCGGAGGAGCCGCCTTCCCGGGCGGGCGGAGGACAATGCCCGGCGCACTCGCCTTGCCTGGCGCCGCCTGGGAATTCTGGCGCCCCGCTAGTCCGTGTCACCTTTGCTCTAATTGTTAACCCAAATTAAACTGTAATCACTTCTTTTGTGCCCCCCCCTTACTGACTGGCCTGCTAAAGGCAGAAAATCCTACCGTTGCCGACGATGCTATCAGAGCACTCGCTGTTAGCAATTTCTCAGGTCGCCAGCTTCTTAGTTTACTTTCTATGCGTTTTTCAGCTCATAAGCTTTTGGGATTCTTAATAATACTCAGATGTGTTATTTTGATAAATGAAATATTTCTTTTATAAAGTTATTATAAAATGAATAGTTCAGTGAAATCTTACCTGTTGCATGACACTGAATCCATATTTATGAATCCTTACAGTTCTTTCCTCCATCTAATAATTATATTAAAATTAAGAAGGTACTCTGTGGAATCTTATTTTATAAATACACCTCTTTAAACCATGTTTAAGAACGCTAAGGAGCCAGGTGGTGGCACACCTGATTGAGTGCACATGTTACAGTTCACAAGGACCCAGGTTCGAGCCCCTGGCTCCCACTTGCAGGGGGAAAGCTTCACAAGTGGTGAAGCAGTGCTACAAGTGTCTTTCTGTCTCTCTCCCTCTCTATAACCCCTTCCCCTCTCAATCTGACTGTCTCTATCCAGCAAATAAATAAAGATTTTTAAAAAAGTTTTAAAAAAAGAATGCTAAACCAGGGGCTGGGTGGTGGTGCACCTGGCTGAGTGCACACATTACAGTGCACAAGAACCTGGGTTCAAGCCCCTGGTCCCCACCTGTAGGGGGAAAGCTTTACAAGTGGTGAAGCAACGCTGCAGATGTCTCTCTCCCTCTCTATTACCCCCTTCCTCTTGATTTCTGGCTGTCTCTATTCAATAAATAAATAAAGACAATAAAAAAGAGTTATTAAAAAAAGAATGTTAAAACAAATGTACCACTGTAATTTTCTAATCAACTTATATATGTTATTTCAGTTGCATTTAGAAAGGTTACCAATTGGTTCTTATATAATAAATGTTATTATGTCTTTGGTTACATGTCTACTATTCTTCTCTGCAAGTTTGACAAATGAACATATTTTCTTATAAACTTCTAAAAACTTTCTGTTTATTGATGGTCCCTGCATTCTCTTCTTCCCCCTCTTTTATATCCTTCCCCCTCTTTTATATCCTGTGCATACTCCACTCAGACTTGTTGATTTTGGAAGGAAAAGGGAGAATAAATAATTATAAAGTAAGTATAAGTGATCAGCTTTGCCTGCCAAGAGGTTTATCTATATAATACTTTTAATCATCATATCAATTTGATGCCAGAACAAAGTACCACAAGGCGAATAACTTAATGCATTTCTTCAGAGTTCCAGAGGCTAAAATTATATGAATCAAGTGTTGACAGATTTGTTTTCTTCAAAGTGCCTCTTTCTTGGCTTTTGACAAGCATCTTCTTCCAAACTTCCTCATCATTCAAGGTTACTCCTACTGAATTTTGTCCTGAAATATTTAACCTAATTTCACTTTAATAAATTTTAATGAAAAAAAATGTATTTATACCTGAAGCTCTGAGGTCCCAGGTTCTATCTGCAGCACCACTATACGCTAGTTAAGCAGTGCTCTGGTCTCTCTATCCCTCTCCCTTTCTCTATCTCTCTCACTAAAATGAAAAAAAATTAAGAATAGGCTTAATTAATCAAACTTGGCCTTTCTTTTTATGGTGGAGACTAATGATTACAGTAAACACAGTTGTTGATACATGTGTAAAATTTCTTAGTTTTCTGCAAAACACTGTCACTCCCAGCTTAGCTTTTCCTCCACCTTCATGCATCAGGACCTGAAAGTCCCCTTCCTCCAACTACCTTCCCCCCAGAATCCTTTACTTTGATGCAATATACCAAACTCAGTCCAAGTTCTACTTCGTTTTTCACCATTCCATTCTTATTTCTCAAGTTCTTTCCATGAGTCAGATTGTTCCATATTCATTCTTAATCATCCTTCTCTTTCTGGTTTATCTTAACATTATTCCTGCAAGCTCCATTCAAGATGAGTTGAAGAAGGCAGCTTCATCATTTAATAGCTGAGTAGTATTTCATTATGTATGTATAACATAATTTTGTAAGCCACTCATCTGTTGTTTGGCGCCTAAATTGCTTCCAGGTTTTGGCTATTACAGTTTGTGCCATGAGCATAAGTATATGCAGATCTTTTGGGATGAATGTGATTGATTCACTGGAATATATCCCCAGGAGAAGAATTACTGGTAGTGGGGTAGGTTCATTTCTAGACTTGTGAGAGTTCTCCAGACTACTCTCCACAGGGATTAGACTAATTTAGATTTCTACCCATGTAGGAAGGTTCAAAGTTGGCCTTGTTATGTCTTATTACAAGAGAGTTATGAAACCTTAGTCTTCATTGATTAAAGTTATGCTATGTGAGTGGTGCAAAAATATCTTGGTTGGGAGAGTGTTAGACTGCAGATCTGAAGTTATGCTATGTGGAATACTATATATGAAATAAATATAAGTACAACACATTACTAGCTCATCTTCTGAAAGAGTGATCCATCTACAGTCTACAGTTTGGCATCCCAAGTTAAACAAGATCTTAGACAAATAACAAATTTCTGACTAAGTCATGGAAAGATCAATGCCAAAGTTGGTGATTTAAAATACAAGAGATTTATCTAAAATTCCAGAATCAATGAGAAAGCAGTAAGCTCAACCAACTCTTATTACTCCAGCACCTTAGAATTGCCTTGGATCCTATGAATCCACATACGGGTCACCAAATATATTGACTTCAGATGAAAAACAATGATATCACCAACAATTTTTTTATAAAGAAATGGCCATAAAGTAACAACTTGGAAAGTGCCTGTTTCAGGGGTCAATTGAACCCACATGTTACAATGCACAAGGACCCTGGTTTAAGCCCCCAGTCCCCACCAGCAAGGGGGGAAGCTTCACAAGTGGTGAAACAGGTCTGGAGGTATCTCTCTTTCTCCAGCCTTCTCATTTCCTCTTTCCATTGCAGTTTCTCCCTATCTCTGTCCAATAAGTGAATGAATAAATAAAATAATAAAAAAATCCAATCTTTTTTAATGCATATCTTATGGTGATAAGCTCATATATTTTCCTGACTCAGTAATGGTTGAGCCACAGAGTGATCTAAGATCAAGATTATGAAAAACAGGTAATTCTTTTTATTAATAATTATCTTTTTTTTGTCATTGCCACAGCTTCATTACTCCAGCCTGACATGTTCCCATGGAAAGACAGAGAGAGACAAGGAAAGATACCACATACTGATGGAGTCTAACATAGGTTGTGAACACAGCAAAGCAGGCACCCTTGCAGGTGAGCTCTCTTGTATATTCAACAACCCTTTTTATAATGGAGAAAAAGACCTGCAGGATTTGTGTTTGTGTTCTGGTCTTTTGTGAAAGAGAAAAGTTGCAAGTGATAAAAAAAAAAGAATTTTTATGTGTTTATTAGATCTTTTGGACATTGATGAAATTTAGAGTTAGTATATATCTTTAGTTTGATAACACTGGTTCTATGATTTCTTCATGAGAATTGACCAGCTGAATCTGAAATATGTAAGGCAGTGGAAGGAATAAATAAAGTTACATTTGAGGAAAATAATAACTATAATATAATTTTTTTATATTTTAAATTTTTATTTAAGAAAGGATTAATGAACAAAACCATAAGGTAGGAGGGGTACAACTCCACACAATTCCCACCACCCAATCCCCATAACCCACCCCCTCCCATGATAGCTTTCCCATTCTCTAGCCCTCTGGGAGCATGGACCCAGGGTCATTGAGGGTTGCAGAAGGTAGAAGGTCTGGCTTCTGTAATTGCTTCCCCGCTGAACATTGGCGTTGACTGGTCTGTCCATACTCCCAGTCTGTCTCTCTCTTTCCCTAGTAAGGTGTGTCTCTGGGGAAGCTGAGCTCCAGGACACATTGGTGGGGTCTTCAATCCAGGGAAGCCTAGCCAGCATCCAGGTGGCATCTGGAACCTGGTGATTAAAAAGAGAGTTAACATACGAAGCCAAACAATTTGTTGAGCAATCATGGATCCCAAGTTTGGAATAGTGGAGAGGAAGTGTTAGGGAGGTACTCACTGCAAACTCTAGTGTACTTCTGCTTTCAGGTATATATTTTGCAGTAGTTTATGGATACGTGTGAACATAAGCTCTCTCTCACAGAAACTGGTGTATATCTAGGTTACGGGACTTTGTTAGAAAGTGAACCACCTGAGATGAAATTAGAGTGTACTATAAAAGGAAAGGTCTCACCCGAGTAATGAAGCTGAAGGGTTGTCATTCCACAAGTGAAGTCTCTGGACACAGTCTGAGGTGAAGTATGTTGAGGTGGCAATCATTGCGTTGGTTAGGTTGTGATCGGCGGATGCAATATTATTTGGTATGGATTGGGAGACGCATAAGGGAAAGTGGGCCCTATCCAAGGGTTCCAGGACTGGGGGAAGTAGGGGCTCTATAGTGGAGATGTGAGGTTCCTGCTGTATTAGGGTTCCAAAAGACAATCAATAGTTAATGTTATCATCACATTATTTGGTAATTGGGTTAACTTTGAAAAGTCCTTTTGTTATGGTTTGCTGTACAGTATCCAGTATCTTGTATATAGCTGTGCTATTGGATGCTTCTAATCTACTTGGTCTAGGCTTTTGAGAGAGTCCGCATATCAAATACACAGCCTATATATTAAAAAGATTCAGTTTGTGTTTTGAGAAACTTTGAGACATACAACTGATTTTCCCCCTCTCATATTAATTAACTACTGATTTATATATCTACATTTTGCCAGGAGTGTACATAAACACCATTCCCACCACCAAAAGACTGTGACCCATCCCTCCCACCCACTCCCACCCCCAACTGGCCCAGGAAGCTGCATGTCTACACCTCACCACAGGGTTTTTACTTTGGTGCCCTACTCTATAATATAAATTTTAAGACATAGTATAACTAATTTTAAGTTACTGGTTTAAGGACAATAATTCATATAGCTATACAGAGGGTCCAGAAATAGGACCATGTTTCTATGGTCACAAGGATTATAATAATGATATTATTACTATAAGGAGGAGTACAATGTCCTTTTTAATGAGCTTATTAGAGCAATTTTCCCTATAAAAATAACTTTGACTTGGGGGTTGAGTGGTAGCGCAGTGGGTTAAGTGAACATGGCGCAAAGTGCACCAACCAGCATAAGGATCCCAGCTTGAGCCCCCAGCTCCCCACCTGCAGAGGGCAGTCACTTCACAAGCAGTAAAGCAGGTCTTCAGGTGTCTTTCTCTCTCCCTCTCTGTCTTCTCTCCTCTCTCCATTTCTCTCTGTCTTATCCAACAACAACAACAATGGCATCAATAACAACAACAATAATAACCACAATTATGATAAAACACTCAAGGCAACAAAAGGAAAAAACATAGCCACCAGGAGCAGTGGTGCAGGCACCGAGCCCCAGCAATGACCCTGGAGGCAAAATAAAATAAAATAAAATAAAATAACTTTGACTCATACTATAGGACAACAGAATAACATAACAATAAATTTAATCTGAATAGTAAGCAATTAAATTTCTAAAAGAGTATTGGAATATATTCTTAATGTTGGCCTAATAGAGTTTTTTCTCTTAAGCAGGCTAGAAAAAAAAATGACCCATTGAAAAATGGGCAGAGGATATGAACAAGACATTCACTTCAGGAGATCCAAAAGGCTAACAAACATGAAAAAACTGTTCCAGGTCGCTGATTGTCAGAGAAATGCAAATAAAGACAACATTGAGATGCCACATTACTCCTGTGAGAATGGCTTACATCAAAAAGGACAGCAGCAACAAATGCTGGAGAGGCTGTGGGGACAGAGGAACCCTTCTACACTGTTGGTGGGAATGTAAATTGGCCCAGCCTCTCTGGAGAGCAGTCTGGAGAACTTTCACAAGGCTAGACATAGACCTTCCATATGACCCAGTAATTCCTCTCCTGGGCATATACCCCAAGGATTCCATAATGCCCAACCAAAAAGATGTGTGTACATCTATGTTCATAGCAGCACAATTCATAATAGCTAAAACCTGGAAGGAACCCAGGTGCCCAAGAGCAGATGAGTGGGTGAGAAAGCTGTGGTACATATACACAATGGAATACTATGCAGCTATTAGAACAATGAGCCCACCTTATCTGACCCATCTTGGACAAAGCTAGAAGGAATTGTGTTAAGTCAGCTAAATCAGAAAGATAAAGATGAGTATGGGATGTCCCCACTCATCAACAGAAGTTGAGAAAGAAGAACAGAAAGGGAAACTAAAAGCAGGATCTGATTAAATCAAGAGCAGGGCACCAATGTAAAAACCCTGTGGTGAAGGGGAGGGTGGCTATTGGGCTTCCCGGCGTGGCAGGGGGGTGGGGGGGGGCAGAGGTGGGTGGTGGGGATGGGACACAGTCTTTTGGTGGTGGGAGTGGTATTTAATAGGTACAATCCTATTAAAGTGTAAACATATAAACCACTATTTAATTAATATGAGAGGGGAAAAATTGATCATATGTCTAGAACTTCTTAAAACACAGACTGAGTCTTTTTAATACATAGGCTGTCTTTGATATGTTGACTCTCTCAAAAGCCTAAACCAGGGAGAGCAGAAGCAACCAGTAGCACAGCTATATACAAGATGCTGGGTATTATACCCCAAGCCCTAACAAAGGAACTTGCCAAAGTTAATCCTATCACCAAATAATGTGATGATAACAATAGCTATCCATTGTCTTCTTGAACCCTAAGACAACAGGAACCTCACATTTCCACTATAGAGCCTATATTTCCCCCTGTCCTGGAACCTTAGGGTGGGGCCCACTTTTCTGCATGCTGCTCTCAATTCAAATGAAATAATATTACATCCATGGATCACAACCTAATCAACGCAATGAGTGCCACCCCAGCATGCTTCACTTCAGACTGTGACCAGAGACTTCAGGTGTGGAATGACAATCCTTTAGCTTCATCACTCGGGTGAGACCTTTCCTTTCATAGTATACCAGATTCAAAGCAATCCCAAGCAAGACATGATTGTACCTTCACAAGTGATAGTGGTACTTATGTTTCTCTTTTTCTCTCTTTCCCTTCTCTTTCTCTTTCCCCCCACTCTGTCTGAAAAAAAATAAATAAATAAAAAAAGATTCTTACCAGGAGTTGCAGCATTATACATGCCTGTAAATGTTGAGGCAAGATAATAAAATATAGTATAAAAATTTGAAGTAAAAAGGAGAAGACTTAAGTAGGTATACAGCAAAGGAAGTTATGTAGATTACTAGGAAGCATATGAAGTGGGACTAAATATCATCAATCATCAGTAGAATGTAAATGCTTGAAGTAAGTGTTGGTATTATTTCCTTGTTGATTAGTAGGCTCATAAATACTGTATCATCTAAGGCTTCAAAAATCCTAATAAAAACAAAATTATATAAAATAGATTTTTCTCCTGACATTTTATTGAGGCTAGCCACATTCAATTTTTGTTATACTTGAGTCTTTTCAAATATTTTAAATATTGATGGATTATTCCTCTAAACATAGAATAAACTGTGAAGTCATTAGCACAGGTACTAATTAAAAGTTAATTATTTGAAAAGATCAGGGAAAAATTATCTCATTAGTATGACTTTGACAAAGATGGCTTGTATTCAAGAACCTTCTGAAAGTATTTTGAATGACAACTTCAACTTTTACAGTTTAAACTGAATAAAATGCAATAACCTGGAAATATTTCTATCTAAACTATTTGAAAATTACAGAAAAGTGCTATTTCAATATTAAAATTGGACTTATAAGATTTTTTAAATATGCTCTAAAACAATAATAAAACCATGTGAAAAAAAAGCATTTCTACATTTTAACAATGTTACTAATAAGATGCTGCATGCTTCTCTGCATAGGGACAAACTCCTTTTTCTGTTGTTGTTGCCTCCAGGGTTATCACTGGAGCTTGGTGCTGACACTATGAATCCACTTCTTCCAGTGGCCACTTTTTCCTTCTTTTTTTTTGGATAGGACAGAGAGAAATTGAGAGAGGAGGGGCAGATAGAGGAGAGAGAAAGGGAGACACCTGCAGATCTGCTTCACCGCTCAGAAAGCGTTCCCCCACTCACCCACTCCCCCGCTCTTTCAGGTGAAGAACAGGAGCTCCAACCCAGGTTCTTGCACTTAGCACTATGTGCACTGAATCATAGATGCCACAGCCCGGCCCTCCAGGGACAAATTCCTTATTCTGCCCTTACTTTGGGGCTTGATTCATGTCAAAAAGGAACACTGGTTTAATAGACATCTGACAAGTCCTATACCAATTAAACTACCTGACCTTAACTTTGTATTCTTTGTATACGACAATAAATGCTGCTACTTTGTAAAAAACCCACCGTCACTGATTTGATTACTTTTTTCATTACCAAAATCATATGCACCATAAATATGGGTTTTCTGACTGAAATCATCAAAATCCATGAGTGCAACAGCTGAATAACTAAAAATCCAATTTAGAATTATTTCACAGTGGTTTGTTAGCCTGTTTGTTTACTCTTCACTGGATGCCTCTCTAACTATATGAAAATACATCATGAAAATGACTGTGCTAGATGAATCTTATTTAAAATGAATTTATATTTATGTTCAAAATGCGTTTTCAGCTTAAAGTCCACCTACTCCAAGGAGAAAAAGTTAAACTTGAAAGAATTAATATAAAAATATTACTCATAGATCACATCTAAATATGCATTAATCTAACAAATTCATATTAATCAGCCTCTGAAACTGAAATAATGACTCAAATTTTGCATAAATTGCAATTATGTATGTGAGAGGGAGACTGCATGTTAAAAGCAATAGTGTGAAGTCTTAATATTGTAAAGAATTTTAGAGATCAAGCAGTGTCTTTTAGACACATATCATGGGAAGATGATAAATTATACCCATATGGACAGCTGCACTGTAAACTATTAACCCCCCGATGAAATGATAAAAAAGAAATATACTTAGCAGTACTTAACTGTTAATACATGGATTAAAATGTTCAATTTCACTTATACATCATTAGTATCCACTATTGGGTTATTTATAATCTTTATTAATATTTTTCCTAATGGAAAATACAAATCAGGTCAGTATATATACCCATAAAAACTTATGTATCTGATCCAGAACTACTTACTGAGGTTTTGAGGTTTTATCTTTAAATAAAAAAAAACTCTTGCTGTTAAGGAAAACATTAAATTACAATGTTAGTGAAATGTACAAATGATTCATTAGACAAATTTATAAGAAAATTTTCTCTTAACAGCTTATTTTATTTACAAGCCTTTTCAGTTTTAATTTAATAAAGCAAGCTTTATACTTGCTGTATAGGGCAGTAGTTAAGGCAAATAAATAGTTTGTAAATATTATAATATGAAACTTTCTTTTTATTTATTTATTTATTCCCTTTTGTTGCCCTTGTTGTTTTCTTATTGCTATTGTAGCTATTATTGTTGTTGTTGTTGATGTCATCATTGTTGGATAGGACAGAGAGAAATAGAGAGAGGAGGGGAAGACAGAGAGGGGGAGAGATAAAGATAGACACCTGCAGACCTGCTTCATTAATTGTGAAGCGACTCCCCTGCAGGTGGGGAGCCGGTGGCTCAAACCAGGATCCTTGTGCTTTGCCTGCGCTTAACCCGCTGCGCTACTGCCCAACTCCCATAATATGATACTTTCAAATTATTTCAAATCAGTTTACTGTGTACCTCAAAGCTTACTTTGTTTTCGTCTGTTTATTGTTTGTTTTTTCAATGAAGTAAATGTCAACAATTTATTACTTAAACTAATTAACACAGAAAGAATTATATTTCCTACCAGTGGAAATGCCAGGACTATCAAGTTCTATAATTAGTTTTAAGATGCTGAGGATACAATTACACTGCAAATAGATCAAGTCTCTCCATTTTATGTAAAGTAATCTCATTGAATCCACAGGAATAATTGCATAATGTTGATATCTAGTGTAGATTTTTTAAATAACCACTTTAAAAAATATAAACCTGGACATTCTAGATAGAAGTAAAAAAAAAGAAACATCTCCAATAATAATAAAACACAATCAAACATAATACTCAGTCACAAGAAACTGCTTTAGTGGCTAGAAGACGGCTCTTCAGGTCATGTATACTTTGTCTTACTTGAAGATCCTGATAAGTCTCTCTCTCCCTCTCACTCTCCCTCTTCTCTTTTACCAAAGCACTAGGGATTAAACCCCGGAATTTAGGAGCCTCAGGCATGAGAGACTCTCTGCATAACCATTATGCTATCTAGCCCTGCCCCCTCTCTGTCTCTCAGTATGAATGAAAAAAATTAGTCTCAGAGCAATAAAATTGTTCACATGTGAGGAGAAAGCTTCATACAAATGCAAAAAGATTCATCCGTGTTGTCACAAATGGAAAGATTTTTATCTTTCTTTGTAATGAGCATGATGTGGAAACAAATAAGGAAGAGGTGTTTCATTGTACCAATGAAACATATAGCTTTGTAAACCATGTTATATTAATAAAAATGCTTGATATTTCATTATGTATGCCTATCATAGTCCTTATCCATTCAACTACCAAAAGAATAGAAATAAATAGCAAGGGTATGGCCAAGGATATAGACAAGTGGAAACTCTAAATTTGTTAAAAGGAATGCAAATTAATGCAGACACAACTGAAAAGTAATATGGATATTTCTAAAAAAAAAAATACAAATATCATATGACCTTATTATTTCACTTTTGATTACCACTCCAAATAATATGAAAATACTAATTCATAAAGATACATTTACTATTGTATTCATTGTAGCTTTATTCACAGTAGCTGAGATATGCAAAAAATCTAAATCTTATCAATGGTTAAAGTTTTTTTCATATAGAAAGGTTATCTCTTGTAACACTGATTCTAGGTAAGAACTTCATATTCTATCCTAAGTAGTTAAGGGAGTTGGAGGGGGGGTAGGGAGGGAACTCTTGTAAGACAGCAGGACCTCAGTTATCTCAGCTCTAAATAATTAACATGTTAAAGTGACACATCTTGGTGATGCCTCTTTTAACTATCTCAGGAGGCATATTCATAATAACTTCACTGTGAACTATAGATTGTAGCATGCCAGTAATATTGCATTCTTGGGGGTGTTTATTAGTAAAAAAAAAAAGAGCTGTAATTAGTCTAGGTAAATTGAGATATTTGAGACAGCAAATTGCTAGAGGAAAGTTATTATTTAATATTACATTTATAGTTTCAAAGAACTTTATGAGTAATTTACTATAGTATTGTGGTCCGGCAGGTGGCTAAGGCACTGGATTCTCAGGCATGAGGTCCCGCATTCAATCCCCAGCAGCACATGTGCCAGAGTGATGTCTGGTTCTTTCTCTCTCTCCTCCTATCTTTCTCAATAATAAAAAAAAATTACTATAGTATCTGTAGAACAAATTCTCAGGGAGTAAATATAATATATGTAATATATATTTGTAGTCTCCCAGTTAGTTCTCAATAAGAACAAGTCTTTCTAATGATGACTTTCTCAACAATATGTAGCAATTAAGAACAGTCATACCATGCTCAAGGAACTGGGTTCGAGTTCCCACTCCCCATCTGCAAGGGCGAGGGGGTGCTTCACAAGTAGGTCTGTAGGTGTCTTTCTCTCTGGCTCTCTGGCTCTCCTCCTCCTCCTCTCAATTTCTCTCTGCCCTATCAAATAGAATGAAAAGGAAGGGGATGCGGGGAAGAAGAGCGTTGCAGGGGCAGTAGCATTGGCAGTGATAAACCCAGTGCTAACCCTGGTGGCAAAAAACAAACAAACAAAAAAATACCTTTTAATAGCAAGCTAGTATATTATTGCGAGTAGTGGAGCCGTAGCGCAGCGGGTGCGAAGCGCAAGGACCTGCATAAAGATCCCCTGGCTCCCCACCACAGGGGAGTCACTTCAATGGCAGTGAAGCAGGTCTGCAGGTGTCTTTCTCTCCCCTCTCTGTCTTTCCCTCCTCTCTCCATTTCTCTCTGTCCTATCCAACAATGACAACAATAACAACAATAGTAACTACAACAATAAAACAAGGACAGCAAAAGGGAATAAATAAATAAAATACATATGAAAAACTATATTGTTGTGGAGCACAATAGAACAGGAAGGTTAACCAAAAGGGATGGTAGTTGTTATAAAAATGTAAATGTAGAGATAACAACTTAAATAATTTACTTTAATAATAACATAAGAATCAGTTTGGAGAGTGCAAAGTAAGGAAGGATAAAATGAGCAAACCAGTAAAATTCAGTATACTTAATGATATGATAATGGTATTAAAGATAATAGGAATATTTGAAAATGTTACTGTTGCAATAAAAGGTCAAATTCTCAATATATGTATTTGTGAAGTACAACAGAATCACATAAAAAGCAACAATAAAATGTAAAGCTGGGGACCTGCTGCCAAAGTATTTAATTAAATACTTAGAACTGCAGCCCATTAATACAAATTTTAATAGACACCTCAGATGATCCTTATACACACCAATATTTAAGAACAGTTTCTTAATAATGTAAAATATCTGCTTTCTAAATCAACTGTGAAATTTTTCACTTAAATAATGATTTGAACATAAGCTAGCTCACATTTTCTTACAAAAACTGTTATTTACTTAGTATAAGATATACTCTGGTGAAATTATGAAGATTATATCAAATGTATCTAGTATTAAAAACTTTATGAGTACACAGGACAACACTATGCTTCTGCATTCTAATGTACAGAGTAAAAATAGCCCATGCTTTTTTTTGTAGAAACAATCTTAAAAATTAATTCTGACATTTCTCCATCTCATGCTTCTAAACACATACTTTGATGTTTACTTATTGGGGTGCATGAACAACTAGGGAGATATTGAGAGCCACTTGGTATTTCAAAAGAAAGCCTAGCTGAAAGTTCTGGTTGATTATTTGTAGGCAATGCACTACAATTAGCATTTAAATAATTCAATGTTAGGAGCCATTTTCTCTGAGATTAACAATGATTCATTCTTACATGCTGTGTTTTTAATCAAAGAGGTGAAAGGTGTAGAGCATGGGACAGGAACAAAGATGTCTAGTTACAAACTCACTCTTGCAATTTGCGAGTAATGTGCTTGCCTGCATGTTTAAAAGCAACTCCAATGTGGTGTGTTGCCTATTCAGACTTTAATGAGAATGTAAATGAAGGATTACTGGTTCCACCAGAAGATAATATTTCTTTAGAAATATTGCCTGAACCTTACTGTATTATTTTCCAACTTCCAAAAAAAAAGTACAATAATGCACCTCATTAATGATATTGTCATTGTCACTTAGGAAACATGTGGAGACCTACAAACTCATTATTAATTATAGCCACATGCATCAAAGCAGAAACACTCAAATTCATCACTGTATTTTTTAATTATCTGGAAAATCAGTTCAATTTTATCAGTAATTCCCTAAAAATTACCCTATTTTTTATTAAAGTTTTTTTTTTTCAAAATGGATACTGATCAGAATCATAATATACTTTGCAACACAAACTGTTCCATTTATTCAAACCAAATTGTCTCATCCAAGAGCATGGTAAATATTACAGTAACAAGAAGGTCCCTCTCCCCCATCCCACTCTGCCTCCATTAAAATGGTCTGATTGCCCCTTGTTCAATTCTAAATGATAGATAATATCCTCTTCTCTTTTGCTTTTCTTGTCTATTATGTCCTTTAGAGAAAACCTAAAATGAGGCATTTCCTGCAAGCCTGCAGAGAGAGAACACTGAATAGGAAGCTGAAAGGAGGTATAGAGACCAGGATAAAAGGCAGTTATTAAATTTGTGAACTCTATCAGAAGACAAGAAAATAAACTGTACCACTGACTGGAAGGGTAGTGAAGTATGACATTTCATTTTTATGCAGGTCTCAGCATGATAGAAGTAACACATTGAAGAACACGGTAAAAAAGCAGTTAGTGCATTCAATGAATGCCAGCATGGCTTCTCCGCTGTTCTTTAGTTGGTCCTTTTCTGTGTCTTTGTGAACAGTACTGCAGAGATTCATATATATGATATCAGGCACCATCAACCCTTTGTGAATTTTTATGATGAGAGGCCGAAAGCTAATTCAGTGTAGCACCATGAAATCAGGTCCAGGTGTGCTTTCTATTCTTTCCTGTTTCTTCTCCTTCAGCACAGTCTTATACAGTCTGTTTTTCTCTCTTTCTTAGTCTCACTGTGTGTGTGTGTGTGTGTGTGTGCGTACGTGTGTGTGAGAAAGAGAGAGAGATTTTATATTAGAAGTATTATACATTGAAGTGGGTATTTTTCACTTTAATTCATGAAATAAAATTCAATACTATTTTCTTCTTTTGATCCTACACAAAACAGACTTTAGGTAAGCAAGGGTAGTATTTTGTACAAACACACAAAGCACACACACAGAGACATAAATATATATATATATATAATTTTTTTCTTTGTCACCACTAAGGCTTCACTACTGCAGACCAACATTTTTCAGATAGAATATCAAAAATACACACACACAGAGTAAGACATAACAGTTACAAAGATTTATTCAGTGTTGTGGGCACCAGGTGTGAACCTGGGTTGTGCTCATGAAAAAGCAAGTACACAAAGTGAGCTATACTATTGGCCAGCTTACATAATTACAGTTACTATCAGAACTTAGGGTCAATGAGATAACTCACATTTACAGTGTACCTATTTTGTCATGTGCTGGACACAGGTTCAAACCCAGTTCCTACTGCACTAGGGGAAGCTTTAGTACTGGGATATCTTTCCATTTCTCACTCTCTTTCTTTAGTTATCTGAAAAAAAAAATCAGCCCAGGATGGTAAAGTCTCAACAACAATAAAATAAAGAACGAAAATAAAAATAGCTTTACATGAGCTGTGATAAATACTAAACATAATTTAATTTTTTTCTTCACAAATATGATTTTTAGTCCCTGTATCTACCAAACTTGAAGTGAAATATTGAGCAGATCAATTATTTTTCTGTTACTATTCATTCACAATATAAAGCCTAGGTTAATAAATGGAATGTTATTTTTTCTTTAAAAAATGTAATTAAGTTTATTCATTTGATAGAGAAATTCAGATATCAAGAGGGACAGGGAAGATAGGAAGAGAGGCAAAGAGACACCTGCAGCATTACTGCACCACTCATAAAGCTTTCCCCCTGCAGGTGGGGACTGGGGAGTTAAACCTGAGTCTTTTTGCATTGTAACGTGCGCTTAATGAGGTGCACCACCACTCAGCCTCCAAAAGTTACTTCCTATGTAATTGGAAAGCTCCTATCATGGGAAAACGAACTTTTCCCCTTCCATAGTTCAGACTCTAACCTAATACAAAGGCTAAAGTACAGAAAGAGATTTTATATGATAGTTATTATGCTCTAACTACAAAAACACTCTACCAGCCATGATTTTGGCCCTTCTCAGATAATCTAGTTTCCAAAATTTTATAGCTTATCCTCCAGTTGACTTATTTGAACTAAAACATGTATATATCTGCATTCTATAATTTTATTAAAATATATCATACTACTAATATATTTTTGAATAGTTCATCCTAGAGATCAACGCAGAGGGTTATCTAAAGTTTGTTCTTTTTAAGCAGTTGTGCCTATATATAAAATAATTTCATTTGTTATTTGTGTGTGTGTGTGTGTGTTTATATGTATGTGCACGTGGGAAATGCTGCATATGCAATTTCTCAGGGTTATTTCTTAATTGAGAGACAGGGAAAGAGGAGGGAAGGAAGAAGGGGTTGGAGAATACAACCTTACTTTGGTGTCATAGCATCGACCATGTGGTCTGGCGTTCAAATCTGGCTATAGCATAGCAACATATGTCCCCTTTCCAGCAAGTATACTATTGCACTATTTCAAATAGTCCTGCACTAACTAGACTTTATAGGCCATTTTTTTTTTTTTTACTGTGTGTCTCTGGAATCAATTCTTAGAGGTAGAATTACCGAGATAAATTACCATAATTTTGTTAGATAAAGCTACAGGTTATAAAATGTTGTTTTATTAATAATACTGTAGGAGCATACTCAATTCTTATCTTATCAAGAAGGAACATCAGGGGGTCGGGTGGTAGCGCAGTGGGTTAAGCACACGTGGCACAGAGCGCAAGGATCCTGGTTCAAGCCCCTGGCTCCCCACCTGCAGGGGAGTCGCTTCACAGGTGGTGAAGCAGGACTGCAGGTATCTATCTTTCACTTCCCCCTCTCTGTCTTCCCCTCCTCTCTCCATTTCTCTCTGTCCTATCCAACAACGAAAGACATCATCAACAACAATAATAACCACAAGGCTACAACAACAAGGGTAACAAAAGGGGGAAAAATGGCCTCCAGGTGCAGTGGATTCATGGTGCAGGCACTGAGCCCCAGCAATAATCCTGGAGCAAAAAAAAAAAAAAAAAAAAGAAGGAACATCAAATGTCAATGAATTTTAGGTAGTATTTTATGTAATATTTTATATTTCTCTTAACTATAAATAAGAACAGCTTTTGAAAACATTATACACACACATAGAGAGAGTGTTAACTTGTAAAAATGCATATCTTGTTAATTTTATATAAATGATAATTGTTTCCATACCATTCTTGGAAGTATTTAGTAATAGCATGTGATTTCATTGTAATTTATCCTGAGTATTCCATTTATTTTTACATTTTATCTTGGTATATTTCTCCATGTATATGTATACATATATTTTTATATATTACTTTCTGTTTTTCCATATGCGCTATTCTTTTATAATTTGAGCCTTATTTAAAATAACACCCCCTGTAATTTTATAGATCATCCTATATGTCTCTGTTGTTGTTTTCAGTGTCCCTTAATCTTTTTTTTTAATTTCTCTTACTTCTTTCTTAGTTTTCTCTAACTCATCCTTGATCTTTCTAATTCAGTTTTCTGCCTCAATTATTCTGCTCACACTTAAATTATCTGTTTTCCATAATCCAACTATTTTGTTACCCTGTTCAGATACTGTTTTAGCTTTTTCAGCTTGTTGGGCTCTTCACTCAGATATTTCAGGCTTTCAGTTCTCTAATTACCTCAAGATAGTTTGTGTTTTCTTTCAGTCTCATTTGTTGTTTCCCATTTCTGATATTACTATCAAAAGCTTTCCTTGCTCCTGTGACTAACACAGTAATTAGTGTTTAGGTGTTTTCCTTCTTCTGGCTTGTTGGGATTTTTTTTTGGGGGGGGGCTTCTGTCCTGATTCATTTCTGCCAAATTTCTTTTATGTTTGACCATTATATTTGTTGTCTTCTAAAATTTGTGTCCTGTGTGTTGTTGCATATGTATAATGTGAGGTGGCTTCTGGTCTGTTGGCTCCTTGATGCCTGGAGTCAGCAACCTTTGGTATATTTCAGGAATGGGTGGAATTGTTATCCTAATGTTGACACCATTCCCTATGGCTTAGTGAGTTTCTGAAGAAATATTTGTTATATTTTGTTGAGTTTTCAGGTGAGATTTTTTTGTTGTTTTCCCTAGTTTATCAGGAGAATAATCTGAAACTGCTCTTATTCCATTGTTGTGCCTCCAGAAGTCTACTACAATTTGATAATAGTCAATGTTCTCCCCCTCCCACCCTCTCCTTTCCTCCTCTTTCCTTTGATTTATTTGTTTTATTTATTAATTTATTTGCCAGAGCATGGCTCACCTCTGATTATTGGCAGTTCCAGGGAGATCTCCAGTGCCTACGTCTATTGAATAACTAATGGTACTATCATTGGAACGCACCAACCTTTTTCTAGTAATTGTAGATTTTTAATTTGCTTTGTAAATCTCTAATTTTACCTTAAAAATTTCTTCACTGTAAGTTATTTGTTTTGTATGTTGCATCTGAACAAGATAATTTTTTAAAAGGATTTATTTATTCATCAAAAAGATAGGAAGAGGGTGGAGCCAAGATGATGACTTGGAGGCAGCTGCAGGCATGAGCTCCAAAAACAAATGCTGCAAAGGGTAGGATACCAGGCTGTCAGCATAACAATAAATAAGGGGTCCTAAGTGTGACACCAAGGAGGTGACCATAGCTCAATTTGGGTTAGAAAACAGAGAAAAAAGAAAGGAAATTTTTATATTATTTCTGAAGCACAACCCTCTCTCCCACCCTCTAACCAGACCCCCAAGACTACAGAGCTGCTACTAGAAGGCTCCCCACTAAGCTTTTGTCTTTACCAAGGTTCCTGGTTCACCAGAGGTGTGATTTTTTTTTTTTTTTTAACAATTGTTTGTTTTTGGTCAGGCTGCCTGACCCAATCGGGAGCCTTACAAGCTGCAGACTGACTGTTAGGGTTTTTTACTCTGTTCTACTTTATCATTATTATTATATATACGCATGTCCCTTTCCCCCCCTACTTCAGGTTGACCAAAATTAACTTTTAGTGTATTTTCCATTGCTAGGTGACTGGCTGTCCTATCCATTGTGAGAGGAACTTGCTTCACTCTACCTACCTCCTCTATCCACTCTACCCCTTATTCCTCATCCTAGCTAATTAAAAAAAAAAAAAAAAAAAAAAACCCTCTTTCCTTTCCCTGCTCATTTTTTTTTAATATTCTTTCTTTCTTTCTTTTTTCTCATTTCTGTCTTCTTTTCTTCCTTTCTACTTCTTCAGTTTTCTGAATTCACTGATACTCATTTGTGAAATATTTTTGGGAAGAAATCTGACTCAGAGTGGACTCTCTTTGTGTGTGTCGCTTCTCTACTTCCCTTTCTCCTCTTGATACCCCTAGAATTTACAGTGGACAGTAGATTTGCATAATTGTATATTATTGCTGTCCCTTTTTTTCCTGTCTCATTCTTTTTCATTTGGATTTGGTTGCTATTTTATTTGTGGACTGGAGGCATTGTTTGGCTAACTGGTATTCATTAAACAGCTTCAATCTTTCCTTCTGTTACTATTGTAATTTCCAAGGTTGGTGCATTTGTCATAAAGGCATTTATTATAGCGTGGTTTGTATTCAAAACACAACAAGTGAAGAACAACAGAACATAAAATAAAAAACCACATCAATAAAAAAATGGTTAAGTCAGAAGCAAATAAAACTGCTACTACAATGAATGAAGACAGGAGCCCATAAGAAACTACAAATCACTCAGAAGTAACCATAGATAAAAAGAAAGTATGCAAGCAATAGTAAACTTAATAATCACAGAAATAAAGACAACTATGGAGAAAAGGGCTATCAGAATTAGGGAAACAACAGATGATACCCTAAAGAAAAATACTTGCTACCTCAAGGTAATTAGAGAACTGAAAGCTGAACTAGCTGAACTGAGGAACAAAGCTGAGGGAAGGGAAAGTAGACTAACAGAAGCAGAAAACTAACAGAGGATGAACTAGAGAAACCTAAGAAAGAGGTAAAAGAGCTCAAAAAGAGATTGAGAGACACTGAAAACAACAACAGAGGCATATAGGATGATCTCAAAAGAAGTAATATTTGTATAATTGGCCTGCCAGAAGAAGAAAGAAAGGAAGGGGAAGGAAACATTCTAGAGGAAATAATAAAAGAAAACATCCCAGACCTGAACAACAGAAAGGACATTAAGATTCAAGAGTCCCAGAGAGTCCCAAACAGAATCAACCCAGACCTGCAGACACCAAGAAACATCATAGTTACAATGAAAAGAAGTAAGGATAAAGAAAGGATATTAAAGACTGCAAAAGAAAAACAAAAAGTCACATATAAGGGAAAACCCATAAGTCTATCAGCAAACTTCTCCACTCAAACTCTAAAAATCCAGAAGAGAATGGCAAGATATCTATCAAGCCCTGAATGAAAAGGGGTTTAAACCAAGATAATATATCCTGCTAGACTTTCATTCAAACTAGGAGGGATCAAAATCTTCTCAGACAGACAACAATTAAAGGAGCCAACCATCTCCAAGCCTGCCCTGAGAGACGTTCTAAAAGACCTCTTATAAACAAGAACATCACTATAATACTTGAATATATCAGAGCAAATAAAAAATTGTTGAATAATGGCACTACAATACATTAAATCTATAATATCAATACATGTCAATGGCTTAAACTCACCCAACAAAAGGCACAGAGTGGGAGAATGGATCAGAAAACATAACCAAACTATATGCGGCTTGCAAGAATACCATCTGACCCAACAAGATAAACACAGACTTAAAGTGAAAGGATGAAAAACTATCATATAGGCTAAGGGGCCACAAAAATGGCAGGAATAGCCATTCTCATCTCTGACACAATAGACTTGAAATTCAATAAAGTAATAAAAGATAAGCAAGTCCATTACATAATGATTAGAGGATCAATCCAAGAAGACATAATTATTAACATCTATGCACCCAATGAGGGACCATCTAAATACATCAAACACCTACTGAAAGAACTACAAAAATACATCAATAGTATACAATAATAGTGGGAGACTTTAACACCCCATTCTCACAGTTAGATCAACAAAGCAGAGAATCAACAAAGAAATAAGAGAATTAAATGAAGAGATGGACAGACTAGACCTCCTTGACATTTTCAGAGTTTTTCACCCCAAAAAACTGGAATACACATTCTTTTCAAATCCACACAACACATCCTCAAGGATAGACCACATGTTAGGACACAAAGACAGCATCAACAAATTCAAGAGCATTGAAATCATCCCAAGTATCTTCTCAGACCACAGTGGAGTAAAGCTAACATTTAACAACAAACAGAAAATTACTAAAAGACATAGAATTTGGAAACTAAACAACCTACTGCTTTAGAACCACTGGGTCAGAGAGACAGTCAAGCCAGAAATTAAATGTTCCTGGAAACAAATGAAAATGAAGGCACAAGTTATCAAAATATCTGGGACACAGCTAAAACAGTATTGAAAGGGAAACACATAGCCATACAATCACATATTAAAAAACAAGAAAAAGCTCAAATAAACAACCTTACTGCACACCTTAAGGATTTCGCAGAAGAGGAACAAAGGAACCCTAAAGCAACCAGAAGGACAGAAATCACTAAAATTAGAGCAGAAATAAACAACATAGAAAATAAAAGAACCATACAGATGATCAATGATGCCAAGTATTGGTTCTTTGAAAAATTAAACAAGATTGACAAACCCCTAGCTAGATTCCTTAAAAAAAAAAAGGGAAGAACACTCAAATTAATAGAATCATAAACGATAGAGGAGGTATTACAACTGACACCACAGAAATGCAGAAAATCATGTGAAACTTCTATGAAGAACTATATAACACCAAGCTGGAAAATCTGGATAAATGGAAGAATATCAAGAAACATATGCCCTTCCAAAACTGAACCAAGAAGAACTACAAAACCTAAATATACCAATCACAGACAAAGAAATTAAAACAGTTATTAAGAATCTCCCCAACAACAAAAGTCCTAGACCAGAAGGCTTCACAAATGAATTCTACAAAACCTTCAGGAAACAGTTAATACCCATACTTCTAAAGCTTTTCCACAAGATTGAAGAAACAGGAACACTCCCTTCCACCTTCTATGAAGCCAACATCACCCTGATACCAGAAAGAGATAGGGACACAGCAAAAAAGGAAAACTACAGACCAATATCTCTGATGAACATAGATGCCAAAATATTAAACAAGATCTTGGTCAACGGGATACAGGAATATATCAAAAAGATTGTTCATCATTACCAAGGATTTATCCCAGGAATGCAAAGTTGGTTCAACATAGGTATGTCAATCAATGTCATTCACCACATCAATAAAAGCAAAGACAAAAACCACATGATTATCTCAATAGATGCAGAGAAAGCCTTTGACAAAATCCAACACCCATTCATGCTCAGAACTCTACAAAAAATGGGAATAGACGGGAAATTCCTCAAGATAGTGGAATCCATATATAGGAAACCTACAGCCAATATCATCTCAATGGACAGAAGCTGAAAGCATTTCCCCCCAGATCAGGAACCAGACAGGGCTGTCCACTATCACCATCACTCTTCAACATAGTATTGGAAGTTCTTGCCATAGCAATCAGTCAAGAGAAAGAAATCAAAGGAATACAGATTGGAAGGGAAGAGGTCAAGCTCTCACTATTTACAGATGATATGACAGTATACATAGAAAAACCTAGAGAATCCAGCAGAAAACTACTGGAAGTTATTAGGCAATGTACCAAGGTGTCAGGCAACAAAATCAATGAACAAAAATCAGTGGCATTTCTTTATGCAAACACTAAATCTGAAGAAGACATCCAAAAAGAACTCCCATTCACTGTTGCAGCAAAATCAATAAAATACCTAGGAATAAAGGTGACCAAAGAAGTGAAAGTCTTGTATACTGAAAACTATGAATCACTATTCGAGGAAATAGAAACTGATACCAAGAAATGGAAAAACATCCCATGCTCATGGATTGGAAGAATAAATATCATCAAAATGAATACTCTCCCCAGAGCCATATACAAATTTAATGTGATACCCATCAAAGTTCCACCAAGCATCTTTAAGAGAATAGAGCAAAAACTACAGTCATTTATCTGGAACCAGAAAACACCTAGAATTGCCAAAACCATCTTGAGCAAAAGAAACAGAAATGGAGGCATAACACTCCCAGATCTAAAACTATATTATAAGGCCATCATCATCAAAACAGCCTGGTACTGGAACAAAAATAGGCACACAGACCAGTGGAACAAAATTGAAAGTCCAGAACTAAACCCCCACACATATGAACATCTAATCTTTGATAAGGGGGCCCAAAGTATTAAATGGAGGAAGGAGGGTCTCTTCAATAAATGGTGATGGGAAAACTGGGTTGAAACATGTAGAAGAATGAAACTGAACCACCATATCTCACCAGAAACAAAAATCAACTCCAAATGGATCAAGGACCTGGATGTTAGACCAGAAACTATCAAATACTTAGAGGAAAATATTGGTGGAACACTTGTCCACATAAACCTCAAGGACATCTTTGATGAAACAAACCCAACTGCAAGGAAGACTAAAGCAGAAACAAACCAGTTGGACTACATCAAACTGAAAAGCTTCTGCACAGCTAAAGAAACTATGACACAAACAAAAAGACCCCACAAGAATGGGAGATCTTCACATGCCATACATCAGACAAGAAACTAATAACCAAAATATACAAATAGCTCAGCAAACTAAGCATCAAAAAAGCAAATGACCCCATCCAAAAATGGGCAGAAGATATAAACAAAGCATTCACTTCAGAGGAGTTCCAAAAAGGCTAACAAACATATGAAAAATTGCTCCAGGTCACTGACTGTCAGAGAAATGTAAATAAAGACAACATTGAGATACCACCTCACTCCTGTGAGAATGGCATATATCAAAAAGGCATATATCAACAAATGCTGGAGAGGCTGTGGGGACAGAGGAACCCTTCTGCACTGCTGGTGGGAATGTAAATTGGTCCAGCCTCTCTGGAGAGCAGTCTGGAAAACTCTCACAAGGCTAGACATGGACCTTCCATATGACCCAGTAATTCCTCTCCTGGGGATATACCCCAAGGACTCCATAATGCCCAACCAAAAAGATATATGTACACCTATGTTCATAGCAGCACAATTCATAATAGCTAAAACCTGGAAGCAACCCAGGTGCCCAACAATAGATGAGTGGCTGAGAAAGCTGTGATATATATACACAATGGAATACTATGCAGCTATTAAGAACAATGAACCCACCTTCTCTTACCCATTTGGATGGAGCTAGAAGGAATTATGTTAAGTGAGCTAAGATAAAGATGAGTATGGAATGAGCCCACTCATCAACAGAAGTTGAGAAAGAAGAACAGAAAGGGAAACTAAAAGCAGGATCTGACTAAATCTAAAGTAGGGCACCAAAGTAAAAAGCTGTGGTGAGTGGGAGGGTGGACATTCAGCTTTCAGGGTCAGTGGGGGATCGGGGGTAGGTGGGTAGGATGGGACACAGTCTTTTGGTGGTGGGAACGGTGTTTATGTACAATCCTACTAAATTGTAGTCATATAAATCACTATTTAATTAATATGAGAGGGGAAATATTGATTGTATGTCTCAAACTTTTTCAAGCACAGATTGAGTCTTTGTAATACATAGGCTGAGGGTTTTTTTTTTCTTTGTTTTTTTTTCCTCCAGGGTGCTGGGCTTGGTGCCTGCAACATGAATCCAACCCTCCTGGAGGCCATTTTTCCCCCTTTTGTTGACCTTGTTGTTGTAGCCTCGTGGTGGTTATTTTTATTGCCATTGTTGATGTTGTTCATTGTTGGATAGGACAGAGAGAAATGGAGAGAGGAGGGGAAGACAGAGAGTGGGAGAGAAAGACAGAAACCTGTAGACCTGCTCCACCGCCTGTGAAGCGATTCCCCTGCAGGTGGGGAGCCTGGGGCTCGAACCAGGATCCTTACGCTGGTCCTGTGCTTTGCGCCACATGCGGTTAACCCACTGCGCCACCACCCCTGGCTAGGTTTTTATATGTTGACTCTCTCAAAAGCCTAGACCAGGGAGAACAGAAGCAACAGGTGGCACAGCTATATACAAGATGTTGGGTATTATACAACAAATCCTAACAAATGGACTTTTCAAAGTTAACCCAATTACCAAATAATGTGATGATAACAATAAGTATCCATTGTCTTCCTGAACCCTAAGACAGCAGGAACCTCATATTTCCACTATAAAGCCTATATTGCCCCAGTCCTGGAACCTTAGGGTGCACTTTACTGCATTATTCTCTCAATTCATATCAAATAATATTGCATCCGCCAATCCCAACCTAATCAATGCAACGAGTGCCACCTCAGCATGCTTCACTTCAGACTGTGTCCAGAGACTTCAGGTGTGGAATGAAAACCTTTCAGCTTCATTACTTTGGTGAGACCTTTCTTTTCACAGTATTCTCTTAATTCCATTCCAGGTGGTTAACTTCCTAACAAAGTCCCAAAACCTAGATATAGACCAGGTCCCCTGAGATAGAGCATATGTTCACAGGTATCCATAAGCTAGGGCAAAATACATACCTGAAAGCAAAAATACACAATAGTCTGCAGTGAGTACCCCCCAACACTTCATCTGCACTGTTCCAGCCTTTAGGTCCATAACTGCTCAACAATTTGTTTTGCTTTGTATGTTAACTCTCTTTTCAGCCACCAGGTTCCAGCTGCCAGCATGATGCCAACCAGACTTCCCTGGATAAACGACTCCACCAATTTGTCCTGGAGCTCTGCTTCCCCAGAGACCCACCCCACTAGGGAAAGAGAGAGGCAGACTGGGCGTATGGATTGGCCAATCAACACCCATGTTCAGTGGGGAAGCAATGACAGAAGCCAGACCTTCCACCTTCAGCAACCCACAATGACTTTGGGTTCATACTCCCAGAGGGATAAAGAATGGGAAAGCTATCAGGGGAGGAAATGGGATATAGAGATATGGTGGTAGGAATTGTGTGGAGTTTTACCCATCTTATCCTATGGTTTTGTTAATGTCTTCTTTTTAAAATAAATAAATAAATAAATAAATAAATAAATAAATAAAGATAGGAGGAGAGAGAGAAAGAACCAGATATAACTCTGGTACTTGTGCTGCCAGGGATTGAACTTAGGACCTCCTGGTTGAGAATTCAATACATTATCCACTGCACTACCTCCCAGACCATGAACAAGATAAAAATTTTAAGTTTTACATATAATTATCCATTTATCCAATACTTCATAAAATAGCCCTAATTTCTAATTTAGTCTCTTCATTTTCATATGCAAAATGTTTATACTTTTATATATTTTTAATTTGATGTATGAAAGTGTGAATGAACATACACAATTCTGATTAAAGTAGTCTATATGATAATTTTAGTGTCTGTTTTTTTTACTTAAAAGAGTCTAATTTATTCTACTTATAAATCAATCAGTTTTGTATCTCCCTTTTTTTCAGGAATTTTAAACTTTCTTCAGGAAAGCTGAAGACACCCAGATGTTGGTGTACATGTAGGCTATGAGGGAGAGAGTTAAAGAGAGAAAGAGAGCAATCCTGACAGCCCTTATACACATCACAGCAGGCCCACTTAGAGAAAGAGAGACTCTGTTTTGTATCTCTTAAGAATGTTTTATAGTGTTTCTTAATATCTACTTTGGACTTATTTTTTAAATTTACTATGAATCCATATTGTAAATATGAAGTTATAGTCTATGTAGAATCCTATGCATCTACTAGTTTACAGTATTTTTGCTTAGTGCACCTGTACTACTGAAATAATAAATACTAATGCCCAAATAAGCTAAGAGTGTAACATTAATGTGTTAAAAGTGAACATATGCAGAAGTATATTTATAATATTATACATAGCATATATTATATACAATACAGTTTATGTAGTTATATATAGTATGTCATATTATATATAATTCAGTATACTATTAAATACTTGTTAATTTTCAACTAGTTTTAGAATGTATGCAAATGTTGTGTCTAAATGCCCAAGATTAATTATTTATAGAAGAGGAAACATTGACTGATAAATTGAGGCATTAAAGACAAAATTTCTGTGTGTATTTTTCTGTGTGTATATTTAAAAAAAAACCTGGATTTGTGAACTTTAAGGTCAGAACAGAAACCCTAGGCATTGTAAAAAATGGTACCAGAAAGAATTTGTTATAGAATAAGAGTGGTTTTCTATATCTATGACGATAAATTGGTCATCAAGCCTGTGTTTCTATAACAACAGAAATATATGGTAATGCGTCTGTATAAACTTCTGTTACAATAATATTCTCCCATTATCAGATGTAGATGTTACCCTAAATAACAGAAAACAGAGCTTATTATAGAACTAATTTATCTATTTTGTCATTATATTATATAGTATGAAAACAGTAGCTTAGCAACTACTTACCAACAGTTATACTAGAGATAAGAGTCCAAAAATGAATAAAACAAAATATGCCTAAGAATACCATATTCTCATGTCAAAGCAGACACATTTTTGCACATTTATTTTAATGATATGAAACATTCGTATCCTCCTAGCCCTAATAAATTCACTGAAGTAAAAGCTGTCATCATTAAAAATCTCAGTGTTTACATAATTCCTCATTAATGCTTTGCCAATAATAGAGGGAATTAATGGTGTGTTATTCTGCATATTTCAATTGTGAATGATAATCACAGAAAATAAAGCAAACTAATATAAACAAACAAAAGCAGCCAGTGGTGAAGGCAGGGGTAAAATCAATCTACAGTTTGATAGTGCTAGTTTTCCTTGCAGTCTTTTCTGCATGTACTATAATATATTTATGGTAAGCATTTGTGATAATGCCAGCAAAAATTTTCCATCTTGCTGCATGCTTAATTTCGTCTAACTTGTTTTATGGAAGTGTACTGAAACACAGAGAGAAGGTCTGTTTAAACCATTTGTCTCTGTTTCACTTTGCAGAATGCCGACAGATTTGTTTAAACCAAAACAAATTGCATAAACAATCATGTCTTCTTTAAGCTATACAAGTGATATTCCAGAACTTATTTTTTGTAGCAGGCTGAATATTACTAACTAAAATTTTGATTCTAGGATTAAAACAAGGAGCTCTGGGGAAGGAGGGAGGAAAGGAAGAGCACTTTGGGGGCCTGGTACATCATGGAATTATACTCGTATATATGACTGCATTGTAAAGCATTGACTCCGCAATAAAAAAAGTTCTGATTCTAGAAACAGCAAATACTTTTGCTTTTCTTGAGGTAAATGATGTTAACACAATATCCTTTAGGTTCTTATACCATGTATTGTTTTATTTTGGTTTTATAAACTATACAATGTAAAGATAAACTTTATTGAAAATAGGTTAATGTCAGGCCAATAATCTGTTAGTTGTAATATACATATTTATATACACCAATAAATAAAATATTAAAAACATTTTTTAAAAGTTCTTATAACATTAAGTTTAAACATTAGACATTAAGTCTAATCCCTTTTGCCTGTGATTGTCAGACAAGTAGATAGGCAAATCTCACTATGTAAGATGTGAAAAATTGCAAGCATTTTCATAACTGAATCAGAAATTTTAACAAGATTCTAAAATGATTAATTCACACATCAAAGTGTGAGAAGTCTGGGTTCATGGAGAACTAGGTGATAAAAAAGATATAACAAGAGAGCTTTCCTCCTTTACTAGGTCTTACTGACAAAGGAATTCGAGAGACACAACTGAGTAACTGTTGACTTTGACTGGAAGCCTCATATTACTTGAACTTAAAAAGACCTGAGATAGTATACAGCTGGTAATCCCATTATCCCCTTTAAAAACTAAAGATATACCTGACATTTGGAAAATGCAGCTAAAAATATATCATAATTGTAAAAGCATCTATTGCTAGATTGAGGGTATGACAATTTCTAAAAGATCTTAAAGGAATTGAAATTACATAGAATATAGTATAGCACTATAATAAAGGAAACAAAAGAAGAATATAATAATATAGGACTTTAATGGAAATATAGTTAAAATAATCAAGGAAAAATTTAACTTACAAATATTTAGGTTTGGAGACTGTGGTGGTAGCTCAGTGTGCAGAACTCATGCTTCGCATGCTTGAGGCCCCTGGGTTCCATCTCTACCTCTGCATATGACAGAGCAATGTTCTCATTTTTCTCTCTCTCTTTCTCTCTCTCTCTCCCTCCCCTCTCCCTCTCTCTCTCTCTCCCTTCCCTCTCCTTCTCTCTCTCTCTCCCTCCCCCTTCATGAAATAAATAATTATAGAAAACTATTTTTACTTTGAAGAAACATAAATGAGCATGGTTGGATAGGAAAAGTATTGCAAAGACAAGATCAAAACAAGCCATTTGCTAATGAGTACATTATTCTTTATAGAAATTGCAGACAGAAGTTTCTCTGCTGTGTAATAAACATCACATTATTTTTATAAGAGGAACAGGTAGAATGAGTGTTATGAGACTATTTCTTCTTATAATGACTCTTACTATCAACTGGTAATATCACGTACTATTACATTTTTGAGTAAACAGTTCTGTTAGTGTGCCTATGAGATCTAAATAACTTGCTTTTGTTGCTGATCTGATTGCGGGCAAAAGCAAATTTCAACTACAAAATACCTTATGGAACAGCTTTGCCTGAATATTCTTTCAATATTACTATTGTGTTTGTCATCCACAGCACAATTGGCTCACATAAAAGTTTTATCTGGATATATGCTCACTCAGTTTCTGAATTTCTATATTGCTTGATAATTTCCAGGAGTTTCCTGCTGGACTCTTTAGGTTTTTCTCTGTTAGATCATCTAGTTTGTACATAGTGACAGTTTAACTTCTTTTCCTCTTTAATTCCTCTATTTTGCCTAATTGCTATGACAAGAACTTCCAACACTATAATGAATAATAATGGCGGTGGTGGGCAGCCCTGTTTATTACCTACACTAAGTGGGAATGCTTTCAGCTTCTCACCACTTAGTATAATATTGGATATAGGATTGCTGTATATATGGTCTCAGCTAGACATAGATATTTTCCAACTATTCCCATTTTTTGAAGTGTTTTGATATGAATGGATATTGGATTTTTATCAATGACTTTCTTTGCATCTACTGAAATAATTATGTGTGTGTGTTTCTTTTATTGATATGGTGGATTGCATTTATTGATTTATGTATACTAAATCAAACTTACATCCTTTGTATCAATCCCACTTGGTCATGATGTACAATCTTTTTAATGTACTGCAGTATCCAGTTTGCTAGAATTTTATGCAATATCAAAGATACTGGTCTATAGTTTTTTGTTGTTTTTGTTGTGTCTCGGCTGTTGGTATCATGGTGATATGGGTTTTATAGAGAATGGGGAGGATTTCTGCTGTCTTAGGGTTTAAGAAAGAAGTAGATAGTTCTTATTATAGCCAAGTTATATTTCTTTCTACAGTGTAACAGTTGTTTTCTCCATATCCTCACCAGCAATGACTTGTTTCCAGTCATTTTAATATAAACCATTCTCACAGATGTGAGGTGGCACCTCACTGTGGACAATATAAATTGTTCCAGTTCCTATGGAGAACAGTCTGGAGAACTATCAGAAAGCTAGAAATGGACCTTCCTCATGACTTGGCAATTCCTCTCCTGGGATATCCAAAGGAATCAAACACACCCATCCAAAAAGATCTGTATATACTAATATTCATAATAGCATAATTTGTAATAGCCAAAACCTGGAAGCAAGCTAGGTATCCAACAACAGATAATTGGCTAAGAAAGTTTTGATATTGTGGTCTGGGAGGTGGTGCAGTGGATAAAGAAAGTTTTGATATTATACACACAATGGAATATTACTCAGCTTTTAAGAATGATGAAGTCACCTTCACCTCATCTTGGATGGAGCTTGAAAGAATCATGTTAAGTGAGATAAGCCTGAAGGAGAAGGATAGATATAGAATGAATTCACTCATGGATAGAAGTTCAGAAGTAAGATTAGAAAGGAGAAACAAAAAATAGAACTTGAACTGGAGTTGATGTATTGCACCAAAGTAATGGATTTGGGGGAGAGGGTATAGGGGGCTTTCAGGTTCTGGTGCATGATGGGGAAGCAGGACCTAGGCTGGAGTTGAGAGTGTTTTTCAGAAAACTGAGAAACTGTACACATGAACCAACAGCTATGTTTGCTGTAAGTCATTAATCGCCCCAATAAAAATGAAAAAGAGTTGTTTCTATGTATGAACAGAGAATGTAGTTTGTATTTGGTGGCTTTATTAGTTTACTTATTTATTTTCATCAGAAAACTGCTCAGCTCTAGCTTATTGTAGTGCAGGAAATTTTGGATATGAAAGACTCTGGGAATTCAAAGCCTCAAGCATGAGAATCTCTTTATGTAACCATTATGCCATCTCCCCCACCCAAGAAATTAGTTTTTGTTGTGGCACAGCCCATGAATAGGACTTTGGGACTTAATTAGTATATGGCTGAGTGCTGAACATGAGAACATAATTAGCATACAGCTATGGAATGTAATTGGCATACAGCTGATGTCAGGCTGACAGACTTATGTAAACCAAGTTATTTAACTTCTAGGCAGCCGGAAGTCTAGCCCTCTTTCCCTCCTTCTTTTCTATTTCTTATTTTATAAATAAATTAAATTTTAAAAAGAAATGCAAACTGGTGCATGACCATCAGAAAACAGAGTATGGAAAGTTCCTAGACAAAGAAGGAGCTGGGTGATGCCACACCTGATTCGGAGCACACATTATCATGTATGAGGATCTGGGTTATAGTCCCAGATTCCCACCTGCAAGGTGGAAATAGGTCTGCAGGTGTCTCTCATTCTACCTGTGTCTATTTCCCTCTCCCCTTTCAATATTTATCTGTCCTATTAAACTTAAAATAAACAAACAAAGGCAAATAATCATCAGGAACAGTGGACTAATTATGCAGACACTGAGCTCCAGTGATAACCCTGGTGGCAATAATTTAAATAAATAAAAAACAAATACAGAAATACCTCAAGATTGTGGAGTACCACTTCTGGACATATATTCAAAAGATGCAGATAAATACACCAATTCAATTGGTTATAGGCACCAATTCAATTGGTTATAGGCACACTATTTACAATAGCTGGAACATGGCAACTGCCCAAATTCCCAAATTCCCATCAATGTATGACTAGGTAAAGAAGCTATGGGATAACGTCTCAAAGGAATCTTACTCAGTTATAACAGATGACATTGTCTTGTCTGATACATAATGGTTGAAGCTGGAGGTGATGATGTGAAGTGTAATTTAAAAAGTGAAAGACAACTACAAGATGATGTCATTCATATGTGGAATTAGATAATGTAAGCAAATATGTGAAGAAATACTTGAACATATATATTGAATAGCAACAGAGAGAAATCAAGAGGGTGGAGGAAGACAGCGAAAGAGGGAGAAAAACAGACACCTAAAGCATTGTTTCACCACTTGTAAAATTTCCCCCTGCAGGTGGGAAATGGGGGGGCTTGAACCCAGATCCTTGCACAGTATAATGTGTGCAGTCAACTTGGTGCACCCCTAGCCAGCCACAATATCAAGATTAAAAAAATTACCAAGGTTGAAAGAAATTAAAGAAAATATTTAAGGAATCTTTCGAGGTATCCAAAAACATAGGTGTTCTGTTATAAAGGGGAAATTGCTTCCTATTATAGATTCAATATTTGGCTTAATATTTGTTTGCATGATTACCAACATCTTTAAATTTCAAGTTGTATTATCCTTCACTAAATCTGAAACTTTTTTCTGAAATTATGTGCTGTGTGTATTTTCCTTTACATATGGGCACATACCTTCAGAATGAAAAAAAAATGGATCAGATATTATAAAGATACAGATGTCTTTCACTCATGCCTGTTTCATATACATGTGATAAGTTGTTCTTAAGACATATGAATATCTATGATAGATCTAAGCAACAAATCCAGTCTTAGCAACATCTATATGTGTATGCGTACATGTGTGAATGAATGTGTTTTATATATGTGTGGCAATGTTTAAGAGCTATAATTTGGAGAAAACTAAGTCAACGTATATGTATGCACATTACAAAATTCTGTCCATATTCCACTTATTTCTCCTTTCCTCACCGTTTTCCACGAAGAACACAAATCATTTATATATATGATAATATAAAATTCAGCTATCTACATGTCATATATGATTGCACATTTGGCTTGAGGGTGTTCATGAAGTATTTTATCATAACGATAAATATCAAAGATGACTTAGTAGAATTTAAATTTAATTTATTAAAGATATTTTCCAAGGATACAAAAGTAAAATCAAGTTTTCTATATTGAAAAAACATTGGGATTGTGCATTCTGGGAAAGACTGACTCACTGCAAATTGATAATCTTCATTTGTTTCTACTTTGTGATTTTAATCACAATGACATGTACTTTTATCTTATCTAGATAACACAGGTCATTTACAGGGTAAAGCTTCATTTATTTATTTTTTATAAAAAGGAAACACTGACAAAACCATAGGATAAGAGGGGTACAACTTCACACAATTCCCACCACCAGAACTCCGTATCCCATCTCCTCCCTTGATAGCTTTCCTATTCTTTAACCCTCTGGGAGTATGGATCCAAGGTTATTGTGGAATGCTGAAGGTGGAAGGTCTGGCTTCTGTAACTGCTTCCCCACTGAACATGGGTGTTAACAGGTCGATCCATACTCCCAGCCTGCCTCTCTCTTCCCCTAGTGGGGTGGGGTCCTGGGGAAGCAGAGCTCCAGGACACATTTCTTTTTTAGGTCTCTGTAAGTTTGAGTGCATAATAAATGTGTTCAGTTTCTGACCCCTTCTTTTGCAGGAGTAAAAACAAAACAATTTATTACTTTTTTATTAGTTTGAGGAGAAGCTACCTTATAAAATCGACTTAGTTAAAACAAAATGAAAGGATGGGGGACACAGTATAATGGTTATGCAATGGCCCTCAAGTCCCAGGTTTAATCCCCTGCACTGCTGCACTGCCACTGCACTGCCATAAACCAGAGTTGAGCAGTGCTCTCTTAAAAAAATAAATAAAAGGAAGGAGAGAAAGAAGAAAAAGAAAAGTGCCCTCCCAAAGTATTTTCAATATTCTCTAAAGCACTTATTGTACTTTTTACAATAAATGGCTATTTCTGACACAAAGTATTTCTTTTATGAACTTCTTTTATGTACTCTGTCTCAAGGTTTAATGTATAACAGAAGGATGTAGCAGATTCTGGTGTTAGAGAGTATAGAATTAAGGGACAGAAAATCCTTGGTTCTACTTGTCCTGCTGTGTGAAGTAAGGCAGATATATACAGATATATTGATATTAAAAATAATAATAGTTTTTAGAGAGTCCTGAAGATAGTATCAAAGCAGAGACATAACTCTAAATAGAATGACAAAAATAAATATGTCTACTTTTCTTTGAAGACTTCCAACTGTTAAACAATCTTCTACTTAAGTGATTCTGTAAATTATCCTTTACTTTGTTACAGATTGTACATTTGACTTTGGACACAAAGAAAATCAATCTATACGGTAAGCACAAACAGAAAATAACGACGTTAGAAACTCCCCTATGCTTTCCCATGATCACTCTGTCTTCCTCTAGATTCTTAGGTAGGAGTTAGTCACAGATGGATAGAGAGAAACAAAGGAGAAAGAAAGCAAGGGTCTCTTTAGAGAGATTTTGGACACTTTCTTATGGAGAGTGCTTAACAATGTCTGTCAAAGACTTTCAAGGAGTGGACACCTGTCCTGATGATTGTACTCTATTTGTAAAATTGCTGAAACTAGCTTGATAACTTTGGGACTGGACTCTCTTTCTCTCAGTAACTTCTGAACTTTTTTTTTTCTTCCCTGTATAATCCCCAGATCATGGTCTGACTGTGAAAATTTTTTTCAAACATGAGTTTACCATCTTCTCATGACACTAGCACCTGCAATAAACTATTTTATTTACCTCAGCCCTTATAACTACATTAGTCAGCCTTTTAAGAGGTAAGCACAAAACCTTGACATCTGGTATCAATATTACTCTGGATTCAAAGAATAAAAGAATCAGACAAATTAATTAAAAAATAAAAAGCCAAAGAAGATGTTTAATATTAATGTGTAACTCCTGTATATATGGAAGAGACCAAGTAGATTCACCTATTTTGGTTATTACTTTCTTAACTATAGCTGTATAAAGCAAAAGATATGGTGGGGGGTTGTGGAAGAGAAAAATTCAGTTGCGGAGGTTATCTGGGAAAGCAGTGTAAACAAAGGTATGACAGTTATGCAGATTTTTTGTTTTTAATTGAAAAGATCAAAAGAGATTTGATCTTACCAGTAAATAGAGGGGAGCTCCCTTACAAAAGCAGATTTTGTAATTTTTAAATTTATTTTATTTTATTTATTTATTTATTTATTTTTTTACTTCCAGGGTTATCGCTGGGGCTCAGTGCCTACACTATGAATCCACTGCTCTCATGGTCATTTTTTGTTTTTATTTTATTGCATAGGACAGAGAGAAACTGAGAGGAGAAGGGAAGACAGAGATGGGGAGAGAGCGATAGATACCTGCAAACCTGCTTCACCACTTGTGAAGCGACTCCCTGGCAGGTAGGGTGCTGGGGGCTCAAACCAGGATCCTTAGGCTTTGGACTATGTGTGCTTAACCTAGAGTGCTACTACCTGGTCCCCTAAAGGGCTTTTTTAAAAGGCAATTTTCACCTAACCTTCAGAGCCTCCTATGAAATAAGCCTTCTAAACACATGTTGGGGTAACATTATTTTTGCTTCTCTTCATAATCTTGCCAATTTTTCTGTTCATAAGTGGTCTTACTTTCCCTTCTGCCCTTGGATTCATATATTGATAGCAAGTTCAGCAAATGGCTAGATTTGTTGTTGCTGCCACCAGGTATTTATAACTCCAAGTGGAATTTTTCAAATAGAAAGAACCAGAAAGATAGAGGGAAAGATACTCCAGCACCAAGGCTTTTGCAGGTATATTAGGGGCTGAGCTCAAACCTGGCTTGGGTTCAAAGCAAACTGGCATACTCCTAGGTGGGTTTTTTTTTTTTTTTTCCCCCAGAGCACATCTCAGCTGCAGGTTATGGTGACTCAGGAGATTGAACCTAGGGCCTTGGAGCCTGGAAAGGCTGTTTGCATAACTATTATGCTATCTATCCCTGCACTTTTTGTTTTTCTAATATAAACATTAGAACATTGCCTATGTGCTGCAGCTACATAACCAGATAAAGAGTGGACTTACATCAGAAGAGTGAATTCCCCATTATTCTTCAGATTAATTTCATGGTACATTATTTCTTTCTTCTCTAAGTTAAAAAAAAAAAACAAAAAAACTTTGTAAACCTTTTCAGCAGAAAGAAAAGTCAAGGAGTTTCCATGCATGAGAAAGAGTCAAAATGCCACTGCTGATTCTGAAATTGCAAGGGCTCTTCTGAAAAGACCAATGAGAGCCTTCTTATAGTTCAGAAAGGTCTCTGACTGACAGCCAGCAAAGAAATGAGGACATCAGTCTCATAATTGTAAAGAATGGATTTGACGATCAATCTAAAAGTGTTTTTACTCATAACCATTAGTACAGATGCAGTCCTATAGTAACCTTGATTTTAACCTGGGAAGATTCATATCATATTTCAGCTATAGAACTGTGAGATAGTGAGTTTGCTTTAAGTTTCAGTTTGTGCAATCTGATGGCAGTGAGAGAAAACTAATATAGGCAACTTTCAAAGAACCCTAGGAGAGTTTAGCATACTTCTCATGGCTTTTCTACTTTTAGAGAAATGAATGAACTATGTTCACTATTGATTTTAAGTCATACTGAGTTACTTCCAAATTCCCCTTCTGTTTTTTTTTTGTTGTTGTTGTTTTTGACACCTTCAGACCTGCTTTACCGTTTGTGAGGCGACTCCCCTGCAGGTGGGAAGCCGGGGGCCTGAACTGGGATCCTTCAATAGGTCCTTGCGCTTTGTGCCATGTGCACTTAACCGCTGCGCTGCCTCTTGACTCCCTAAATTCGTCTTCTGAAGGAGTACTAGTTTAACTGGCTTCACTGTTCACTACTTTCTAATGAAAAGTTCAATTCATTTTGAATTTTGCTGTGCTCATTTAGAATTCCATTCATTCCTCTCTTCTCTGTTTAATTATTTTCAGTTTGTCTTGTTATATTTTTTATTTATATTCTAGATGTAGATATGCTAATAAAGCATATAAATACATATGCTGATAAAGCATATGTATTATGGACAGAAATCTAAATGAAATACTTCATCTCTTACATATATTTGATAGTATTAGTCTGTATATCTATAATTAAAATATTTTCTTCTGCCACATCAAATGTAGGTAGACTATATGATAAATGGTGGGTTTTGGCCCAAAGAGATAGTATAGTGGAAGTGTACTAGATCTGCAAGTCTGAGGCCCCAAAGACACCAGGTTCAATTTTTAACATATGCCAGAATTTCATATGCCTAAGCTGAAGTGTCCTGGTCTGTTTCTCTGTCTCCCTTTCTCACAATAATAAATAAATAAATCTTTAAAAAACAGAGTGTTATAAATATCTCTGAGGAAGAATACTACCAACATGTGCTCTCATATTTATACTATCTTAATGTTCATGAAAGGAAAGTTAAAATGAGAGTGCATAATGTAAAACTGTTTTTTGTTGCCTCACATATTGTGAAAAGATTTTTCTCTTTAGAATATTTTTATATTAAAGCAGAAAAAACTGTATTTCCAGAAATTTATCAAAATCTAGACAAAAAATGTAGAGAAAGATTAAGAGTATAATATTCAAAGGAATGCATGACATTTTACAAACAACTTTTGGTAAAATAAAAATGATTTAGAAATGTAGATATGGATTCCCTACCATATTTCCAGGGGGAATAAAGTAAAATGAGAATATGTATGTGTTTATTTGTATTAATATTTAGTCATTTTATTTTAATGATGGAGAGATGCGGAAAGATACAAAGAGAAAGACCAGAGCACTGCTCACCTTTGGGTTATGGCAATGCAGGAGGTTGAACCTAGGACTTCAGAGTCCCAAACACAAAAATATTTGAATAACCATTATTCTATCACCCCTCATGGGATTATATTTTATTATCCATAGGTGATGATGAGTCATGATAAAGGAAACTTTCAATACCTGGTAATGTCAATGTTGGTCAAGCATATGGAAATGCCTAATACAATCAGAAATGGGTGTTAATTTTGAATCCTTACATATGTAACTTATAATTTTATGCTGATTAAATTAATTTTAACCTACAGTATTGTAGAAACAGGATGAGATTCTGTGCAAATGGTCAAAGCAGAATTTTAAGTTGTGTGATATGAGAAAAGAGAATATTCTTATATCACTCATTTATTAATATACACTAACTCTATACAACATATAATATGGGATTCTATAAGGGGATGTGTAGAAAACAGAACTCTATCTGTAAAACCTGGCCCAGTATCTGAGTGTAATATAAAGAGCAGCAACTACCTTCAAGGAAGTTTTATTGTTAAAGTTAGATAGTAAGTGCATAATGGGAGCACCAGCATGGAGGAAGGTTCAGTAGTAGTTGAGCAATTCTATGCTGTGTCCACTTCACTTCTTCTCTACCTACCTTAGAGAAAAATAAAGAAATCTGTCAGAAGTGGTGGAAAGTGTAGGCATGGAGCCCTGTTGATAAGCCCTGCTGAGGAGGAGGAAGAGAAGGAAGAGGAAAAGGAGGAATATGAGGAGGAGGAAGAGAGAGTGAGAGAGAATACAAAGAAGAAATTATTAGTCTTGCAAGAAAAAATATATTTTCACATGCAGTTATTGCTTCCAGCTGGGACCAAATAAATCACCAGTTACAATGTCACTAAGACATGAAGAATAAATAGAATGAGACAAGGAGAAATGGTTAACAGTCATCTCATAAAAGAAGTGAGGGACATCATAAGAACAAAAAAGACAAGAAAAGTTTGTATTAAGAATTATATTTTATCGCTTCTCGGTCTTTTGGCTAAGATCAAGTGAAGAATTATATTTTTACTTTATCAGAAAACTCTAAGCTGCTTTTAAAAAAATCTTAGTCTATAGTTAGAAATGTGAGTCATAAAAAATGGCACAAGAGAAAAATGTTTTTCCATTCGAGTCAGAAAAACAGTTTAAAACTATTGCCTGGAGTGTCTAGTTGAAAACTGTTAAGGTTTACCATAAGGACAACAAGAAAACATTAATAGAATGTGGTGAGACTGACAATAGAGTTCTAGTTTCCCAGCAGTTTAGTAGCATTTTTATAGTAATCAAAGGCTCAATGTGTCTGACAGCGAAAACCTGACTCCAGACGGAGAAGGCTTCCTCTTGACTGTGGATAGACAGATGACCTCAGGTTGAGAAATTGGGCTATGCAACTCTTATTTGTAGAAACAGTTTTTGCAAGGAATAATTATGTGCAAAACTGAATTAGGAAAATTCTCCAAAAATTACAACCCCCTTCCTATTTTCCTTAATCCAAAAGTATAAATTGTTTTTTTGTGTGTGTGTGTTAGCCAGGCACAGAGCACTGTGCAAGTCTGGCCTATGGTGGTCCTGGAGATTGATTCTGCCATGCCAGAACCTTAGCCATAAAAGTCTCTTGTATAACCATTATGCAATATCCCCATTCAAAATAATAAGTCAGGCTTGTTAAAAGGCTATGTTTGGGGCTAGGTGGTGATGTACCTGGTAGAGTATACATGTTAACATGCAACAACCTAAGTTCAAGTCCCCAGTTCTAACCTGTAGGAGAGAAGTTTCATAAGCAGTAGAACAGCACTATGGATGTCTCTCTTTTCTGTCTCTACCTCCCTCTCTCTCTCTCTGTCTTATCCTCTAGCAGAATAATGATGATAATAAAATAGCCATATTGACGTAAAAAAAAAAAAACTATAGATCAAATGGAAATTTCATAAGGATAAACAGGAAACCTAGAAACTGGGAAAAGATATTTGCATACCATGTATCCAACAAACAGTTGACAATTTTTTTATAATTGATCTATCCATCTTTTAATCTCCAGAAGGGCATCAACAGCATTATCTCCACCTACCAATCTTTAGAAGAAACACATTACACAACTGACCAAGGGATACTTTGGCATAATAATAATATATATACATATATTAAACAAAGAACAATTATTTTCCCTAAAACAAACTTTATTATGATAATTGAACAAGTAAATACCATAAACCTTAGCTTAACTTTGACCCCCACAAAAATCTAGGCCTATTTCCTTCCTAAATTAAGCTCAGACTATGCAAATCTAGTACCTACTTAGATATAATAAGTGCTCTTAAAGCCTTAACAACTGGATAAAGTTTAAGCTTGGTAGACAAGACAGGACTATAAAACTGGAAGGGGCAAGAGACTTGTTCACTTAATGATGGCTATTTTCACCACAGACGGCTTATTTTGCCATGTGGTGTCCGAGTCAGAGAATCCTTGGATCCTCCCATAGATATTATGGACAAAGACCTCTAACAGATCCCTTTGTTGCCATCACTGGTCATTTCCATTGGGAATATCCTCATTAGTCCTTTGGTAAGTCTCTCTAGGACCTGACCCTCACTACAAACTATCATTATAAGAACTGCCCCACTCTTTGAAAGGAAACTGGGTCATCCTACTCTGCCACTGAAGGAGGACTGGTCCTGTAATGTGTGTAGCTGAGAATGTCCCCATCTGTGACCATGAACTATGAGCTCAGACTGACAGGGACCCAGAGATTATACAGGTTTGTGAGGTAAATATGAATATACACGGGTCCCAGGTCAGATAGATGTGGTAAATAGCTAATTGCATTTACCAATTTTTTTTCAGGGGAACCATTCTCTGCCCTAACCTAGATCTCAAGTACCATTCTCCACTCTGACACCATCATAGCTTCTTTCTACCCTAGGATCCTGATTTTCATTGGTTCTAACCCTACTCTTTAATCTCTGTTTATTAAACATTTTGTCCTGCTTTGTAACATACTGACTTGCAGACACAAAATTCCAGAGGTTATTATGGTCCCTTCCAAACCTCCCTGGGAAGATGGCTTCACCAACATGTCCAGAGCCCTACCCTAATAGGGAAAGAGACACAAGCTGAGGGTGTCAATCAGCTGGCCAACATCCATGCTCAGTAGAGAAACAATTATGGAAGCTACAATTTCTTCCTTCTGCAAATCAAAAGGAATTTTAGTCCATATTCTCAGAACGGAAATTGTTAGGGGAAGATGACCAGAGAACTCTGAACTCTAGTTCCACCAGAACCCAGTACTTTTGTGATAAGCAACCTTTCCTTTTGCCACATTACTGAGAGGGAAGACAATTGGAGAACAGCTGAGGGAGTCAGGCCCTGTTTTCCTTCCCTGAGAAAGAAGAGAAAGTAGGAAGGACAACTGGAAGTTATATAATAGGTGTAGTTACAGCACAGGAAGGAAGTGGAGATAGGCCATAGAAGTAAATAACAATAGGCATGAGCTTCCTCATGGGGTCACCATCCCTGCCTGGATGGCCTATGCGTTTCTCTGGTGCCTTTTAATTTTCCAGGTTAAAGATTTAAAATACCTTTAAAAAGCAAACAAACAAATAAAAAAAAAATCTAAGAGGAATACTTCAGAGTTAGGAGGAAAAAGCCTTTAATAATGGAATGAAAATCACTCACCAGAGTCTGAAAAATACAAACAAAAAGAAGTCATAATATTTACTCACATACTTTTTGAAAAATTATATACACTGGAAAAATCATCACACATAATAAGGTGAAATAATGTGAACTTCACTGCTGAATCAGAATCTCTGTGAATGTCTGTGTAGAAAATGTGTATGTTTACATTTCATATATAAAAAGTAAGTGACAGAATTCCACACTTACACATTACATATTCTCATTGTTCAAGACTGGTATTTTCTATTTCTCATGACTCTACCTAGAGCTAGGTTATATCTTTTTGACACTTTATGATAACTAGAAACATATATTTAGATAAAATTTTAAAATCAAGAAATACATATATAATTACTTTTACATTTGGATGATTATAGCTACACATTAAAATTTGTAAACTTTGCTCGCATGAAGTATACAAACATTCACTTAGGATATGCAGTCATAAGGTTTAGCAAAATTATGCTTTAATTAACAACACATCCTATTAACAAAAGTACTTTTTATTCTTTTACAGAATATTTCTTTTGAGGAATGATTGCATCATTGTTCCAGCTTTCTCTTTATTTTATGATACAGAATAAAAGAATTACCTCTACCTGAGTCTATTTTCAGAAAAAAAGAACATAGACCATGGAACGACTCTCTTTTTTTCTTGTCATCACTAGAGTTTCTCGGCTCTGGGCGAATTTTATTGGAGGGGAGGGGACACCAAGTCTTCCAAGTTTTCCCCAGGGCTGTGGGGAAACTTACAACTTTTCAGAACTCAGGAGCTCATGTTCTACCACTGAGTCACCTCCAACATTTAATTTTTAAATTTTTTAATGAGAGATTAAAATAGAGAAAAGAGAGATAAAATGGCACAAAGCATCAATTTATTACCCATGGAGTTCCCTGGTTTTGCTGCTGTTGCTCTCATGTGTTGCTGGGAATTGAATCCAGGGTGTTAACACATTAAAGGCAGATGTTCTCGGTGTGGGACGCCTATCAGTCTTCACTTTAAGGATCTTAAAGCTTTTCTTCCAACTATATCATATATATATATATAGTTGTCTTGTTTTAATTTATTTTGATCAGAGAAGTGCTTAGCTCTGGTTTATGGTGGTGCCAGGAATGTAATATAGGACTACTGAATCTCAGGCATGAAAGCTTATTGTGTCAACCATTTTGCTAACTCTCTAACCTACCCTAGATATTTTTTCCATATACTAATGAACAAAAAACAAGTCAGTCATACAATCAAATCTTCAGTCAATTATGTAAGAATATATATTTCTTGGGGCTGACTGGTGGTGTATCTGGTTGAGTGCACATATTGTCATGCAAAAGGACGCAGGTCCAACCCATGGTATTCATTGGAATAAGGGAAGCTTCATGAGCAGTGAAGCAGTGCTGCAGGAGTCTCTTTCCCTCTCTGTTCTCCTCCCCTCTCAATTTTTTCTGTCTATATCTAATAAATAATAAAATAAATAAAATATTTTAAAATAATATATATTTCTTTCTCAATGAAGTTCTATCAGAACCTTACAGTCCCATGTAGGAATAAGTCCTTTCTTATAGACAAGTGATCTGACAATTAGTTATAACAGTGCAACCTATCATATTTAATTCCATATATAATAGTATCATGCAGTACTACTCAGCTATAAAACATGGTGACTTTACTGTTTTCAGCCGATCCTGGATGGACCTTGCAAAATTCATGTTAAGTGAAATAAGTCAGAAACAGAAGGATGAATATGGGATGATCTCACTCTCAGGCAGAAGTTAAAAAACAAGATCAAAAAAGAAAGCACAAGTAGAACCTGAACTGGAATTGGCGTATTGCACCAGATCCAAGAATGACAGAGGACCTAGTGGGGGTTGTATTGTTATATGGAAAACTGGGAAATGTTATGCATGTACAAACTATTGTATTTACTGTCGAATGTTAATTAATTCCCCAATAAAGACATTTAAAAAAATAAATAATAGTATCATGCAAAGATCTGATTAGATATAGTTTATGAATTTTTACAATATGTCCTTATTCAAAGAATCACGAAAGATATTAACACATTAAAGTCATACAAGTATTTGAAATATAAAAGTGGATGGAGTTTACCTCTATTTTTAATGGATTTATTCATAGCAATCTATTTTATACGTAAAGTCTTATGGATGATAACTTCATTTTATCACACTTAGAAAGATATGGTATTTGGGGAGCCAGGTGGTGGCGCACCTGGTTGAGTGCACATGTGATAATGTGCAAGGACCAGGTTCTAGCCACCAGTCCCTACCTGTAGGAGGAAAGCTTTGCGAGTGGTGAAGCAGTGATGTATGTATCTCTCTGTCTCTCTTCCTTATCTCTCCCTTCTCTCTCGATTTCCAACTATCTCTGTCCAATAAATAAATAAAGATAAGAAAAGATACGGTATTTTGTAACAAATATTTTGGATTTGAAACAGTACATAGAACATTATCAGGTTGACAGAAAGCATATCTAGTCATATGATTTCTTAAAATATAATAAAATAGACATATATTAAGATGGTCCAGACTGTTTATTTTCTTAGAAATTACTTCCACTGTTTCAAGTGTGAATGGCAGATTTGCAAAATAAGAAGATAGATTCCATTTCTTACTTTCTTGTGTTAGTTATACATAATTTTTGTCTCTAGTAAGTACATTAGAAACATTTTCCTATTATCAAGGGAAAAAAAATACTAACTAAAGAAGAGAAAAGAAACTCACAGATTTGCAATAATTGAATTTTGTGCCACTACTGGTCTTTTAGAAAGACATTTACCAGGTGAGAAAGTCATTTCTATTATATACTGTTACAATGCCCAGGAGACTCATTTGCATAAATCCTTTGGCATTATTATTATTTTTTTATCTTGATAGTAGAAATGGTTTATTGCTATAGATGTTGGTGCAAAGAGTATTTACAGGAGCAGCACTTACTTGTTGGTCTCCATACATACCATTAAATCATTCCTTAGAATTATATTCTTATATTTAAGTGAGTACATTTTTGTGTATTTTCTAATAAAATTTTATATGTTCTTATCTTCACTTTCAATTCTAGGAATCTCAAAACAATGGCTGTAGCTGCATTCCACTTTATATAGCATTATGTCATCTAATATCACTTAAAGGAGTATTGATAATATAGAATGCTATTATTTGGCATAATAAAAATAATGAATACTGCTTGTCATTCAACACTTAAAACTTGATCTATAGATTTAAAATAGACTCTGCTTGAAATTGAATACTATTGTCCAACATTTACTCTTGTAGATATTAAATGTGTAATTATTGTGGACAAATAGATGCTTCCTTGGCTGCTAAAATCCCATGCTAACCAACTGTTGATAGGAGACCTGGGATTCTCAATGAAGATTCTCTTTCTGCAGGGGGCAGTTTGGTGGCACATCCAGTTAAGTGGACATATCACCATGTTCAAGGAATCAAGGAATAGGATTCGAGACCTAGCTCCCCACCTGCAGGGGAAATGCTTCATGAGTGGTAAATCAGGTCTGTAGGACTCTCTCTCTCTCTCTCCCCTCCCTTCTCAAACTATCTCTGTCCTATAAAGGAAAAAAAAAAAGAAAAAAATTCCCTTTCTGCATACACACAAGTACTCTTCATGTAACATTTTAATTGAATGTCATACTTCATGCTTTTCCTGAAAATGTGGTTAAAATATTTAATGACAACAATAACAACAACAAAAACAACATCAACAGTAAACAACAAGTACAACAAAAGAAAAGACTTAAGGGGGGGCCAGGTGGTGGTGCACCTGGAGAAGAGCACACATTACAGTGCGCAAGGACTCAGGTTCAATCCTATGGTTCCCACCTGCAGGAGGAAATGAGTGATGAAGCAGGGCTACAGGTGTCTCTCTGCCTCTCTCCTTCTCTATCTCCCTTGCCCGTCTCAATTTCTCTCTGTTTCTATGCAATAATAAATAAAGATAAAAATTTAAAAAAAAAGACTTAAGGGGTGGAGAAATTCTTGCTTAACTGATTTAAGAGAACTATTGCCCAAACTGCATTTGACTGGAACACAGATGCTCAAGAGTTAGGCTCAGGTGAGGGAGATTCAGAGAAGACTAGCTAAGTTTGGTTAAAAATATAAATAAATAATAAAGAAAATAATAATAAATAATTGTTTCATAAGAAGCCTAACTGATATAGTGAATGCTTTTCATCAAAAAGCTCCTTTTAGATAGCTATTAAGCATATATATATATTTTTTTTTTTTTCCTCCAGTGTTATTGCTGAGCTCGGTGCCTGCACTATGAATCCACTGCTCCTGGAGGCTTACATCTTTTCTAGTTAATTTCTCACCCACTCAAACTCTCACATCCTTCTTACTATAATTCTTGGCCAGAATGAGCCTAGAACTCTAACAGATCCCTCACTCCGCTGTCACTGATCATCTCCAACAGGAACAGCACTATAAAGCCTCTTGTGGGCCTCTACAGGATCTTGCCCTCCTTGTGGAACAATGGTAGAAATTGCCCCAATCTCTGAAAAGAGGATGAGTCAACATACTCTGCCACTCAAGGAAGACAGTTACTGAAATGAGTGCAGCTTAGAATGATCCTAGCTATGACCATGGAATGCAAACTCACACCAACAGGGATGCAGAGGTTACACAGTCTCCTGTGCTAAATATAAATAGACATGAGCCTTAGGTCAGATCGATGGGGTTTACAATTAGTGGTGTTTATATACTTTTCCCATATTTGAGAGCTACTCTCTACCCTGACCCAGATTCCTAGTTCAATTCCCAATTTTGACACCGTCTTTCCAGACAATACTTTTAGCCTACCTGCATGTTAGCTGTCAGGCTCAGGCAAAATTAGTAAAGTCATAGACTCTTTGCAATATACCTAAAATAGATATACCTAGAAATGCCTTTGCAATATACTTCGCAATATACCAAAAATAGATATACCTAGAAAAAATACCTAGCTTCTTCCAAAAGAAAGACCCCAAATCTCATCTGCTATACTCTTACTGTTAGTTTCATAATTATTAAGCAATTTGTTTTGCTTTATATCTTAGTACTTTTCAGCCACCAAATTGCAGATGCTACCATGATGCCAACCTGACTTCCCTGGGCAAAAGACCTCACCAATGTATGTCCTGGAACCCCACCTCCCCAGAGCCCTACCCCACTAGGGCAAGATAGAAATAGGCTGGGTGTATGGATCAAACTGTCAATGCCTATGACCAGTAGAGAAACAAATACAGAAGCCAGACTTCTCACCTTTGGCATCCCATAAAGATCTTTGGCCCTTACTACTAAAGCAATAGAGAATAGGGAAAATTCCAATGGAGGGAACAGGATATAGAACTCTGGTAGTGGGAACTATATGGAATTGTATTCCTCTTTTTTAAAAAAATTTTATTTATAAAAAGGAAACACTGACAAAAACCATAGGATAAGAGGGATACAACTTCACACAATTCCCACCACTAGAACACCATATCCCATCCCCTCCCCTGATAGCTTTCATATTCTTTATCCCTCTGGGAATTGCACTCCTCTTAACCCACAATATTATCAATCATTGTTAAATCACTATTAAAAAAACAGTCCCAAATATAATGAAGTCTTCCTTAGAGTTTTAATGTTTGTCAAAATATTCTTTTTTTAGTTTCCCAAAGGCATGGAAGCAACTACAGATGTATACATGTTTATATAATCACCATATATAAAATTATATTCATTAACATAACATTAGACTTTATAAACTGTAACAGTAAACATTATATAACATATGTATCATAGATACTACATATAGGCACCATATATGTGAGGTTTTAAATAAATTATTGTCTGCATTCATTCACTCTTTTTTAAGGATTGTGTTTTTTTTTCTTTTCTTTTTTTTTTCATTCTTTTCACTATACAATGAGAGTGACCAGGAAAAGCACACAGGGAGGGAGGAAGACCACAGTTTTGCTGTAGGACCCAGGGAGCATCCTATAGTGCCCATTGTACATACTCCTGTGTAGTGTAAAGACTCGATATGGGGCTTCATACTTACCAACATGCATACCCTATGAGTTGAGCTACTGCCAGTACCACTAGACATGAGTTTATTTAAAAAAACAAGATTTATCTAAATGAATAGCTTATGAGATGCTAAAAGCTTTGGAAGTCAGGCGGTAGCACAGCGGGTTAAGCGCACATGGTGCAAAGCGCAAGGACCAGTGTAAGAATGTCCCTTCGAGCCCCCAGCTCCACACCTGCAGGGAAGTCGCTTCACAGGCGGTGAAGCAGGTCTGCAGGTGTGTCTCTTTCTCTCTCCCTCTCTATCTTCCCCTCCTCTCTCCATTTCTCTCTGTCCTATCCAACAATGATGACACCAATAACAATAATACTAACTACAACAATAAAAACAACAAAGGCAACAAAAAGGAAATAAATAAATATTTTTTTAAAAAAGCTGACAAATCCAAAATCTGAAGGTCTGATGAGAAACTCAATGAAGAGTTAAAACACTTGTTCCATATTCAATAGGCTGGACTGACTGCAAACTTAGGTAGAATTTCTATGCTACAGTTTTTAATCCAAAACTCTTTTTTTTTTATCCTGGAACAACCTCATTTTTTTTTCTCTTATAAACTTCAGTGGATTAGTTAATCCCTATTCACACACTAACGTTAATCTCTTTTACTTACAGTGAGCTGATTGTAAATGTTAATCACATCTACAAAGTGCTTTCACTGTAATATCTATACTGTATTTGAGTAAACAACTGGATATTATAGAATAGTTGACACCTGAACTAACCATCATAAGCACCAAGAACCATTAAATGTGTTTCAAACATTTAATCAGCAATGAGCACCCCCAAAGTAAAATAGCTCTACTTCATTTAACCATTAATTACTCACATTAATCTGTCCTAACAAACATTTTACTATTCACATATCTTTGATTTCTAGTTGAACTTCACAACTGAAAATGATAATCAAATTCAGCATATGATGTAATATTTCAAAATGATTCATCTGTAAGCAAACCTTGGATAGTATATGATGGAAGATATTTAGTTCTTATTCAAAAAAAAAAAAGCTTAGTGGACCTATTCTTATTTGTATTATATACTTACATGATGTATTTATTGTCCTTACTTTGTCATAGACAAAGCACCCTACTGAAGTACTTTCAGGTTTCAATTCTTAGAGTGTCTTGAATATCTTAAACTGTCCAGTGACACAATTTATGGTAGTATCTTTGTCACTCACACAACAAGCCTTGGTGGAGGTGACTAATCTTCAGGGCTTATTAACTGAGTTAAAGGCTTCAGTGAATGCTGTATCACACTTCTCATAAAGAGAAAAATGACTATATAACCTGAGACCAGTGACTAGCCATTTTTTGTTTACTTAAACATTTGTTCTGCTAAAAGATGTATATAAATTATGATGATCTGTTATTTAAAAAGAGATTGTATAAATACATAACAAATAGTTATTTGAAATATTTTTTCTGGGGAAAACACAAAATGAATGATTACAGTTGTACTATGAAGGTCATAAAACTCCACTCAATCAAAGTCAGAGAAAAGATAGACACAAAGTGCTAGTTGAATTTGAGGAGCAATACATGCAGAGAAAGAGACAGTGAGAGAAGAACTATGAAAGCTTTCCAGGAAGAGCAGATAGTTTCCATAGCAACAAAGCACAATGTTCTCTCAATGTAAAAATATCCTATTTTGAATGCATTATTAGTGATTCAAAAGTAAAAAAAACAAAATGCATTTCAGAGTAGATGGCACATGAATTACAAGTGCTAACTCTATAAAGCTATGAGTTGTTAAGACCGTACTTGTAACATCCATTGTCAGAATTGTGTGCATATAAAATATCTATATTTGGTGGTGTAACAGTCAGTCTATAAGGACCTACCAGTGTGAGGATAAAAGTCATCTAAATTGGGAGTCCGGTGGTAGCACAGCGGGTTAAGTGCACGTGGCGCAAAGTGCAAGAACCAGCGGAAGGATCCCGGTTCAAGACCCTGGCTCCCCACCTGCAGGGAAGTTGCTTCACAGGTGGTGTAGCAAGTCTGCAGGTATCTGTCTTCCTCTCCCCCTCTCTGTATTCCCCTTCTCTCTATATTTTTCTGTCCTATCTAACAACAACGACATCAATAACAATAATAACTACAGCAATAAAAAAACAAGGGCAACAAAAGGGTATAAATAAATAAATATTAAAAAAATAAAATAAGAATATCTAAAATTTAGCACTTACTTCACTTACCAAGCCTTGCCCATTAGAAATGTGTCAATGCACAAGAACAAATGCTTTTCTTTTTTTTTTTTGTCCTAATTTTCATGTGGGCTGTTTGTAACTGTGGATAGGTGTGTGCACGTATGTTGAGAGAGAATAGAGCAATGAAAAAATTCATTCAAGTGCTTATGTACTGATATGAACAAAGCTGTTGTAGATTTGACAACTACTCCGTATCAGCTATTCCAACTATTCCCCACCTCTGTGGACAGAGTCCTCAACCTTGATCCTTACGATTGGCCACATTGTTTATATTTCTCAGTGAGATGCAGCAGGTGCGACATAACAAAATGCTTTAAAATGCTTGTATTACTAATCTTTTCACTTGGACCCCCGCCACCAGTAGGAAAAATATGTATAGTCTAGTCTTTGGTGAAATAATTATTAGTGAAATAAGGAGCAGATGTATTGCAATTGAATTCATTTTTGGTCAACAAGCTTCCAGTTGTATTTGGGAATATTTTGTTATATATCAATAGCGAACCACTATTAAAATTGGCAACTAGAAATGGAGTGCTGTCATAATAAAATCCTAAGATATCTGGCATTGGCTTTGAAACTGAATAGGAAGTAAAGATGAAAAAAATAATAAAGCTATTATTGGGGACTTGGAAAATAGATGTTTGATGTCATCTACAGCAACTAAAAATGTTCAAGGAACAGAGGCAGAATGCTGCAAGGCAGATGTTAAAAACATGAGCTAGCTTTTTTTGGTTACCTGTGACCAAGCTCTGTAAAGCAAAGGGAAGTTAAGGGAAAAAAATGGTAATGTAAAAACAGAATTTAGAAAGAAAATAAAACCATTCTAACTTTTAAAAGTTGAACAAATTGAAAAAATGAACACTTTCATGAATTTATAAGACAGAAGTACACAGAACAACTGCTGCCCCACAACAAGAAAAGCAGACAGGCATACCGAGGGAACCACTGCTTACTAGAGCAGAAACTCACTCGGGAAATCAATAAGCCGCAGGAGCCCAATCTAGGGTAGGTGTACATGAACAGCAACTGATATACTTCACACTTAATAGGGACAAACATGAGCAAAAGTCTCCTGAAAAACCAGCCATAGAGCAGACCTCACAGCATTTTGTGACTTAAGTCCAAGAGTTCAAACAACCCCACAGCAAATAGTAGAGATAGATTCCCTAGTGCTTGGGAGGAGTTGACGAGGAGTAAGTTAGAAATTTGCTATTGTAGTTCACTGTTTCTCACTCGCTCCCTTCCTTCCTTCCTTCCTTCCTTCCTTCCTTCCTTCCTTCCTTCCTTCCTTCCTTCCCTCCTTCCGTCCTTCCCTCCTTCCCTCCTTCCCCTCTCCCTTCCTTCCTTCCTTCCTTCCTTCCTTCCTTCCTTCCTTCCCTCCTTCCGTCCTTCCCCTCTCCCTTCCTTCCTTCCTTTCCCTTTCTTCCTTCCCCTCTTACTTACTTCCTTCCACCTTCCTACCTTCCTTCCCTCCTTCCTTCCTTCTTTCCTTCCCTTCCTTCCTTCCCTTCCTCCCTTACTTCCCTTCCTTCCTTCCTTCCTTCCTTCCTTCCCTCCCTCCCTTCTTTCCTTCCTTCCTTCCTTCCCTCCCTTCCTTCCTTCCTTCCTTCCTTCCTTTCTTCCTTCCTTCCCTTCTCCTTTCCTTCCTTCCTTCCTTCCTTCCCTTCTCCCTTCTTTCCTTCTCTTCCCTCTTCCTTCCTTCCTTCCTCTCTTCCTTCCTTCCGTCCTTCCACCTAGCTTCCTTCCCTCCTTCTTTCCTTTCACCTACCTTCCTTCCCTCCTTCTTTCCTTCCCCTCTTCCTTCCTTCCTTCCTTCCCCTCTTCCTTCCTTTCTTCCTTCCTTCCCTTCCTTCCCTTTCTTCCTTCCTCCCCCCTTCCTTCCCTCCCCCTTCCTTCTCTCCCTCCTTCCTCCTTTCTTCCTTTCCTTCCTTTCCCCTTCCTTCCCTCCTCCTTCCTTCTCTCCCTCCCTCCCTCCTTCCTTCCTCCTCCTTCCTTTCCTTCCATCCATTTTTTCTTTCTCTCTTATCCCTCTTCTCTTCTTAGACTTCTCTTTCTTATGTGCAGAGAGAGCTTTTTAATTATTATTTAGACCACTGTAGTGGGGCAATGTTGATTTACAATACTGTCATTTTCACAAGTGTACAATTTCACATCCCAGAAGCCATACCCTCCACAAACTTGTCTTCAGTTACCATAGAACACTAGTTACCCAAATCCGTTTTTAGCCTCCTCCTTCCTCCCTCGAAAAAGTCACTGGTTTTGCTGCAATGGACCATTTATAATTAAGTTTTACCCTGCATTTTCCCTTTCTTAACTTAAATCACACTTATAAATGATATAATTTGGAATTTCTACTGCTCCTTCTGGCTTGCTTCATACTTAATATGCCCTTCACCTCTCTTCACAATGTATATCCTTGGCAAAAATTACTTAACCAGAGACTTACCTGCTATAGTATTAGCAGATGCCAGCTGACCAGGGGAAAGGGAAATATCCAACTCCAGCACACTATTGCATCATATCTTACCTAAGACTGAAGGGGGGGAAAACTGTAAGTTACTTACAATTAAGAAGCACAGACTCATGTAAATACTAAGATCCAATCAAAGCATAATAGAATGCTTCTCTTCCACCCACTTTTACTACCATATTATTAAAATCATATTTATATCAGTTTCTTTTACCTTTTACATAGTTTGTCTTTCCATAAAAATTGTAAAGTTATTAAAAAAAAGTCATACTTGAAGGCATCATAATCAGACAGAAATATTGTCGGACTTACCAATTTTTAAGTGGTATTTAAAAAACTATGATTGATATTTTAGGGGCTTTACTAAATAAAGAACCCAGCATACATTAACAGCGTACACTAGCCAAGGAAGTAAAAATTCAGGGGAAGAGCTAAAGGAAATTCTAGAATTCAAAAACTGTAACAGAAATGAAGAATGACTTTATTAGTCAACTAGACATGTCAGAGAAAAAATAATCTCTGACCTAGAGGACATATCAAGAGAATCCCCAAAACTAATATGACAAAGAGTAGAAACTCTCAAAATATCAAAGAATATTTGACAACTACAAAAGTTTTACATATGCATAATGGGAATGAGATAAAGCAGGGCAAGTTCAGGAGGACTATAATCTACCCTGGGAAAGAAAGGAAGTAACTGAAGAGATATCTGAAGTAAAATGAGTGGAAACATGTCTGATTTAATTGCCAAAAAGAAAAAAAAAAAAAAAAGAATGATCCAGGAATCTCAAAGAACAGCAAGCAGGATTAGTGACAAACTAACTGTATGTAAGCATAACATTTTAAACCACAGAAAATCAAAGAGAAAAAGAATTCTGTGGGACAAGGCAGGGAAAATGGACAATTTCTATAACTTATGACTGCTTTGAAATCCATGTCTGAGACTGGGGAGGTAACAAAGAGATAGTGCACCAGACTTTCATGCCTGAGACTTCACAATCATTTTCTCCTTATACTTGAAGTCAGAGTATAATAATTTTTCTTCTATTCCTGATAGTCTCTCTTCTAGTAGATCAAGACTATTTCCTTGACTTGATACCTAAGATTAGAATATATTCAAACTGTCCTTCCACATTATCTCTCTTTCAGATTTTTTATATGCCTAGTAAATGTGTGTCTGATATTATGAATTTCTTTATTAATTCATTTCTCCATATTAAGTTGAAAGCTTTGTATTTTTTCAAATTCCCTGACAGTGTATCTCCTAAACTTCTCTCTTTTAAAACATTTTAATGTATTTTTATTATTTTATTTATTTATTACTAGGTAGAGACAGAGAGAAATTGAGAGGGGAAGGGAGATAAAGAAAGATAAAGGTGGTGGTACACCTGGCTGATCGCACATGTTACCAAGTGCAAGGATGCAGGTTCGAGGACCCAGGTTACTTCCCACCTGCAGGGGGAAAGCTTTGCAGATCAAACAGGGCTGTGATTGTCTCTCTGTCCCTCTGCCACTCTCTCTCCCCCTTCCCTTCTGATTTCTGCCTGTCTCTATTCAATAAAAAAATAAAGATAAATTTTAAAGAGTTATTTGAGAGAGAGAGAGAGAGAGAGAGGTGGAGAGAGAGAATAAGACAGACAGTTGCTGCCGTCTCACCACTTGTGAAGCTTTCCCCCTCCCTGCACATGAAGAACAGGGGCTTGAACTCAGGTCCTTGTACACTGTAATGTGTGTGCTTAACCAGGTGTGTCACTATTAAAGCCCTCTCCCAGTGATTGCACATAGGCAATGGAAAAAGGAGAGGGAGAGTAAAAATTAGAGCAGAGACATCACTAATCTACCAAAAACTCCATATTTGCAATTGCAGAATTAGTTACATGTCCCTACCTAACAACAGAACAAACTGAGAAACTATAATATTCCTCTTTTCTATTTGATCGTTTTGTAACTGAGGTTAAAAAGACATTGTCCTATAGCCTTATTCATCTATGTATATTCACAGCTTATATTTGATACTGGCCAGAAATAGGTACTTATCTGATTTAGGGTGATGGAATGAATGGATAAATGAACAAAATAATACGTCATTTTAGACTTGGCTCAGATTAAAGGTGAACTGTCATTGTTTTCCTCAGGTCTTTCAGTGATTTATGAAAGACTGAATTTCTCTACGAAAATTTCCTTATCCAGCATAATATAAAGTTATGTCACTAAGTAATAGAAAAGTCAGAATTTTTCCAATTTGATAATGAAAAACAATGCTGGATAATGGGACTGGAGTTGAAATGGTGTTATACAAACCTAGAGAAATGACATATTAAGGAGCTCTCTCAAAAATTTAAGTGATTCCTTGGTCAGTAGAAACCATAATAACTTTTAGAAACCTGCTGTGGCTAGGGATTTGGGTGGCAGTGCAGTGGGTTAAACGCATGTGGTGCAAAGCACAAGGACAGGTGTAAGGATCCTGGTTCAAGCCCCCGGCTCCCCACCTGCAGGGGAGTCGCTTCACAAGTGGTGAAACAGGTCCGCAGGTGTCTATCTTTCTCTCCCCCTCCATCTTCTCCTCCTCTCTCCATTTCTCTATGTCCTATCCAACAATGACAACAACAAGAATAACTACAGCAATAAAACAACAAGGGCAACAAAAAGGAATAAATAAATAAAACAAAATTTTTAAAAAGTGTAAAAAAAAAAAACAAAACAACCCTGCGAATGAGTTGGCCATCCGTGAGTGGTTACTAGTGTATGTGGGGGTTGTTTTGTTTTTGTTTGTTTGTTTTTGGTTTTGTTTTTTCCCCACAGCTACATTGTGCTGACATTAGCTACATCCTACGGTGGTAGATTTTGCAGAGGTCATAGATGTAACTCATATAGTAACTTCTTCTTCTAGCGTTTGCCCTTCTTCCGTAGCCAGGCAACAGCGTCAGGTTGAGCCTGATGTAAAGTTTCGAGACCTCAAAAACCCTGACACCCAATAAGCCAGTTTTAAGTTTGCAGGTTTAGTTGTCAGACTGATTTTTTTTACAATGCCATCTAACATATCAAATTATTTTCCTTTGTTTAATGTTTATTTTCATGTGTCTTTATTGCTCAAACATGTTTTATTTTTTAAAAAGCATATCAAAATTCATAACTACCTGAATAACTCATGTCAATTTCAATCAATAAACAAAAAGTTTGTATCTTTAAATATGGTCTCCTAGTATACTTCACTGAATATTCATACTTTATGTTAGTAACATGGTATGCATTAAATCGATGTGTTAATTTTTCCTATTTAATTGTATCCTTTTTGATCTAAAGATATTGATCACATGAATAATAATCCCAATAATGTAACAAGAAGGCAATTTATTTTTATTTTATTTTACATTTTTCTTCTATAGTGTCAACTTATTTATGTGATACCAATATCAATAACAGTGGTTAGAAAAATTAATTTCCTCATGGTTTTCTACATGGCTTTAGAGAACATTTGGAAAAGCATATCTAGAGTCTTGTCAACAGCAGTTTTTGCATGGGTGAAATAGTTCACTTGGATAATGTGTTGCTTTGCTATATGAGTGACCCAAGTTTGAGCTTAGCCCATATAACACTGGAGGAAGTTTTACTGCTGTGGTTTCTTCTCTCTCTCTCTCTCTCTCTCTCTCTCTCTCTCTCGCCTACCTTTACCTCTCTATCTTAAAAAATAAAATAAAAAAGGAAGAAGGGGCCAAGTGGTGGAGTACTTGGTTAAGTGCACATATTACAAAGCACAATGACCCTGGTCCCCACCCCCAAGTGGAAAGTTTTACAAGGGGATGAAACTATCTCTTCCTCTCTCTATCTTCCCCTCCTCTCTTGATTTCTCTCTGTCTCTATCTAATAAATAAAATAAATGAAGGAAGGAAGGTGGGAGGAAGGAAGGAAGGGAAGAAGGGAAGGGAAGGGAAGAGAAGGGAAGGGAAGGGAAGGGAAGGGAAGGGAAGGGAAGGGAAGGGAAGGGAAGGGAAGGGAAGGGAAGGGAAGGGAAGGGAAGGGAAGGGAAGGGAAGGGAAGGGAAGGGAAGGGAAGGGAAGGGAAAGGAAGGGAAGGGAAGGGAAAGGAAAGGAAGGGAAGGGAAGGGAAGGGAAGAGGGAAGGGAAGAGGAAAGGAATGGGAAGGAATAGTTTTCAACATAAATTCCCAGGACCAATAATACTGGTGTTACTAAGGAATTTTTAGGAATGAAAAATTGGGGGGGGGGGTACCTCAAGCCTAATGGATCTGAATATCTGGTGTGTGAAACCTTAAATATCTTTCTTGTGTTGTGTTTTGTTTTCTTTTAGGTGCTGCCTAGGCTTCAACACCCCAGGCTGACGTTTTCAGACAGAAAGAGATAGTGATAAAGAGAGAAAGGGAAAGCTATCACAGCGCTGCAACTTCTTCTTGTATGTCTGGTGACAAGATTGAATCTGGATCATGTCCATGACAAAGTAGGCACATTATCTACGTGAACTACCTTGATGGGCCTAAAATATATATTTTAAGATATAATTTTACCATAAAAGATGTGGATGGTGGAAAAAAAAATCCTAGAACTCCTTAAGTCTATATAGAGCAGATTCATTGCCAACGTCATACTCTATGGCAAGAAATCGAGTGTTTCCCACATAGATCAGGTATAAGATGGGACTGTCCAATCCCACAGGTACTATTCATCGTAGTTTTGGAAGCCTTAAGTATAGCAATTAGAAAAGAGAAAGCATTAAAAGTGAAACAAACTGGAAGAGAGAAAATGAAGCTGTCATTATTTGCCAAAAATATGATTTACATATAGAAAATCCAAAAGAATCTGAGAAAACTCCTAGTATTTATTAGGTAAGATGCTAAGATGGAAGACTACAAAACTAGTATAAAAAATCAGTGGCACTTTTCTATGCAAACAGTAAACCAAAAGAAAAGGAAATGCAGTTATCAAAAAGTCCATTTATAATAGCAGCAAAAAAATTACAGATCTAGAAATAAATTTGGCAAAGGAGAAAAAAGGTGTATACATTAAAACTAGGAATTACTACTTAAGTAAAAAGAAAAAGACATGAAGAAATGAAAGTATATTTCAAATTCATGATTAGAAGAGTTAAAAACAATACAATGATCATCTTACCCGGAGCATTATAGAAGTAAACACAACTCTATAAATGGCCTAATACCAATAATTAAGAGTGGATAAATAATACAGACAGTACTTGCAGAAAAATCTTTGGTGTTGATGAAGTACTCTAAGGAATTGCTAAGTTTTTCCTTTGCCTTTAGATTTGACCTCTTTTATTTTTTAGGGAAAAAAGTATATCATTGTTAAGCGCAGGTGGCGCAAAGCATTAAAGACTGGCAAGGATCCTGGTTTGAGCCCTCGGCTCCCCACCTGCAGGGGAGTCACTTCACAGGTGGTGAAGCACGTCTGCAGATGTCTGTCTTTCTCTCCTCCTCTCTGTCTTCCCCTCCTCTCTTCATTTCTCTCTGTCCTATCCAACAACAACATCAATAATAACTACAACAATAAGACAACAAGGGCAACAAAAAGGAATAAATAAATAAATATTTTTTAAAAAGCATATCATTGATAATTTTACAGTGATATAGCTAGCAATTTAACAGGTACATGTGGTAATTTATAAACATATTACTTTGTCAGTTAAAATATTAATAGAACATTGACTATCCTTTCCACGGTCTATAAGGCCCAGAAATTATTTTGGAATCTGCTTGCCTTCAAGGGATTTTTTTTTTTTAGTTACTATACCAGCAGGTAATTTTTTTGTGAATTTGTTTTCTAAATAATGGATATTTTTGATTCAAAGGCATAAAAGTCCTAATAAATCATATCTTTATGAAATATTCATTACAACTATATATACTTAACAAGACTCCATCAGATAAAATAAAATGAAGAGTTATAAGAAGAAAGTTGGGAAGCCAGTTTATGCTTAGAAGAAATATAGACTCTAACTGAAAACTTTTTAATAGAAATTCTACCCATTCTTATTAGAATAAAAACCAAAAATTTTAAAATCTAGCCTTAGAGCTAAATTACTCTTTTTGGAGACTGATTATCTTCTAGCAATATGTTTGGGGTATGATTTCTACTGAATAATTCATAATTTTTCCTAGCTAGAATTTATGAGCTGAAAAATTAAATATTAGTAAGGGTACAATTCAGACCCTATAGACCCCCTAATTTAGGTCTACAGAAGTAAGCATGATACACTCAAGATACATTCAGTAACTATAATAAGCAACTTCAGTTCTCTTTATTTTAATTCTCACTTGTTACATAGGAATTTTAATAGGTTCCCAGTTAATGAGATTATTGAGTGTTAAATGGATTAATTTATGCTAAGACCTACTAAAAGGTGAAACATTCAGAGCTATAAACCTCTATAGCAACAAAGGATGAACTCATTATTCATGAATTCCTGGTACATTGACAAAACATACTTTTAATTTATATATATGTGTGTTTTTAAATCCCATATTTGATCTAATTTCACATGTATATGTACTTGTAAACACACATATATCACACTACACCATCTAACTTCATTCATGGTTTTGGAATAGATAAGAGATAAAAAGCAACAGGAAACAAAAAGTAGGAGTAGGCAGATGAGAACAGGGGTCTTACGGTGGAAAGAAGCTAGGAAGTCCATTTTAGCCATGTTGCTAGGGGCCCACAACTATCATAGTTTTGTTTGTTTGTTTGTTTTTCTAGAGTTTGATGGAGTTGGACAAAATATTATCTGAGGAGATGGTATCAGAGTAAAGAAAGGGGCTAGAAAGTTGCATTAGGGCAGAAAGTAGCTCCCATTCTTGAAAAAAATATATAAATAAAATTAACTGTTTACTTCATCCAACTGACTCAGAGCCTTGATATATTTATATTTAGGGGGGGAAAGGCCCACATAATCTCTGAGTTCCTATTGGTCTGATCTCATAGTTTGTGGTCACAGCTGGGGACATTGCAGGCTGCACTCATTTCAAGACCAGTCTTCCTAGAGTGGAAGGGGAGGATGACTCAGCCCCTCTTTGGAGACTGAGGCGACCCCAACCATTGCTGCTTTATGGTGAGGGCAAGGTCCTGGGACGGCCCACAAGAGGTCTTATGATGATATTCTTGTTTGAAGTGACCAGTGATGATGAGAGAAGGATCCATTAGATGTTTAGTCCCATGATATTTGTGTGGGAATCCAAGTATTCCCTGACTTTGGCCCCAGGTGATGGGGTGGTGTGATATAAACCAAAAAGGTAATTTTTAAGTGAGCCAGTCTCTTGCCCTTACCCAACTTTTGTAGTTCTGTCTTTATCTGAGGACCTTTAGACTCTCTCCCAGTTTAAATATTGAGTGTCATTTGTTGTTCCCAACCAGAATTAGTTTTTTGGGGATCTCCTTTGGCATTTCTGCTAGATAGCCAAACTAATTTGGTCTGTTTGATCAATAGATAATTTATGATGCCCTTTTTAGGTACTTCTAATAAGATTTTAGGCTAATTAGCCTAAGTCTTATCACAGAAGCTATTAAGCACTTTTATTTTGAGTTATGTAATTGCCCCTTGCTTATGGATACATGTACACCTGTACTTAGTACCCTAAACCCTAGCCTGTATCTAGTATCTGTAACTTTGTTAGATGGTGTGCCATCTAAAGTGAGATTAGGTAGTCCCATATATTAGGAAAGATATCACCAGCTTTGAAGAGTAGGGAGGTTGACATCTCAGACTAGATATTGCTGGCTACAATCTGAAGCAAGAACTTCCACCTTCTGAACTCTAAAACTAATTTTGATCCATACTGCCATTATGGGAGAAATGATAGAAGATGACCAGAGGGCTCTGAATTCCAACCCTATCAAGAATAAAAGACAGATGAGGAAAAAGAGAGGGACATTTGGATGTAGTAACAGGTGTATGTGTGACTTGGAAGAGAATATGGGACCTTAAAAAAAAAAAGGCAAATATAGACAGTTGTGGAAATAATAGTTAGCCCATCACTGCAACCTTGGGAGAATTTCTGTAGCTTACAATAGAGGACCTGGGGATCCAGAACTCTGCTGGAGGGAACAATGCAGAGATATACCTCTGTTATCTTGTAATCGTGTAAATCAATATTAAGTCACTAATAAAATTTTTAAAAGGTAGAGATTAAATGCATCACACATATTCCATTCCCACCTTTTGCTCTAAGGTCATCTTAAATGTCTAACCTATGGCCTAAATTTCCTGGTTGTGTGATATAAAACTTGGGTGATTTTTTTCTGGATGATGCCAGCACTTCACTTTCTGGCTTTCAGCTAATCTGCTCAAAAGATATGTACTCTCATGAATATAATTTTCATATTGTTCAGGTTCATTTTTGGATAATTAATGACTGTCTTACTACCACTCCAGTTTAAATAGCTTATGTGCAACCTGCTGAGAAACTATTTAGACATAGAAATTAGTGATGTAGGCTACTTTATTTCTCCCAAGTGCAAAGTTCTACAAGAAATAAAAGGATGATGATAGGCTCATGATTAGTCAACAACTTGTTTGGCTTTATATGTTAACTCTCTTTTCAGCCACCAGGTTCCAGATTCTAGTATGATGCCAACGAGGCTTCCCTGGACAGACAACACCACCAATGTGTCCTGGAGCTCCGCTTCCCCAGCACCCGCCCCACTAGGGAAAAAGAGAGGCAGGCTGGGAGTATGGATCGACCTATAAATGCCCACAATTACTTCCGTGGGATGCAAAAGGTGGAAGCCAGACCTTCCACCTTTTGCATCCCACAATGACCTTGGGTTCATACTCCCAGAGGGTTAAAGAACAGGAAAGCTATCAAGGGAGAGGATGGGATACGGAATTCTGGTGGTGGGAATTGTGTGGAGTTGTATCCCTGTTATCCTACAGTTTTGTCAGTCTTTCCTTTTTTACAAATTAAAAAAAAAAGGATGATAATGAGAGACAAAACAAGATATAGTATCATACTTCCATGGACTATTTCATAAATATTCAGTTGTCTTAGTAGTGAATTTGCTTCTACCAGTTCACTATAATTGTTGTGGAAGAAGCAATAAAAAGAAAATCACTCTAGATCTCAGAATTAAGAACACATACACTTGTATAGTGCACTTGCTTTGTAATACATGAGACCCAGACTCAATTTTCCCACTGAACCATGGTCAACTCCAAAGCTGTGGTATCTTTCTCTCTCTCTTTCTCCCTCTCTGCCTTGTCTTCTTATTTTAAAAAACGGTTTTATTAGCGACTTGATAACTATTTACACAATTATAAGGCTTTAGTGATATAGTTTTAAACTGCACCAACCATCAAATTTCTGGGCCCACCTCTACACATAATCAACCATAGTTTTCACAAAGCCTGAGTGTCTCTCTCATCATCAACCTCATCATCTTTGTGGCTTCACCACTGCAGGCTGAAACTTTTCAGATAGAGACAGACAGACAGAGAGAGAAAGAAACCACAGTGCTGAAGCTTCCTTCAATGACGTGGGGGCTGGGTTTGAATCTGGGTCATGCATGCAGTAAAACAATACACTATCCTAGTGAGGTAATTTTAAAAATTGATCTAATTGATTTAATTATTCATTTATTTAGCAGAGGCAGAGAGAAAATGAGATTAAAGGGGGATATAGAGAAGTGGAGAGAAAGAAAGACACATAGAGCACTGCTTCACCACTTGTGAAGTTCTCCCACCTGCCCGTGGGAACTGGCATCTTTAAACTGAGTCTCTAAGCATAGTAACAACTGAGTGCACCATGACCTGACCCCAAGTGAGCTACCACCCAATCCTACAAGTGAGCTATTTTGCCTGCTCCTGTGTTTCTCTTTCTATCTGGAAAATACTGACATAGAGTAGTGAAGCTACAGACAAAAAAAAAAAGCTACAAAGAAGATCAAAAGAATATGTTTATTTAAAATAGAATCATATGTTATACATAGAATCTAGCAAACATAGAAAACAAATTCTCATCTCTTTAGAAAAATGGTAATGTAACATTGATAAAGAGAATGACCTATGTTGCAAGCTATTTCTCAAAAAATAATAATAATTTTAACCCAAATTTATCTAAAGTTGACTCAAACATATAGGAAGTTGAAGATGGGAAAAATCTCCCTCCAGGTTTATAATAAGCTGAAAGAAGTGGAAACATACACACACAACCACTACTGTGTTAGCAGTGCAATTACCAATGGCACAGTAAGATTCCATTAGACTATCATTGTGTTCACACCATATCACAAGGATAGTTGCCACATTGAGCTACACATAATATTAAATTTCTCATAAAAGCTGTGTGTATAAACTATTTCATATACTTTTCTTTCTTGTTTTCAATTTAAATCTAAAGTAGAAGAATAATGCATTTTAATAAGAGCCACTGATCTAAACTACAGCAAAGTATAATTTGAGTGAAAATAAAAGAAAACACTTGTGTAAGATCTCACATCAATATCATAACCCCAAACTAATTGCATTGCACTGGGCAAAACTCTTAGCCATAGTTATTCTATCTGAAAATGGCAATACTGAGCCTATGATATTACTGTAGTTCTAGGTATTTGAAACATTGCCTTAAGTCCTATTTACAACTGTGGTGTTAAATACCGATATGCATAGTCTTTAATAACCATAAAATGCATACATTCATTAACTGGTACTTGAGATAATCATCTTCCCCATCGTCTGATCTAGGTGTGCTTTGGACCTAATTAGAGTAGGTCCTAAAAAGTGACTATCACATTGTAGGAAATGCATGTTAAGATGCTGCTTATAGCAATATCTATACACATATTCCTAACAACATCTGTAATAATACCCTTAGCTAATCTCACATATTATTTAACTAAGAGATTTAATTTTACAAAATTAGTTAAAGGGTTGTATATTTTTTTGCTATTAATTATTTATGTATTTATTTATGTATCACCTGAGCACTGCTTAGCTCTGGCTTATTGTGGCACTACAGATTCTACCTGGGACCTTAGAACAAACCTAAGGCATGAGAGTTTTTTGCATAATCACTATGCTATCTCCCCAACTTCTTGCTATTAATTTTTATGATTTCAAATTGCAGAACAATGTTGAGTCTAGAAAATATATTTAATATTACTAAAAGAAGATTTGATTTTTCAAATACCATTTAGCAAGCTGTCATAACATAAAAGATATTTGCAAAAAGGAAAAATACAGAATTCAGCTATTAATCAACACTTTCATACTCTTTGAAAGGAATATGGTTTCTAGTTTTGTAATAAAATACTGTTATTCACACCTTTGACATATCCTGACATGAATGACTTTCTTTTCACATCAGAGATAGAATAAGTGCACACAGGGCCAGGTGGTGGCACACCTGTTTGAGTGCCTGTGTTACAATACACAGGGACCCATGCTCAAGCTCCTAGGCCCCACCTGCAAGGGGAAAGCTTCACGAGTGGTGAAGCAGTGCTGCAGGTGTCTCTCTGTCTCTCTCCCTCTCTACCATCCCCTTTCCTCTCGATTTATGTCTGTCTCTATCAAATAAATAAATATTACAAAAATATTAAAAAAGAACAAGTGGATACATTCATATATGATGTTATAGTTATAATTAAGCTTTTTTTAATAAGTAACTTAAGTAACAAGTATTTTATCACTGCTTTTTTATTATTATTACTTTCCCTTTTGTAGCCCTTTTTATTGTTGCTGTAGTTATTGTTGTTATTGATGTTGTCGTTGTTGAATAGGACAGAGAGAAATCGAGAGAGAGGAGGGGAAGACAGAGAAGGAGAGAGAAAGACACCTGCAGACCTGCTTCACCACCTGTGAAGTGACTCTCCTGCAGGTGGGGGCCCGGGGGCTTGAACCAGGATCCTTTTGCTGGTCCTTGCACTTTGTGCCCACCACGTGTGCTTAACCTGCTGCACTACTGCCTAACTCCCCAGTGCTTTTTTTGATGAGCAAAATGAAAACATTTTCGTTAGCTCCTTCTCAGAATCTCAGTTAACACATATTGACAACTCTGTCTGAGTAGATTGTATGGATCTTAACACTGACATATAAGAAATGTAGGAAGTTGTTGTAGAGTTGTATTTTTGTGTTAAGTACTTGCATATATATATATATATATATATATATATATATATATATATATATATAAATTATGGTTGACAATGAACCTACGTTATGGGGACGATAAGAAAGGGTTCTACTCCTAGTCTTCATGGCAAAAGAGCAATCAAAAGCAAAAAATTACAGTTTTAATACAGAAAGCTAATTTTCTTTCTCTTATTTATTCACTTATCACTTGAAAGTATGCCCATTTATGAATTCTTCAATTACTCAAATTGGAAATTATTTTAACTCAAGACAAACTATTTCTTTGAAGTATCCATTATCAGCTTTAATAAAGAAAGAATAATAAAATCCAACTTTATAATTTACTTGTCTCACTTCTGTGACTTTCAACCTTCTACAAGCATACTATTTTGCTTATGATATTCCAAAACAACATTTGGCTTTAAACCAGGGATTACAATGACTTTATCACTCAACCAGCCAAAGGCTAGTTGTTGGTGTCTGCCATTGTGCATATGTTCTTCTCAACTCCCAACTGAGAAAGCATGCCTAAAAGCATTTCCCTGCCTGAAATCATAATAAAATTCCATACCTGTGTTAGCAGCATGAGCTCAAGTTGATTATTGTTCTAGATCTGTGACTTCCTATTTGTCCTTCTAAAGATATAAATGCTTGCCTTTTAGTAGGCTACATACATAAAAATTATGAAGATAAGATTTAATAGCAAAATTTTGCATAGCACTCTACTGAGACTGAATTTCACAGGCACATTAAACCTCAATATGTGGAGCAAAACATAATACCAAAGCTTAGCAGCTCATAAGCATAGTTATAAGTAACACACTATGTCTATTCATATGCCATTGGCATCAATACTACTATAGTTTCTAGGGAAGACTTTCCACATTACGTCCTTATGTACATTTGTTTTTATACTTTACTCAAAAGGTAAATTGTAATATCCATGTAATATCAAAGGAAGCATGAGCAATTCAAAAATAGTTAAAACTCTTAATGCAAACAAAAATTATTTTTAGATATGCTTGCTGAACACTTTGAGTTGGAAAAGCATCTAGAATTAATTGTGACTTTGGCCCAAGACTTCAAAGTTGGGAGACATTTCTTTAGGACACATTCAGCTATAGAGAATAAAAGTATAAATTTTGTACTTGGACATGATCTAAATGCCTACCCACAGGTTTTAGTAGCTACCTTCACTATCCAATTTCTATGTCATACAATATGCTTTCAAATACTATATGACTAATAACATACCGTTGTGTTTACATCTTTTCAAAGCAAACTATTCTTAGAAATGCCTTCCATTGTAGCCTTTCATCATTTACCAAGTACATTTAATAGACTCCATTCACCAAAGTAGATCTGAAGTTTCAAAAGTTAGATTGTCACACTTTTGTGTTAGGATATTAATTATTCAATTCTGCTTCAGTGTATTCATTTTAAATTATCACTACTACTACTACTACTATTACTAGTATATTTACTCCAAATATCATCCAAACCAATGCATTCCCCAGTTCTAAAAGTATTAAAGTAAAAACTTAATATGATGCAAGGTAGAAGATTCATATGTAGAATGTATTACATGATATTAAGCTCTATATTAATAACGTTGATAGTATATATTTTAATATTTATTTATTCTTAAATATTCAATTTTATAATATTTATTTCAAATTCATGAGATAATTTATATGATTTACTTATTTTTTAATTTAAAAGCCATAAACAGATGGTCCCTCATATCCTTATGGAGTCAAGGAGGTATTACATATATTGCAACTCTTACGTTTTTCTCATGCTTCTATTTTCTGACTGCTATGACCTTATAGACCCCTTTGTGGGCCCCCATAGCACCTTGCTCTCAATGTGGATCAACAATGGTAGAGAATGTTCCATTCTCTGAAGGGAGGCTGGACAACATATTTTATGTTCCACCTGAGGAAGATGGGTCCTGAAATTGGGGCAGCCTGGAACGTTTCTACTCATGACCACAGTATGTAAGCTCAGATCTATAGGGATGCAGAGGTTACATAGGCTCCTAAGCTGCATATGGGCCCCAAATCAGATCAGATTGATGGGGTTTACAGTCAACAATACTTATACACATTTCCCATATTTGAGAGTTACTCTCTTCCCTGATCTAGCCTTCTGGTCCTTTTTCCAGCCATGACATCATCTCTCCAGACAATAACTTAGATCCACCTGCATATCAGATGTAAGGCTCAGGAAAAAAAAAAAAAACTAGTTATTATTATAGTCATGGGCTCTTTGGAATATAACTAAAATAGGACTACTAACTATCTACAAAACAGAGACACCCCCCAACTCTTCATATGAACTTTTCCAGCCTTTAGGTTCATGATTAGTCAACAATTTGTTGTCTCTGTATGTTGTCTTTTTCAGCCAACAGGTTCCAGACATTGACATGATGCCGACCAGACCTCCCTGAGAAGATGACCACACCAATTTAAATAAAATTTAAACAAAATAAAATTGAGGGTCAGATGATAGAGCAACGGATTGAGCGAATATTTTACTATAGTCAAGGATCTGGGTTCAAGTCCACAGACCACATCAGTGGGCAGGGAGGGGCAAGAGGGGAAGGGGAGTTTTTACAAGTGGAAAAGTAACACCACCACATGTGTCTAATGTATCTGTCTCTATCTCCAATTTCTCTCCCGATTTCTCTCTGCCTCCATTCAATAAAAATAAATAAAAGTATTATTATTATTATTATTATTATTATTATTATTATTATTATTACCAGAGCACTGCTCACCTCTGATATATGGTATGCAGGGGATTGAACATAGGACCCAGCATAAGTCTCAAGCATAAGAGTCTGTTTGCATGACCATTATGCTATCTCCCCACCTACATACAAGTATAAGGAAACATATAAGAATAAATAAAATGAGGTCTTTAAGTCTGCAAGGTGATTTTTATATACCAGGGGTAAATAGAATCGTCACTGAATAAATAAATGGTGTGAAGGAGAAATGTTGAAAAGTAAAACACTGGCAATCTGCTCTCCCTGTTTTCTTAATTTAGAGTAATTTAAAATAATTTTCTCTAAGGTAAAGCTTGAGTGAAAATCCATTTTGGACTGCATTTTAATCCCCTTAACGGGGTCATTTGAAGCTCTCTTTGAAATGTTTTAGTGCTAAGAATATAAATATATATATGTATATATATATATATATTCTATTATAGCTCAATAACTTCTTGAAGTAAATTAATACCTTCTCTCCAGACTGACACTTTGAACATTAGTATTAACACTGCTGTCCTAAAACCATCAATATCAGCCTGCAGTGCAGCAAATTGGTGGTTTGTAAATCCCAATGTTCAGCTGCTGCCTGAGGGCAGGATTCAGAACTGACATATTAATTCATAACTAAACTTTCCCTTTTTTATATGAGTTGAATTGCTTAAAAAATAAAATATTTTTATTTCTATCTTTTAAATATTAGATTAGATGATAATGTTAGATAGTTACTCAAAAGATGAACATGTTATTGAGTTATATGCATAGGTGTAATTCATTAAAACTCTCATAGTGTGTGCATACTTTAACTTAGAGGAACTATTGATTTAAAATTAGTTAATAGGCAATAAGAGTTGATTAATCTTAGTTGCCAACATAAAATTCATTTAACGGTACTGGCTTTAGTCACTCTGCAAGGTCTCCATAAAGATATATCAAATGTAATCTGCCACTATTATACACAGAAGGTTGAAATGTAAAGATGGATTTTGCATTCTATTAAAAACTCACATTCTTAGGGAGTTGGGCAGTAGCGCATTGGGTTAAGCGCATGTGGCACAAAGCACAACTGGTGTGAGAATCCTGGTTTGAGCCCCCAGCTCCCCACCTGTTAGGGGAGTCATTTCATAGGCGGTGAAGCAGGTCTGCAGGTGTCTTCTATCTTTCTCCCCCCCCTCTCTATCTTCCCCTCCTCTCTCCATTTCTCTCTGTCCTATCTAACAACGATGACATCAACAACAATAACTACAACAATGAAAAACAACAAGGGCAACAAAAAGGGAAAATAAATAAACATATATATATATATATATATATATATATATGTATATTCACATTCTCTTTGTTAGACAGTAAAAAAGCTTCTCCTTAAACACCTGCTTTCTTAGCAGTAACCATGACATCTATTAAAAAAAAAATTTATGTTGTTCAAAAGTTAGTATGTATGGAAGTACATATTATAAATAACTACTTCAAGAAGCAAATTCAGAGCATATTTTAGGGAGGGTAGGGAAAAAGTAAATAGGTAGGACAGTATGTTCTAATGTAGAGGGAGTATTAACATATTAGGATTTTATCAGGCATTCTATTGTGTGGATTTTATTTTTTCCCACTGACATTTATTCTAACTCCTCTTGTCTCCTTTTACCATAAATTCTTTTTTTTCTTTTTCCAGAGCACTTCTTTGTCTTGTAGTGGTTTTAGGGAATTGAATGAACCTGGGACTTAGGGCCACAGAGATGAGATTCCCTCTGTATAACCATAACTATCTTCCTTTAGACTCCTTTTAAATGAATCAAGTTTTCTATTATTATTTCATTGTGCTTTCCTTTCTAGCACCATGTTTCAATTATATTAACTCATCAATTTTTAAAATATTTATTTATTTATTCCCTTTTGTTGCCCTTGTATCATTGTTGTAGTTATTATTGTTGTTGTTATTGATGTTGTTGTTGTTGGATAGGGCAGAGAGAAATAGAGGGAGAAGAGGAAGACAGAGAGGAGGAGAGAAAGACACCTGCAGACCTGCTTCACCACTTGTGAAGTTACTCCCCTGCAGGTGGGGAGTCAGGGGCTCAAACTGGGATCCTTAAGCTGGTCCTTGCGCTTTGCACCACCTGCACTTAACCCACTGTGCTACCGCCCGACTCCCAACTCACTAATTTTTTAAATATATACTTTACAACATTGTCTTATGAAATCTAAATCTTATGAAATTAATATGTCAACACCTTCTTGACAAAAACAATGAATATTAAGAAAAAATACTTTAAATATAAGAATGGACATATTGAACATAAAGGACAAATATACTAACTGAAAGAAATTTTACAAAACCACTCAATGCCCATGTGCAGTGGGGAAGCAATTACAGAAGCCAGACCTTCCACCTTCTGCAACCCACAACGACCCTGGGTCCATGCTCCCAGAGGGATAGAGAATGGGAAAGATATCAGGGGAGGGGGTGGGATATGGAGATCGGGTGGTGGAAATAGTGAGGAACTGTACCTACCTTATCCTATGGTTTTGTTAATGTCTCCTTTCTTAAATTAAAAAAAAATTAATAAATTAATAAATAAAAAGTGAAAAAAAAGAAAATTTACAAAACTATACTGATTTTTAATCTGATTGTTTTGTGAAGAAGGCTTACTTCTGGAAGATACAAAGAGGCTTCTGAAGTAATGATACATTTCTCTTTCTGGAGATTGTGCTATTTATTATGAATGTGCCAGCTTTGACAAAACCCTATCACAGATATATATATAACAAATCAAAATATTAATATTATGCAGCATAATTCACATTATTTTTTTTCATTTTACAAATAAAAATAAAAGCAGCCCCCGGCTCCCCACCTGCAGAGGAGTTGCTTCACAAATGATGAAGTAGGTCTGCAGGTGTCTGTCTTTCTCTCCCCCTCTCTGTCTTCCACTCCTCTCTCCATTTCTCTCTGTCCTATCCAATAACAACATCAATAACAACAACAACAATAAAACAACAAGGGTAACAAAAGGGAATAAATAAATATTAAAAAATTAAATTAAATTAAAAAATAAAAGCTAAAAGAGCATATACACTTAGATTCATTAACATATACATTAGGCTTATTGATCTGGGGGAAATGTTGTATAAGATAACTATAAACTAATAACATTTTTATATTTAAGAAAAAGAGGGAGTAAATCAATATTTTTCTACAAATAGTTATATTATGTAACTTTGAGTAAATAATGAAAAAAATTAAATGATTGCTTGGAAGTATTTTTAAGCTCTACCCTGTATTGCATACATTAGGGACATAAACCCTTAAACTATGATTGCAACTTCAAGAAACCTAAGAATTTATTAGAAAAATTGAATATATACAAACAATTATATATGATATTTCTAATGTCTTTACAGCCAAAGTGAATGTGACAAAATATACATGTAATTACAGAGAAATAACTATTAGAACCTCAAGAAATCAAGATGATTTGAGAGAGAAGACATATTTCTTCTCCATAGCTAAAGAAAATAATCAGAAAACTGAATCCAAGGAATGGGTAATGATATAGTCTTCAGAAAGAATACTGCATAAAGGACTTCTTTTTCATCATTAAATAATCATGAATTCAAAGAAAAATCGTTAAAAAAATTGTTCATGGAATTAAAAAACTTTCATTCATTCTTTTATTGGATTGAAACAGAGAAATTGAGATAGAAAGGAAGATAAGGAGAAAGAAAGACACCTGCAAAACTGCTTATGAAGCTTCCCACCCCTCTCCACAGGTGAGGACTGGGGTCTTGAATCAGGGTCCTTGATCATGATGATGTGTGCGTTCAACCAGGTGCACAGTTCATGGAATTTTAACATCTATATGAATATATATATATATAGAGAGAGAGAGAGCGAGAGAGAGAGAGATATGTTTTCTGTTTTCCAGTACTAAAAAGCAGATACATTTTTAAAACACATACACTTTAGATATTCAAAGTAAAAATGATCTCTGTGCAATTCTGTGATTTATTACAAATTTCTAATTATTTATCTAATCAAAATAACTTTCCAGATTACTGAAAATTTAGAAAAAATACTAAAACAATCCCTTTAATATATGGCTTTCCATTTATAATGACAGTCTTACATGTATGTAGAAATTGAAACCAACATCTATTCCACCCTTCAACAAATACAGCGAATAATAATAATGATACTGGTGAAATAAAAACAGCATTTGCTGGAACATTACTATGATTTTGCCATTCTACTCTGTTTATTCTGGAAGTGTAGGCTGTATATTAATTTAATATTAATTAAGTGTATGTTAATTTTATCCAAATTAACTATTAGTATTCATACAGATAATCTTTCAACCCAGAGATTTTTCACATCTTAACCTATGTTCTGATTTACTGTATTTGTATATGTCATATCTGTGCTTATTTGCACTTGGGACATGGTTTTCTAAGCTTATGCAGAGTCTCAAATATTTAATATTTCCATAACATTTTTATTATTAATATTTATTTTTATTATTTTCAGAGAGATATTGAGAGCAAAGGTAGAAATGGAGAGGAAGAGAGACAGAAAGACACCTGCAGCATAGCCTGAGTGCTTGAGAAGCTTTTCCCTTGCAGGTAAGGACTGGGGCTTAAATGTAGGTCCTTGCACATTATAACATGTCTGGCCAACTTGGTGCATAACCATCATAAAACTCTTCTTCAACTAATGTTGGGAATTGTCTGATACTCAAAATTTTCTTTTTTCATATTTTTATTTTATTTATTTGTTTTGGATAGAGACAAATTGGAGAGGAGAGGAGAGCTGGAGAGGGAAAGAAATTTCTAGGAAGCAGATAGTGGCTCACCCAGTAGAATGCCCATGTCATCATGTGTGATGAGCTGGGTTCACCCTGCAGAAGAGAAGCTTCAGGAATACTGGGGCAATGTTATAGCTGTCTCTCATTCTTTCTCCCTCTCTATTTGGTTTCACAACTCTATTAAAATTTTTAAGAATAGGAAGGTGGAAAAATGCAGCTATAAAATGCCAGTGATAACTCTGGTACCAAATATAATAAATATAATAAAATAACTTAAATAGTGGTTAAACCAGTATTTCTAAAGTAACTTGAACTCTGGGGTCTTTTGCATATTTTAAAACACATTAGTAGCCAAGGCACTAAAAAAACAAGAAATATTTACACTTTAGAAGTCAAAGTTAATTAAGCTGTATTTATAACCACAAATGCATGTTTATAAATTATATATATATAATCCCCATTGTGTCAAGAATTATGTATGTGTACATATTATACAACTGAGCATACACATATTCAAAATCAATGGTAAAATTATACTGGAAAATATCTAATATAAAATCTATAAAATTAACAATTTGAGCCCACTGTTAAAATTCAATCTGATTACCAGTTTGAAGTCTTAAATGCTTAGATTGAAGAAACATACTCAGCCTATGGTCTGTGCATTAAAAAGTTTGAGACATTTACCAGCTTTCTAGCCCTTTTTTCCAGCCATGACATCATCTCCCCAGACAATAACTTGGGTCCACCTGCATATCAGATTTCAGGCTCAGGCAAAAACTAGTAAAGTCATGGGCCCTTTGGAATATACCTAAAATAGACCTACTAACTATCTCCAGAATGGAGGACCCCCCACAACTCTTCATATGCACTATTCCAGCCTTTAGATTCAAGATCAGTCAACAATTTGTTTGACTTTATATGTTAACTCTTTTTTCAGCCATCAGGTTCCAGATGCTAACATGATGCCAACTGGACTTTCCTGGGCAGATGATCTCACCAATGTGTCCTGGAGCCCCACTTTCACAGAGTTCTGCCCCACTAGGGAAAGAGAGAGACAGGTTATGAGTATGGATTGACCTGTCAATGTCCATGTTTAACAGAGAAGCAATTACAGAAGCCAGACCTCCCACCTTCTGCACCCCATAATAACCCTGGGTCCATACTCCCAGAGGGTTAAAGAACTGGAAAGCTACCAGGGGAGGAGATGGGATACAGAGTTCTGGTGTTGGGAATTGTGTGGAATTGTTCTTATCCTATGGTCTTATCAGTGTTTCCATTTTATCAATAATTTTTTTAAAAATCTATACAACTGGTCACTGCCTCAATGTTATCCCAATTTGATATGATCCTAATGTTATAGAAAAAGAAAGCAAGTAGAAAGTTAGATTTGGACATATCCCATCTGCTACTGAACCTATTCCTTAAATATAAAATTTCCCCACCTCCAAAAATTGTAACTTTTAAAATTTTACATGCATGAAAATGTTTCCTTAGAAACAGTAGTTGTGAAGAAATTTTAATAAGAGTGTATCTCATGAACAGTTCACAAAAAATGAAATTAAAACCCTTAATAAATAATAATGATTTCATATTATATACAGATAAACTATTAATACAAGGCATTGGATTTTATTTTATTTATTAAAACATTGGGAAGTTTTATTTGAATTAACACATATATTATAAATAAATGTAATTATGAGATCATATTTGATATTTTATTTTAATAAGCGAGAGAGAGAGGAAGAGAGAAAAACAGAAAGAAAGACCAGAGTGCTGCTCGGCTCTGGTTTATAGTGGTGCTGGGGACTGAACCTGGGATCTCGGAGCCACAGGCATGAAAGTCTGTTGCATAACCACTATGCTGTCTCCTCAGCCCAGACATCACATTGTAAATATAATTTGAAATTAAGATAAAGAGGAAAGTGCACAAATATTAGATTTACAATGTATATATTCCTGGAGGCAGAAGGTGGCTCACTTAAAATAGTACAAGTTACTGTGTGTGAGAACCCATTGTTGAGCCCTTGGCTGCAGGGAGCACCTGCAGGGGAGAAGCTTCATGAGCAGTGGAGTCATAGAACGGTGCCAATAATGCATCTTCTCTCTGTGTGTCTCTCTCTGTTTCTCTGTCCCTTTCTTTCTCTGTCTCCCACACTCTATCTAAAAGAAAAAGAAAAAAAAAGACACACAATAAAGTAGAATTGTGCACGCACAGAACCCCACTGATAACTCGGATGGCAAAAAATAAAATAAACTACATATTTCCATATACCCAAAGCTTCAGTTAATTTATAGAATAATAACATCACCATATATTTTTTCTTTCATCTTTTTTTTTCTTAGCCTTTCCCTCCCTGGTTATCCATTATTCACTTTATATCCTTAGGGTTTAGTTTTTGCCTATTGCTAATCTTCATATAAATTGAATTGAACCCAAATTATTGTATTCTTTGGGACTGAATTTCTTTAGTTCAATGTGATGCTTTAAAAAGAAGTTTCTACATGTTTGTATGTGTTAACTACCTTGTTATTTTCTATGGCAGGGAAATATGCCTTGCATAAATAAACGAGAATATTTTATTCATTCTCTGGTTGATGAACATTTGGCTTGTTTCCAGATTTTATTTATTTACTTATGTATTTATTTATTACCAGAATACTACCCAACTCTGGCTTCTGGTGATGTGAGGAATTGAACCTAGGACTTTGGAGCCTCAGGCTTGAGTCTCTTTGCATAACCATATGCTTGCTATCTCTCCCACTCCCTTAAGCATTTCTATATGACTTTTAGTAAGCACGCATTTTTATTTTATTGTGTAAATGCATAAGATTGAAGTGTCAAGGTTTAAGATTGATGTACATTTAACTGTTTTGCAAACAATTTTCCACACTAGCTATAGAATTTTACATTCTATTTAGTGATAAATGAGAGATTTAATGCCCCTCAACTTCTTTGTCCCTTAGTATTGTATGTATAATAGATATCCTATTGGAAGTGTATTATAATCTCATTGTATTTCTAAGTTTTATTCCCTTAATAACTAATCATAATATCTTTTCTTTTTTTATAAGATCTTTTCATGAGCCCCATGATTATATATAAATTTAAAAGATTTATTTTATTTTTATCTGAAACATAATATTGAGAGAGAGAAGGAGAGAAGAGAATCATTTTGTACATGCATATCCAGGGATAGACTCAGGATCCCCAGTAGTCTTGTGTTCTATCAGATGAGCTTTTTCCCTGACCACCACAAGTGATTTTTCTGAGCCTGTGTGAGTAAATAAATAAATAAATCTCACCAATCTAAATAAATCTCATTTTCACTATGATGGCTACCATTGGGGATTAGGGTTATAGAAATTTGATGGTGGGAGTAATATAGATGTGTACCCCTATTATCTTATAATCTTGTTATTTTTATTTTTATTTTTTATTTATTTTGCCTCCAGTGTTGTCCCTGCGGCTTGGTGCCTGCACCACGAATCCACTGCTCCTAGAGGCTATTTTTTCACTTATGCTGCCCCTGTTGTTTTATCATTGTTGTTATGATTGTTATTGTTGCCATTGCTGTCACTGTTGTTGGATAGGACAGAGAGAAATGGAGAGAGGAGGGGAAGACAGAGAGGGGGAGAGAAAGATAGACACCTGCAGACCTGCTTCACCTTTGTGAAGAGACACCCCCTGCCGATGGGGAGCTAGGACTCAAACCAGGATCTTTAAGCCAGCGGGTCCTTGAGCTTAACCCACTGCCCAAGCCCCTTATTTTATAATCTTGTAAGCAATTATTAGATCACTAATAAAGAAAAGGAAAAATATATCCCCTTTTTAAAATTGGTGATGAAGGTTGGAAGGTAGTTCCCTGGTAGAGTGGTTGGTCTGCCATGGCCACAATTCAGGTTTTCACCTGGGCCACAGAGAATAACAGGGAGAAACTGCTGTGCTGTTTCTCACACTTTCTCCCACTTTAAACTTTCCAAAAATGGGAACCAGTTGGTGGAGCACCTGGTTGAGTGCACATGTTACAGTGCACAAGGACCCGGGTTCAAGCCCTCAGTCTCTGCCACAGGGGGGAAAGCTTTCTGAGTGGTGAAGCACATCTTTACGTCTCTCTCTCTCTTTCTCTCTCTCTTTCTGGAGTTCTGGTGGTGGGAATTGTGTGGAGTTGTATCCCTCTTATTCTATGGTTTTTGTCAGAGTTTCCTTTTTATAAATTAAAAAAAAGAAATATAAAAAAGGAAAGAAAAAGAAAATAAATCATAAACCCCTGAAATCAACTCATTTTAGTCAAAATCAATTTTACAGCTAACTGGATTAATTGCATCGATCTACTATTCCTCTCTGCTCCTAAATTCTGTGAAATATATAATATTAGACATATAGTAAATTGCTAAATAGTAAATTTTCACTTTGCTGAAATAAAGAATAATCATTTCTATGCTAAATATTTCTTAAATCAATATATATTATTCAGGTGTGCTATATTGTCACTATTTTCAATAAGTCTGAAACACAAAATTAATAAAGATATCTGTGTCACTTTGTAAATAAGTATAACTAGTGAATATTCATATTCTAAGTAATCACAGTTTATATGCTAGCCTTGGGTTTGATAATAAAAAATTTTAAAGTAACCTCAAAAGCTACAATTATAAAAGATATATATTCTCACTTACAAAAGCTTTAACTATAAAGATTATATATGTCAGCCAAGGAGGTGGCACAATGGACAAAGTGTCTCTCAAGTAGGAGATCCTGCATTCAATCCTGAGCAATGTAGAAGTCAGAATGAGTCTCTATTTCTCTCTTGTTCACTCTACCTTACTAAAAGAAACAGATTCTTAAAACTAAGTTTGCCTTCATTACAATTTAAAACCAAGAGGTGGCACACCCCAGACAGTATACATATTACAGTGTGCACAAACCTGAGTTCAAGGCCCCAGGCCCCACCTACAGAGAGGAAACTTCATAAGTAGTAAAGCAGTACTGCAGATGTTTCTCTTTCTCCATCTCTACCTCCCTTTTCTCTGTGTTCCTATCCAATAAATAAATAAATGTAAAACGGAAAGAGCTATCAAGAGAAAAAGCTAGCCACAGACCAACTAGAAGAAAACATCTCTAAGTCATACAAAAAACAAAGACCTCTTAATAACCAACACGGGGAACACATGCAACTTGACTAAAAGTATAGAAAAAAAAGAAAGAAAGAAAAGCAACTCCACTAAATAAAGAATTCCGAGATGAAACTAGTGCATTGCAATATATTCCTTGACTTAACATTAAATTTAAATAATACAGAGATACCACTATATACTGATTCAAATGGCTAAAATGTATAGATGTAACAATGTTGTGATGCAGTAGAGGAGGTCTCTGGACCTCTTCCCAAGAATACAACTATGTCAGTTAAGATATGAACACACTTGGCCCTTATTTATTTAAAAATATAGGTTTAGTCACAGCTAAACAGCTTCAGACCTATAAACTGCCTATCTGTTCTAAAGCAATTACAGGCTTCTTTACAAAACTATTCTCTAAATCCTCCTTCTCCTTTTGTTTCCAAATCCACTTTTCCTTCCTTCTCCACTCCCCAGACAAAAACTTTTTCTGGCGCACCTGAAACCCAAACATTTTAGCATTTTTCTGCTGGACCTATAGCTACCCTACAGACTTGTCCATACCTGTCTGTCCATGGCTTTAACAAGAGAATGGAAAGAGATGGCATGGCACCACATAATTTATGGAAAGCCTTTCTCTAGCCCTGCCTTCTTTCCTTCCTCCTCTTCTTATTCCTCCCCTTCTTCCAATGCTCCACCTTTTTCTTTAACATCAATTTTTTTTTTCCACAACCACTTCTTCCTATGATGCCACATGACTCACTCAACCCCTTCCTAACTCCCTCCTAATTCTCTCTTGCCTTTACCTACTATAGACTCAGATTTGCCTGATACCCAGTGATAAAAACAGAAAAATCCCTTTCAAAAGTGCTACTGAGGAATGCCTTGAATTTAATAATGCTTTCCCCATGTTCCCTACAGGGGAAGGAACTGAGATGGAATATAAAGCTTGTCCAGATCAGGTTCCCAGAGACATCTCACTCAGTCAGTTCGTGGGTGAGAGTGCCTTTGCCTCTTCCAAAGAACACATGAACATTAGAAAAAAATGACAGGCACCTTGCTGTGTAATCGGTGACAAGTTACCTAGCACTCATGTAGAGTCTTTCAGCTCTGTTTCTCAGAAAGCCACAGAACCCTACAGGGAATCTGCAGACAGACTCCAAGAAGCTTTCGGTAGACAAATAGACAATAATAAAGCAGCCAAAATTCCAATTAAGCAATTAGTTTATGGTAATGCAAACCAAGATTGTAAAGGAATTCCTGGGCCACTGAAAGATCTAGATTTAAGTACTGCTCAAATGATAAAAGCATGCACTAAGGTATAGAGTCAAACCCATAAAGCACATGGTATGGATGTATTAAATCAGGCCACATATGTAGTGGGCTCAGTACAGCCCATGAAAAACAAGGTGTTTTTTTTAATGTAATAAGGCCATTTACAAAGGAAAACCCCAACCTCATCCTGGATATGTCCTTGCTGAGGAGAGACTCTCCCTGAAGATGAGGGCAAAATATCGAAGACCAAAGAAACATCCCCATCAAAGTTCCCAAAACAGTCAACCTTGCCCACCACCTCAAACCCTGACAGTCTTTCCCATGACATGGGGATGTATGAAATGTCTGACTGAAGATGTTACAAAAATCCTGGATGAAGCTGCGCACATCAGAAAACATGATATTAGAGGTTATGACTCAGATAACCATTAATTCCAAGAAGAAACGGGTAACCTATTATTTCTTCCTTGTGCTCTTTCTTTCCTTACTCTCTCCCACTGCTGGATTTGTTACTGAGCTCATGTGTTAAACCCTCCTGTGTTTACTTTGTACACATGGGGGTTATCCAGAGCTTCCAATTTCTTCCAATGACTCCTCTGTTATAGGATGTGAATGGCTTCCATCACCAGGCAAATTGTCAGAATGCAAAAACTCCTGTGCCGGTGAAGGTTATCACCAGGCTTGGCATTTTTTATAGATTGGTATTTTCTAACTGAAGATCTTCCATTTTGTTTAACTAATAATGAGCATTCAGAAATCTGTGTGAAAGTAACACATCAGTTGTATATGAACCATATTTACCAAGGCGTAAACAAATTAGGTCATATCAATATAATCAAACAACATTAAGCTTTTCTTAAAACTACCGGAGTCACAGGAAAAAGAGAGACAGGTACAGGAAGATCCAAACTCAGTGTTCCTCTCTGTGCAGCAAAATTGTTCCCTCTTGAAGGAGATCCTAACTTCTCCTTGGAAATATGCAGATATGCTAACTATACTATACAGACAGTAAAAAATAACTGGACAATCCAGAACTGGGGACTTTAAGGATTACTAATCCAAGATCCCAAAATTTGGGATTATCCCCTACCTTTTAACTATTCCATGTGAGTTATTAAGTGGAACCCTGGACAGACTGGACCTTTACTTTGCTTAAACAAATCTGGTCTCTTATCCTCAATCAAAAACCATAGCCTGGAGAGCTGAACTTCCTTTCTTTCTGAGGGTTCTTAGACAAATGTATCATAACCAAACTGGAAAGATAACATGAATTCCTAAAGATTCTGTTCAAGAAATCATGATCTATACTTCTCGACCATTCTTTATCTTTGCTGTGGTTCAGAAGATTGATAAAACCTCTTTTTAATCCTCTTTCAACAAAAAAAGGGTATCCCACATTTAATATCACACTTCCAGCAAAACACACCTGGCTTACCCCTTGTATCACTCATCAGAACATTACAAATCTCAATATATGCCCTTGATTTATATTCAAACAGAGAGCTGAACCTGGCTACCTATCAATTTAACCCAAGAGTGGACAGGTAACTGCTTTGGCTCAATTGTTACAGCTTTAGAACATATTCATAGGAATAAGAGATTTTTTTAGTATTATTAATAGCATCTATAATTGCCATTACAATTGCTGCTACAGCTTCAACTGCTATTGTAGCATTGTCCCGTTCTGTTCAAACAGCACATCAGATGAATGCATATTTTCAGAATACAACCTGAGATGTTAGCTCAAATAAAAATTGATCAGGAGATCCTGGAAAGACTTGACGCCCTTGGGGCTGCAGTCTCCTGGCTGGGAGAAGACCAGCAGCAAATTAATGTGTGCCACAGAATATCAGTCTATGTGTATTAGCCAAGTGCCCTTCAGTTACTCCCAGTCCTGGGAAGATGACCACCTTGGATAAGATAGAAATGATTTAAGTAAACAGCTAAAATCACATTTGGACAGACTTAAGTCTGAAGCTAGGAACATGACACTAAGTAATTTAGTTGATCTGGCATATTGGCTATACCCCCAAAATTGGTATAGTGGACTCAACCTCCACATATGGATCTTCTTAGGAGCAGGTTTACTACCCTTTTTGCTTTTTTTTTTTTTTAAGCAAGAACACAAGGAGCTGAAGCCTAGGTTTTAACAGTCCAATACTCTGGTAATGGTAATTACCACGGTTGCCACCCAAGAACCATCAGAATTTGGTGATGCCTCTGTCAGTCTCTCTTCTGAGCTTCCTTGAGTGATGGACCATCTCTGGGTTAGACACAGATACCAGACCACAGGTCTTCAGACTAACATGGCTTTATATGATACCCAATTATTGCACCTACACGTTTTGGGGTGAAGGCAGGGCTTTCAGAAGAAACTCTATAATAAACACTGAAGATTCACTGGTTCTTCAATACTCATACAGACTCTGAGCATCTTGTCCATCTTTATACTAAGAAGTGGGCAATTGTGATGCAGTCTACCAGCTGACCATATGAAGTCAGACACAGTTCTCAGCTGATGTCAGCCTTGGCAACAGAGGATACAGTGATTTGCACAAATGCACAATGAACTGTGGGTGGATCTGGTCTGTGCAAATACACAAAGCATTGTGGGTGGACTGAACAGACTTAAAGGCACAGCCAGCCAGAAGCCAGGCACTGCTGCTTCTTCTTCTGGTCAGATGTATCTCAGCTGAGGCTATTTGAGGTGTCCATCATGGCTACTTCTCCAAGGAGTCGAACACATGTGACTCAACTAGCCAGTAAACTCTAAGACTACAGCAACGAGTAACCGATACCTCTACTAATAATTGTTTACCACATGGGACTGAACTTTTGATAATTAACTCATGGACTTCATGGGCTTAGCATATTCTTAGCCTTTGCTGATAACTGCTTATTTTGTAGTACCTAAAATATATGTCCCATACCTCTGTGCCACCCTGATAAAACCTTGATTCCTTTAAACCTACCCCCAGCCGCCCCACAGCCTAATCCATTACATACCACACAGCAGCCTCAGCAGCAAAACTCCCTTTTCTTTTTAATTACAACATAACAATACTAATTTCTAACAGATACAGAGCAATAATGTGTTACTCACCAATAGTGAGAATTTAAAATTATACAGACACACTGGAAGATAGTTTACACTTTTCTACAAATATAAATATTGCAGCAATCATATAACTGTGTATTTACCCAAGTCATGTGAAAACTTGCATTACTTGAAAACCCACAACCAAGTGCTTTCGGCAGATTTTTTTCACAACTACCCCAAATCGGCAGGTAACTAGAAGATATTGAACAAGTTAATTAATAAACTGTACCATATGCCTAGACCAGTAAATTATTTAGCAGCAAGAAGAAACAAATCTCAAGTAATAAGGATTAATTACCTATTGTTCTATTAAAGAAGTTCATCTAAAAATACTACCTACTTTGTGTCTCACTATATATCATTGTGTAAAAGACAGTACTAAAGAGATTGTGAAAAGGTCACTGATACCAGAGTTAAGAGAAAAGAGAAGCAGGATGAACAGGCAAAACAACATAATTTATATTTTAGGAAACTGAAGCTCTCTCTATGGTATTATAGTCAATACAGGACATTGTTCACTTTTCAATATCATAGGAGAAGTTTAATATGAAAATACTTAATGTTGCAATTAAAAAAAACTGCATCATTTAGGAGTTAGAGGCACTACAGAAAGGAATACATAATGCTACAAGATGTAGCTATTATAATATATGCAGTGATCTCACTGAAGTGGGTGAAGAAAATGAGTTTAATTAAGTAACTGGGAATGAAAGGGACTTGAGGATTAAAGGCAAAGGAGACTAAATACAGGCCCAACACTGCAGTCAATAGGATATTTACTCCCATATATAGGTCAGACAGTATTATTATGTTGTAAGTGACCGAATGAATATATTGATAGTACACAGGAAAAGTCAGGCTTTTCACTGTTTCTATGATAGTTTACCTTCAAACAAGTTGAAAAGTCGTGGGGAGACTTGGAGTTGGAGACACCAATATGAACTCAAAGTCAGCATGAGTTTATATGGAAGTATTTACAATAACGTGTATATATGCAAACCATACTTTTTTGCTCAGTTGGTAGTATCTAGGAACATTGCCTACACACAATGAATAACCTACCATATGTATGTTGATAAAGAGTTATTGCATTCAACAATTAGAATTTAATTGATTCACATATAGTATCTAGTGATCATTAATGTAGCATTAATCACACTCATATCTTTCATATTGCCAGTTACTATAAAATGGACTCCATCAGGATTTCATAAAAGCATTGTCTAAAGATAAAAGAGATTATTTTTTATAAATCTGTCCTAAACCTACCAAACTATACAAAGGCCTCCTCTTTCTCTGTATTTACTATATATGGCTCATATTTTGCAGGAGATTGACACAGGAGAACCCATACCCACTTGCATAAGGATTCTTCATTGTTACCTATCTGTATCTTGGTTTGTCCCATGAACTCATGGCTGTCATAGAAGTCCCTATTATTTCTATTATTCTGTCCTGCAACCAGGAGGTGATACTGTGATTAGGGCAAATATGAAGTCCCAAATTCAGTTATTGACATCATATAAATGATACTATTTCCCTCCTCTATCATTAATAAACAAATAAGTATATTTAAAAATATTATGTCCCTTCATATAGCTTATTTGAGTGTTTTAATAAGTGCTTGTCTCATTTAACTAATATTAGTTATTTTCAGTTTCTCTTAACATTTTCTGCTCCATGTGGACCTGGGTTGGGGTTCATTCTTTAGGTCTGTGCATCAACCAAGGGTCTACAATTGCCAGTACCTGGTAAAGGTTATAGCATGGAGGATGAGAAGTTTTATAACAGAGGTTAAAAATTCAGTATAGTAACCAGGATTTTAAGGTTATTAACGACCAGTATCCAGTAGATTGTCATTTGTACATGGTGATGTCTGAAAGAAGTCTGGAGACTCATTTTCAGATAGTAAGAGAATGCATATTCCCAGACTGGCAGGTGGCAAATTCTGGTAGATTATTGACTGGCAAGGGAGCACAGCAGACAGTGGGACCTCATGCTCTGGGCAGACCTCAAGGTGATGGATGACTGTAAGGGCTAAGGATGTTCTTTAGCAGACAGGACAAGTGTGGGCTAGTAAAGAATGGGTCTATTTGCCTGCCAGGAATTAGCACTTTGATAAATACCTCTCAGTTCCCAGCTAAATTTGCTACTTTCTGGGAGTATGTAGATGATCTCTCCTTCTTGTATTTGACCCCCTTTGTCATTATGAAGACTGAATTCCAATATGACAGACTGCAGGGCTGCCTTCATTTAGGTGGTAGAGGCCATCAACAAGGTGCCTGACACAGATCCCACCTGATTTATAACCTATAATTTTTTACCTCCATTCTAATGTTATAAATGGTGAATTATAACATATCCAGAGTGCCAAGCTTTCAGTACAACCTATCCTCCTGCCCCTCAGAATAAAGTAAGTTCTAGACCTTAGAGATTGCTTCTTGACAGCAAATTGTTGTGACATAGAGTTCCTTTCTTAAGGAGGACATATTTCTCTTTCTCTCTCTCTCTCTCTCTCTCTCTTTTCTCAATTTCTAAATGTTCCTTTTAACAATGAAGAGGCGTGTTTGTCTGACATTCAGGTCTGTTTCTATGCAGACTAAGCCTATAATTTTAATGTAGCTATGTTATGATTTCAAGAGGAGGTAAACACAATTTATCCCTATTTGGTCACCCTGGCCTCATATTGTGATATTAAAAATTGAACAATACATTGGATGCAAAATATGACATTTATATCCAAGGAAATAATAGATTTTCAGACTGTACTCTTACAAATCATTATTCACTCAATAAAAATGATTAAAAAAGAAAATAGTTTCTCAATATTGGTAACTATGTTTATATTTATGTAACCTGTAAAATATATATATTGCAGAATTGTGCATCATTGTTGAAAACAATGTGTTTCCTTTTTATAACTAAAACTTAAAAAAATCTTAGCTAAGCAAAAGGTCCGAGGTAGAGAAGAAAAGGTCAGATAGGGAGGTTATCTGAGAGACAGGGAAACAAAGGTATGCATATTTATGCTTCTACACTGAAAAAAAAAAAACAAAGAAGGAAGTATTTTTTCACCTTTACAGTAAGGATACTTACCTAAACATCATTCTCAAAGGCAACCTCCTTTCTGTCTTAAAGGTGCCTCCCATAAAATCATCTTAATGGGGGAGTCGGGCAGCAGCGCCGGTTAAGTGCACATGGCACGAAGCACAAGGGCTGGCTTCAGGATCCCGGTTCAAGCCCTGGGCTGCCTGCCTGCAGGGAAGTTGCTTCACAAGTGGTGAAGCAGGTCTGCAGGTGTCTTTCTCTCCCTTTCTCTGTTGTCCCCTCCTCTCTCCATTTTTCTCTGTCCTATCCAACAACAATGACATCAGTAACCACAGCAATGTTAAACAACAAGGACAACAAAAGGGAAAATAAATATTTAAAAAAATATCTTAATGAGAGACATTTTGAAGCTATAGACTTTTGCCCCTCTACAATGGCAATATTTTTGCTGTTTTGAACAATACACATTTATAACACTTCGATAAGGTAGTTTTGTTAGAAGAATATATGTGTGGGGGGCAGCCTCTGTCACCCATTCTGAGAGTCCACCATGCCTTCCCAGTAAAGAACTGATATGAGAGCATGGTTATCCAGGTGATTTTAAACTTTCTTGGAAACAAAACATGTTAGGGAAAGAGAGATAAAAAGACAGAGGAGACTCACAGGGCTGGTATTCTCATGGTGGTCCTGGGAGAGAGAGCGAGTAAGGATAGAAAAAGATGTACATGATGAGGTCTGGGCCAAAGTAAGTGCCAGAATCCGCTCTGTTTCTAGGTTATAAACTCTAAACCCTGCCTACACGTCCCAGGCCACACCTGTAACCACTACCATCTCTGAGTGGTCTTTCCTCCCTCAGCATTGTAGCCACACCTGTAACCGCTCCCACTTCTGGGCTGTAACTTCTGCCTTGACAGTTTTAAGTGTGGAATACCATGGTCAAAGAAAAAAGTTTACTTTTCAATGGCTCACAATTCCAAAACTTCCTGCAGGAAAAAAAATGTTGGTTTTAGTTCTATGTACAGCTGATCAAACATCTTTAACAATACATTTCATACACACACACATTTAGCAACACATTAAAGAAGTTTCATAGAAATCTAAATTTATATTTATTAATTACTTCTATAAAAGAATTAGCATTTTATTTACTTATTTTTAATTTATTTTCCCTTTTGTTGCCCTTGTTTTTCTTTTATTGTTGTTATAGTTATTGTTGATGATGTCATTGTTAGATTGGACAGAGAGAAATGGAGAGAGAGAAAGATAGACACCTGCAGACCTGCTTCACCACCTGTGAAGTGATTCCCCTGCAGATGGGGAGCCCAGAGCCCGAACCAGGACCCTTATTCTAGTCCTTGTGCTTTGCGCCATGTGCACTTAACCTGCTGCACTACTGCCCATCTCCCAAGAATTAGCATTTTAACCATTTTGTTAATGCTATTGTCTTGGATGTTGTTATACATCACTTGAAAAACAATTCCAGTCCTTACTGAAGTAGGAAAAAGCTTTTCTAGAGTTGCCTAAGACCAAACTTGAGTATTAGCACTGCTGATCAGTAAGTGTGTGTGTGTGTGTGTGTGTGTGTGTGTGTGTGTGTGTGTGTATGCACATCTGTATATGTTTCTTGCAAAAGCAATCATATGAGAGATGTTTCAATATGGTTAGTATTTTAATTCTTCAACAACTAACTAAACTTGCATTCATATTGTTTTAATAAGAAAATAATGGACTATATTATTAATAAAAGTTAAAGAAATAAGGTGAATCAACCTAGTGGGAGAATCTAAATCTTTCCAGGGATTTATCTAAGTCCATAAAAAAGAGCACCCGTTGATAGGTAGCAGCAGGGGATTAAAGACTAAAGCCTTTTACTGCAGGCTATGAATGACCTGATCCCTTAATCCATCTGTCTTTTTATATGAGAATGCTATGCTAATTAGCTACGTAAATTGTTTCCTGATGACATTAATTTTGTGCCTTTTTGTTATTCTGTGCTCTGACTTTCACTATGATAAAAATATACTAAGGGGCATTTCCAATTCAGATGGTTCTGATCCTGATAAATTCCAACACAGAAGCAATGTAGTGGGGAAATATGCATAAATAGCAAACTTAATCAATCCTGAGGATAGACATAGACGGCTTTTTGCTTTCTATATAATCGTTCCCTTTAGCTTCTAAAACATTATATTAGCACACTTGTAATGCTGAAGCATAATTCAAGGAGAACTTTTTAGCAAATGCAATTTTCATTGCCCCATTTTCTTTGGAGAAAATCAAGACTAGAATATTAACATGGTGAAAAGTAATGGGACAGATAGTCATGATGTGAAATCTTATTAGTAAACAAGGGCTGCATCCGAAAAAATATTGTCATTAAAAGCTATGTAGTAGTTAATTGAGTTTGATATGAAATTTAGTGCTGGAAAGTTAATGACTAATGCAGCTATTTCACAGAGCTTGGTTACTGCAGGCTCCATAATGATCTACTTTTGCTTGGGAGCAACAATGAAATTAACCTCTCTTTTGTCCTGCAGGTGTTGTGTTCTGATAATGCATATCCCTTACAAGTTTGGGTAAATTATTTGATTTGCATATAAATTAACCCTAAAGCTGAATCAATATTACAATAATGAAAATGTAGAGAATATTTTATCCTACAAATTTTTAGAGATTTATCGCACAGGGAAAAAAATCTAGATTCTGATTTCCTTGGAGAAGAATGGATTAAGTATACCTAAAATGATTAAAAAGAGTTAAAAGAGGAAGGCAAGATGTAGGGCGAGAGTAAGTAACTTTGGAAAATAAAATATTTCATTTTTTACATAGGGTGAAAATAATTGAGGTTCAATACATTGCTTTATAGCACAGATTTATAAGTCTATAAATTAAGATGGTAGTTATTTAACAATTCTTAAATGACATATCCAGCTTTACTTTAAAGGGTTTATATCATCCTTAAGCTAAATTCAAAATTTCAAAATGTTAAGCATTATAGTTAAATAAAAGCATGTATATTTATGAGGGGGTAAAGGTAGATAGACATGCACAGTTACAGAACATAGAATAACATACTTCCCTGGCAGAAAATAGCAAAGAAAACTCATCAGGGGTAGTATTTTAGTATGCTAATAGGGAGAAAGTTTATTATAGGTCAAAGGGGGATTCACTGTGCAGATATCACAGACCATTTCAGCCCACTCAAGGACCTGGAGTCTTTATCAATACAAAAGTTACTTGTAAGACCTTTCTTCCAATAAAAAACAAAATATTTTCATAATGAGGCTGCTCTGAAGGAGAGGTCATCCTATCCTCCAAATTATAAGCCTTTCTTAGCCCCAGAGAGTCTTCAGTTTTATTTAAAGTAAGGGACACAAAATACAAAGAAAGAAAGAAAAGAAGTTATTTGATTACATTAGTGAACAATTAAATGTTTTTATACTGTCAAGTTACAGAAGTTCTTCTTTTAAATTTTTTATTATTTATTTTCCCTTTTGTTGCTTTTGTTTTATTGTTATTGATGTTGTCGTTGTTGCATAGGATAGAGAGAAATGGAGAGAGGAGGGGAAGAAAAAGAGGGGGAGAGAAAGAGAGACACCTGCAGACCTGCTTCACCACCTGTGAAGGGACTCCCCTGCAGGTGGGGAACCAGGGCTCCCACCAGATCTTTATATGCAGGTCCTTGTGCTTTGCACCATGTGCGCTTAACTCACTGTGCTACCACCTGACCCCCAAAAGTTCTTAGGAATCTGAGAAAAGTTAGTACTATCTTCTACTCTATTTGTGTCATATACAGACACTGAATAAAAAACTATTATTGGAGGACTTCCAGGGCATAGGCATGGTGTAACAGCCACTGAAAATCACACTTAGAAATCACCAGGTGAATCAAGGAAAAATAAGTCAGAATGTTACAACATTGCAACCACAAAGTTTGGGGAAAAAAAAAAACCTAAAGAGCGCTGCTCTTCCTGAAGGGGGAGCAGGGGAAACTACAAAGTTAGTTCAAGCCACTGGGAGTAGACATGGGGCAGCTGGCACCATTCTGAGTAGCAGGGCAGAGCTCAGAAGCTGGTATACATTAAGTGAAGAAAGCAGTGCACTCTTCTAAATCAAAAGCTGTGCTTCCTGCTCAAAAGGTGGAAGTGGGCCGCCAGAGTCCAGAATGAAGTCTGAAACAAGGCAATAAAAATTCACACAAGTAAAGACAACAGCTGCTCCCCTATACACTATAAAGATAAAAAGAAAAAGGGAAACACAGGCACAGGGCCACCTGCTGGCTGAATAGTAGATACCACATTATGGAAGCTCAAAAGATTTATTTTCTCCTTGCCTCCAAGGTTATAGCTGGGGCTAGGTACCTACACTATGAATCCACTGCTCCTGGAGGCCATTTTCCCTATTTTTGTTGCCCTTGTTATTGAATTTATTTGTATCATTGTTATTGTTGTCATTGCTGTTGTTGTTGTTGTTAGATAGGACAGAGAGAATTGGAGAGAGGAGGGGAAGACAGAGAGGGGAAAAGAAAGATAGACCTGTAGCACTGCTTCACCGCCAGTGAAGTGACCACCCCTGCAGGTGGAGAGCCAGAGACACAAATCAGGATCCTTAAACCAGTCCATGAGCTTCGCACCATGTGCACTTAACCCGCTGTGCTACTGCCCAGGCCCCTGCTCAAAAGATTTTTACCAACTGTTAAGAGTTTGAGTTAGAATACTTCTTGTTTTAAATATTTATTTATTTATTCCCTTTTGTTGCCCTTGTGGTTTTATTGTTGTAGTTACTGTTATTGATGCCATCGCCATTGTTGTTGGATAGGACAGAAACAAATAGAGAGAGGAGGGGGAGACAGAGAAGGGGAGAGAAAGAGACACCTACAGACCTGCTTCACCGCTTGTGAAGTGACTCCCCTGCAGGTGGGGAACTGGGGGGTTCGAACCGGGATCCTTACTCTGGTCCTTTCGTTTCGTGCCACCTGCGCTTAACCCGCTGCATTTAACCCACTGTGCTACTACTTGACTCTCTCAGAATATTTCTTATGAAGGCAATTCATAACCATAATATACAAACACAAATCCACAATCTTAAAAAATATTTCACCAAAGAACTAATTAATTCACAAACAAAACTTTAAATGGAAATTCAGGAAGTTAATCAGATACTCAAGGGAGCCAAGGCTAATACTAAAGGCCTTATAAATAGAATAATTCAGTTTGAGGACAGAGTAGTAGGGATAGAAGATAAAACCACCACAGTCTCTGAGTGCAAGGCTGTTGGAGAGGAAAGAATCATGAGGGTGAAATAACAGGCTCCCTCGGAGAAATAAACATAAACATAGATTCTTGAAGATGAAGAGAAGGGAAGAGGATCAGAGGTTACCACACTTGGGAGATGCTGAAAATGTAAGTATAGAGGAAGCTAAGAGAACACCCAGGGTTTATAACTCAAAACAGCCAACACAACTACATATATTGCAATACTTTCCAAAAATAAAAACAGAGAAAAGTTAATGCAAGCCTCTAGGGAACAGAAGAATCTGACAGATAAAGGTAGAACCATTGACTAGCTTCAGACTTCTCACCATAAATACTAGAAGGAAGAAGTGAATGGAATGAAATATTCACTACATGAAAGGACAAAGATTTCCAGCCATTAATTCTCTATCCAGCCATGCTATCTTTCTTGTATAAAGGAGAAATTAAACCATTTTGAGTAGCAGGGAAGAGCTCAGAAGCTGGTATCTATTAAGTGAAGAAAGCAGTGCACTTTTCTAAATCAAAAGCTGTGCATACAGAAACTGAAGGAATTCACCACCACCAATCCTTCCTTGCAAGAATTTACTGAAAGGAATCCTCCAGGAAAGGAAGCAAACAAACTCCAATTCTGAGTTCATCAGTGACAGAATTGAACTGGAACCACAGACAATAGCAATAACCAAAGAAAAGACATGGGGAAAATGAAGACAAAATAGGCAGAGGGATAAGAACAAAGTGGATGAACCAATGCTGAATATCAAAAGGCCACATGTTATACCAGAAACTCGAAAATCTCATTTCATGAAACTTTAAGGAAAAATGTTGGGTGGGATGTATCAGAAAGAGAGAGAGGAATGTTGGTGAAACTTGCAGAGAGGGAGAACACAGAGTGAAATTTGTAGTTGGGTGGGGTACTGCTTCAAAGCAAGGAACTGTGGAAGGAACAGTAGAGGGAGTGACTTGGGGGGGGGGGTCCTGAGTTGGGGATGATAATGTACCGCAGACACTCATGATGTGGAGCTGGGAAAATGAGGCCCATATGTAGATAATTGTGCTATGAACCATTAATCTCCAAATAAAATGGGAAAAATGCAAACAAACAAAAATTCCAATTATTTATAATGTAATGTTTATGTGGTAAAATGAGAATAACTGATATTGCCAGGAGCCATTTCTCTGCTTTGATAGATGATTAGATTTGAAACAATGGAAGCCCTCGAGACAAGTTTCATTTCCCCCTGGGCAGGCCATTTCCCCCTCAGGTAGACCATTTATTAGAAACAGTGACACAACACATAGTTGTGGTAGCAAACATGATTTCATCCATTATATGTTGCAAGGAACATTCCCCCTTTGAAGATTGCTCCCCCTCCTCCTCCTCCAGCACTTCCCCCTCCTTCCCCAAAGCCTTATAATGCCTGTGTTCACAATAAAATTTTACAGCTTGATCAGAAACTTGACTTGCTCTCGTTCTTCGCGTCTCTTGTCCCTATCATTTCAGGTCTCATTGGGTTGCTAGCCCCTGCTCACCGCCCTGCTGGTCAGGGCATGATATTATAAATTTTGCCTTGTTATATATTTAGTTTTTTATGTTTACTTCTGTCAATATTATAACTAATTATAGAAATAATTCTGCTTTGTTCATGCCAAAACCACTTTTTTACCCTCTTGCCTTACTACTGAATATTAGGTATAGCTCTGATTTTCTTGGTTATTACCTATAGCGTTCAATGTTCATCCCCTGTTTCTCAATCCCAAAGCAAAATGGAATCTAAAGTACAATAATCATAAATAATTTATAGATGCCCATCTCGAAAACAGAATCAGGGACACTGTAGCCAATAATAAGCACACAGTAAACTAACTGGGCACTGTGCCCAGAAAATCTGCCAAGTACACACAATAGGCAAGGAAATAACTTGCATGTGTGTGAGGAGAAATAAGTGAGGAAAACAATTCATGAAAGACTTACAAACAGAATATCTAGGGAATCAACAGACTTACAAGTTTCTGTAGGAAAACCAAAATGTTTTGAAGTGATTTCTTCTGTGTCTACTAACAGTCTTATAATGTATGATAGATATGCACCCAATAAGAAGAGCCTTAGAAAAGTTCAGAATGTTAAACAATTTTCAAATTTTCTGGCTACAGTAGATAATTTTAGGGTTTGCAAACCACCAAGTGATGACATAGCTAAAGGCTTGTCAGATTTTACATAACTTTAAGTCATTTAAATGATTTAATTATATTATTTTTTACTTCATGATTTATTCAAACAAAACATGTCTTTTAGATGGACATTCATAGGTTGGACATCTGAAGAATAATGCTAAATATATATCTTTCCAAAACAGAACTGCTCCAAATATCATAGGTCACTATTTGTCTGCTTAACATGCATTTATTATAAAATACTACTTAGGTAGATGCAACTCAGCTATTCTTGTATATAGAACAACCAAGGACACATGTATACTTTTGCTACTATATGCTAAAAGAATAATTAATGGAAAAAGACTATAACTGGAATAAAAAGCTGGATTGGTATAACATTTTAGTTATAAAAAATGCAAGTAAAACTTTAGAGATTTAGGACTGTAATGCATACTTCAGTTCTCTGCAGCCAAGAATATTGACAATATGATCTTAAGTTAGATCAAGTTAATTATTTATTATCATTTTATTACTTTACATTTTACTGTTTTTCTTAAAGTGATATTAGTGAACTAATCTATTTTGTTAAACTGGAGTCTAAATTTTAAGTACAACATACTCAACTGGATAGAATATTTATATCTATTAACTGATTTTTACTTCCTGACAGTACTTATCAAAAAATATTGCCATTAAAATGAATCTTCATAAAAAAGAGAAGGATTCCTGTGCCAACATGCATCTTTAATGCAAAATTTTATATGGGTGAAAGTATCTATGCACATAATTAAGGAAATTTTACACATAAAATTATAAAGTTTATGGTAGCTATATTACAATTAAGTTGTTTTTCTTTAAATTGCCATCAGGGTTATTATCACTGGGGCTCCATGCCTGCACAATGAATCCACTACTCCTAGACTCCTGGATGACATTTTTACTTTTTTTTATTTTTCATTTGATAGGACAGATAAAAAATTAGAGAGAAGGGGAAGACAGACTTAAAGAAAAAAAGAGAGAAACCTGCAAACCTACTTTTCTTTTCATGAAGCTTCCTATGTATGCTATGTCTGTCATATGCTCATAATGTTACCCACATGCTAATTACATATATGACCCATAATTCCTTTTGCTTACAGTCAAAACAGTATATCCCCCCCAAAAAACAGTGTATTCCCAACAATAGATAAAAGTATTGGGAATGTTGTAAAACTTGATAGAGAATTATAATGAGCTGAATGGCACCTCCTTAGAAAATATATATCAACCCAGAACCTCATAGAGTACCTTATTTGGAATAAAGGTCTGTGATGATCTAATTAAATTGAGGATATAGGTAAGATCATTGTAGATTATGATGAACCATAAATTCAAATATGACTCTTCTTTAAAGATACAGAATAGATAAAGAGGCGCAGTAGGCATGTGAGCACAGAGGTAGAGTGATATAATTGGATATGCCTATAAAGCAAGGGACACCAAGCATAAAATAGATTCTTTTTGAATCTCCAGTAAAAATTAAGCCTATAACCAGACTTCTGGAAATTTAAGAGGATAAATTTCTGTCATTTTAAACCATCAAGTTTGTACTAATTTGTTTGGAGAATATGTCCATCAAATAAAAGTTTATATTGCTTTTAAAAAAGTTTTACTTTGACAAGTATTAACTTTTATATATATTGTCACTATATAGTCCCTAATGAATCATGATGTCTTTTGAATTCAAATCTTGACTATATCCTTCCAATGTGAACACAGGCCAGTATTATGAGTCACTTGAGCCAAATCTGTTCCTTTATTAAAAATACTTTTGGGGGGGCAGATGGTGGCATACCCGGTTAAAGGAACATAGTTCTAAACACAAGGAGCAAAGATCTGACTTCGAGCACCCGGCTCCCCGCCTGCACTGTGGATGCTTCTCAATCAGCAAAGCAGCAAAGCAGGTCTGCAAGTGTCCATTTTTTTCTCTTCCTATCTCCCCCCTCTTCTCTCACATTCTGTCTGTTCTATCCAATAAAATGTAATAACCACCAGCAGCTGTGGATCCGTAGTACTGGCATAGAGCCCCAATTAATATATATATATATATATATATATATATATATATATATATATATATATATATATATGATTTAATAATTGTTTATAATATTATTAGAGGAACATAGTTCCACACTGCACCAGCTACCAAAATTCTGTGCCCCCCATGCCCAAGTTCTTTATTCTAAGCCTAATTCAATGTTATAATTCCATTTACTCTTTCTTAACTTTGAGCCATGAAAGCCAAAGCCAAAGGCAAGCCAAGTTAGCTTCCTCAGAATGAGAGATCCCTGGTGAAAAGACCCAGAAGAATTAAAGACAAGGAAGATAGATAATGAGGGTATGGCCAGCCACCATTATTTCAACCTGACAGGAATAGGATCATCTTGGGTCCCCTAGTGCCCTAAGTGAATACAGGTACATAGGAGAACTCAGCTAGCACCATCTGGAAGAGAGACAAACTAACTATATAGCTGAGTTCAGCCCAGATTGCAGAATCATGCACAAATAACTGTTTCTTTTAAAATGTTGTATTTGGTAATGGTTCGTCATGCAACAATATAAAACCACAGTTATCTGGTGCTATCTTCCACTGTTTATTTTTAAAAGAATAGTCAAAACAGATCATGAATAGGATATCAGTTGGCAGGCTATAAAAAAATAGGTCAGACTACTCAGCAATTGAGAATTTCAATGAACTACTCTCTACCTTTTTAAAGACTGTCTTCGGTTAACTAAATTCCTGGGAGAAAATATAAGTCACCTGTAAATAAGTATTGGCTACTGTTCTTGAATATCTAATGGAACTGTTAGATTAAATGTCTGCATACGTATAGCCAAAATATAGAAGCTGGATTGGAATTAGCATGCTCTAAATTCAGTTTTTATGAGAAACACACAAATACTAATCTAAACTCTAGAATTTATTTATTGTTTTAAATTTCTTTATTGGGGGATTAATGTTTTGCAGTCGATATTAAATACAGGTTTGTACCTGCATAACATTTCTCATTTCTTCACACAACAATACAACCCCCTTTAGGTTCTCTGCTGTCCTGTTCCAGGACCTGAACTCTGGCCCCCACGGACCCCATCTAGGATTTATTTAAAACAGTGCCAAAGGTAAAGCAGGGTAAGAAAATCTCTACCTTTTCCTTAGATCACAACAGACAACTGATATGCATAATGTCTTTGCATGATATTGAAATAACACATGAATCTTAACAATCAAATTATAGTCAGCTGCATTTTTTTAAATTTAGCTATATATTGACATTTCTATATTTATTCTTTCTACAGTATATATTTAACTATCAGGAGATCCAATAGCACACTATCATGAATTCTGTGTTTCAGCCACATTACATAATGATCTGCTTAAATATATAGTAACAGCTAACCATGGTACAACTGAATGAATTCTTTGAAAAGTTATTCAGATCAGACACACACATTTCAGAGAATTGCACCATCATTGATAATTTACTCCTAATCTTGTGGAGGACATATGATTCCTTCTCTAATCCAGTTGTATTTTATATGACAAGAAGACATACAAGACCACTTATCCATTTTCTTTGAATACACAAATGATATATCATATGAAAATATATTTAATCTTTGCATTAGCTCAACTGACAGGTATAAAGTAAATATTTTACTAAATTAATTGTACTGGTTCATTTCCTTCCATTTGTATTATTTTCTTTTTTCTCTTTTTAATTTAATTTATTTATAAAATAAAAATGAAAAATATTGACAAAACCATTAATCCATTTTGCTCACTTCCTTCAGCTTTCCCTTTTCTCCCTCTTCCTCCTCCAGCTGTCCTTCATACAGTTGGAGCATCTCTTCCTTTTAACTGTCCTATTCACTCTCTACTTATTTTCTTCTTCCTCCTTTGTTTTAATTTGAAATATACAATGCACTAAGAAACTCTACACAGATGTTTTCACTTGTCTCAAAGAACTTGGATCTGACACGAAGGCTATTTTGGTTTCTTCTACTTCTTCCCTTTTCATATTTTCTCCTTATCTTTTTATTCTTTTTAATTGAAATTGTAACTGTGACTTGTACTCTGGTTGTATGGACGTTCCTTAAAATCCTTAAAGATCTAATTCTAATTCTAATGAAAATGTGCATAAGAAGGAAGCAAAAAATATTTTCTAACAAAATCTTCTCTAATAAGTAAGCAAACATTTCTAGTAAGACTATATTGCAACTTGTTTTTCTTTCACTCCCAGTGATATTTTTATCTAAAGGTCTTTGCTATTTCCTAAGTTCAATGTCCTACAGCAAGCTTTGCCAGAAATACTGAATACTTTAAATTAGTAGTCCTCTACTTCTCTGGTCGCTAAGCAACTGACCTATGGTGAAGAATACATAATGATCTGCATAGATACCTCAGAGTAATAAAAAGTATAGGCTTCACGAGTTTCATTTGTTCTCTTATATTGATCCTATAATAGAGAGCTAAATGTCTAAGAATATTTGGCATGGCTTTGCTATAGTAAACAGGACACATAATACAAATGCTATGTTTGCTTTACACATGTGTCATCATATTCTCTTAATGAGCAACAAGTTATCAAGTTATTATATTATCAAATGTATATATACTGATCAAACGCAACATTCAGTGCATAGTAGAAGTGATAAGAAACCCAAGGAAGAGAAAATGAGACTAAAATGGGGGAAGTAAAAGTCCAAATAAAATGAAAATTGAAAGTGAAATTTTTTTATGTCTGATATAGCTCTGTGTATTTAGAAGAGTGACTTCACATTTTTTTAAACATTAGAATCAGCAAAGGAGATTTGCCACTTGACCATTAAGTAATTTTTATTCTATCTGTCTATCATATTTGTTGGTTTTATTCTATTGACTACTACATGTTGTGACCCTTCATGAACCCATCCAATAGAGAGGAGAGATTGTATCTCATCTTTATCAGTAGAGCTGTTAAGAAGATATTTCCCATTTCTTCTGTGTATGTGGTTCAATTTGTACTTTGAATTTTACAAGCTGCTCTAGAACATGAATAATATTCTTTAGTATAGCATAGAGCTTTTGATATATTTTGAGAAAGTGAAAAGCAATTGATTGAAATTTTTTTCTCAATATGCAATATCAGCAGTAACAGTACTATAGAAGTTTTGTAAAAAGCTGTAATGTGAATATGTATTCAAACTTAAAGAAAAAGGCAACACTCTGAAACCATCTCCCCAGACAATACCTTTGGTCCATCTGCATGTTAGCTGTCAGACTCAGGCAAAGGTTAGTAAAGTCAGGAGCCTCTTGGAATATTCTTACTAGTTTTTTTTTTTTTTTTCAAAATGGAGATCCCAAATTTTATCTGCTATATTTTTGCCTTTAGGTTCCTGACTATTAAACAATTTGTTCTGTTTTATATCTTAATGCTTTTTTAGACACCAAATTGCAGATGCTACCATGACACCAACTTGACTGACTTCCCTGAGCAGATGACCTCACCAATGTGTCCTGGATTCCCAACTCTCCAGAGCTCTGCCCCACTAGGGAAAGATAGAAACTTGCTGGGGGTATGGATCACTAATAAAAAATGTCTTGAAGACCTAAGTCTATCCTCATAAAGCATATACTCATACACTCAAAGTATATAATGCTGAGAGCCCAAATTACCTAAAAAAAAAAAAAAGTTTTGATAATTTCATAATGGTGTGTCTTGGTGTAAGTTTGAGTTTAGAGATTTCAAAGTTCTCAAGGTTTCCTGAATGTCAACATCTTGACTGTATCCTATATCTGGAATTTATCAAGTCAATGACAAAGAAAAAAATTACAAACTGCCACAGAAAAAAATAAAAGTGACTTATAAAGGCAATGTAGTCAGACTTGCATCAGACTTTTCTTCAGGGACCATGGAAACTAAGAGAGAGTGGACTGGTGTATGGCAACTGCCAACCATACATACTTTAGGCAGCCAAACTATCATTCACATAAGAAGAAACAAACAAAACAGTATCAGCCATACACAAACTAAATGAGATTGCCATTACTAGATCTGCCTTGCAAGTGTTACTAGTAAGAGTGTCACAGAGAGAGGAAGAAAGAATTTATCTCTCAAAACTAAAGCAGACCTAGAAGCCCAAGTCATAGAAAAATGAAACAACTTTAAAGTATGATGGGGTGAAAGAAATAGATGTTTAAGGGGGCTAGGCAGTAGCACAGTGGGTTAAGTGCACATGACGCGAAGCGCAAGGACCAGCATAGGATCCCGGTTCACGACCCTGGCTCCCCACCTGCAGAGGAGTCCCTTCACAAGTGGTGAAGTAGGTCTGTAGGTGTCTATCTTTCTCTCCCCCTCTCTGTCTTCCCCTCCTCTCTCCATTTCTCTCTGTCCTATCCAACAACAATGACAGCAATAACAACAATAATAAAAACAACAACAACGATAAACAACAAGGGCAATAAAAGGGAAAAAATAGCCTCCAGGAACAGTGGATTTGTAGTGCAGGCACCAAGCCCCAGCAATAATAAAATTTTGCCTGGAGGCAAAAATAAAACAAAATAAAATATAAAATAAAAAAAGAGATGTTCAAAAACAGAATGGTGAAACTAGAACAGTTTAACTGAAATTCTCTTACATGTATTTATATATAAAATATTTATATTTACATATAAATTATATGTGTAATATTTTTATGTATAACATACATTTTGTATAACATGCATAGCATCACAATAAACTCCTCTATGCCTTGTTTAATTGTGTCATTTTCACTATAGGTCTTTTTAATCTTTCTTACATATTTTTTGATTTACTCATCCTTCTTATCATACGTAATATATTGAGGTTCTTTAATTTTGTATTTATGTTCAAACCTCTTATTGGTAAAGTTTATATATGTTACCTATATTTCTCTGAAAGACAATTACTGGATGGTTCCACTTACTGTGCAATACAAAGAAATGAAATATATGAACTTGTTTTTAAAAATGTTGAACTGTTGCTAAGAGTTTATGAACACTATGGTGGTTATCCCTGGAAAAAGGGGGAGAACTGAGGAGGTGGGCAAGGAACTGTAGTGATGGGTCAATTGTGGGATTATACACCCAAAATATTTTTTACACCAAAAAATCTTATAATCTTTTTGATAGTTACTCTTTTTTTAAAATTATCTTTATTTATTTATTGGATAGAGACAGTCAGAAATTAAGAAGGAAGGGGGCGATAGAGAGGGAGAGAGACAGAGATACACCTGCAACACTGCTTTACCATTTGCAAAACTTTCCCTCTGCAGTGGAGGACTCGGGGCTCGAACCTGGGTCCTTGTGCACTATAACATGTGCACTCAACCAGGTGCGCCACCACCCAGCCCCTATAATCTTATAAACTATTATGAAATCTCTAAGAAAATAAATTTTAAAATAATTTACTGTTTCAAAATTCTATTAGTCACAAGCTGTGAGTATGTGGGCAAATTATTTATGTTCCAGAGGAGATTATCTTCCCAATTTTAAATTGAAAACATCACCGCTAACAATAAAAATTTTAGAAAGAAAAAATAGAATACAAATAATCCAAACATGAAAAACAGAGATAAAATAGGTTCTTAAAAAAAATGCAGTTTGTAGTTAATCAAAAGAAAGTACAAAAAAAAGGCAAGATTGAAAGCATACTTGAAGAAATAATGAAATTTTTCAGAGTTTGACAAAAGACATAACCTTCCAATTTCTTTTTGTTCTTGCTGTTGTTCTTTTGTCATTTATTAGAAGGCTAATGGTTTACATTATAGGTGTTGACACACGCATACAATTTCTGATCTGCCCCATGCTAAGTGTCTGCAGAACACTCCCACCCCCATGAGAGCACTGCTCATCTCTGGCTTTTGGTGGTACCAGGGATTGAGTCTGGGACCTTTGCTACCTGAGGTTCTCATGCTACCAAAGATGCTATCTCCTTGGTTTCCCCTTGTTGAGTTTTAGTGTCTCATAGGTGTTTGGTAACAGGAAGTTCTCCAGTTGTGTGTCTGATGGTAGGTTACTGGACTTCCTGTCACCTTCCAGAGATGACACTCTTCCCCCATAGCCTTCCAATTTCAAGTACTGAGCAAACTCTAGAAAGGTAAGTTCAAACATGTCCACATTAAAACTGAAAACAAATACATGTAATTTCAGAAAACAAAGCACAGGAAAAAAAAAATCTGGAAATTAACGAGTAAAATACATTTTACCCAGAAGGTAAAATCAATCTGAATTATAAGAATTTATCATCTGAAATTATGAAGACTAGAATTAAATGATATAATTTCAGATGTTCAAAGGCAAGAAATACCAACTCAAATCCTTCAGAAATGAAGTGAAATTAAAGATATTGTGTCTATGGTCATGCCAACCTGAATGTGCTTTGTTTTATCTTAAGACATTCTTATAACTGAAACTGAGAATTTTTAATAATATATTCATTTATTTTAATAATATTTTAATAATATATTCATTTATTTATTATTGGATAGAGACAGAGGAAAATTGAGGGGGGACACAGAAGGGAGAGAGGCAGAGAGACACCAGCAGCCCTGCTTCACCATTTGTAAAACTTCCCCTTGCAGGTGGGGACCAGGGGCTTGAACCTGGGTCTTTGCACACTGTAATGTGAGCGCTTAACCAGGTGCACCACCACCTGCCCCCCCCCACTTGCCCCCCCACCTATGTTTTTGTAGATAAGTGATGGCATCCATTGATCTTACCATTGTTTCAACACTCCGTTATTTATTTAAAAAAAAAAAAAAAACTTCTAAGAGGGCCAGGAGGTAGCACAGCGGGTCAAGCAAACATGGCACAAAACCAAGGATCCCAGTTGGAGCCCCTGGCTCCCCACCTGCAGGGGGTCGCTTCATAAGTGGTGAAGCAGATCTGTATGTGTCTATCTTTCCCCTGTCTTTCCCTCCTTTCTCGATTTCTCTCTGTGTTATCCAACAACAAAGACAGCAATAACAACAGCAATGATGAGCAACAAGGGCAACAAAAGGGAAAAAATAGCCTCCAGAAGCAGTGGATTCATAGTGTGGGCATGGAGTCCCAGCAATAACCCTGGAGGCAAAAATAAATAAAGGGGAAAGGGAATGGAAGAGAAGAGGAGATGAGGGAAGGGAAATAAAAACCTTTTAATTTACATATTTCTTTTTAATAGAGACAGAAAACAATTGAGAGGAAAGGGGTGGGGGGAATAGAGACATCTGCAACACTGCTTTATGGTTCGTAAATTATTCCTCCTGTAGGTGTGGACCAGGGGCTTGAACCCAGGTTCTTGTGAACAGTAATGTGTTCAGTCAACTAGGTGTGCCACTACCCAACCTCTGACATTCCATTATTTCAGAACAACCTTATTCCCTATGGCTACGTATGCTTCATCCACTCAGTACTGACTTTCTATGACATCATACATAATAGAACTCTGGACCCTAGTTCTAGGAGCACATGTTTTCCTAGGCTCAGATTTTGCAGAAACAAAATGGGGACAATAATGAGTTCTTTGCCTGGTTCAGAGGATATTTGTGAGAATAAAAGGCAATGGAAGTTTAAGAAATTATTTTATAAATATTGTAAAACACTATGATTATAAACACAAAAGCAATGCTTTCTTCTTGTTATATCCATTTTTCAGTTACGAATGATTTTTTGTTTTAATTTTTAATACTGTTATTCTGCTACTCTGTGGTTGATCACTGACATTTTAATTTTTATTTTTAAAGATTTTATTTACTTATTCATGAGAAATGATAGGAGAGAAAGAACCAGACATCACTCTGGTTCATGTGCTGCCGGAGATTGAACTCAGGACCTCACTCTTTTTTTTTTTAAAGATTTTATTTATTTATGAGAAAGATAGGAGGAGAGAGAGAAAGGACAAGACATCACTCAGGCACATGTGCTGCCAGGGATCGAACTCGGGACCTCATGCTTGAGAGTCCAAAGCTTTACCACTGCGCCATCTCTCGGACCACAGGACCTCACTCTTGAGAGTCCAATGGCCTATCCAGTGTGTCACCTCCTGGACCACAATCACTGACATTTTTATATAAATGTTTTCTGTAAACAAGTTTGTATGATCTTAAAATAACAATTATATTTGGTCTTTCTTAATTTCAAAACATAAACACTGTAATCCTTTTTTAGTGAAAATAATCAATTCTAATTTAGATTTAGGGTAAATTTTAATGGTCATTTGGATTAAATAATTTATGAAGGCTATCTGTTCTTATTGTTATACTGTTAAAATTACTTTCATATATCTAAACTAATTGTTCTCAAGCAGAAACGAACCATTATCCAGTTAAGAAAAGATTCAGTTAAGAAACCTTTGATTCTGAAATGTATGTAATGTCATTACCATTTCTATGTTTTGAATAACTTGTTCTAAAGTGCTAAAAAGTAAGTTGGTTTGGCAGCATTATTTTGAATTCTCTAAATCTCAGTAAAAATAAATGAAAAAAAAAAAGGTAAGCTAAGGAAAACCAAGAAAGGGAATTGTATTCAAGTCACATAGATATCTAAAGTCTCTGATTTGTGAGAAATCTTCTGTTTGGTGGAGGATATAGAGGAAAGAAAGGGATATTGAATTTCTGACAACATACTTACTTAGTGCTTTGTCTACCAATGCAGTGAGCACAATTTTTTCTTCCTCTGTGTTTTCTGCATTGAAGCCAGTACATTACAAGCTTATCATACAAATGATTAAAAAAAAAAAAAAACTTGCCATTTGTTTTCTATTGCTTCTTTTTCCCCTGAGGTTACAGACATACACAGAACCATTTTAACCTCCTTATGTCTCTGACAGTTGGAACATCTTGACATGACTCCAATTCCAATTGCAATGTGTTAGAAGAATAAAAACACACCTACTAAAAAAACATTTCTGAAGCATATTAATGATACCATACAAATACATCTTGCTTGTGGTAATTCTATTAATTTTATCTTTGTTAACATATTTCAGTTGTGATTGGGTGATTAAAGTTTCACTCTGCAGACTGTCGCTGTAGCAACTGCAGCTTATAAAGAAAAATATCGAAATATTCAAGAAATCAAAGTAAACAGTAATGTTGCTGTAAATACTTTGTATTTATTTTGTATCTCATATCTTGGTTTGTGGTACTTGATTTTCTTATTCTCATTATATAATGAAATTCCATCATTAGATCGAAGCTTAGAGAAGAAAGGAATACCTAAGTGAATATTGACTTTCAGGCCATCTCAATCTGAGATATCAACAACAAGAGAATTTTTATTTGCTTCATCAATGGACGTAGGGTATTGTGCACAGTTCTGTTTATACTCTACAGTTTTAGTAGTAAAAATCCATAACAGCAGAGATATGAAATAATTATGTAGATCATTTGTGGAACAGATTCTCTTGTTCTTGGTTCTTATCAACTTCATGACTGCACCAATATCATCAAAGTCATAGACGGTAAAAGAAATAGAGAAAACTACCACCATGGACATTATAAGAGCCAGTGGTATCTATGGTAGCCATGAACATATCAATATTGTGATAACAGTGTATTGCTAGTGACAAATAAAAGACTGTACCTAAATAATCTGAAAATATGAATATATATATATATATATATATATATCTGGAAAGGTGTCCTTTTACTTGTATCTTGTTGCATTTGACTTGCTTTAGATCTGTAGTGCAAACTTTCAATAGTCTGGTAGAATTCACAATTTTCTCTTTTTAAACAGAGCTGGAATTTGCTTACTTCAGTTTGAGATGTAGAGGCCATGAAATGTGAGCTCATGGTGAAAAGTCACAAAGGAAGGGAAATCATGAATGAGAGAACATGCCTGCCTAAGTTCTATTGCAAATATTACAGAACCAATAGCATTCAAAATGCTGAAAGGAAGATTGTAAAGGTCAGAAAAGGGCAAATCTTCATGAGTATCTTGCGACAAAACCTCTGAAGAATTATGATGAACTAGTTAGAATGATGAAACAATATTGTGTACCATAGTATAAATTTCACACTCATTTATTGTTATTATTTAGAAGTATTTAGAATCAGCAAACTCAAGTTACAAAGATTTATTGTGAATTTTAAATTGGGTAGGAGGCTACCAAATTTATTATTGATTAAAGCATTTTATTTAAGAAATAGTGACATTTGCACCAGGATAAATTATTTTAAAATATTTTTCTTTTATTTATTTGATAGTACAGGGTGTGCACCTGGTTAAATGTAAACAGTACGAAGCACAAGGACCTGTACAAGGATCCAGGTCCAATCCCCGCTCTCCACCTGCAGGGGAAAGCTTCACAAGCAGTGAAGCAGGTCTACAGGTGTCTATCTTTCTCTCTCCTCCTCTATCTCTCTCTCCCCTCTCAATTTTTCTTTTTCCCATCCAATAAAATGGGGGAAGGAAAAAAAAAAAGAAAAGAAAAACAGATTTCAGGAGCAATGGATCCATAGTGCTAGCTCTGAGCCTTAGAAATAACCCTAGAGGCAATATATATATGGTAGAAATTGAGAGGCATGGCGTAAAGAAAGAGGAAGGGTGGAGAGAGAGCGAGCTGCAGCTCTGCTACAGCTTCTTATGCTTGCCCCCTGCAGATGGGTCCCAGGGATTTGAAACCCAGTGTTAGTACATGGTAGCATGTGTTTTCAACCTGATGAGCCACTGCCTGACGCCACAGGATATAACTATTTAGCTTTTATTGGAGGTATTTTCTTAGGACTTTTTCCAGGTAATAACATACTAAAGTTCTTATTCTATAGAAATCAATTTAATTGAACGAAAAGCATTTTTTACTTTTTTCATTTGGAAGTTTTTTAGCTGGACTGTATTAAAGAACAGCACACATACAGAAAACATATACATATATACATATGCTCATCATCAATTTATTAAACATTGAGTGGAATTTTATCAAGAGAATATTCTCCAAAAGTTTAGAAAGAGAACATTGTAATCTGCCATGAAGACACTAGGATTCCTTTCTTGTCACCACATACTCAAAACTCCTTTTTCTGCTAAAGATAACAATTACCGTAAATTTTCACATTACAAATTCAACTGTATTAGTTGCACATGTACATGTGTGAACATGTGTGTTTTTTTAGTTTTATATGTGAAGAAAATTGTAAGACCCTTTTTATATTTATTTATTTAATCCCCTTTGTTGCCCTTGTTTTATTGTTGTAGTTCTTGATGTCATTGTTGTTGGATAGGACAGAGAGAAATGGAGAGAGGAGGGGAAGACAGAGGGGGGAGAGAAACAGACACCTGCAGACCTGCTTCACTGCCTGTGAAGCGACTCCCCTGCAGGTGGGGAGCCGGGGGCTTGAACCGGTATCCTCATGCCGGTCCTTGCGCTTTGTTAACCAGCTGCACCATGGCCCGACTCCCACACATGCACCCTTATCCACAGTCCTGTTGGTTATATTATCATAAACTGTCACCTTCCCCTCTGATTCCTTTCTGGACCATTTGTAAGTGAGTTGGAGTTATCATTCCAAGCTAAGCCTAAATACTTAATTGTGTTTTTCCTAAAAATGAGAATATTCTGTTATGTAATCAATTCTAATATATACTCGCAATGCAGTTAACAATATTGGGAAATTTTAGAGCATGTTCTAGGTTTACAATACATAGTGAATACTAGGTGTCAATTATTTCTTAATTATTATTACTATTGTTCTTGTTGTTATTATTATTATGTTGCCCCTAGGTTTATTGCTGGGACTTGGTGCTAGCACTATGAAGCCACTGCTCCTGGCATACACATACACACACACACACACACACACACACACTTTTTGGATAGGACAGAAAAATTGAGAGGGCAGGGGAGATAGAGAGAGAGGGAAAGTTAGGCACCTGTAGACCTGCTTCGCCACTTGTGAAGCATCCCCCCCTGCAGATACAGAGCCAGGGGGCTCGAACAAGGATCCTTGAGCTGGTTCTTGTATTTATTACTATGTTTGCTAACCAGGTGCCCCCATCACTCAGCCCCCTATTAATGAATTAAATATAGATTTGCGCCTAATAACCTACAATAAGAAAATTTATTTTTCTGTGTGGAAATTAGTGGAATAATCTTAAGCAGAAAATATCAAATTCTAGGAGGTAAGTTTTAGTAAGTCATCATTTATCATGAGAAACAGCTACTTGAAAAGTAACAGCTTGCTTGGATCTCCAGTGAAACTCTAGATTTCAACAAATTTAAACTTGATGGCATTTCTCCTTCACTCTTCTTCTTTATTGATTTAGCTACAAAAAAATATCAATTCCATTGAGAGTTACCTTATCCCTTCTTTTATTTGCCTATCAGTTGAATTATTGGTGGATAGAGTTGATTCTATTTAATACATTCATGTGAAACAAATCACTATTTCTTCTGGAATTTTTAATAATCATTAACCTACTTTTTTAATGTTAAATCTAGTTTAGTATCCTGCATATAAAGTTTTGAGATAAGATATATGAGTAGTAAACACTTAAGACTATGATACTTTATATAGATTTTTTTGGCAAATGTATTATACTTTTTCTTTTTAATCAAAATTCCTAAAGTTCTTTGAAAAAAAATAAAGCTTTGTGAAGTAAAGATGGATAAAGTAAAGACATTCTTATTTTTAAGGATCTTCACAACTAGTAAAAAGGCCTCTTAAATGAGAAGAATATGTCTTATTTGTCTTACATGTAGAAAAGCACACAAGTGCCCTAGGAAGCTTGATAAGGAAAAACTCACTTCAACTTGGATGACCAGACAAGGATTCTTGAAAAAGCTGTCATTTGAGATGTGTCATAAAAGGTATGTAGGATCTATAGGAGATAATATGTAGGAGTGGATATTAAGAGGGATATTTCACAACATATCAGCAGAAAACTACTAGACAAAGTCAATATATTGAAGAGTTTGGTGAGCACATGGTTTACTATAGACAAGAAAGAAGAAATAATACAGGAACAGTTGCAAAAGTCCGTAAAAAACTGATAAAAGAATTTGTATATTGAAGCATAAAGATAAAGTGGGTAAAGCACACATCTTAACATATGTGAGGCTTTGGGTTTGATCCCCAGCAACACAGAGGAGTACTATGGAACAAAAATTGCAACAAAGGCAACTCCATGAATGGAGACTTAGTTATCTAGGTTTTCCCTTCTTTATCCTTTCTGTCTGCTCCCCATCAAGTATATAGATTTTTTTTAAATGGGTCAGAGAAGTTTTTTTTTTAAATATTTATTTTATTTATTTATTCCCTTAGTTGCCCTTTTTGTTTTATTGTTGTAGTTATTATTGTTGTTGTCATTGTTGGATAGGACAGAGAGAAATGGAGAGGGGAGGGGAAGACAGAGAGGAGGAGAGAAAGGTAGACACCTGAAGACCTGCTTCACCGCCTGTGAAGCGACTCCCCTGCAGGTGGGAAGCCGGGACTTGAACCGGGATCCTTATGCCGGTCCTTGTGCTTTGCGCCACCTGCGCTTAACCCGCTGTGTTACAGCCCGACTCCCAGAAGTTTTTTCTTAGCTGTCCCAACCATGTACAAAGTCCTTGATTCTTTACTTGACACTACATAAAACAAAAAAGGATTTGGTTATGACTTTGGTATAGGGAAAAAAGGAAATACTGTATTTGTTTGTTTTGCCTCCAGGATTATTGCTGGGGCTCAGTGCCTGCACTATTAATCCACTGCTCCTGGTGGCCTTTTTTTTCTTCCATTTTATTGGCTAGGGCAGAGAGGTATTGAGAGGGGAAGGGAAGATAGAGTGGGAAAAAGAAAGATAGATACCTGCAGACTTGTTCTGCCACTTATGAGTTGACTCCCCTGCAGGTGGGAAGCCTGGGGAATCCTTGTGAGGGTCCTTGCACTTAACAGGGTGCACCACCACCCAGTCTCTGAAATACTACTTTTAGTGATTATTTATATGATTAAAATTTAAAAACTCTCTATTCTATCCTTGTCCTGCTCACTCTTCACCTTTTAGCATGTCGGTGACATACTTAGTGTGTTAAGTGTGCTAAGCACATATGAGAAATAACGATGTCAACTATCAATTTCCTTTACTGGCAACATATTATATAGTATTTTTGCTTTCATCCCCCACTAGTGATATTTCTCAAAGAGCTTATCAAAGCACTGCCCTGTCTCATATGGGTGTGGCATATTTCATCAAAGTAAAGGACTCTGGAGAAGGAGGGAGAGGGACAGGATGAAGGAACTCAGGTCCTGGTGTGTCTCCTAGACACCAATCAAGGGGAGATGAGAGGCTGTGCCTATGTTTTAAAGACTATCCTGTAAAACATCAGCCCACAAAACTGAACAAAAAAATCATTTGTACCAAGACTAGAGTCCTTTAATTTCATACACCACACCAGTCCTAGTTCTATTATATGTAGACCCTTTATGACTTTTTTCTTATGTTCCATCTATGAGTAGTATAATTGGCTGCTCATCTTTTACTTTTGGCCTTATCTCACGTAACAGGATTCCTTCAAGTTCCATTCAAAATGAGGCAAAACAGATGACTTCATCATTTTTAATAATGTCATTCCATTGTATATATAAAACTTTCTAAGCCACTCAACTACTGTACGGTGATAGAAAGGAACCAAGTTGAGGGTAATAATGTTTCATAGACAATTATCACAGGAGTCTGGGAAATTTAACCAATGTGTCAACAGTATTGTTTACCATTAACAGCCACCCAGACTCCCTAGTAAAGTGATATAAAAGTCATTTGCTAGCCAGGGAGATATCTCAAGAGTAGAGCATAGGATGTGCAAGGCTGAAGTTCCAGGTTCAATTATCAGTCAGAGAATATGGCAGAACTGGGTGACTCTACCTGTCTCATTCATTACAATATGTATTTCAGAACTAGTAGTGTGCATTTACTTATCTTTGATTGTTTGTAACATTTCCTGTTTTACCTTAGGGTTATGAATCTTTTGCTCATATATTTCTATAAATACCCATATGTTAGAGAAAAATTGCCATATAAGGAATAAATATTAATTCTCAACTGAACAATTTTAATTTCTCCTTGTTTACAGTACTGATTTTATATGGAAAGCTTATCTTATACTAATTACATACATACATCTTTAATCCATAGCTTCTGGATTTCTTTTCATAATTAAATAGACTTCAACCACTTCAACTCTATAAAGGAAAATCCTCAAGTTTTCCTCTAGGAACTTTTGTGATTTTAATTTTTCTACATTTAATGCTTTTGTCTGTTGAAAATAATGCTGTTACAAGAAATAATATCAGAGACTACTCATGTTGCTTTCCATTAAATGGTAACTCATTTTCCTTTACCTATATGTGTGTGTGTGTGTTTAATTCTTTAAAATTCATTATATTTATTTATTTATTGAATAGAGACAGTCAGAAATTGAGAGGGAAGAGGGGGTAGAAAGAGAGACAAAGAAACCTGTAGCAATTCTTCATCTCTCGAAAAGCTTTCCCCCTGCAGATGGGGACTGGGGTGGGGGTGGGGTTGAACCTGGGTCCTTGTGCATTATAACATATGCGCTCAACAAGGTATGACACCCCCCCTGACCCCCTTGAGATTTAATATCTATCTGATAAGACATCTTGATTCTATTGTATTACCTCACTTATAAGATTTAGTAGTGTTTACTTCCATATAGAAATATAGGATCCTAAGTGATTGATTTAGAATTTATCTACAATATGTTTATTAGAGAAGAATCTGTCAGGGTGGGGAAATAGCATAATGATTATACAAAATAATTTCATGCCTGAGGCACCGAAGGTCCCAGATTCAATCTCCAGCACCACTATAAGTCAGAGCTGAGCAGTGCTCTGGTCTGCCTTTCTTTCTCTCTTTCTTTCATTCTTCCTTTCTTTACCTCTGTATCTCTCTCATTAAAATAAAATAAAATGCTTTTAATTAAAAAAAGAGGAGTCTATATCTATTAGGTGATGAAATATAGAGGAATGATAAACACATGTATAGAAACACTCTAAATTTATGATATAGAAAAATACTAGTGAGCTACAAACTATCATTAACTTCCACTCATCAAATAATTATTGTATTGGAAATGAGCTTGAGACTATATTTAAAATCTTCTATTTCAAAAGACTCTGATCAAATGAACACCAAAAGTAAATTGTTCAAGCATAGAGCATATCCAGAGAGAAATCCTAAATATTCTGTTAGTACATCACAGTTCCTTAGTCCAAATAATGAAAAAAAATCTGAAGCTTTCAAAGTAAACCATTTTTGTTATAAACTAAAAAAAGCCCTAGTCTCCTATTCTAAAGAACGGAAGGAACAGCTGCTCAGCATTTTAAACCCTTCCCCACTTATTTATTTGCTTGTTGATCATTCTGTTTTATTTTTGCAATGCTGGGGTCTGCTACATGCACAGTTCCGCAGTTCCAAGCTGACTTTTTCACTCCAGGAATAGTGATGGAGACAAAGAGAGAAGGAAGATATTATTTCACCGTCACCAGAGCTTGTCCAGGTGCCATGACACTCACAGGCAGCAACAGAACTTGATCTTATTTCCTGTACATGGCAAGGCGATTGCCCTACCAAGCAAGTTGTCTCCCACCCCACCCCCATATATTCATTTTAAGTAATAAAAGTGTAAAAACCATTCTACAATGGTAGCAGTACACCTTGTATATTGATAACTACTTTTAAGATGTTACATAAATTATTAAAAGTATGCACATAATTTTCAGAAAGATTTAGAAATCAGTTTAGTGAAATATAAAAAGTGATTACCTGCATGAAAAATGTAAGAACAAGTTAATGTTTCAATTTAATTCCATCTCAACTACATCTCTATTTGCACCACTCTGATCTGCTATAAAGCTGGAATTTTTTTTAGAATTTTCCATAAGAAGCTAATTCTGCAACTTCCCTTGATTTTATTCATATTCAGATACTCTATGTCTAAACTGTTTAACTGTAATTCAGCTGTTTCCATTTCTTTTTCCCATTCCTCTCTTAATCTTCTACTGTATCTAGAAGAGCTGTTATATCATTACTTTCATCATTTAATTTTACTCTTTTTATAATTTTGTTACTATTTCGATATTTTTTAGATGTAGTATCTGAAATAAAAGGTTTTTCTTTAAAGGCAAAATTTTAAAGACTGTAGAATAACATCACAATCTATTCTTCACTGTAAGCATCATTTTAATATAAACTCAAATTACATGGCAGTCAATTCTAGTCTCTGATTACACATACATATGCAATCAATTTGATCTGTGAAAGAAGCTCCATATTCAGTTTTTCTATCAATTTTTGTATTCTCATTTTTTATTTTTCCCTAAAGTACTTTTGGAGTAATGATTACTATAAGTCAGTGCAAAGAATATGAGCATAACCATAGAAAATCTCATAGTGGTTTATCTTTTTGTTTTGTACTCTAAGATTCACTCCTGCACAATTCCACTACTGCTAGAAGTTGTTTTCCTTTTACTTTCAGATGGAGATGGGGGGGCAGGGAATGAAAAACACAATGGTCTATTATTTGTGAAGCTTCCTCTACAGCAGGGGTTCCCATGTAGTGCCAGGGGGTTGAACCCAGTTATTTTTGTATGGTGGAATGTATACTGTATTGGCTAAGCTATGTCTTGGCCCTAATAGGTGATTTTATATATGTGATCTGTTAGACTTAAAAAGACAATTGCACTGGGAAAAATATGGAAACACACTTCCCATTTCGAACTAGAGTGTGTGGACTTCTCAAGCCTATTTATTGGGTTAAAGATAGAGATATGTGTATTCACTTGATATATTATCTTTCCAAGTGAGTGTGAAATTGCATGCTGGTTTGAAATATGACCATGAATGTTATTCTCACACAATCTAATATTTTAATTTTTTCTGATAGCAGAATCACTGTAGAATAAAATATGCATTGTAATGTCAGGGAAGAAATCTGAATTTATAGCCAACTTACAATGCAAACTTGATCACACAGATAAGTGGGGGAATTAGAAATTGTCCTCATGCATCGACTATACTGTCCAGCAGACCATCATTTCCCCAATAACATGATTTGAGAAAAAATAATGATTCATTTTACATAGTGCTTAAGAGGTCTCTTTTCTCTGAAACTTTCTGAATATCTAGCTGATTACCTATTCTAGATTACTTCATGAGAAAAGCAGCAGGTGAAAATTATAAACCTCACCATTTAGATTATCCTGTAAGGCTCCTAAATGTCTTGAGGTACAGAAGTCTTATTTTTGATCTGGAGGTAAAATTTCTGTTCCCAAATAGATAAATGCAAGTTGAAAGATAAAACTCAGCTAGCAGGGTGAACACTTTGTCATGTGCAATGTCCAGGTTTGAATAATGACACCACGTAGAAGGACTGGCACCAAGAATGCTGTGGTATCTCTCCCTCCTTCTTGCCTCTGGCTGCATATCTCTCTCTCTCTCCCTCTCTCAAAAGAGAATTAAAAATTTCTACTCACTCAGAAGAATCACACATGCATGCAATCCTGATCAGCAAAAAGAAAAAAAAAGAAAAACAAAACAAAATTAACAATAAGAAAACAGAAAAAAAATAAAGGTAAATATAAAATGTTTGCAACAAAAATGCAATGTATCTGAATCAATATGATCACTTGTTTTGAAAGAAATAGGACACATTACATATATTTTCACCTTAAAATTTCATCCCTTTCTAAATAAAATGAAATAATCACACATATAACTTTAGTAGAGAACAATAAATAATGGAAATGAAGAAAATTAAGAAGGATGTAAGCAAATTCTAACGTGCTGAGGAGGCCCAGACCTTAGATGACAGTGAAAGGGGTAAATGAAATAAAGTTATTTAGTTAATTAAAATAAATAAGAATTACATGAATAGAATATTTAGGAGAAACCCATGAAGGAAATAAACCTGATCCATGGAATCTCTAAATTTTGAGGACATTTTACATTTGACTCTCTTTTTGTAGTGCTGTGGGATTAGTCTTTTTCTTAAAATAGTTACACTAGTACTTTCATTCGAATCTTGGATTTTGTCAATCACAGAAAACAATAGCAGAATTATATGCCCTGTGAACCACTGTCTGCATAATTTTGAAATCAAGGTACAAGGAAAGAGATTTTCTGAGCTAGTTAGAAACAAAGGATTTTTCCCTCTTCTCTTACCTCCATTAAGGTTGTCTTTTCTCCTTTAAAACCACGAAATATTCTGAATACTAATGTGACAAAATCAGATGCAGTCTCCAAATACCTTATTTGCTTAATGATAAATTCCTAGTCCTTACCTTTAAGGAGATTTAGACAATTCAGTTTGTCCTGTAGCCTTGGGGTAGTCAGGAAAGTTAGGCACAGTATTTTAATGTTCATTTCTCCTCTTTGCTGTTAGCTATCATTAATCCCTAATGCCTGGAACGCATAAATTTCTTCTACAAAGGAAGCCCACAGGTCGTTTTTATTTGGAGCACTTTTTTTTTTATATGCGCCACAATATATTCCGTTATGTATTACCTCGTCTGAATGCAAAACTGTTTTATATGCAGATTTAAGGTAATGAGCACTCAAGTTTAAAAAATGGCTCTGGTATCCTGTAGCTTCTCAATAATAATATACTCTTACATTCCAACAGAGAAGGATGGATTATGGGTTTTTCAATTTGCATCAGGCATATTAATTGCAGAGTAGGGCTTTCACATAAAATATCAATGTACTGGAACAAACTGTTAATGTACCAGAATATGAACACTTACATTCATTTCTGGAACTTTAAAAGGAATCATCCTTTTTGCTTTCATTTTATTCTTCTTTTTTGTTTCTATACCTCTGGAGATGGTACAGTATTTTAGTCAGTTAATGAGAACTCTGTAACCTCTGTTTCTCCAAAAATCCCTAATTAGATTAAGTGCAGCAGGACTTTTCTAGTCTTTCTGCTGAGGAACTTTACAACAAGCCATTAGGGAAAGAGAGTAACACAGAAGCCTGGGAGGAAACTTATTTTAGAGTTGCTTTTAAGAAACATGATATGGAAGATCAACTTTATGTTGTAGTTGGGAGGCAGAAAAGTACAGCTAACTTTTATTTGCATTGTATTTCTCAACTGAGAAGAGAATAAACTAGTAAAACTAATTGGAAATTTTATAAGAGACTTTTTAGCTGCGTTTTTAAACTGTAGGTTTAATTATAGAGAGGTGGGTATCATGGTCCTTTATTTCACAGTGTACCGAGTCATGCATTTTCTTATAGACATGAAATTGTGACAGTCCATTAAAAAAAGATTGAAACAAACAATCAAAATCCTTGCATTCTATCTGTCTTTAAAACAACTGGTAACTAATAAAAATACAAATATATATTGGTGAGACAAGATTTGAATATTTAAAATGTTTATATTTTACAGTGTGTATATCTTTCTGTATTGAAAAAGTAGCCAGAGAACTGATTTGAACACACAGAATGATTTCTTTTCTGAGACCTATAATGTTACATAATATGAAAATTTTATATAATTGATGAACATTCATTGAATAAAATTTTCATTGACTGTATGCCTAATTGTCATTTTTTCACAGTGATATTTTATTTTATATTCTTTTGATACTTAATATTCTTTTTATTTTATTATTACCAAACAGTCAAATAGGGAATCACTTTTCAAAATCATTATGATAAAGACAATATTCGTATTTTCATACCACAGCTATAAGCAAGGAATTATCTCACTAGGAAAGAGAAGAAATACCTCACACACAACCAAAAAAGAGTCTTGATTCATTTTGTCTGGAGCAATTCGTGGAGTGTTACAAACTGAAATGAGTTCCCTCTACTATTTTCAGTCTGATTAGAAACCAGAGTATCCTTTTTCAGAGGAAAAAATAATGAGGATGCCCTGCTTTCTCTATCACTGCAAATCTATTTTATTACCTCTTTCATAAGAAATAGTGTACACACGTGCTTGGGCAATGCTAGCTTTGACTTTATAATGCTTTTATAATGCTATATCAAGGATCAAAAGAATGAGGAAAAGATATAGACTTTCTTAGTATTAAAACACAACCTAATTTATGGTAAACATAATTTTGATAGTGTTTGAAAGAAATAGCCTTGAGTAACAGGAATATTTCTTGACTCTATCACACTGGCTGAAAAACAAGCATATATATATATTTTTTTTTCAGTGAAGAGGCCATAGCATAGTATATCACTAGCACTATAAACTCTGTTGGATACTAACATTTTGAGACATGCTGAGAATATGGTATTCTCATTGTGTATTATCTACAGTCAGCATATTTTAAACCCAAGAAAGTTGATTTGTATAATAGTAAGAAAGCCAAATGAAGTGTTGCAAATATTTTTACTTATGGGCAATTCATTTAGCTAAATATCTTCTATTTTCAAGTTGTTTTTTTCTTGTTTGACATGTTTCATAACACAAGATGCTGCCTGTTTCATGTACATTTTGATATTGGCTAAGAAGAAAAAAACAGGTTAGGTTTTGTGTCCTCAGATAAAAGCCAAATGAAAATTAATCTTAATTTCAGAGTGACTTTAACAGAATTCAGTATGATGTCCTTTACTTACTTTGATGCATTGTTTGACAACACAAGTACAATTTCAGCATAGCTGTTAATTTTTATTTAAATTTTATTTTAATTCTTGAGGGGAGAAGAACTTAATCTCTCAAACTTTGTTGGTAAATTGCATTGATGAATATACCCTGACAAGAAGCTTTACTGAAATGAAAAGGACTCATGTGTAGGGATAACTATTCTAAGAGCTTTTTCATAGTGCTCGTTGCCAAGGAAACCACTGCTTTGTCTGTACGTGTTTAGAATGGCTGCCTCATTAGAACTTAGGCTCCCAAACACTTTGTGATACCAATGAAATGAAAGGGATAAGCTTATTTTCGCCAATCAACTCTAAACTAAGAAAAATAACATATGAAAAAGATATTTTAAAAGCTAAATATATAGAATTATATGGCAACTGTAATGATAATATTGATTAGGCCTCTACGGCCACGTGAGAGACAGAAACATTTTTTTCTTTCTCTTTGCCTATTTACATATTTATGGAAGAGTAAGCAAATGGAACATTATATATTAACACCACCAAATTAACATTGGATGTGATAGATCCTGCTATTTGCACAAGTATGAACATATTTCTCTTATTAATTTTTTTTTTTTTTTGGTTTGCAGTGATTAGTCTATGTCACAGCTACGGTATCATGAAAGCAGACTAAATTCATTGAGCTAGGGGGCATAAAAAGTACTAAAATCCTTTCTAAAGCCACATTAAGGTATTTTTATTTTTCTTGAAAGACAAAGCAGTGACATACTCAGGAATTATATGAGGCAATATTAACAACAAAGAAGGCACTGTAACTTTTATTGTAGATTCAACAAATCTTGCTTTAATTGAGAACAAGCACATATGGCAACATCTCAAGTCTAAGAAGCTGTGATACATCAGCTCACTGTGTAATACTACTTCTTCTTTCTTATTATTTATTTATTTATTATTTATTTATGTGACTCAAATTTCCTTTAGCAATCCCTAGAAATATGTCCTTAAATCATGACAAAAATATGAGACAGCAGGTTTATAAACTTTTTTTTCCAAAAACAGTTGTATACATTTTCTTTGCATAGTCCTAAAATAACTAAACTTAAGGCACTAAAATCTTAAATATCATTATATTATAATTTATTATGAAGGGAAATGATATAGAAAATTCAAATAAAAATTTACCTCACTGCTCTTTGTATTTTATATTATTTAGCTAAGTTACTTTTAATTAAATTGGCAATATTACTATTAGTCCTATAATGCTATTTCAAGAAAAGCCAAAATGACATAGATTTTGCTGGTATCAGTTTGATCAGCAATATTAAAAATTAGTTTTTATGACCAGTGGGATAGTTTACTTGGACAGTTGTCCTGCTTTACCATGTGCATGACCTAGGTCTAAACCCAAGGAAGTATCTAAACTGTGGTCTCTCTCTCTCTCTCTCTCTCTCTGTCTCTCTCTGTCTCTCTCTCTTTCTCCTCTCTCTGTCTCTCTCTCTCTTTCTCCTCTCTCTATCTCTCTACCTCGCCGCCTTTTGTCTCTTTACAAAAATGGTTTCTACACCAGTCTAACGTTGTAGGAACTTGGAGTGAAAAGATGTATCTGGAGACTCAACCTCATAGGCAAAAGTCATGAAAACAATAATAAACAAATGGCACTGCATTTACTTACTCTGCATCTGGTGAGCAGGAAGCACCAGTACTATAGGGAGAGACAAGATCAGAGCACTGCTCAGCTCTGGCATAAGGTGATGGCAGGGATTGACCCATGTTGTCTAGAACCTCACTTATGCAGATAGGCGTAAGTGAGACCCTAGGGTATATTTCAACCTACCACAGAGAAATAAACAGATTCCTACTACTTGTTGCAACTATTAGAACAGAGTCTCATAGAGTTATTTCATTTGTATTTTGGGGTTTTTGTTGTTTTGTTTTCAAGTTGTCAATTCTATGGCACATTTGAAGGAAGTACTGGGTTTATTTTTCAGGCCTCTGTAGCCACTGCATCTCACTTACTTTTCTCATAAGCCATTAAATGAAATTCCAGATCATAGTGGGTGTTTTGGTACCTGAATATTAAGCTTGTATCTGTACCTTGTTTTCTCTTTGAATTTGTGACATGACCACAGTTTTCAGCCCTAAGTGGATGTCTCTGATTTTTTTAATGTAATGTGAATTTAATGAATATTAACACTTATTGAAATAAAAAATGCAGTTGTACAACTTCACAAAAATAACAGTTTTTGGGGCCAGGTGGTGGCGTACCTGGTTGAGCGCACATGTTACAGTGCACAATGACCCAGGTTCGAGACCCTGGTCCCCACCTGTAGGGGTAAGTTTCAAAGTGGTGAAGTAGTGCTGCAGGTGTCTCTCTACCTTTCTATCACCCCATTCCCTCTCAATTTCTGACTGTCTCAATCCAACAAATAAAGATTTAAAATAATAATAATAATAATAATAGTTTCTATACATTTATTTCAAGATGGCTATGAGGTATAGGGAAGATTTATATGTATAAAATACAATTTTTAATATAAGAAATATTATTTGGGAAACTTTTTTAGAGGTATAATACAAATGCTTTTGTTTTTAGTCAAACATGGAATAAGAAAATGATGGGGTTGCTCAGAAAGAAGCAATTATAGAAGCCAGACCTTCCACCTTCTGCATCCCACAATGACCTTGGGTCCATACTCCCAGAGGGATAAAGAATAGGAAAGCTATCAGGGGAGGGGATGGGATACAGAGATCTGGTGGTAGGAATTGTGTGGAGCTGTACCCCTCTCATCCTATGGTTTTGTCAGTGTTTCCTTTTTATTAAAAAAAAAAAAGTACCAAACCAAAAAAAAAAAAAAGGTGGGGGGGAACAATGGGATAAACTTGGGTTTATCATGACTCCTAGAGTATGAGCAGAATTTATAAACTTTCAAGTCATTCACTGAGAAAAAATCAAAATATAGATTTTTTAATATAGATTTTTTTCTACTAGAGAAATTTTTCAATATTGGCTATACATCAGCACAATCAGAGGATTTTTTAAAATACTATATCTAAGATCCAGCCTCAGAGATTTTTATTTCATTGGAAGAAGTTTGGATCCAGAATGGTATGTAAAAAATTATTCCCCTGTTAATTATTATGCTATTTGAGAGCCTTGAAACTAGAACTCGCTGTAGTGCTTCTTAACTCTCCTGAACAACAAAGAAACCTGGAACATTGCTATAATTTTATTACCTAGACAGAACTTCAGATTAATTAAATCACAATCTGTGCAAGTGGATTGCAGAATAACCCACCACCTAGGTTATTCCCATGAACTCTAGACTTGCAAACTATAATACTCACATAAGAGTAGTTTAGGTGAAGGAACTGGTATTAAAAATGTTGAATGGGCCTATGTGATGGCTCACAAGTAAAATACACATTATCAAGTGCAAGGAAATCAATTCCACCACCCATAGACTAGTGCTGCAGACAAGCCTCTCTCTCTCCCGCTCCCTTTCTATATCTCTCTTTCTCTCACCCTCAATGAATATTCTTCTTAAAGGAAGAAATATTGGATGCTAATTAGTTCTGGGACACTGCTGTAAGTAGTATTTAGCAAGCCTTTGGAGTCAGAAAACCTAATACTGAGAGCAAATCAGTCAATTTTGAAGGAGCCCAATAGAACCAGAGAATGTGACTAGTGAAGGTGTCTAAATAGCTCTCATAGCAGAGATTTAAAGTTCCTAGCAGTGGTGAAATGAAGAATTAAATATCATTCAAAATTAAAATACGTTAGCATTTACTATAATAGGGAATATATACACACACTCAGGAAGTTGATGGCTTGTTGCTAACGATAATTACAAAATTGAGAAGAATAAGGGAAAAAAATCAAAAGAAAGTTTGGACTAATAAAGGGAAGATTTTGGCCTTACTTTTTGCTGCCTGTGAGAAACATCAATATTATAATATAAAGGACCTCATTAACATAAAAGCATTCCTAGAACTGAATAAAGACTATTAACAACTGGCAAGGTGGGAAGAAATTACCTGTACCCTTCATGGTTCTTCAGAAATTGTACAAATATGTTAGTGTGACACAGATAGAGAATAAAGGGAAATGCATTAATAATATGTATATCTTTTCAATCCATGGGAAAGATCCAGAAGTCTTCAGTAATTCACTTTCCTTTAAATAGCTTAGTGCAGAAGACTTGGGAAGAAGAAAGAGAGGGTAAATTCAGGGAATACAGGGAGTCGGGCGGTGGCTCAGAGGGTTAAGCGCACCTGACGCAAAGCACAAGGAATGGCAGAAGGATACTGGTTCAAGCCGCTGGCTCCCCACCTGCAGGGGAGTTGCTTCACAGGCGGTGAAGCAGGTCTGCAGGTGTCTTTCTCTCCCCCTCTCTGTCTTCCCCTCCTCTCTCCATTTCTCTCTGTCCTATCCAACAACAACAATAATAGCTACAACAATAAATAAAATAAAATAAAGATAACAATAACTAACATGTGATTTATTAAAAAAAACAAAAAATATTTTAAAAAATTAGGGGAATACAGAAGAAGAAGAGGAGGAGGAAGGAGAAGAAGAAGGGGAAGAAGAGAAGAACAAGAAGAAGAAGAGGAAGAGGAAGAAGGAGGAGGAGGAGGAAATAAAAAGAGATAGTAATGCAGAACAAATTGTTAAATAATCAGGGACCTAATGGTTAAAATATAGCAGAAGTCTTTATTATATATAATAATATATGCTATATTATATATTATTATATATAATAATATATGCTATATTATATATTATTATTACATATAATAATATATGCTATATTATATATATATAATATAGCAGGGGTCTTTATGTTGGAAGAAGCTACGAAGTTTATTTTGGGTACATTCTAAGGGGTCCATGACTTTACTAATTTTTGTATGAGCCCCACAGATAAAATTCAGGTGGACTAAAAGTCTGGGAAGATGATATCAGAGTTGGCAATAGGACTAGAAAGCTAGATTAGGGCAGAGAGTATCTCCCAAATATGGGAAAAGTATGTAAACCTCATTGATCTGACCTAGGGCCTCTGTCGATTCATATCTAGCACAGGAGCCCGTGTAACCTCTGCATCCCCGTGGGTCTGAGGCCACTTTCCATGGTCATGGCTAGGAATATTCCAGGCTGTACTCTAATGTTCTGCTTCGTATTTTAATGCTTTTCAGCCACCAAGTTGCATATGCTACCATGATGCCAACCTGACTTCCTTAGGCAGAAAGCCTCACTGATGTGTCCTAGAAACCCACTTCACCAGAGCCCTATCCAAGCTGGAAAAAATAGAAACAGGCTGGGGGGTATGGATCCACTTGTTAACTCCCATGTCCAGAGGAGAAGCAATTACAGATGCCACACCACCCACATTCTGCATCCCATAAAAATCTTTGGTCCATACTCCCAGAGGGATAAAGACTAAGAGGGGAGGGGATATGGAACTTTGGTGGTGGGAATTTTATAGAATTGTAACCCTTTTATCCAACAGCCTTGTCAATCATTATTAAATCACTAATAAAATTGAAAAAATAAAAATATGAAAGAGATAGTAATGCAAAGTCATTCAGGCACAAGTTCCTTTTTTTTTTTTTTTTTTTTTTTTCTGTGCCGGTACTATGAATCCATAGTTCCTGGATTTCTTATTTTTTCCTATTTTGTTGTCCTTGTGGTTGTTACAGCTGTTGTTGTTGGATAGGACAGAAATCAAGAGAGGAGGGAAGACAGAGAGGAGAATAGAAAGATAGATATCTGCAGACCTGCTTCAATGCCTGTGAAGCGACCCCCTGCAGGTGGGGAGCTGGGGGCTTGAACTGGGATCCTTAAGCCAGTCCTTGCACTTTGTGCATGTGCTTAACCCGCTGCACTACCGCCCAACCCCCATGAGTTCCTTCTTTATTGATTAACTATTCACTGGGAGAAGACTTAATCTTAAAGGTTAAGTTCATTCTACCTTCAGGAAGCCTTATATGAAATCAACCTTTTGCCAAAGATATATTTTTGGAATGAGAAGGATCAGTGGAGAACAAATTTCATTTTTCTACACAGCCAAGAACCATACCTGTTAACATGCTAATTATTAAAATTAAACCATGAAATACTTGTAACTATATTATTCACTTTATTTATGTGTATAGACAAGCAAATTTTAAAGACACTGTCTCTGGACAGACTTCTAAAGACATAACTGTTTTTATTAAAAATCTAAATTTTGATTGGAAAACTGATACAGTAATGAGATAGATGACCAGGTAAGGTCAATGTCCTATTATGCACTGGTACAGGTGTGAGTCAGAAGCACATGGGACTGTCATGCCACTAGGGTAGTCTCTGGTATTGTAGTGACTTTCCCTCACTCTTTGTCTCTTTCTCTCTGTCACTGTTAATGGAAAAGAGACAAACAATGAGCCTTGGAGCAGTGAAACTGATGCCAAAGCCCCATTAAAAGACAAACAATGCCAAAATAATGTTTTGGTTGAAGAAAATAAAGGTTGTCTCTGACTACAATCACTTGATTTCTTTCTCAGTAACTATTACTCTTTCCTTGTATTGTCTCCTCATTTATTAGAGTGCATGCAGAATAAATATTAATATGGTCACTTTTTATAGTGTATATGCTTGTGCATGTATATACCTCTCTCCATATTTATTTCTGCGTTTTGGGAAATCATTCTCATAGGTACGTGCACTTTTTTTTTTCTTCTCCATTTGATCTTAATTTCCCTTTTCTTCTTCAAACTTCCTAATATTTCATTTCATGGCATGCCAAAATATATTGAGCTAGTTCTATGTTGGTGGACACTTGGGCCACATGCTTTCTGTTAATCCCTTTTCAAATGTACTGATCCTATAAATTTCTTTCTGAGATCCAATTTCTCAATATTCACTCACCTCTATTCAAGGGGAAAATACTCTGAACTGCAATTGGGTGGCTATTTCAGAAACTGAACCTCAGATAGAACACATCACTTTTTTAAAAAAATTTAATATATTTATTTATTTCCCTTTTGTTGCCTTTGTTTTTTTTTTTATTGTTGTTGTTGTAATTACTATTGTTGTTACTGATGTCCTTGTTGTTAGATAGGACAGAGAGAAATGAAGAGAGGAGGGGAAGACAGAGAGGGGGAGAGAAAGATAGACATCTGCAGACCTGCTTCACCACCTGTGAAGCGATTCCCCTGTAGGTGGGGGAGCTGGGGGCTCAAACCAGGATCCTTATGCCGGTCCTTGGGCTTTGCGGTAAGTGTGCTTAACCTGCTGTGCTACTGCCTAACTCCCAGAACACATCACTTTTAAATGACATATTGTAAAAGAACGCCAAGTGTTTGTGCCCATGTGTTTGCATGCCAGCGTTGCATGAAAGTTACATAAGATAGAAAATAAAAACCTATGCATATACAGCATGATTTTCAAAGAATTAATATAAAATTGTGTCTTTAGTGAAAAATGATACCATACAAATTTTAAATATCTTTATATGCATTCCTGATCTTTTCTACCATTATCTTTGGTGTTTGTTTTAAAAGGACTTCTAAAAACTGTATATACTTCTCAGTAAAACTTATATTAAATCAAAGCTTTTGTTTTTTAATAGGAATATTTTCTCAGTGATATCAAGGATATTTTTATTATCATAGAATATTTTAAACAATTTAAATGTCACCACATAAAGACTAGATAAATGGTAATACATGCACTCCATGCAATACCTTTCATTCCAGAATGACACAAGAATGACACAGATCTATAACTGTTGACATGGAGGATGTGGATCTGGCAAATTGACAAGCTGTTTCTTCTAGTGAAAATCATTCTATTTATTATAAATAAAACTTATACCTGCAGGGTTATAATATAATGCAACTATAATAGCTATGTAACTATGTGCTATTACATATGCATTATAGATATTTATTTATACAAATATAGAGTAAAATGATTAGTTTAAAAATATACATATGCTTACATCAATATATGTCGAAAAATCATGGGAATAAACACAGCAAGTTGCCAACCATGGGAACCCTTAGTAGGATGTTGGAAAAGGTAGAGATCAGGTTAATTTTGGTTTTCATTTTGCTTTATACAACTTCATATTACCTGAATGCCTTAATTAAATTTATATTACTTCCAAATATTTTTATTAAAAATAATGACTATAATTGGAATTCTGATTTGTGAATTGTATATCCACTTAAGTCATGACCTATATATTAGTTTCTAGACTGATTAGAGAATCCTACCAATTAAAGAAACTCCAAAATAAGAGGGAAACAAAATGGGGAAATAGGAAAATAGCAAACCTTCTCTTGCCAACAGTACTTTTAATGCTAGGCCTCAAAATGGAATGGTAGAGATTATCTTTAACTTCTCTCCTATTCAGTGATGTTTAACTTAAAATATCAATTCCAAGTTTTGCAATATCTCACAAAGATACACCTTCACCTTATCCTTTAAGTACTTGCCTAATTCAGGTTATCATCATCTTACTAGGATTATATCCAGTAGCATTTTTGCTGACTTCCCTGACTCATATTTATTTCTTTAAGATTTATTTTTATGTTTTTTTATGTTTAATTATATAGAGACAAAGAGAAATTTAGAGGGGAAGGGAAAGAGATGCCCACAGTACTACTTCACTGTTGGTGAAGTTTCCACCTTGTCGGTGGGGATCAAGGGCTTGAACCCATGTCCCCTCACATGTAAACCCATATCCTCTCACTCAGTTGGTGCACCACTGTCTGGCCCCTCTTCTTTCTTTAGAAATTGATCTCACTTACTACATATGAGACAGCGTTTCACATGAAGCTGAGAGGGAAAGGGGTGGGAGGCCAGAGAACCCCTCCGGTATATGCAAAAGGAAGGGTTGAAGCAGAAACTTCAAATATGAAAATCCAATGCTTTACAGATTGAACTATTTCCCTTGTCACATTTTTGTACTTTCTGAATTTGTCAATCACGATTTCATTGCTAATGGGCATAGATAACAACATAATGCTATGTTTATGCAACTATTTGTAGACTCCTTTATCCCCAGAATAAGATTCAAATCTGTAGGCATAACACCTAGGGTTTTTCATGTCTTGATGCCAGATTACTTATTAGCATCACACTACATGGTCTACACTCCCAGTCATTTCTTTTTTTTTCTTTTTTTTTTTCTCTAAGAAAGTATTAATTAACAAAACCATAGGGTAGCAGGGGTACAATTCCCACCACCCATTCTCTATATCCCACCTCCTCCCCTGATAGCTTTCCCATTCTCTATCCCTCTGGGAGCATGGACCCAGGGTCATTGTGGGTTGCAGAAGGTAGAAGGTCTGGCTTCTGTAATTGCTTCCCCGCTGAACATGGGCGTTGACTGGTCGGTCCATACTCCCAGTCTGCCTCTCTCTTTCCCTAGTAGGGTGGGTCATTTCTAAACTTCCATAGATAACATCATTTCAAGACTCTCTGGTATGTAGCTTATTTCTCAGTTCTTCTCATCCTTCAAGAATCAGTACAAATACCATTCTTTTTAGGAAATTGGTTTATCTGCAAATGGAATTAAATGTTCCTATACTCCCCCAGCACTTTGCTTGAGATATATTAAAAATAATATTCCTTATACATTTACCTCAGTTGATTTTTTGACTTGTTTCACTTTTCATTCAGTAATTTGAATCTTGAAACTTCTTCTTCTTCTTCTAGCGTTTGCCCTTCTTCCGTAGCCAGTCAACAGCGTCAGGTTGAGCCTGATGTAAAGTTTCGAGACCTCCTTTGAATCTGGAGAGGTGGCAGTCATTGACTATGTGGGTCTAATATCTGTTTTCAACTGCCTTATGAATTCTCAGAATTTCTAATAAAATTGTGTGCCCAATTAAACAGTCTTGAATGATTCTTTTTTTTTACTTCTTTTTTTAAAATTTATTTTATTTTATTTGTTTATTCCCTTTTGTTGCCCTTGTTGTTTTATTGTTGTAGTTATTATTGATGTCGTTGTTGTTGGATAGGACAGAGAGAAATGGAGAGAGGAGGGGAAGACAGAGAGGGGGAGAGAAAGACAGACACCTGCAGACCTGCTTCACCGCCTGTGAAGGGACCTGCCTGCAGGTGGGGAGCCGGGGGCTCGAGCCGGGATCCTGACGCTGGTCCTTGAGCTTAGTGCCACCTGCGCTTAACCCGCTGTGCTACAGCTCGACTCCCGAATGCGTGACTCCCGAATGAATCTAATAAAATATGTTTTCATCCCTTTAGTCACACTTTTCATGAAACACTTCCAATGAGATTGTGCTTAGACATGGTTATGTTAAAAAATAAGTGTATGTGTGTCCATCTGCTTCAATGGATTTAGTATATTTCTCACTCTTGGTTAAGTTTACATCTTTGTCTTACTGGTGCTTTAAAGATCTGCTATTCAATACCATATTGGAAGCAATGAACAAAATGACTCTAGAAACAACTATGCAGAGAGAATGGCTAGTAGCATAATGAATAGTGTACATAAGATGTGAACTATGCTCTATTTATCTGTATTCCAATGATGTGTGCATGATGTTTATCACAGAAAGAAGAGTCTAGAGCTCCTATAGGGAAAAGTATAACATGTACCTCTTGATGAGAACCAGGCTTCTCTAAGCAAAGGGTCATGATAGCTAGGTAGATGGTAAGGACTGATGACATAATGTCTATATGGCTAGGTCCTGGTACAGATGAGAATCACAACATACTTTGTAGGAGTCACATAGAGCATACATCTTGTTGAATTGTTTAAACTTGGCTAACTTGCTTTGGACTTGTGCCTTTTTTTTTTTTTTTCATGCATCTGTCTCAAACAGCAATAAAAAGAGCCCAGAGGCTTGGTCCACTGCTGCTGCATTCCGGACTTCCCTATCTGTGGAGAAACTTCCTGAATGTAGACTCTTCAGCCAGGCTTGCTCACTGCATTATATGAACATGTCTTTACTTTTAACTTCAGGTCAATGTTGGGTCCAGAAGCCCAACAATATGGTAGGTAGTCAACAGACACGCAGAATTTAATTTATGTTTATCTAAACAAAATGAAAACTGTACTTCCACACTTATGTTAGTCATTCTTAAAATACTCAGTTTTCACATAAAAATGTCATGTTTTTATGGAAAGTTCCAGGACAGTGATCTTTCTCTGAAATAAAAATAAATGAAATAGCCTGGAAATGGCAAAATTCTACTTGTGTGAATCCTGAATCCCAAAGACAAAGCAAGCAAGCAAACAGAAAACTTTAGTTTCTAATACTACAGAAATGTTCATCATGATAGTTTCCAATCAGCCTCTTCTGCTCTGAAGCTTAAATTAAATTTCAGAATATAGGGAATTAGAGAGATAGCTCACTAGGCAGGGTATTTGCCTTACCATGTGCAAGGCTCAGTTTTGAGCCACACCTGGGAGGTGCCGTGAGATGAGAGAAAGCTCTACTGTCTCTCTTTTTCTCTATCTCTATTTTAATGAGAAAGCAGCCTGGGAGCAATGAAACCCAGCATATATGATAGCAGGGTCTACAAAAAGTTTCAACTTATACATAAGCTAAATTGGTTACGTTCTGCTACAGAAATCTCGTGTTTCACAACTTAATTTTTTTTTTTTTTTGCCTCCAGGGTTATTGCTGGGTCTTAGTACCTGCACCATGAATCCACTGCTCCAGGAGGCCATTTTTCCCATTTTGTTACCCTTGTTGTTGTTATTATTATTGTTGTTCTCATTGCCATTGTTGTTGTTGTATAGGACAGAGAGAAATTGAGAGAGGAGGGGGAGAGAGAGGGGGAAGAGAAATAAACACCTGTAGATCTGCTTCACTGCCCATGAAGCGACCCCCTGCAGGTGGGAAGCCAGTAGCTCCAACCTGGATCCTTAAGCTGGTCCTTGCCGCCCTAAGCCCCACAACTGAATCTTAACATTGCTTTTTTCTAAATTGTATATATCTGGCCTGCTAAGTTGTAAGGTAACAGATACAGAAACTGTCATTATCACTTCCCTCTAAACATCAAAATTTACTCTACTTATCACAGTTGACTGCATATATATACACCTTTATGCATCTGGGGTCTTGTACATCAGCTATTTTGGGAAGAGTATGTGATGGACTAACTATGCATACTTACTTAAGGCATCTTATTAACTGAAAAGTTCAGCTTTCTACAGAAAATTTGACAGTTTTGATTATTCTATTGACCAATTTTGCAAAAGAATAGCAAAGAAGGAAATAAGAAATGATGTATATGTAGGACTTTAATAGAGAAGCCTACCTACTTTCACTGATAGTGTGAAAATATCCTACCTTTAACTGTAGAAGTTGGAAGTTGGGCATCTATTTGATAATTTTTACTTTGCTGACTCCACTTTATACCTGTCGAGAGACTAGCTGCCCTTTTTATTAACTATATGTTAGTTAAATTTTTTCACTTTGAAAAGACATACTCTCGAGGCCCTTAAGCCCTGATGGTAAGAGATTGCCTCATGATAACCTTTTTGCTCTCTTATTAAAGTACTGTAGTTTTCAATTCGTAATTTTCAGTAGATTTTCATTTAACAATGGAGTGAACACAAATTCTAACAAAGAATCAAATTGTTCTCACTGGAAGCTCAATGACCTCTACAAACTGACCTTCTGTAATTGAGAGACTCGCTGGTGGAAAGAAGACTTTCCTGTAGATACTTTCCTGATAGAGAACTCTGTGTACATACAATCGGTGAAGTATGTATATGGCTTTATATTTGATTTGAAGAGTAAAGTTATTTTCTTACAAAACGATAGTACAACACATTAATTAGCTTTTTAAGGAATAGAAACAACATGTTGTATAGAAATTTCTCTGAAAAATATTGTCTAACGAATTTCCATAAGAATATTTGAATATTATTCAACCTACAACATTTTCATTAATTATGTTTACCAGTTTCCCCTGATGCTTGCTGTCACAGTAACAATGTTTCCTCCAATACAACATATAAAATATCAGATATATGTAAATTACTATTGAATGGCTTTAATTGAATAATAAAGTACTTATTGAATGTGTAGACAGTAACTGCAGCAAAAAAAAAGAAAAAGAAAACACATTCACATTGCCTTTTCTCTACTGCCTCAAATTATTTGCATTAAAATATGTTTATTGTAAATGCAAATACAGATGTTTAATCTGAAAAACAAATCATTTTAATTCCTTTCCACATTATTTTCTTTTTCTGTACTCATGATTTGTAAAGTTTATCCTACTGTGAAACCTGAAAAGACTGCTCTGTGCAAAACAGAAACATTATTGTGTTAGAATTGCTAAGCATATAGAACACATTTTATCGTGATTCCCATTAAAATTTTTAAAAATTTAAGAGAGATAAGGAAAAAAATCCATTTTTTGGACTTAAATCTCATTGAACAAGTTTAGATCTTACCTTTTTATTGTTTCTATGAAAAATGCTACAGAGTTTTTCTAAAAATAACATCATCTAGATAAAAATGTTGAAACTGTCCCAAAACACATAAGGCTCATAAAGAGTGAAGGAAGCGAGCATGCCAGCTAATCTAGTTCTCCATTCTCATAAAGGGCAACAGTGGCACTTTAGAGCCAGTACATCTATTCATTTTCATTGTAATAAAACCATTCCTGAAAGTGACTCTGTCCAGAGTAAATGGCTCTATGTTACAACATGATGTACTTAGAGGTGAGTTGTCATAGATCACTAAATAATATGGCCGTCTTATTTCTTAATAAAAAGTTCTCTGTTCATCTAAGTGTCTTTTTTCCAAAGTGAGACTATATTACCATTTCTCTAAAATTTACTTCAATGTTTCAAAAGGATGGGGTCTTATGTAGATGTCATATGGCCAAAAAAATGAAAGAGTAATCAGAGGAAATAAGCAGGTGTTTCTCTGTCAGAAAAACAAGTTAAATCTTTTCATTTAAATAGGAAAAAAAAAGCTGGCATAATATAAAATTCTGATATAAAGAGTATTGGTTAAAGGAGTCAGGCAGTGGCACAACCAATTAAGCACATATAGGACTATTATGGAAGGACCCACCCAAGGACCCGTTTTGAAGTCCCCACTCCCCACCTGCAACTGGAACACTTCATGAGTGGTGAAGCAGGTCTGCAGGTGTCTATTTTTTTTCTCCCTCTCTATCTACCTCTCCCCTCTCAATTTCACTCTGTTCTATCAAATAAATAAATAAGAAAAGAAAAAAATGGCTACCTGCAGTGGTGGATTCCTAGTGTCCACACTGAGCCCAGCAATGATAACCTTGGAGGCAAATAAATAAGATTAGTGGTTAAAAGTGACAATTATTAAGGCGTTTATAGATAATTGGTAGATATGAGTCTCTTTTTAGGAAAAATATTTTTATAAAGCATATTGAATCATAGTAACTAAAATGTACTTATTTTGTTAAATGCATGGCCCTCATTAAACTGAGCCACGGAAGGACAAAAAATGAATTCATTTTAAGTTTACATTTAGAAATGAATTCCTCATAGGAACCAGATGGATGTTCAGTGCATACACACTAAGGAAGTGCATTTTCTGATTATAATTAATAGACCAGTTATTCGTGTATATCCTCAAGAATATTTTACTTGAACTCATAATTGCTTATTCCATGAAATGTGAAGGAGAAAGAATAAGTACAGAGTTACCCCAGTATTTGTTGTCAGAGGCACAAGTATCTAAAACAACAAATAAAGAGCAAATGGCACTGTGGTTGGCATTGGAGTCAAGACAGAATCCACTGCCCACCAGGGACTGTCTGCTGGTCTTTCTTCCACTTCTTTTCCAGTACAGTCACACTGTGTGAGATGTGTGGAGCACATGCTGCCCACCAAGGCGGTTCTAGTCTGTCTGGTGCAACCGCAGTACAACTAAAATGTGGCTATTTGCTTTATCTATGACTATTATGGCCCAGGAACCTCCCTACCTGCTTATGGCCCTGTCACCACTCCTCCCCTTGATATCCAGACTGCTCCTTACCATGTACCACTGCCTCCAGCATACCTGCAACAAAGGTAAAGGTTGACACATTTTTTTCCTGTTCAAATCCCTCCACACACACAAAAAAAATACTGAATTCAAAGGGCCAGGTGGTGATGCACCTGGTTGAGCATACATGTTACTATGTACAAGGACCAGGGCTGGAGCCCCTAGTCCCCACCTACATAGGGAAAGCTTTGTAAGTGGTGAAGTAGGGCTGCAGGTATGACTCTGTCTCTCTCCCTCTCTACCACGCTCTTCCCTGGCTATCTCTATCCAACAAATAAATAAAGATAATACAAAAAAATTGTTTAAAGAATAGTGTGCTCGACAAGTTTCAAAGCTGATAATTGCTGAGATCTAACTGTAACTAAAAATGGGAAAGTCTAGAGAAAGTGTTTTTTATTTGTTTGTTTGTTTGTTTGTTTTGCTACAAGGGTTAACACTGCAGCATTTACAAAGTATTTACTGCAGGTTTACAAAGCTGCAACATACAATGTTAGGGCACAAGCTAATATCTTTGTTTTGTTTGTTTTTAATGGCCACAAGGATTATTGCTGAGGTTTGTTTCCAGTACTACAAATCGCCACTCCTAGTAGCCACTTTTATCCCCTTTTATTTTTCTTTCTTTCTAATTTTCTTTTGATAGGATAGAAAGAATTTTATAGGGGTAGGGAAGTAAAAAAAGGGAGAGAGAAAGAGAGACTTCTGCAGCCCTGCTTCACTGTTCCTGAAGCTTCTCCCCTGTGGATGAGGAATGAGGGTTGGACTGGATCCTAGTGCATGGTAGCATGTACACTCAACCAAATGCACCACCACCCAGCCCCCCAATCTGATATTTTGACCAGACATTTGTTATGATATCATGCTCATTGCCAAAGTACTAAGAACCCTCTACTAGAGACTAATGGATCACCTCCACCCTTACAACATCCCTTTCCTTTTCCCCTTGGGTGGCCTAAATTCTGCTGTCAGTCCAAGGACATATAGGATTATTGATTAAATACTGCAATTGATTTTATAAAAGACTCAATGTTAGAAAAATAATCCACTGAAAAAAAGTATTCTTCTCATTAGTTACCATTGCTGGTCTTTCTTTGCTACACAATTTTCACTGTTACTGAAACACAGTTCTAACTAAACTCACTACTGATGAGCAGCTCAAAGTCTAGGTAACTATAGTTCCACAGGGGATTAAGAACAGCTTCTCCTCTTCCGGTTTCACCAGCAAGCACAGAAGACCCAGAAGAAGGTAGTTAGTTACTCCTAATGCTAATTTTTCTTACTGTTAAAGTTGTCTGGAATAAGATAGGTGGCCCCCTATAGACTCACATTGATAGTCTTCCTTTTTTTTTTTTTTTTTTGTACTTCAACAGGAAAAGTAATTTTTTTAAAGGAAAATAAATTGAGAAAAGCAACTTTTAGACTCTAACCAAAAAATAAATAAGAAAGTTACTAAAGGGGAAGTGGGTGGAGTTGGGACAGACTTTTATAAAAGGAAACTAAGGTAACATAATAATAAATATTTATGAAAAAATAAAAATCTGGGGGTTGGGTGGCACCGCAGTGGGTTAAACGCACATGGCGCAAAGTGCAAGGACCAGCATAAGGATCCCAGTTCGAGCCTCTGGGTCCCCACCTGCAGGGGAGGGGCATCTCTTCACAAGCAGTGAAGCAGGTCTGCAGGTGTCTTTCTTTTTCTCCCCCCTCTGTCTTCCTGTTCTCTCTCTATTTCTTTCTGTCCTATCCAACAATGACAACAATAACAACAATAATAATACCAACAACAATGATAAACAAGGGCAACAAAATGGGGAAAAAAAGATAAAATAAAAATCTAACTCTTTTATAAAAATCCTCTAAAAATAACTAATTTTTCAAATACCAAGATACCTCTACCTTAGAATAGGTAAGTCAGAATCATCTGGTCCTCTCAGCACCTAAGATATAGTTATCAGTAGATAGCATTAAATGACAGACTTCATGGTGAGGTCAAGTATAGTACTATAAAACCTAACCATAGGATTTCCAAAGAAAAGCAAGCTCCCAAATAACTAATTATCCATTGTCTTCTTAAACTCCAAAAGTGCAAGAAAACTTCCCCATTCTCTTTAAAATCTGTATTTCTCCCAGTTCTGGAACCCCTGGGACTTGATGCTGCTCCTCTTGATCCCTTACCCTGTTATATTGCTTCTTCTGATCTCAATTAAATTGACGCACCTTGCCTTTTTGCTTCAGACTGTATCCAGAGATGCCAAGCCTGAGATATCAACCTTCCAATTCCAATGATATGGTGAGACTTTTCCTAACATATGGGAACGCCTAGTTCCATTTCAAATGGCACACTCCCTAACAAAGTTAGAGACCCGAGATAAAGGCTAGGGCCTAGGGGACTGGGTACATGTATGCATTTAATAAGTAAGGGGCAAATATTTACCTCAAAGTAAAAGTGCTTAATAGTCTACTGTGAGTAGCCTTAGACCTCATAAACTTGGCAGTCAAGTACAAAGGCCTACTTTACCACCCGCTACTTCAGTTTCCTCAAACACTCTATCTATACAATCAGCTATACCAAAGAAAGAAAGATATATCTCTTCTGACAGCATCAACATTACAGTTACCCATTGGTAATCTTTAGAAGAGAGACTGTACACAATTGGCTAAGAGATACACACACACACACACACACACACACACACACACACACACACACACACACTCGAAAAAGGACAATTATTGTCCCTATGACAAGCTTTACAAGAATCATCAAACACACTCAGTAAAGCTTAAGGTTAACTAAGAAAGACCCCATTAAAATCCTAGATGTATTTCCTTCCTAACTAGAGCCCAGACCTCATAAACTTAATAGCAGTTTGGATACAATAAATGACATTCTAAGCTTTAACAATTGGGAGAAAGTCTAAACTAATCAGATAAAGAAAGGACTACAAAAGCTGGATAAGGGCTAGAGGCTGGTTCACATAATATTGGCCTTTTTGGTCACTATCAGGCCATCCCATCATCTGGGGCCCCAGTCAGGGAATCCTTAGATTCCCCTAGATAATATGGGCGAGGCCTCTAATAGATGCCTCTCTCCACCCTCACTGGTCATAGGAATGTCATCATAAGCCCTGTTGTGGGCCTTTTCAGGACCTTATCCTCACTATAAAGTAGCAATGGTATGGATTGCCCACTCTCCAAAGGAAGGCTGAGTCATCCTGCTCAAGGAAGACTGGTCCTGAAATGAATGCAGCATAGAGTATCCCCAGATGTGACCATGGACTGTGACTAAAACTGACAAAAGACTCAGAGCTTACACAGGCTTCTGTGCTAAATAGGAATAGGTATGGGCCTTGGGTCAGCTTGATGGAGTGAACAGTTATTTGTAATTATGTACTTTCTTCAAGTTTGGGAGCTACTCTCTGCCTTAATCCAGCTTTCTAGTCTTATTCTCAACTCTGACACCATCTCCGCAGACAATATTTTTAGGTCATCTGCATGTTAGCTATCAGTCCAGGCAAAAATTACTAAAGTCACAGGCTTCTTGGAACATACCTAAAATAGGCTTCCCAGCTTCTCTCTACCCTAAGACCCCTATTGTCATCTTCTCTATATTACTTTTTGGTTTCACTTTATTAAACATTTTGTCCTGCTTTATATCTTACTGCCTTTTTGTCATCAAGTTACAGGTGCTACTATGATCCTATACTGATTTCCTTGGGCAGAAACCATCTCCAATGTGCCCTGGGACCCCACCTCTCAAGAGCCTTACCCCAACAGAGAAAGATAGAAACAGGCTGCGGGTAAGGATCAACCTGCCTTTTTAGCGAAAGAACAATTACTGAAGCTAGAACTCCCATCTTCTGCAACCCATAATGAATTTTGGTCTATATTCCCAGAGGTGGAGAAATGTTAGGAGAAGATGATCAGATGGCTCTGAACTCCAATTCCACCAGGACCCAGAGAAAAAAGAGGAAAAAAGAAGGACATTTGGAAGTAGTAACAGGTGTAGGTGTGACTTAGAATGGAAGAGAAAACAAGACCATAGGGGGAAAAATAGGTAAATATATATAAATATAGACAGTTATACAAATAATAGTTAACCCCTATCTCTGATATTGAGAACTACTATAGTTTCCAATGGAGGGAATGGGGACACAGAACTCTGTCAGTGGGAATGGTGTGGAATTATACACATTTCTCATAATTTTGTAAATAAATATTAAATCATTAATAAAGATTTAAAATAATTAAAATTAAGTATAACTTTGGAAAAAAATCCTGATCTCTTATGTTAAATTACTTTCAAGTATATGTTTTTTAGTCATTCTACATGTTTCAACTAAAGTGGGTAAAATATACTACTTGGTCCCAGATGTAGTATCAAGATATTTTTAAAAATTCTAGATTCCCTCAGAGTGTTTCTTAGTTTCTTACCACAGAGAAAACAAAATTATATCGGATTGCTGGTTATTGTCTTGTGATTACATAAAAATTGTCAAGAGAGAAGGGGGTGAGAGAAGATAGCAAAATGGTTATAAAAAGAGACTCATGTCTGAGGATCCAAAGTCTCAAATTTAATCCCCTACACTACCATAAGCCAGAGCTGAGCAGTGATCTGGTAAAATAAATAAACAGATAAATAAAATAAGAGAAAAAGAAAGATTAGCAGGAGAAATCAGAATCTCTCTCTGTCCTATGAAATAAAGGAAAGAAAAAGTCATAATATAGTCAATGCTAAATCATTTAAAATGTACAATAAAGATAGGGTGGTTATTTCTAAAAACATTTTAATCTAGCTCCTTACCATTATAATGAGGGGATATAATGAAATATGAGTTTCAAATTCACAAAATGTACTGTGAATTTGATTTGTCCTTCAATGTACATCAAGACCAATACATTTTCAGGTGCTCAAGTATGCTAAAATAGCAATAAAAATTCATGACCTATAATGATATTCTTTCACTATAAAGGCCTTGGTTGAGAAATAAAACATATTGTTTACCACAGATATATCATTAGAAACAGGTTTTCTGCTAAAGGACCCATGACCACACTGAAGGATATGCTCTATCTTGCCTGTGTCTCTGGGCTTTCTGGTTGTATCCCTCTCACTCCCATCAGCAGATTTGCTTCACAAGCATTAGATTGTATCATTAGTTATGACTCATCAGTTGTGGCATAATCATACCAACTTCTGCCCAATGTCTGTTGTCCTCATTTAAATATATATTTTTTCGCCAAGCTATCAAATATGTTTTGTTCACTGAGTCTTGTAATAGAAGGTGAAACAACAGTCTGGATTCAGTAGTAAGATAAAAAATAGGCTGTAACTTTTACATTGTTTCATCCATTTTCTAACATATTTCCTTATTTTCTGAAAGATTTCAACAACTACACAATAATATATATACATATATGATGATACATATGCTGATATATACTGATTATAGATATTAATTATAATAAATACACAAAATAAAATCACCCATCATATACTTTTAAAAAACATTATTATTATTTTTGCCTCCCCGATTATGCTTGCACTATGAATCCACTGCTCCTGGAGGCTACTTTTTCTGTTTTTTGCCTTTGTTGTTTATCGTTGCTTTTATTATTGTTGTTGTTATTATTGTTGGATAAGACAGAGAGAAATCGAGAGAGGAGAGGAAGACAGAGAGGGGAAGAGAAATATAGACACCTGCAGACCTGCTTCACCAGAAGCTTGTGAAGCGACCCACTCTGCAGCTGGGGAGCTCGGGGGTCCAACCGGGATCTTTAAGCCGGTCCTTGCGCTTCACACCATGTGCACTTAATCTACTGCACTACCACCCAGCCCCCTAATTTTTAATTTAATTTATTCATTTATTGGATAGAGAGTAAGAAATAGAGAGGGTAGGAGGAAATAGAAATGGAGAGCGACAGAGAGACACCTGCAGCACTGTTTCACCACTCACAAAGCTTTCCCCTGCAGGTGGAGACCAAGAGCTTGAAACTGCATCCTTACGCATTGTAACAAGTGCACTCAACCAGATGTGCCATCATCCGGCCCCAACTTTTTTCTTTTAACAAATTGTTTAGCCATCTACAAAATGATGCAGGATGTAAAAAGTTCTTATAATTATATTACTCAGGATTGTTGTAATGCCAAGCTAGAAAAAGAAAGTCCAGACTTTTGAACCTGAAAGTTTAACATAATCTACATAATAACTGGGACTCATTTTTAAAGGAAAAAAAAGACAACTATTGTTTTACAGTTTTCTTTTAGTTGTAATAACTTAAGCATCAGTATTTGGTTTCTTGTGCTTTCTCTTTATTAAAAAATATTAAAATAATTTCACTCACTGCTAATTTAGAACTGAACTCCAGTTAATAAGGAGATGGTATATCCATAAGACTTCCATGTTGCCTTTGATCATGGGTGAGGTATGACAACACATATTTTAAAGAGCTGTGAAATTGTACCAGTAAAGCATATATAGATTTATAAGTTACTATATTAGCTCAATATTAAAAATAAAAATTTTAATGAAAGATAACAAAACAGATAAATTATTATGGCTGATAAACATATTTAAAAACTATAGTGAATAAATGTTTATACCACTCAAGTTGATAAAATTCCAGATACTTGCTGTTCTATGTATGTAGAACCATGTGAACTTTCATACACAACTAGAGGGAGTGTAATTTTCAGAACTGTTGTTAACAATTGAGAGATCAATTGCAAACTAGAGATAACAGTCTCCACTAGGAGGATAATGAATAAATAAATTGCTACATGTTTATCGGGCAGTCCCCCTGCTCCATCCTCCATTGCTGATACTATGGCCTATTGATATAATCATTGTTTTGCCTGATCTATCTTCTTTCGACCTTGAGACCCGCCCTGCCTGCAGGGTAACATTAATCCCACCAGTTAAAACCATCGCAACAGTTGCTAAGGAAGTTCCCAGTGTGCCTTTTTCCTTTCTCCACCCCCTTTTCCTAGCCATTTCCGTTTCTGACTTGCCACTTCCGGTTTCAGCCTATAAAAGTCACTTCTGTTTCTGGTTTCTTTCTCTTCCTCTCCTTCCGCATCCTGACCTAGAGGAGGGCAGGCTTGCAGGGGGAGGCGGCTGTCCATTGTGGGTTTTTGGCTCCACGTGGCCTAACCCGCTGCACTCACACCCAACTCTGGGGCTCCTGCATGAATAAAGAACTGTATTACAACACCGCCACGAGTTCCTGGTCTCTCTCCCACGACGCTAGCTGGGCACATGTTTATATGCTATAATAAAATACAGAAAAATTCTCTAAAATTAAATATATTTCATAATACTTCACAAAGTAAAAGATGGATTTTTAAAAGTCACTAAAACTTAAAAACATGTAGAACAATGTTCTTCGATAACTCAAGTCCAATTTCAAGGAAAAAAAAGTCAATGGGACTAGTGTCTGCACAGCAAAAGAAACCAAGACAAAACAGAAAGACTTCCTATGAAATGGGAGATCTTTACATACCATACATTAGACAAAGGGCTAATAATAAAAAATTATTTATTTATTATATTTGTTTTCCTTTTTGTTGCCCTTGTTTTTCATTGTTGTCATAGTTATTATTGTTGTTGTTGATGATGCTGTTGTTGTTAGGACAGACAGAAATGGAGACAGAAAGGGAAGACAGAGAGGGGGAGAGAAAGACAGACACCTGCAGACCTGCTTCACGGTGTGTAAAGTGACTCTCCTGCAGGTGGGGAGCTGGGGGCTCAAACTGGGATCCTTAGGCCAGTCCTTGTGCTTTGTGCCACATGCACCTAACCCACTGTGCTACCACCAGACTCCCAATAATAAAAATTTATAAATAACTCACTATTACCAACAAAAAAAAGATAAAAATAAATAAAATGGGAATAGTAAGGACATAATTTTCACCAAAGCAGAGATCCAAAGGATCAATAGACACATGAAAAAATGCTCAAAGTCACATGAGGCAGAGCAAGAAGCTTGTATATGCTACATTGGGATCAAAATTGGAATCTCAGTTATTCAAATCCAGTGCTGTACAAGATGAGCAAAATTCTAATTAACAATAGTCAAGAACTGATCACTTACAGAGGACCCAAAACTAGCTTGATATTATGTTATATACACCCCACCCAGTTTCAAGAAGATAATGGGATATTGTTAAAATATTTTAAAAAACAACAACACTGATGTACAGTTTTATAGTTAGCTAAAATGCTAATGAATTATGCAAAATCAATTATGCATACCTTTATTAGGAAAAGTGAGATTACAAAAATTAAATTTAAAAAATTAATGTGAACCACTATCCAATAAATAAAGAAAATAAAAATTAATGCCATTAGCAATTAAATTAGATTCTATAACCATCTATTAGTATATACTAATTAAAGTAAAGAACTTAAAGCAGAAATCTAGAAAGCAGTTTGCAAAATATTTGAAAGTCAGGATAGTAATTATCATAGAAAAGGGAAGAGGAAATGATCCTTAAGAGGAGTTGAAACTGATTTTATGTTATTAATAATATTTAATTTCCCTAATATGATATATATATCAACATTTTATTTATTTTTTCAATTTTTTGATTTCCACTGAAAAGTTTATTGTGTGACATCAAATAGGGTACATTTTTATTATTTGTGTATTTTCCTATGCAGATGAAATATTAGTAAAATATTTAGTACAGAGAAAATAAATAAGTAATAAGTGTTATTGACATTTTTCTGATTTGTATATTTCATGGCATGCTATCAATGTTTAATTTTATTATTTGAATACTTTCTTTGAAAATATTTGCAGTGTAAGTTTTTTCATAGCAAATTTACACAGAGACACTCAAGTGTGTCTGGGAATCTTTTTTAATATTCTCTAATTCATTAGCATTTTAGCTAACTATAAAACTGTACATCAGTGTTGTTGTTTTTTAAAATATTTTAACAATATCCCATTATCTTCTTGAAACTGGGTGGGGTGTATATAACATAATATCAAGCTAGTTTTGGGTCCTCTGTAAGTGATCAGTTCTTGACTATTGTTAATTAGAATTTTGCTCATCTTGTACAGCACTGGATTTGAATAACTGAGATTCCAATTTTGATCCCAATGTAGCATATACAAGCTTCTTGCTCTGCCTCATGTGAAACCCTCTCATGTAAAAAATTATTGAAATAAATATTTTTAAATAGAAAGTCACCTTATTTTAATTTTCAAAAAAATATGTTTTCTTTTATATTAAACCATGTTTCCATGATGTGTAGAATTATAGTATGACAGTTGACTTCCATTTGAGAAGTCATCTATAAGTTATGTTGCCAATTCTTTGTAAGTTATATATTATTTTCTAGAACAATTTTTTAAAGAAAGTCCCTTTGCCATTGATTTTATATCTGTATTATGTTTCATTGTGTTACTTCTTAATTTTGTAGCTTTTTAAATCATTTTGGGAAATTCTAAGTCTTTACCTATCTATATGCAATTGTGTTTATTCTATCATATGTCCGTCTGGAAGTAAGGCATTTAGAGATATCTTCCATTTACTAGTTATTCTGTTTACTGACTTGAAAGGTGGTACAGTGGTAAAGCACTGAACTTAGAACCATGTGGTATTTAGTTCCATAAGCCAGAGTATAATTCTAGCTGTCTTTCTCCTTCTCAATCTCTTTCATAAAATATTAATAAATGATTCTTTTATTTTTAATTCTACTCTCTGCATTTAAATCTTATTATGTATACCTATTAGTTTCTTAATTTCTGTTGTTTTTTATGATTATGTTCCTTTACATTAGGCTTCTGCCATGTAGGTGGAGACCTAGACCTTGTTCATGGTAATGTGTGTACACAGATGATACCGTTTTTGCAGTGCTAGGGATTAGTCGCCATTTTTTACAGTAATCAGATATCAGAGACATGTCCGAAAGTTCCATCTTAGTTACTCCGAGCACAGAATCAGTGGGAGCTGGAGACCAATGTGGATGATAGCTGGGCGGTGATGACTGTGCGGGAAGATCTTGAGAACGTGTCTCGTAGCGGGAAAGGCTTGGCCGTTGACTGTGCTAATCCAGCACAGGTCGGGTGACGAGTCTTTATTCCATCTAGCACTGTGAAAAGAGCCTGGCTGTTTGGGATCGTATAATAGGGAGAGGTCATTCGCTGAAGCCCAGTTGGCTAAGATAGAGCCGTCAGCACGAGTGGAGGAATATCCCCAGTCTTGGTGATGACTATTAGTCTCCAACGTAAATGGCTGGGTGATTCGGGCTAGGCAGGACCTCATTATCCCATGAGGCACTGGGAGGCTTATATACGTTGACGAGCTGAATAGTTCCAATAGTAATGGAGTCGTAGAAGGTCGAAGAGGCCGTATGGTAAACGTCCGCAAGATACGATTTAGCGTAGATGGCTCGGCTGTGTTTAGGATGGAGATTATACCATATTAAATCGAATCCACTGATGGTGAATGGAGCAGCTTCATCGACTGCTATATGTGTTTCTTGTAGGCAAATGATATCTTCCTGATGCTGTATCGCCAATTGACCAATAAGAACGCGTTTGGCAAAGGACAGCCCCTCAACATTAAGTTGGAGGACTCGAAGAGCAGGACCAACAGCTTGAAAGCTGTCAGGAGCTGCTTGTTGCTGGCTTTGAAAGTGGCTGGGATCCATGTGGATTCAGTCGGCTAGGAAGGATCATCAGTTTCCCCAATGATTGGGTACTCATGGGATGCACCACGGGAAGGTCGATCCAATGCATCAATGCCAGGTGAGGTAAAGTCTTTTCATGCTCAGGCTTGAGCTCTGATAGCACAAAGAATCTCTCCGTCTCTCTCTGTTCCTCAAAACTGAGTAAAATTTTGTGCTGAACAATGCATGTGCAAATTCCTAGGTCTGGGGGAAAAGTTACATTTTTCCAAAAAAGAGAAGGGGTTACTAGGACAGGTCACCTTAGAAACAACACAAATCTAGGGAGTCGGGCGGTAGCACAGTGGGTTAAGCGCATATGGTGCAAAGCACAAGGACGGGTGTAAGGATCCCGGTTCGAGCCCCCGGCTCCCTACCTGCAAAGGAGTTGCTTCACAAGTGGTGAAGCAGGTCTGCAGTTGTCTATCTTTCTCTCCCCCTCTCTGTCTTCCCCTCCTCTCTCCATTTCTCTCTGTCATATCCAACAACAGCATCAATAATAACAACAACAATAAAACAACAAGGGCAACAAAAGGGAATAAATAAATAAATATTAAAAAAAAGAAACAACACAAACATTTTGTAGAGAGACATAGTTTTCTAACAAAACTTCCTTAAAAATAAGTATTATACCCTTCTTTATTCTTTCTTTCTCCTTACTGCCAAAGTCCTAGACAAGTTGAACCCAACTTAAAGCCAGAGACTAAAGGGATATTTTGATAAGGTTCTTATAAATTAGTATCCTAAGTCTCAGAATAGTCAGAATGATTAGAAAGTATATTGCACTAGAAAATATTTGGCCTGTTAAGTTACTATCATTTTTTACCTTGAAAAGTGATGTTTCAATGAGTATTCCTACACATCAATCTCTGTCTACAATTCAAATTGTTTATTCAAGATGTGTTCCAAGAATTAGCATATATTATCTTAGTTTTGCTAATAGACACTTTATAAAGGTTGGTTATACAAACAATATGTAAATTTATATACTTTTATTACCCAGAATTCCTCACTACACTCAGACTCATTAATGCTTTTTTTCATGAAAAAAAAAATCTGTAAGAATTCTGTAAGAATCACTATTACAGTGATTCTGTAAGAATTCTGTAAGGATCACTGTTACAGAATGTCTGTAATAATCACATTCTGTAAGAACCACTGTTACAGAATGTTGTTGAGGCGGTCTGGTGTCGGGCTGCACCGCAGAGAAGAGAGCGGACGTCCAGAGCAAAGGGGTACACAGATCTTTATTATAGGATGGGGGGGGAGGTTTGGTTCAGACCACATGGAGCCAGCCAGCAATGGCCGACCACGGGGGGAGAGCAGGGAGGGAGACCTCAGAGAGGGAGAGCCGAGAGCCCAGAGAGAGAGAGGGGAGGGGTGAGGGGGCTTTTTATTGGGCGACAACCAGGGGTGACGTGTAGGGCCAGGATTGGTTGAAAGGGGGCACTCTAGGATTTAGCGGGGCATAGAAAAACCTGGGGGCGGAGCCAGGATTGGTTGAAAGGGGGCACTCTAGGATTTAGTGAGGCATAGAAAAACCTGGGGGTGGAGACTGCATCAGAATAACTTCTCAGCAACATCTCCTCCTATCCCTTTATATCTAAATGGACACAGTAAAGAAAAATGGAATGGAGCAGGCTTAAATGTTTTAGAGGAATGCCATGCTCGGGTGGGAAGATGTAGGACTTTCTGTGGAGGAGGGAAGGCTTAAATGGCTGCCAACCTTGTGAGATTTATGCGTCCTCCTGTGCTCAACTCCTCTTTAGAGAGAGAGAGACTTACCTGGAGAGACTCATCTCATAGGTTTAAGCGCAGCCTGCTCAACCATTTCTTCACAATATCTCTACATCTTTTCTATCTTTCTACCTAGTAATAGCATAAGATGTACAAAGTCTATAAAAGACTATCATGGGGCAGAAACCTTTTGGGCATAAGCCTAAATGACATAACAAAATAGGAAGAGATAAGTAGGGGAGAAGTAAAAGCCAGTGTGGTGTGAAGGGAAGGATTGGTGTGTAAAGGAGCATTCCCTGTTTGGGTGGGGAAAGGGGCAAGGGTACATAATGAGGGGAAGGCGGGAGGCATGACCCACCAAACAGAGGGGCTATTTGGCATTGTATAGTCCTCAAGAAATCTCTGAACCTAGGAAGGATATTGGAGGGATTAGCTGTATCTTCTCAGGGGCTACATTAAGGCCGCTTTTCTTTAATGCAGGAATGAGAAAATCACGTAAGGCATAGAGATCTGTATCTGATTTTCCCCATATTAAATTATCATCTGTATAATGAAAAATATTAAGGCCCTTATGAATATATGGGACAAGGGCAGATTTAACAGCCTCCTGACAAATTGTAGGACTATTGGCCATACCCTGGGGCAGCACCACCCATTCAAATCTATCAGCAGGGCTGGCATTATTAATAGACGGAACAGAGAAGGCAAAACGTTTACAATCTCGCGGATGCAAGGGGATAGAGAAAAAACAATCTTGTATATCAATAGCTATGATTGGAATTCCCGTGGGAATTGCAGAAGCAAGAGGCAAACCCCTTTGGGGGGAGCCCCAGACCTGCATGGTTTTATTTACTGCACGGAGATCTTGAAGGAGGCGCCATTTTCCCGAGCGCTTTTTAATCACAAAGACAGGAGTATTCCATGGGCTTCGAGAATGACGAATGTGTCCCAAGGACAACTGCTCTCGGACGAGCTCTTTTAAAATTTTTAGCTTATCCCTAGGTAAAGGCCACTGTTCCACCCAGACAGGCTCATTAGAAAGCCAGCTTAAGCGGGGTGTTTGGCTACGAACAGTGGCATTTAGTATTGGGGGTGCTGAATAGACCTGGTATCGCGGGAATGAGTTTTACGCTCTGCAGAGGCGTCTGTGGATATCCTAACATTAAGACATTCCAGAAGATCCCTGCCCAGTAAGTTGGTGCTAATATTAGCTACCAAAGGGCGGAAGTGTCCAGTAGAACCTTCTGGGTCTTCCCAAATAAGCGAGTCTCGTGTGTAAAATGCTCTCGTCATCCCTCCTATTCCATGTAAAGCCTACGCCAGCACACAAAAGCCCCAGGAGCCCAATGCCAACATGCTGGAGCCCTATGCCAACACACAAGAGCCCGAGGCCAACATGCAAGAGCCCGACGCCAGCCCACAGGAGCCGGCTCTCCACCGCGTGGCGCAGGGCACTGGACGCGTGATCCCTCCACGCTGCTCGGCCACTGCGAACAGGGCAGCAGACATGGCAGGGCCATGGGGCAGGGCCGCGGCGGCCTATCATGGCCGCCACCCCTGGGCACGTAGGCCCACGCCTTCTACAAAGATGGCCTGCCCGCCCTCTTTCTATGAATTCTGGAACCATCCCGGGCCTCCCGGACCCCCGGGCTCCCTGCTGAAACTGGGCACACGAGATCTCCAGCCGCCGGTCCGGTCTGAAGGCAGACAAGCTGGAATATGCAGAGATTTGTGCAGAGATCGCAACCTGCAATTCCTAAAAGTGAAGCTGCACGGGAAGCCACCTCCGGATGGTGAACCCCCCCCCCCAACAACTAAGACAGTACAGACTTAAATTTGTGTTTAAAATGACATGTCTTCGTAACAAAGGTTTCTCTCCTTGTGTATTAATGACCATGTTTATGTGTATGTTTAAAGTTTGGTAAACAGTAGCTTTAAGGCTAAATTCTTACTAGTCAAAGTTAAATGAAAAAGGTTTTCAACGTAATTCTCGTAAAGATAAAAATTAACTTACATTTAAAGTCTGAGGTAAAAATTAGTTAACAATCAATATATTTTAACTAAGTTGGTCTAAACAAAAGGTTAAATAGACTTGTTGATATGTAAAACACTACCTTCTCTATTAGAAATGGTAGATCGCACAATGGCTATGCTAATTATTCTCATGCCTGAGGTTTCCTCTCCGGCCCACACCTAGGGTGTGTCTCCATCTTGAATGGGTGTAACAAAAGGTTAAAAGATGTTGTTGATATGTAAAAGTCTCAAATTCCTTCTCTATTAGAAACGTTGGATAGTGCAGTAGATATGCTAATAACAAGTTTTGTTTCATAGTAAGTAAGTTGCAGCCAGCTGCCTGTGGGACCCTAGGCCGTTCCCCGCCCCCATGCAATTGCCCGTCGAGGCAAGTAGCCCCCCAGAGGCAAGAAATTTTTTTTTTTCAGATATGGCCCCCTCAGGCCTTCCCTTGGCAACATGCTGGTATTTGTTATATATGTTTCTGTTCACCCCACACCCTTGATACTATAGTCATTTAATTAAAAAGAAAAGGGGGAATTGTCGTATGCTTTACATTGATTTGTTCTAGCCCCCCCCACCCCCCCGCCAAGAGAATTGGATCAGTCCTGTTAATTTCGCGGGCCTGCTTGGCCCCGCCCCAAGGAACCCCGAGAGAGGGTTCCTGAGTCCGAGAGTTCCTGAGTGCGAGAGTTTCTGAGTTCGAGAGTTTCAGGGTTACAGAGTAAGAGAGAGTTCCAGTGTGCCAGAGTTTCAGAGGGCTCTCAAGTACGAGAGTTTCAGAGTTCCAGAGTTGGAGGGTTCCTGAGTTCAAGAGTAAGAGGGAGTGCTTGTGCCGCCGCAAAGAGACAGCAGAGTTCTGTTTGGTGATTAGTTTGTCTTAGTTTATGAATTGTTGTTCCTGAATAAAGAAATACAGCTTCCCTTCCCAGCCGTTGTCTCTGCGTCTCTGTTACCCGCCCGTGAAGCCATCCCGGCCGGCCAGAGCCTTCCGAAAATTTTAACAACAACACAATGTCAAGATTCAATTCACTGTATAGATGAATTATTATGGGTGATTCCACGAAATAAGAGATCCTAAACTAACCTTTGTGTTACAGAGGACCAGCATTTTATTGAGTAGGAAATATTTTAATATTTTTATTAAAGTTTATATTTTTGGGAGCTGGGCAGTAGCACAGCAGGTTAAGCACACACAGCACAAAGACCAAGCACCAGTGTAAGGATCCCAGTACAAACCCCGGCTCCCCACCTGCAGGGGAGTCGCTTCACAGGCAGTGAAGTAGATCTGCAGGTGTCTATCTTTCTCTCCTCCTCTCTGTCTTCCCCTCTTCTCTCGATTTCTCTCTGTTCTATCCAACAACAACAGCTATGACTACAGTAATGATAACTACAACAAACACAACAACAAGGACAACAAAATGGTAAAAATGGTCTCCAGGAGCAGTGGATTCGTAGTGCAGGCATAGAGCCCCAGAAAAAAAAATTATATTTTTATCAGGACTTGGAATCTGTCCTGATAAAAATTTTAATAATCTAAATTTAAATTGGCTTGCAGTATCTTTTTCATGTATAGATTCTGACACTACTTCTAGTTATATCGATGAAAGGGAACTTTTATATTGTTTATCTATTAAGTAAAATAAAAGTATAGTAATGCCACCAATTATTCTCTGGCCCATGATGGAAAGCATACATGATGGTGGTTCCAAAATTCCTATTGGCTAGTAATGTAACCATGGCAATGTCATAGAGTTTTAAGCTGGCAGAATCTCATTCAGCTCAGGTTTATTGTATCTCTTTATAACATTATTCGCCCTTGTACTTGACTGAATATTGTGTCCCTAAATTTACTAAATCCTTTGCTAATAGCGCTTATGTTTTCTTTGTACTTTTTTCATTTCTAGATATGTTCAGAACTATAAATACATTTGTGTTACAATTGCCCCCACTATTTAGTACAACATCATGCTGGACATGTTTGTAGCTTAGAAAAAATGTATATACCATATACACCAGGTATGTAATATGCTATGTCATATATGCTTGTGTATTAACCCTATTGGGTTCCTCAATGACCTAATCTCCTAAAGATGCATGCTTCAGAATGCCCCCCTATTGGTAAACAATAGTAATTTTGGCTACATTTATTTATTTATTTATTTGGTATCTATCATGAGGATCACTATTACCCAAAAAACAAAACCAATGTACTTAATATTGTGGCAAATGAAAGTTCAAATGGACACTATCTCTGTCCTTAAGGAATCACATGTTTTTGGCCACCAAATTATACCTTAGAGGTAACTATAATATGCAGGAAGATGAAATAAGTATTATACCAGTTGTCAGTGTGATGAGATGATTTTAATATTTGGGAAGAAAGAAGAGGATAATTTAATTTCACACTGGGAAATAAAAGTGTTCTTAGAGAAAAGGGCATTTGAATTAAATATTAACAAGCATATAAGAGACTATACAGTGCAGGGATTAACATAAGCAGAAGTACAGAGATAGAAAAATACATTTAGAGAAAAATAAAAAATAGCACTTTTTAAGTACACATGTTCTGTATTTTGATTAACGTCAATAAAAGGGAAGACAGTACTGTAAAGGAGGCCTAATGGTTCTTCTATTTTGTTTTAATTTGTCATTTGAGAGTAGAATGCATAATTTAGAGATGGAAACAGGAGCTGGTGAAGCAGGCAAGAAAGAAAAGAATACCCTTATGCTCAACTTCATAATGACTGACCAAATAAGTATATACATAAAATCTGTGCAATAAAGCCTGTTTCCCACAAATGTCCGCAATAGCCTAATCCCTTAATAGGGTCTGCTTTTGGCATTTTATCAAATAAATGGTGAGAATACAAGAAAGCAGATGTGACTGTGTGTGTGTGTGTGTGTGTGTGTGTATGCAGGGGAGGGGGGGATGTCTCTCACTGCAGAGAGATGCAATGACAGAGGAGTTGATAAGTAAAGAACATAAGGCAAATTTATACTCAAACTATGTTTGTTATTACTCTTCATGGTACATTGACACACCAAATTACTAGGTAAAAATCCCTAAAGTCTTCAACTAGCCCAGCCAGCATGGATCAGAAAGAAGATTTTGTATATTGTTCTTTTATTTATTTATGTATTTATTTATTATTTTTAATCTCCAGGGTTATCACTGAGGCTTTATGCCTGCACTATGAGTCCACTGCTCCTTGAGGCCATTTTTCCCATTTTGTTGCCCTTTTTGTTGCCATTGTCATTGTTATTGTTGCCACTGCTGTTGTTGTTGTTGTTGGTTAGGATAGAGAGAAATCGAGAGAGGAGGGGAAGACAGAGACAGGGAGAGAAAGACAGACACCTGCAGATATGCTTTACTGCCTGTGAAGCAACCTCCCTAGCAAATGGGGAGCTGGGGGCTCGGACAGTAATCCTTAGGCAGGTCCTTGTGCTTCGCATCATGTGCGCTTAACCCACTGTGCTACCACCTGGCCCCTGTATTGTTATTAAAATAGAAGGCCAAATCCAGAGCTCATGTAGTGTTTAAGATATAAGATTGTACATATTTCCTAATCACCATGAAAACTATCTCAGAAGGTTATCAACCACACAGACACACGCAAAATAGTCTTTTAAGATAAAACTGAGAGAAAATAATGTGCTGAGCAGTGGCACACCTGGTTAAGCACACATAATACTATGTTTGAGGACCCACCTGCACAAGAACCTGGGTTTTTGTCCCCGCTCCCACCTACGCTTCATGAGAGGTGAAGCAGGTCTGCAGGTGTTTTTCTCTCTTGCTTTCTGTCTCCCCCTCCCACCAGGAGGGGTGGATTCATAGTGCCTGCACGTAGCCTCAGTGATACCCTGGTGGCAAAAAAAAAAAAAGTATCTGTGAAAATAAAATAAGAGAAAAAAAAATACAAGACATATTTTAAAATGGAAGAAGGATACATAATGCTTAGAGGAAAGTAAGAAGAAAACACTTTGAAAAATGACTTGCTTTATAAGAAAGACCATTCTGATTTCATTTACAAAGAGACCTTCAGAGTTCATTATCCAATTAATACTAGGAAGGAAAAAAGGAAGGAAAGCAGGGAGAGAGGGAGGGAGAGAGGGAGGGAGAGAGGGAGGGAGGGAGGAAGGAAGGAAGGGAGGAAGAAATGTCCCTTTGGGTTTGATTACTATATTATGGTAATAAGGAGAAAGCTGACCAAATGTCAGGTTGGGCTCCACTGTGCACTCCACTGCCCAGATATGCCCAGCCAATAATTTGGGGTCTTATCATTGTGGTGGTATTTTATTAAAGAGAGAGAACCAGAACATCATTTGGACAAATGTGATGCCAAGGACCGAACTTGGTACCCATGTCATGCTTGACAGATCAAAGTTTTATGCACATCACCTCATTACCTCCTGGGCTGAAAAGAAAATAAATAAAAATGATCCTGAATTAACAGTATTCTTGAAAATTTAGATTATAATTAATATAAAAGTCAGCATAATGATTAAGGCATAATATAATGGATATACTTTTTATATAATTTTTAAAAATTATTATATAAAGATGAATCCTGTCCATGCATTTTGTCTCCAAAGAAGAAAACAAAAGGGGGAGGTGGGCAATAGGCAGTGGGTTAAGTGCAATCGGCGCCTATAGGGTTCCCTGTGGGAATGGGCCAGTCCGGCTCCCAGGTCACCACCCGGTCTGTTGGCCACCAGAGACAGGTGGAGAGTAGGGGACCTCGGGTCAAAAATGGCAGGGGTGAGCTTGCTGAGTGGTCTCCCAGCGCACCATGGCAGCGGACAGAGCAATAAACCACTCAGGGCACCGTGGCAGTGGACAGAGCATTTTATTGTTTTGGTTACATGTTTATAAAGGGGTAGGCTGTGTGAGGAAGGCATCCAAGCCAACCAATGAGATCAATATCTCCTTATAAGGGAAGAGAGAGCAAAGCAAGGGGAGGGTGATGCTAGAATGGGAAATAGAGACTTAAAGAAAGCAGAATCTGACAAAGGGAGGAGGGGTGAGGTGTTTCAGTGAGACTGACAGGCAGGTTGGAATTCCTCCTCCTACTCCAGCCCCTCAGACAAGAGGCTAGTAACCAAAATATATAAAGAGCTTGCCAAACTCAACAACAAGAAAACAAATGACCACATCCAAAAATGGGGAGAGGACATGGACAGAATATTCACCACAGAAGAGATCCAAAAGGCCTGAGAAACACATGAAAAAATGCTCCAAGTCTCTAATTGTCAGACTAATGCAAATAAAGACAACAGTGAAATACCACTTCACTCCTGTGAGAATGTCATACATCAGAAAAGGTAACAGCAGCAAATGCTGGAGAGGGTGTGGGGTCAAAGGAACCCTCCTATACTGCTGGTGGGAATGTCAATTGGTCCAACCTCTGTGGAGAACACTCTGGAAAACTCTCAGAAGGCTAGAAATAGACCTACCCTATGATCCTGCAATTCCTCTCCTGAGGATATATCCTAAGGAACCCTAACACATCCATCCAAAAAGATCTGTGTACACATATATTATTAGCAGCCCAATTTATAGTAACCAAAACCTGGAAGCAACCCAGGTGTCCAACAACAGATGAGTGGCTGAGCAAGTTGTGGTATATATACACAATGGAATATTACTCAGCTATAAAAAATGGAGACTTCACCATTTTCAGCCGATCTTGGATGGACCTTGAAAAATTCATGTTAAGTGAAATAATTCAGAAACAGAAGGATGAATATGGCATGATCTCATTCTCAGGCAGAAGTCGAAAGACAAGATCAGAAGAGAAAACAGAAGTAGAACATGAACTGGAATTGGCATAAGCACCAAAGTAAAAGACTCTGGGGTGGGTGGGTGCGTGGCGGGGAGAATACAGGTCCAAAAAGTGGGGGTTGATTTGTTATATGGAAAACTGGGTAATGTGATGCATCTATAAACTATTATATTTACTGTTGAATGTAAAACATTAATTCCCCCAATAAAGAAAAATAAATAAGTAAATATCTAGGACTGAGTGGGTGTACTGCACCAACATCAAAGACTCTGGGTTGGGGGGGAGGTTCAGGTCCTGAAACATGATGGCAGAGGAGGACCTAGTAGGGGTTGTATTGTTATGTGGAGATGTTATGCATGTATAAACTAGTGTATTTTACTGTGGAACCTAAACCATTGATACCCCAATAAAGAAATTCTTTAAAAAAAAAAAACATTTGCTGGGCAGTGGCCACCTAGTTGAGTGCACATGTTACAGTGCACAAGGACATGGGTTCAAGCCCCTGGTCCCCACCTGCAGGAGGAAAGCAGTGGTGAATCAGGTCAAAAATGAATGAATGAATGAATGAATGAATGAATGAATGAATAAAATTAAATTTAAAAAAAGAAGAAAACAAAAGGGGTGCTTCATAAAACAGACTTTCATGCCTGAGGCTCTGCAATCCCAACTTCAGTTCATGGTATCATCATAAGCCAGTGCTCTGGTCCAAACATCTGCCCTCTAAAAAAATAAATACAAAAAAAGGAATAAAGAAAAAAAGTAGACTATCATAAATGGTGGAATAGTTCTTTTGTCTCCTTTTTTTTTCCTCATACATATATACACATATGAAATAAAACTGTTTAATCATGGTCCAGGAGATGGCACAGTGATAAAGCTTTGGACTCTCTAGCATGAGGGCCTCAGTTCAATGCCCGGCAGCACATGTGCCAGAGTGATGGCCGGTTGTTTCTCTCTCCTCCTATCTTTCTCATTAATAAATAAATAAAATCTTTTTAAAAAACTGCTTAATCAAGAAAATAAATTCTCAAATGCCTATAAATCATGAAAACAGCATATGTTTATCTATTCAGATACAAAGAAAAGTTTCTGAACTAAAAATTCAGCCACTGAGGTGGTGGCACAGGAGTAAAGCACATGTTTGCAAGTGTGAGGCCCAGTATAGTCTCTAATATTGCATATAACCAAGTGGTGGGATGCATTGGATCGACCTTCTCGTGGTGCATCCCGTGAGTACCCATTCACTGGGGAAACTGACGATCCTTCCTAGCCGACTGAATCCACATGGATCCCAGTCACTTTCAAAGCCAGCAACAAGCAGCTCCTGACAGCTTTCAACCTGACGCTGTTGACTGGCTACGGAAGAAGGGCAAACGCTAGAAGAAGAACCAAGTGGTCTAACTCTTTGATTCTCTTCTCTCATATACAGAAAGTGAATGAAAAAAATATATTTAAAATATATAATCAAATGACTATTTAATTAAAATTAATTACAATAATATATTTCTACCCTAAATTTATTCAATTTAGACACCCTACAATTTATTTTTCTCTTTATTCATCCTCCTTTTTTCTTTTTTTAACTATTTATTTATTTATCTTTATAATATGAATTTCTCCATCATATTTCATAGTGTGCATGCAGAATTTCCCTGAGGATGTATTTAATATTAGGATAAATATCATAAAAGTTCTATTTGTTAAAGATCATATATGAGTAAATATAAGCAATTTATGATATTCAAACTTCTATTTAGAAATAATTTTAGTCTCAGTAATGGTAACTTAATTTAAGGCATCTTTGTTTTTCTCTGATCATTTAGGTCAGATTTTTAAAGTATATTCTTATTCTATCATCTTTCTCTGAAACTCATGTACTTGTCTTAATTAGATTTCTAGCAAATTCCCTTTCCTCAGATTAAAAAAATTTGCCAGAACAGAATAATTAAGTTAACCTTTCCTTGTTCAAAAGTTCACTTGTAAAAGTCATTTTGATTTATAGTTACATCAGTGTACACTCTATGTGTTTAACAATTAAAAATGTTTTTTTATCTTCACTTTGAACTAAAATGCAATCCTTTTCATTTATCTAAGGAAATGTTCATATTAAGGAATATATGTTGCTACATAACAGTTCAGTTGCTGGAAAGCCATCATTATCAGCAGAAGTACTTTTTCTTTAAGTTTTTTTACATTTATTTATTTTCTCTTTTGTTGCCTTTGTATCTTTATTGTTGTTGTAGTTATTATTGTTGTTGTTATTGATGTTGTCATTGTTGGATAGGACAGAGAGAAATGGAGAGAGGAGGGGAAGACAGAGAGGGGGAGAGAAAGATAGACACCTGAAGACCTGCACAGCAGAAGTATTTTATATATTACTGCCTTGTTTACAAATTAGTTTCAGTAGAGGCAAATAATTTGTTCAATGCCAACTCCTTGCTATTAACAAATGATACCACTTCAGTTAAGAATTTTGGGAAAGTGACAGTATGAGTGGATCTTCTTTACTTTCAGTCACAACTACAATCTACTAACATCTAATCAGTATTCAATGAAATTTTGTTAACATGATAAAACTGGAAAACATCTTGAAGTGGCACTGGATCTGTTAAATTTTCCATGTGTTCTATCCTCACTAGTCTTGAAGAAAAAAAAATCAGGCAGCTGGCAGAATTGGGAGAAGCAGATTCTAGGAATAGGTGAGCTGTCAAAGGATGAATACTTCAGCTTAAAAATAAATTCAACAGGAACTAGTATATAGTCAAAGTGGAACACAGTATAATAACCTAGTAAATGATTTTTGGGCATACGGATTATTTTGATCTGACTGTCTTAAAGAAAATCAGACATAGGTAAAATAGAAACGCAAAGTAGAAATCACCTGTTTAGGAGAGGCATTTGCATTTACAGAGGAAATACTCCTTTGTTTATAATTTTTAATTGCCACCAGGGTTATCACTGGGGCTTGATGCCTACATGTCAAATCCACTGCTCCAGGCAACTTTTATTTCTTGTTATTGTTTATTTTTATAGGACAGAGAAAAATTGAGAGGCAATAGGGACAGAGAGGAAGAGAGAAACAAAGAGACACCTGCAGCACTGCAACACTGCTTGCAGGGCTTCTCCCCTTATGTGGAGGGTCTTGAACCCAGGTTGCTGAGCATGGTAAAGTGTGCTACCACGTGGCCCTGAAATTTTCATTTGTAATAGTATTTACCTGTCTGTATCAGAGTGTAGAGGAAGACTAAATCTCTGAAAACTCATTAGTGAAGAAGCAAAAAGAAGCAGCTTTCAACATGGGATTCTCGGGAGAGGGTGAGATATCTGGGCCATCAGTTGAAAGGGAGAACAAGGGGTGGTCAGGGTGACACCAAAAAAGAGTCTTATAACCCACTCTTTGGCTGGCAAACAGAGGCCAAAGGACAAAGAAAGGGAAATCTTTGGCTTGACTATTTCTGAACTAACCATACCGCCCCCCCCCCCCCCGCACCCCAAAGCCACCCCCCACTGGCCAGCTGCTCTTACAGGCTTCCTGTGGAACTATTTTCTTTACCAAGATTTCTGGCTCAGCAGGGGTGTCATTCCAAGCCTCTTTTTTTTCCCCTTTGCTTTTTGAAGGGGTCTGGAGCTCTATCTGAGTGACAAAATACCTGACCAATCAGGGACTCAGCCCTGCATGTGAAAGACTAGATGGAGGTTTTTTGGATACTTCTTATAATTGGTTGTCTTTGCTTTGTTTAGGGAGAGGACCAGGCTGCTTGCAGCCTATCTAAAGCAGTCCAAGGAGCAGGCTAACTGTTAGGGCTTTTTTTTTTTTTACCCTATTTTGTTTTATTATTACTATTATTATATATGTGTGTCCCTTTTCCCTCCTCTTCAGGTTGACCAAAATTAACTGTTGCTACTTTTTCCATTGATAGGTGACTGGGTGTCCTATCCATTATGGGAGGAACTTTTTTCTCTCTCCCTCTTCTCTCCACCCTCCTTTTTCTCTCCTCCTAGCTAAATAAATAAATAAATAAATAAATAAATCTCTTTCATTTCTCTCCTCTTTTTTGTTTCTTATTCTTCCTTCTTTTGCTTTCTGAATTCACTGACACTCACTTGTGAATTATTTTGTGGAAGAAATCTGACTTAGAGTGGTCTGTGTGTGTGTGTGTGTGTGTGTGTGTGTGTGTCTTTTCTACTTTTTTTTCTCCCTTTGTTATGTCAGAATTTATAGTGGACAGTAGATTTGCATAATTTTCTATTCTTGCTTTGCCTTTTTTCCTTCCTCTTCTTTTTCTTTTGGTTTTGTTTGTTTTTCTTTTCTTGGACTAGAGGTGTTGTTTAGCTAACGGTATTTGTTGAACTGCATCAATCTTTGCTTCAGTTGCTATTGTTGTAATATCTGAGGTTTGTGACTGCATTTGTGAAAAGATTTTAGTACAGCATGGCTTGTACTCAAAACACAACAACTGAAGAATGACAAACCACATTAAAAAAAAAAAGTTAAATCAAGAGCAAATAAAACTGCTGCCAAAATGAATCAGGACAGGATCCCAGAAGAAACTTTATATCAGTCAGAAGTAACCATAGATAAGAAAAATATACTAGACTTAATAATTACAGAAATGAAGACAACTATGGAGGAAAGGGCTATCAGAAATAAGATCATCTGGGAGTCAGGCTGTAGCGCAGCGGGTTAAGCGCAGGTGGCGCTAAGCTCAAGGACCGGCGTCAGGATCCCGGTTCGAGCCCCCGGCTCCCCACCTGCAGGCAGGTCCTTTCACAGGGGGTGAAGCAGTTCTGCAGGTGTCTGTCTTTCTCTCCCCCTCTCTTTCTTCCCCTCCTCTCTCCATTTCTCTCTGTCCTATCACACAACAACGACATCAATAATAACTACAACAATAAAACAACAAGGGCAACAAAAGGGAATAAATAAATTAAATAAAATTAAAATAAAAAAAAAAGAAATAAGATCATCTAAGCCAGTGACTTATCATCTCAGAGTCCATGACTTCTCACAAGAACCCATGCCACCTAACACATCACAAGACCATTTGAGAGAGACCCATGAACTGCTGCATGTAGGGAAAAGTGTCATTCACTTTTACTTAAACTGAATCAGCCAATCAGAAAAGGTTAAGTTAGCCCATACAGATAGGAATGGGAGAATAAGCAATGAGAGGGACACAGCTAAAATAAACATCAAAACTAGGAAGCACCTGATGTCCACACATTCCTCTTTCTAGAGACTATTCGCTCCTAAAGTTTTCCATGCGTACAATTTATTTTATTTTCCTTAATTTCTTTTTAAGTTATGTCCCCATATCTTGCTTTTATTACAAAGTTGACTATACAAAGGACAGCGAGAGGCAAACAAATCACTGTTTCTGTGCTTTTGAAAGTCACATGTGATAGCAGATATCTAGCCACCACACTGAACCATGAAAAGATTCTATAAATTACCAAAGACAGATAAAAAAAATAATGCTCTGTCATTGTCAGAAAAAACAGCAAATAAAGACAACAATGTGATATCACTTCACTCCTTTGAGAATGTCAGACACCAGAAAGGACAGTAACAACAAATGCTAGAGAGGTTGCGGGGATAAAGGATCTGTCCTGCACCGTTGGTGGGACTGTTAATTGGCACAACCCCTGTAGAGAACAATCTGGATAACTCTCAGAAGGCTAAATACGGACCTACCTTTTGACCTGGCAATTCTTCTCCTGGTGATATGTCTTATGAATCAAACATACTCATCCAAAGAGAAACACATATACCCATGTTCGTAGCAGCACAATTTATAATAGCCAAAACCTGGAAGCAACCCAGATGTCCAACAGATAAGTGTCTGTGAAAGTGTGCTTTACATACAAAATGGAATACTACTCAGTTATTAAGAATGATGAATTAACCTTCTTCTCATTTTGAATGGAGCTTGAAGGAATGTTATTACATGAGAAACCAGAAAGAGAATGGTGGATATGAGATAATCTCACTCATGGACAGAAATAAGAACAGAAAAGGAAAACATAAAGTAGAACTTGGACTGGGTTTGGTGTATTGCACTGAAGTAAAGAATTGTGGGGGTCAGGTGGTAGTGTAGTGGGTTAAGCACGTATGGCACAAAGTACAGGGACCAGGTAAGGATCCCAGTTCAAGCCCCCGACTCCCCACCTGCAGGGGGTTCACTTCACAAGCGCTGAAGCAGGTCTGCAAGTGTCTATCTTTCTCTCCCCCTCTCTGTCTTCCCCTCCTCTCTCAATTTCTCTCTGTCTTATGCAGCAACAATAACAACAAGGGCAACAAAAAAAAAAAAAAAAAAAAAGGGAAAAGTAGCCTCCAGGAGCAGTGGATTCCTAGTGCAGGCACTGAGCCCCAGCAATAACCCTGGAGGAAAAAAAGAATTGAGGCTGAGGGTGGGGTGGAGGTTTTCAGGTTCTGGTGCATGATAGTAGAGGAAGACCTAGGCTGAGGGTGACAGCACTTTGCAGAAAATTCAGAAATTATTTACATATGTATCAAATGCTATATTTACTGTAAACCCTCAGTTTATCTTCCAAATAAAAATATTAAAAAAAATTAAGATCAGTGAAGGTTTTTGAGGTTTTCTTTAAGTCATTTAAATTGTCTCTGACTTTGACCATATTCCTAATCAAAGAAACAATCACTATCTCCCATTTTCATAATCTGGAAGAATATAGTTTAGGTGGGATCATCCATAAGCAAATGCATACAGGAAAGTGTCCTGAGAACTCATCTTTGTGTAAAGGCAAAGTAAGTAATTCCCCTCTTTGTTAATGTATGATACTTCATTCTTCTAGATGTCCCAAATCTCATAAATATACTAGGTATACTCTGTTTTTTCTTTAGAAGTTGATGCCATGTAAATTTTCCATAAGCATGTCATTAAATTGATCTTTTCCTTTGCTATCTTGTCTAATGCTGCTTTGATGAACTCATCCAGCTGGAGAGCCCTAAGTTGCAGGCAATTTTCCCTGGTGCCTGAACATAGTCATGAGAGCAAAAGTGGTTTCATAGCTCTGAGCGAATATTTTAGAAAAGCAAATTTTCACTTGTAATAATCTATGAGCAAGTGAATTTGATACCAAGATTCCAATTAAGGCTTCACAAAAGGATTGAAAATCTCTCACCTACCAACTTATTCTAGTCAGTATCAAATTATATTTTATTCTGAGAGTTATTAGGAAAAAAAGGAAATGTACTCTTTTTTTTTACTGTTATTAACACATACTTGTAAATAATCACTAAGTGTTTTACTCATCAGAAAACTGATTCCAGTTTATTTTTAATATTCAAGTATATGGAGCTATTAATTTCTATGGAAACATAACATAAAAAGAATTGGAAGACAGCATTTCATTTTAGACAAGTAAATACACTAAAATGAATTATAGAAAAGCCTGTATTTTAGAAGTTATCTGAATATCTCTGGCATATTTTTATTTCTCAGAATATCCCCACCTAAATGCAGTCTATGCTCCTGAATGACATAACTTTGACCTAGCCCCATGTGAAAAAGGAAAGAGAACACATGATTAATTATTATTAACTTTGCTTATTATTAGCTTTATGAATCTTGCTTAGGTTTTAGATAGTTTCATTGTCATAATTACAGGCACATAGAACTTTCTGCCTCTCTTCTTTACCACTGACCTGTTTCTAATCTCTAGGTACCCAAGAATCAATGAACAGACTCCCTATATGGGAAGTTCTAGAGAAACTGAATGGCGTCAGAATAAATGGTTGACAGGCTCACTCATGATGTGAGTGAACAAAGAATATAAAACTAATCAGTAGATCAACTATAATCCTGACCCAGAGTTTTGGGTGAAGTTATATAGTAATTTCATTTTATATAATTATTTAATTTTTATGATTTAGATATAAAGCTTAGTGAGCCAGAGTTTAATTTCAGGACTGTTATAAAAACTATGGTCATAAAAACCTGTGTCTTTATATAGCATAGTAATATCATAATTTAAAAAATTAAGGCAACAAGATAAATTGCAGAATAGTACATCTGCTCTGCCATGCATGCTATTCCAGTCCTATCATGCTGGAGGAAGTTCTAGTGTTATGCTATCTTTCCCTCTCTCTGTCTGCCTCTATCTCTCCCTTTCTACAAATCTACCTGAAGTGGTGAAGATTTAGTGACAATAACAACAAAAAATTATAAGCAACCAAGTTTTCTCAGAGAAATTTTTGTTTCCTCAGAACAGAATTTTCCTATTTCCTAACTGTAAATAAAATGTTCATCGTTAATATATATATATATATATAGAGAGAGAGAGAGAGAGAGAAATTTAAAAAATTATTAAGATAGTTAATGCTTTGCAGTGCAGTCATTGATACATCAGTAAAATTTTATTATGTGCCAGGACTCCACATTTCTCTTGCACCCTCCCTCATACCTTCCCTAGAGTCCTTTCCTTTGATGCTATACACCATGTCCACTATATGTTTCCTTCTGTTCTCTCTCTCTGTCCCTATTTGTTATCTCCCACTTATAAATGAGATCATTTGGTATTTGTTCTTGTCTTTTTTTGGCATATCTCACTTAAAATGATGTATTCTAGTTCCATCCAAGATGACACAAAAGGGAATACTTCACTATTTCTAATAGCTGAGGAGTATCCCATCATATATATATATATATATATATATATATATATATATATATATATATTGCACTTTTTTTTTTAGTCACTTATCTGTTTTTGAACATCCAGATTGCTTCTAGGTTTTGACAATTATAAATTGTTCTGATACACACTGATTTCTTCTAATAGGTGTCTTTTTTTTCTTTCTTTTTTTTATTTATAAAAATGGAAACATTGACAAGACCATAGTATAAGAGGGGTACAATTCCCACCACCAGCACTCTGTATCCCATCCCTTCTCCCGAGAGCTTTCTTATTCTTTAACCCTCTGGAAGTATGGACCCAGGGTCATTATGGGGGTGCAGAAGGTAGAAGGTCTGACTTATGTAATTGCTTCCCCGCTGAACATGAGCGTTAGCAGGTCAATCCATACTCCCAGCCTGTCTCTCTCTTTCCCTAGTGGGACAGAGCTCTGTGGAAGCAGGGCTCCAGGACACATAGGATAGGTGTCTTTATGTCCTTTGGTAAATCCACAAAGGGTAAGTTGCTGGGTCATAGAGTAGGACTACTTCTACTGTTATGAGAAATCTCAAAGCCACTGACCACAAAGGTTGGGCCAATGTCCACTCCCACCAACAGTGCATAAATGGCCCTTTTCCCTCACATTCTCTCCAACAATTGTTGTTACTGTCCTTTCTAAGGCATGAGATTCTCACAGGTATAAGTGGTATTTCATTATGAGACAGTGAAATTTAGAGGGAAAGGGTAGATGTAGAGGAGAGAGAGAGAGAGAAAAAAAGACAGATACAGCACACTTTGCCTTGAAGTTTTCCCCCTACATGTGAGGACCAGGGGCTCCAACTTGGGTCCTTGCACAATGTTATGTGTGTGCTCAACCAGGTACACCAACAACTGGCCCCAAAATGCTTACCTATTTTAAAAAGTTGGAAACTAGAAATTATTTTGAAAGCACACTAAAAAAAATCATTTGAATGGCTATATGCACATAATCATTTGTATCTTACTGTAATGTAATTACAAAAAAAAAAATTATTGAAGAACAGGAATCCTGACCAGGTACCATAACTGAGGGTGGGCCCAAGATGGACATCTTTAAGATCAAGGCTTTATGAAAGTTTAAAGGATCGAGCAAAGATGTGGTCTGACCTTAGATCATTTGATTTGAGAGTTTTTGACTGGGTAACAAGAATCTTTAGACATAAAACTACAATATGTGGTCTTTTATAATGATCTGCTGATGGCCCTCTTGTTAAGATAGGGACAAGGTGTAGTTGTTCTATTGTCTAAAAAAACAGTGTGCTGGTAGTGCTCTTTCCAAGACCTCAGTAGAGAATACAGTCAGACTGCTATTGTAGTAGCTTTCGTTTCACTAGAAGCTGCAACATGAAAGCAGAAACAAGATGGTTTCTGGTTAACTCCAACTAGATTTCAAGTTAGCTAAATAACTATTTTTTTAATATTTATTTTTTTTCCTTTTTGTTGCCCTTGTTGTTTTTTTATTGTAGTTATTGTTGTTGTTATTGATGTCACCGTTGTTGGATAGGACAGAGAGAAATGGAGAGAGGAGGGGAAGACAGAGAGGGGGAGAGACAGACACCTGCAGACCTGTTTCACCACCTGTGAAGAGACTCCCCTGCAGGTAGGGAGCCGGAGGCTCGAAACCAGGATCCTTACGCTGGTTCTTACACTTTGCGCCACGTGCCCTCAACCCACTGAGCTGGACTCCCAGCTAAATAACTATTTTATGAATTTTATTATCCCATTTAAAATATTTTACTCATAAAATCATTTAAACATTGTTAGTCTACATTTTTGAAAGGTATGACATTTTGTTTTATATTTATGAAACCATCCTTTAAATGACAAACGTGTAACCAAAGGTGTTATTCTGCTTCTTGTAAAAAATTTGACGCATGCAAAGTACTGGAATCATTTCTTTAAATATCTATCATTGTTTAGTGTCGTTGGATTTGAATGGCAACATTCACTTCTTCTTATATACATTAAGAATTAGAAAAAAATATTTTTTCTCTTTCACCTGCCAAATAAAGCAGTCCATTAACAATAAAACTTTATTATATAAGAGCACAGTAAGACTAATCCTTGTAAAGTTACTAACTTCAAGTAAAAGGAAATAAGAAAACCTACAAAGGTCTAGGCAGAAAAATAGACTGCCAACAAAGAAAATAAGTAACTGAAATTGTTTAATAGTTGTCAATATAAAGTCAACAACACCAAAAGTCAGAAGCCAATAAACGAACTTTGACATTTACTGATGACTCTTTACTAAGTTTATTTTTATATCTATGCAAAGATGACAGAACATACTTTAAAAATATTTAACAATCCAACAATGTAGTCATATAAAATTATGGAATAATTTACCTGAAATTATAATGTTTGCCAAATGAAAGATGCATTAATTAACAAATGGAAACACCATTTCAAGAAAACTCTGATACCTAATTATTCAAAAATAAAGATCTTAACTAAAACACTGCTATAATTGTTATTTATTATATCTAATTGTGAAATCTTACATTTACCTAATGTAAACATGACAAATATATGCCAAGTTCCAGATCATTTAATGTATGGTGAGATAATAGAAATAAGGTTAAATGTACTTACTACTTCAGCTTTGGTTTCCGTATTCAAAATCTTAGTCAGGAACATCTGACTGACAATATATACACCGTTTGTCTCCACATTATCTAGTCTTTTTAGATAATATTTATTTATTTATGAGAGAGAGAGGGAAAAGGAACAAGAGAGGGTGTGGGAAAGGGAGAGAGGACGTATAAGATCATCACTCTGGCACATGAAATGTTAGGGACTGAATTCAGGACCTTATACTTTTAAGACCAAGACTCTAGTCAGTTTTCCACCTTATACATCCCTCTTGACTTTTTTTCAAAAGAGATTTTGATATGTAATTAAAATAGCATATTGTAAGCTTAAGGTGTTGTTAAAAAAGAAAGGAAGAAAGAAAGAAAGAAAGAAGAAAGGGAGGGAGGAAGGAAGAAAGGAAGGAAGGAAAGAAAAGAAAAGAAAAGAAAAGAAAAGAAAAGAAAAGAAAAGAAAAGAAAAGAAAAAAGAAAGGAAAGGAAACAGGCACAGGCTCCAGGGTAGTAGCAGCTGCATTGGTCAACTAGGAATAACAAAGAGGATCACCTGAGAACACAACAAGACAACACTAGGATTACTTTGGGAATCCACCAAGTCATGGATGAGGGCAAACGTGTGGATCGTGGACAGAGAGGAGCCTAAGAAGAGATTCCTGGGGCTAAAAGTCTGTACCTACTTGGGAGTGACTAGTAACAGTCTGGCAGTTTGCCAGTTGAGGCACCACCTCCTGTCTGAGTTTTATCAACAAATAGACTGCTAAAGGGAGGACAGGATCCCCTAAGGCTCACGAGATGCAACTGTGAGTCTCCACTTCTACTGTTTCTTGGAGGATGGAGCAGCAGTGGGGAGGCCCTGTGCTGACATCAGGGAACAGAAAACTGATGGGGAAATTCAGTAGAAGATCTGGAGGAGGGGCTGTATAGCAAAAGCCTTTCCATGTTGTTCTCCTGATGATTTATGAGACACAGTGAATAATTGCCTCAGAATACACAGAATATAAAAAGAATTTGTTTAGAAACTCACAGGGCCAAGGAGTCCTGCCCCGCTCAGCTGCTCAGCTCTGACTGCTGGCAGAGCTGCAAATTAAGCTTTGGACCCTCAGGATGTGGGATTTGCATAACCACTGTGCTATCTATCCCCCACCCTGTTTTATCTCTTGATCAGGAGTGATAAAGCTAAGAAATCTGCTTATAGTTAAAAAGACCTTGCATAGCCTGCCAGAAGATAAAGAACAAAAGAGGGTTTAATAGCCACTGTGCTTCACCTCAAGGATTGAGATATCATTGAAACAACTGTTAATTTCTACAACTGTGAACTTTTTAAGTACTTTACTTAGACATAAATCAATCCTGGCAAGTGTAGATTGAAAAGTACTAAGAGAGGGAGCTCATAACACACTGTATACAATGGTTAAACCAAGAAAAATCATTGGAGAAATAAACCAGGACAAAGGTCCAGATAAAAGCCCCCCAAAGGTAGAAGCACATAAGTATGAGAAAAGCATCCAAACACTAATTGAGACATTAGTCATAGGAATGAGGGGGGAAAAAAAAAAAGAAAGAAAGGGATTTCAAAATGCATTCCCTCATGCTCAAGCATTTTTTTCTATAAGCTAAATGATTCTTTAAAAATTTAAAATGCTTATCCTGTGTACACAGAAATTGGTAACAGCCAAAATCTGGAAGCAACCTAGGTGTCCAGCAACAAATGAGTGGCTAAGAAAGTTATAGCATAATTATATACTAGAATACTACTATCATTAAGAATGATGAATTCACCACTTTCACCTCTCCTTAGATGGAACTTAAAGGAATCACATTAAGTGAAATAAGCCAAAGAGAAGGATAAATATGGGATGATCTCATGCATAGTCAGAAGTTGAGAAATAAGAACAGAAAGGGGAACCACAAAACAGAACTTAGACTGGGTTTGTTGTAATGCGCAAAAATAAAGGACTCTGGGGGGATGTGTGTGGGGGCACAGGGGGATCGTTCAGCTCCTGGTGTATGATGGTAGAGGAGGACCTAAGCTGGGGGTGAGAGTATTTTGTGGAAAATTGAGAAAATTTTACACATTTATCTATAATTATATTTACTGTAAACCATTACCCCCCAATACAAATAGAAACACTTAAAGAATTAACATGTTTTTGAATTTCTTCTAAGATCTTAGGCTTATATTGCCTGTACTCACAGAAATTTTAGAGAAATGAGAGAGTCATATTTAGAACATACTAAAACATTAAAGTTGTGAGCTCGAATGATAGCTTATCTTGGTGTTGTGCCTGCTTTGTCATTCACATGACACAGGTATGAGCCTAGTCCCCACCACACAGGAGAAAATTTGTTATTGTGACGTTTTCAATTATCTTGTCCATATCACCTTTGCTTTTTTTTTCTTTTTTGTCTTTGCTTGTATTTTCACTGTCCCAGCAGGCTTTTTCAGATAGGAGAGAAGCAGAGAGAGAGAGAGACAGAGAAAAAGGGAGTGGAAGAGAGATAACATAAAGAAGAGTAGAAATGCCTAGAGAAGGGAGTGGTTACAGTCTAATAGATTTTTCAAGAGCTAGCAAATGAGAAGTAACATTAGAGTAAAACATTGTAAGGGATGGGGAAGAGTCATGGGAACAATCAGATAAGAACACATCTCAGACGGAGAGAACAAATATTAGAATGACAGTAAGGTACCTGTCATATTTGCTGAAGAGCAAGCAAACCAGCTATCCCCCGAGCTCTAAGGAAGCAGAAAAGCTCTAATAACCCAAGATACTGTAATGCTGGTTCCCCAAAATTTATAATTTTATTCTATAATGTCTACAGTAGGACCTTTTAAGTATGTGTCACCTTGATATATGATCCAGTAGAAACTGCTATTAGTAATTAATACATACTGATTACCAAAATACAGGAATGTTTACAGAAATGATCTTTTCATGGAGAAAACTATCTTAAGATTGAACAAACACCTAGAGGTAAGATTTTGTAATATGAAGTCATCTTCTTATCACATGAAAACCTCTCTTTTCTCTGGTACTCCAAGTCTCCTAGTATAAGATATGAATGTTCAATTTGCCTCATTTACTTTAAAATGTATATTCACGTCAATTCTCAGTGAGTATGTTATTAAATTTTTATCTTTTACCCTACTAATCTGACAGATGTTAATTAGTTAGTCCAACCTTAAAAGAACCCAAAGGGGAAGGGAAATGTTCCCCTCTGCCCAGACAATATTCCAAATGACTTTTTATCTCTCCCTACTCTGATACAGCAGTTATATCTACCTATCCTTAAGACATTTGTATCATATGTGTGTGTATATGAAAATTATATGTTTACATACAAACAAGCCTTCTCAGAGAATTTTCTTTTGTTAGGCTAGCAAGGTTGTTCACCTGAGGCACAAGTTGCCTGCTTTGCTGTGGTTGTGACCCAGATTCAAGCTCAACCCCCATGACAAGTATTGTGGTATCTTTTCCTTTCTCCCTCTGCCATTTTTCTCTGTCACTATCTATGTCTATGTCTATGTATATATTCAAAAACGTTGGCCTGGAGTGGCGAATCTCTGAAACAACAACAAAATTAAATACATAAATAAATAAATAAATTAGTTTTCTTTAATTCCCACACACTGAATCATTCTACTAATGGTGGTGTGAGCCCTTATTTAAAGAGAAAAAAAAAACAATTTTAACAGCAATTAGGTCTACATTTAAGCTCTGGCTTTACCTTGAAAGAAATATAACCTCATGTAAATATTTACATCTAAACCTACATTTCCTTATATGTAGGATGAGTTTCTGTATGATTTTAGTATCAGGATTTAACTAGATACTTAATTAGTGAACACAAGAAAATACAGAGTAATTAGTGTACAATAAGTGTCCATGTATTTTATTATTACTGGAGCTACAATAAGGGTTGTTTCCTTCTTATCACAATTGCTTCACTACCTTTTCTATATCCTCCTATTGTTTCCATATATTGGCCATCTGTTATAAATAAACTGTAATATATACCAACTCTGTACTATATTTATACTTGTTGGTTAATTTAAATTATAATTGTTTTTATGCCTTAACACACACATATTCTATTTATATGAATTTTCTGTACACACTTTCACCTTGAAAGTCCTATAGCACTTGAAATCTGTACATTAATTTGGCACTAGACAATTGCTAACACCTTTTGTCAGTTTTATTTCAGAGTTTATAACCTGCTTCCCCAACTGTCTTAAAGATCCTTAAAGATAGGAAGACTACTTCTAAATAGTTATTATAAAAATGTCCTATATATGGTAGGCACTCCATCAATTTTGTTGATTTAATGTTTGAGGGAAAATGTTAATATATTCCTTTTATTACAAAGTGTAGTACAGTCTGCAGTTATGACTTGGGTCACTTTGTTAATAAAAGAACTACTGGGAAGATGTTTGAATTATGGCTATGCTTCTAACATATACTGAAAATTGAAGTACTACACTTTTGTGCATTACTTCTTTATCTAGCTTGGAGAGAGAGGTGGCAGTAAAGCTGTTGGGGGTGATATAAAACTTTTAAAAACCTGCTGGAAAACTGCAGAAAACAAAGTGGGAACCAGGACTGGGATGGCAGGAGCATAAGTCTAGTTGCCAAAACTATTGTAGAGTAATAAAAGTCTTCCCACCAATCTCATTTAGATCACTAACACCTGCCCCAGCTGCCTAGGAAGCTGTAAGTTAACTGTTGGAATATCCAAGATCCAGCTGCTGCTATGATTACATTATTTACCTCAGTTCATTTCACTATAGCATGCCAGTGCCTATCAAATCCTAAAGCAATCCCTATACTAAATTTGTAAATTAAAACATTGACTAAAAGGTCATGTATTTTTTTTCCTATGTAAATATTTAGAATTCATCTGGACAGGGAAAATAAAAACATAAATACTGGTAGTTTTAGATTTGGAAAGTAAAACAGAGGAGCTCAATCTTTGTAAAAACAAGGTAGAAGGCTTTAGAGTTATACTAAAACACTAGAATATCCTCTGGAGTTCTAAACTATAAACTGGCTTGTTAAAAACTAATGCCCCATGTTTGAGGGAGGGAGGTAACCATTTGGTGGTAGGAGAAGTGTGCTGACACTTGTCATCTTTTAAAATATTTGCTTAATGAATTGATTTGGTCTAAAAATTACAAAATTACTTAAAACATGTAAAGATCTACTTATCTTATTAAATGATTTGGGGGGTAGGCATTAAACCATCTGGCAAGTAAGAAGGTGTTGCAAGGTGGGCAAAAATGGAAAAATTTCATAGTTAGAAAGACTGAAACAAAAATGCTATCAAAAAAGAGAAAGGTGATTTTAGGTAAAGATACTTTCGAGGGAAGGCAGGAAGATTTTGCTTGTAGATTTACTAACTGGTGATGCCCTTGAAAATTCCAGATAAACTGAAGTCATACCTTGCTGTTGGAAAGGTTGGTTATTAAGTCGTGGAGTAAATAACTTTATTTGGGGTCAGTAGTTTCCTCTTTAGACAATATTTCATTTAAGATCCCAGACAAATAACTAAAATTATAATTTATTATGTATTAGTTTAAAGGGTGTGTATTTTTATTTATTTATTTATTTATTTTTATTATCTTTTTTTTTTATTTTATTTATTCCCTTTTGTTGCCCTTGTTGTTTTTTATTGTTGTAGTTATTATTGTTGTTGTTGGATAGGACAGAGAGAAATGGAGAGAGGAGGGGAAGACAGAGAGGAGGAGAGAAAGATAGACACCTGCAGACCTGCTTCACCGCCTGTGAAGCGACTCCCCTGCAGGTGGGGAGCCGGGGTTCGAATCGGGATCCTTATGCCGGTCCTTGAGCTTAGCGCCACCTGCGCTTAACCCGCTGCGCTACAGCCCGACTCCCTAAAGGGTGTGTATTTTAAAGAATAAGTGTGGGACCAGATGGTGGCACACCTGGTTGAGTGTACATGTTACAATGTGCAAGGTCCCAGGTTCTAGTCCCAGGTCCCCAGCTGCTAGGGAAAGCTTTGTGAGTGGTGAAGAAGTGATGCAGATGTCTCTCTGTCTCTCCCTTTCTATCTCCCCTTCCATCTTGATTTCTGGCTGTCTCTACCCAATAAATAAATAAAGATAATAAAAATTAAAATCCTTTAAAAGAATAATGTGTTGTATATTTTACAATATTATTTTTCAGAGTGATATATAGTTAAGAAATGCAATGGACCAATTAGTTTTATTTTTACACGAAGGTCAAGCCTTTCTAGTACATCTTTATTGTGGGACCAATGAAAAAGAAATGTAAACTCTAAGAGCATTTGGTATTTACACTAATAGATACATATTTTGTAAACTAATGATATGAAAAATAACTTAGAAAATAATTATATCAAGAAACCATTGGTGAAGCATTTCATTTATTTTTTCCTGCGAAGAGAATTGAAAGTAATGTATTGGGAGTCGGGCAGTAGCACAGCAGGTTAAGCGCACATGGCATAAAGCTCAAGGACCAGAGTAAGGATCCCAGTTCGAGCCCCCTCATCCCCACCTGCAGGGGAATTGCTTCACAGGTCTGCAGGTGTCTATCTTTCTCTCCTCCAATAAAACAATATTGTTTTATTGTTTTATTTTATTATCTTTATTTATTTATTGGATAGAGATAGCTAGAAATTGAGAGGAAGTGGGAGACAGAGAGGGATTGAGACAGAGACACCTATAATATTACTTCACCACTTGTCAAGTGTTCCCCTGCAGGTGTGTACTGGGGGCTTGAACTCTGATCCTTGTGCATTGTAACATGTATGCTCATCCAAGTGCCCCACCACCCAACCCCACAAATGATATTCTTTTAGAAGGTGGTTATTGCATCTTAATTAGTGAAACAGTCAAAAGGATTAAGAGAAAGACAATGACTTCTTATTATCCAGTGCCTTCATCATTCTTGACTCAAATTAATCTGTGTGCTTCAGCAGGATGTATTAAGACCAACTCTGAGAATCTTTAGAGTCAGATTCTAGGGGTTAGTAAAATGTACAAGGATTCTAGAGTTTCAGAATCTCACCTTGGCCACTAGTCACCTTTATAAGTCTCCAAGTTCTAGAAAGACTTCATGTATCAATAAAGAAGGAATGATGGCAGCAGCAGTGGTGTAGGGAAAGCAACACTTAGAGTGAAGGACTAAGACTGCTTACTAGCCCTTTTACCCAGCTTTGTGGTTGGTTTCAAATGGCCCTGTAATGGAGAGATAATATCAGTAAGATTTATCAAGAGTGCTAAAGCTTCTATATCACCTTGTAAGTTAACAAACACATGCATTAACAGTTTTGTACATGCCACTAAAAGTTCCACATACAGATCTCAAGAAGTTTGTGGCTTCCAAAGTATACACTTTTGACATATTAATTACTTAAATTAAGGACAGTGGGGCCCATAACACAAAGAAAAAGTCATTTGTTTTCCCCTTCTATCAAAGTAAACACTATTCATTCTCATTTAAGCTGTAGGGAAATGGGTCTTACTCATTTAAATTACTTGCTATTTTATAACACTTTCTGATTACCCTCCTGTCTTCTTAATTCTATTAGGCTGCCATGGGCAAGGCATGAGCTCAGATGTGGAAGCACCCTGGAATCTCAAGTCTCATACGACAATGTTCTCAGGTAGGTAGGGCACAGAGTTTGGTAGACTGCAGGTGGGCAAGGGAGCAGAGAAGGTAGTGCCGCCCTCTTGCTAGTTGATTATTCACCTGAGGATGCTTACTGGCTGTAAGGGTGAGATTTGTGTGTTAGTAGTCACATATGGGCTGGCAAAAGCAGTTGCTTATCTGACATAACTTACCACTCTTGATAAATGCAACTGAATGCTTAACTAAATCTGCTGCTGTCTAGTGGTGGGTGGAATTCTCCAGGAATATGCTGTTACTGTTACAGGGGACTCATGCCATTTAATTATTGGGTAAGGCAATACCCATACCTTTAGTCCCCTAAGAGTTGCTAATCTTGTTGCAGGGGACATCACTACACTCACATTAAAGTTCAACACCTTAGAGCTCTCTTCAGGATTGTAGTTTTTATATGATGTAACTTCTTTTTTGGGGGGAGGCCTGACTCGTGTGCTCATTGCCTGGGTGGTAACATTTATCCTTCTATGTGGAAACTTATTTGTCTGAGATTGATGTCAATTTTTGTGCAGATTATGTATGTATATATTGGTACAATTTTGTTGTTACTGTGGGAGGAGGTATGCACAGATTTCCCTTATTCAGTCATCCCTCAAATTCAAACCTTTAAATTTTATTTCATTTTAAACCATGAATCCCACATAAAAGTTGAATAGCTCATGAAGCAGAAAGTCTCCAAATAAAAAGATGTTAGCATCTATTTTTAATAAAATGTTCATGCTTCATTTGACAATATATATAAATTGTGTGTGTTAAACAGTTAAACACATATATTTAGGTGAAGAAAAAAAAAGCACTGTTAAGTGAGGTAGGCAAGATGTTCTTGGTCTGAACAGGAAATAACATTAAGAGTGTTATTCACAGCTAAAAACTTCAAGAATTAAATAAATGCAGTTGTAGTTAGCTGCAAGTAAACTCTTTTTGATCAATATATGGGAGAGGCTGGATTTGTTTAGAGACAGCTACAATAATGCCTACAATAGCCCTAGAGCTGCATTTTAAAAGGTGAATTAGCATCTCAAACTCCCTGGACACAGAAACAGAAGAACAATTCATCCAATGTGAGAAGTAATCACAGTGCTGTGTACAGGCCTGGGCTCACTAAGTTAAAAAGACCTTGGAAAAGTTGAAGAAGGTTTAAGGACAAGCAATAAACATGATTAATAGCTTGGAAAATAGAATCTCAGAGGAAAGGTTAAGGGAACTAATATTATTTAAGTTGGAAAATAGGCTGGGGAAACAAGTTGGTTTTCAATTACATGAAGGATTATTACATAGAAGGTACTGATTGGTACTCTGATGCCACGAAGGGCAGAACAAGAATAAGTGAGCTTGAAATGTTGTATAAAGCATTTAGGTTACCTAAAAGAAAGAGCTTCCATCAGGACTGCAAGCCATTAAAATAGAAAGTACTGCATTTCTTTCTGTATAGACCTTTCAAAATGCACTTGAAACTCATTCGTCTAGGAAAGTTTACATGAGGTCCAGTCTAAGAAGTGAGAAGAAAGAGAAACATTTGAAGTTTGTATAAAGACTATCTTTCTGAAGTTTCTTTTTACTCTCTTTTTAAAATTATTTTATCTTATTATTACTTTTTTTAGGATAGAAACAGAGAGAAATTGAGAAGAAAGAGACTAAGAAGGAGAGAGGAAGAGAAACACCTACAGTACTGCTTCAATACATGTGAAGCTTTCCCCCTGCAGGTAGGGACCTGGATCTTGAGTCCAACACGCACACTCAACTGGTTATGCCACCACTTGGCCCCTCTTCTCACTCTCTTAATGGTGAATGCTTGTATTATGAATTTTTTATATGGCTATATTGGTTCAGTTTTGCTGTTATTATGAATTTCTATGTGGTCCATAGAAAGGGGAAGTGTCCACAGGTCAAAAATCACTATGTGGTCTGCTTTTGAATATGCTCTGTTTTATTTAGTATAGAAAATTTAAGAAATAGTGTAACTCTGTAATTATTTAGGGTAGCTATTCAAACCATGTTAGGATGATTGCTAATTCAGGTTCATGAGATTACTGGTAACTAATTACATTTTTGTTTCTTGATTTGTCATCTTTTTTTTTTCAATGCATTTTTGTCTGTTCTTTTAGAAATGAATCAAACCAAATGGATATTCTTTCATGAGGTGATAAAAATAATATATTTTCCTCCAAAAGATTTTATTTACTTAGAAAAATAGACTATTCTCTGAACACCTGCACACTTAATTCTCTTAGAGTTAAATTATACAAGAATTCCATACCACTGATTTCTGAGGCTTGTGCTAACAAAGATAAATGAAAGCAGGGATTTCAATAAAATTTTGCAAACAATTCTGTTAGAGCTTGTCAAATACACACAAGATATGAGTTCTAACTCCTTTCATTTATGTGTCAATGTTATGAAAATCACTAAGTGAAAGTATGGATTATTACATACAGTCTGTACACAAAGGGATAAAAATGAAAACTCTAGCTGGAAGCTTTTAACTATTTCTTTGATGAAGATGTTTTTTTCCCTTGTATTTCAATCTCTTTAAAATATATCATAAATAAATGAGCATTTCTACCAAATACAAGCAGGCAGAATAAACTGTATTGCTAATAAAAAGAAAGAAAGAAAAAAGAAAAAGAAAAGAAGAAAAAAGAAAAAGACCCGTTTTTAATATTTTAAAGAGCATCTATTATTCTATGTTTGGGGAGTGAATAGTAGCTTTGTAGTCATTAATAATTCTTTACCATTTACCATGACAGTAAGAAACATGGTGAGTGATAGTGATTATTTTGTCTTTTAAGAATGAGAAAGACTGTCATGAAGGAATAAATCACCATATTTGCATAAGTTACTGAAAAGACTTCTTATATAACTTTGAGGGTTTTGGAAGGCAAACAGGCTTTTGAATAAATGCAATTTTATGATTTCCAGGCAAGTTTTTGTTGTTGGTTTTGTTTATTTGTTTTGTTGTTGTTGTTTTTACCAGAGAACTGCTCAGCTATGGCATATGGGGATGTGATGGATTAAATGTGGGACGTGGAAGCCTCAGGCATGAGAGACTTCAGTACCACACAAGCCAGAGTAGAACAGTGCTGTCGTTAAAAAAAAAAAAAAAAAATATGAATGTGCTTGTTACTAGGTGAGTTATTTCCCACCCACCTTTTTTTTTCCTATTAATATATTCACTACTACAGCAAAATCTCAGAATTAGAACCTTACCAATAACGTAGATGTACATAATGTAGAGTATAAAATAATCTACCCTTAAATCTTCTCTGTATCGGGGATGACTTTTTTTTTTTTTTTGGAATGACTACTAATTTCACCTAAAACCCTTTTAAAAATAGGTATTTTGTGAGGGCTGAGGGGACCAGAATACACAGTACAACTCATCTCTGGTACATGGTGGTACCAGGACTGAACCTGGCATCTTTGGGACATGAGGTATATAAGCCTTGTGGGCTGCTGCTGTGGCTGTTGCTGCTGCAAATCTTCCCAGGACATTTAGAATGAAGAATAGATTTTTTTTTTACATGTGAAAAAGTTTTAATATTTACAGTTATATTGCTCTATAATGAAAACTTTGATTTTTATTTATTTCATAGGATATAGATGTCATTTTTGTATGTGTAAGCCATCTGAGAGGTCACATTTGTCAGTGCAAATTTTGTAAGGCTTTTCAAAGCAGGAGGTTCATATACATTTTTTTTAATTTTTAACTACAACAAGCTAGAATTGTTATAGTTAAAAGAGTAATGCCACTTTAAGGAAAGGGTATGAACTAAGTTTTACTTGGCATACTTTTTGAACACTGTATTTTGAACTATCTGGTAATATCCCTTGAACAAACTAGTGAGTTTTCTTTCAATGACTTAATAATTGATCTTATTTTGTGTTTGACTTTTAAAAAAAATTATTGGCAGATTAATGGTTTATAGTTGATAGTAAAACAATAGTTTGTACATGCGTGACATTTCCCAGTTTTCCACATAAAAATAAAACTCCCACTAGATCCTCCTCTGCCATCATGTTGCAGGACCTTAAACCATGACCCCCCCCGCAAGCCCAGAGTCTTTTACTTTGGTGCAATACACCAACTCCAGTCCAAGATCTGTTTGTGTTTTCCCTTCTGATCTTGTTTTTAACTTCTGTCTATGAGAGAGATCATCCCATTTTCATACTTTTGTTTCTGACTAATCTCACTTAACATGATTTCAAGATCCATCCAACAGGGGGTAAAGAGGGTGAAGTCACCATTTTCAATAGCTGAGTTGTATTTCATTGTGTATATAGACCACAACTTGCTCAGCCACTCATCTATTGTTGGACACCTGGGTTGCTTCTAGGTTTTTGCTATTACAAAGTATGCTGATATGAAATAGGTATACACAAATCTTTTTCAATGAGTATGTCTGATTCCTTAGAATATAGCCCCAGGTGAGAAATTGCAGGGTCATAGGGCAGGTCCACTTCTAGCCTTCTCAGAGTTCTCCAGACTGCTCTCCACAGGGATGGGACCAATTGACATTCCCACCAGCAATGCAGGAGGGTCCCTTTGTCCCCACAACCTCTATAGCATTTGTTGCTACTATCTTTTTTGATGTATGACATTCTCACAGGAGTGAAGTGGTATCTCATTATTGTCTTTATTTGTATTTCTCTGACAATTAGAGACTCTGAGCATTTATGTTTGTTGGCCTTTTGAATCTATTCTATACAGAATATTCTGATCATATCCTCTTCCCATTTTTGGATGGGGGCATTTGACTTCTTATTTATTATCTTCCAATACCCCTTGATGGTTAATTTTCTAAGAATGCATTCCAGGGTCCAAGAAGTATATATAACATATTAACATCATCAGATCATCACTTCACAAAAATCAGGACTTCTTGTTTTTTACTTCTAATCATTATGACGCCATACACAAGTTTCATAAACTCATAAGGATTTATTAACATCAAGTAATGTGACTGAGAAATAAAGAATCATTTCCCTTAATTACATATTTCCATGTTCCTAACGGTTCTTTTCTACTATGACATAGTGTCATGATTATACACTAATTTTTTCAGAAGTAAAATCATTTTAATTATTACTGAATCCAAAGATCAAAAGTACATACTAGATTCTTCATTTGTAGATAACAAGTCACTAGGTTAAGTACTTCCCATTATCAATCAGAGGTTTCAATGAATGGTAAGGATCCTCAGCACAGTCTATATGATAGTCTATATGAAGGATAAGAGAGAGAAAGAAGAGAAGCTTATGAGAAAACCTGTGCAACTGTCATATGTCAAATTGTCATGTCCGATGTCACAGATGTCTGTGAAGAAGCAGTGCATGCTTAAAGAAAGCCATGAAATTCACGAAAATTTGAAAATGTCAGAAATTTTCCATATTTTCTCCTTGCATTTCTTTAGCTATGAAATGGTATTGTCTGGATATTTATCTGTGGTCTCATTCTATTCTGAAAAGGGCAATTTTTAATTTTCAAAAGAAAATATGCTAAACTGTCAGGAAAATACCTGGGAAAAACTAATCTTTTAGAACTTGCCTGTTTGCATTTTTTTCTCATAGTTTTTGTCATTGGCAAGGTTTTCCTCTGTGTTACTAAGTCAGCCTGTGCCAAATAGTATGTTCTTTCTTTGTTCTTTATGCATCATCCTTCATCTGGCTTAGCAAACTAAACCACAACTAAATACATATTTTAAAAATTTTTCTCATCATCATATTCTGCCTCTCAAGTGTTAGCTAAGAATCCAAACATGTATACGATGACATTGACTCACTTATCTGTGAATATATAAAATATGATAAAATGCATTAAACATCAAAGTGTTTAGTCTATAAACACAAAAAATTATTTTTCAATAGTGCTCATATGATACTCTTCAAGGTTTTGATTTTTTCATATATTGAGTTTAAATTGTTTCAGCATAATGCTTATATGGAGAGCATTTTGAAGAAAGACTGACAAATGAGAAGAGTTTGAAATACTGTCATCAATTAATCAAATTAGTTGTCATTTTTATAAAACATATCTTTAAGTTGTTTATTTTCCATTTATGTAAGCAGATCTAAATTTTCAAGGTGTGGAAAACAGAAGTTCAGGGTATTAATTTTTCTTTCCTTTTAATTTTAATTTCAACTATAAATTTCAAGATTATAGAGAACAGTAAAATGCTATAAAACAATGAAGTAATTATCAGTTTTAAGTATTCATAATTTCTTTTTTAATTTGTAGACAAATCTACTTTTATTCATGTCAAGGTAAGAAATCAGCTTTCACAGGTAGGTCTTTTTTTCCCTTCATCTTTTTTTTTTCTGGGTTCAGATGAAATTGGAATTCAGAGCCCTTTGGTCATCTTTCCCTAACATTTAACCCCCTCTGAGAGTATGAACCAAAATTTTTTATGGGGTGCAGAAGCTGGCTTCTGTAATTGTTTCTTCACTTGGCATAGGCATTGGCAGGTCAATCTATACACCTAGCCTGTTTCTATCTTTTCCTAGTAGGGTAGGGCTCTAGAGAGGTGAGGTCCTGGGACAAATGATGAGGACATCTGCCCAGAGGGTGAAGTATGAAATCATAGTAGCATCCACAGCTTGGTGGCTGAAATGCAGTAAGATAAAAATAAGGACAAAATATTTATAATGAACAGGAACCATAACATAGGAATAGAGCAGATAGGAATAAGGATTTTAGGATAGACAGAAACTAGTAAGTCTACTTTAGGTATGTTCTTAGGGGCTTATGACTGATAATTTTTGCTGGAACTTGATAGCTAGCCTGCATGTAGACTAGGATTATTATCTGGGAAAATGGTGTCAAGAGCTGAGAATAGGATTAGAAAACTAGATCAGGGCAAAGAATAGCTCCCCAAACTTGAATAAAATGCATAAATACAATGAACTATTTACCATATCAATCTGACCCAGGGGCCTATATCTACTCATATTTACAAGAGGAGCCTATGTGCCTCCAAATCCCTGTCAGCCTGTGTTTGCATTCATGGTCACATCTGGGAACATCCCAGGCTGCATTCATTTCAGGACCAGTTTTCCTTGAGAGGTAGAGTAGGATGACCCAGAGTAGGATGAGCCTCCCTTCTGAAAGTGGGGGAGTCCTTACCATTGGTAGTTCATAGTGAGAGTACGGTCCTGAAGAAGCCCACAGAGGGCTTAGGATGACATTTCTAATAGAAGTGACTGGTGATGGTGGAGAGGAGGATTTTTAGATGTCCAGGCCCAATGTATCTATGGGGGAATCGAAGGATTTCTTGACTCAGACCCCAGGTAATGGGGTAGCCTTGCAATGATCGAGAAGACCATCATTTATGAGCCAGTCTCTTTCCCTTTCCAGCTTTTGTAGTCCTTTCCTTATCTGACAAGATTAGGCTTTCTCCCAGTTGTTAGTGTTGAGGGTCATTTGTTGTATCCAAACCAGTAAGAATTAGTTTTATGGGGTCTGGCCTCAAGTTAGGGAAAAAATATACCTAGGATTTTAGCGGGGTCTAAGATAACCTTGAATTTTACTGCATTTACTTGTTTGTTAATTCTAATAAAAGTTTTCATCAGGACAATAATTTTCCTTTAGTTTACAAATAATTATTATCAGTATATCTCTTGACCAATGGTTTATAGTTTTTCTTCTAAAGGTTATCATGAGATGATAATAATGCTGATGCTGTCAAAACAGATTAAGAGATGTATCTTACTTTCTTTTGTTTAATTAGTTGAGTACATAAAATGACCCTCAATGCAAGGTCTGAATAAAATAAGTTAAAAATTTGATACATTAAATGTTTATACTAAATAAATATATACTTGATTAAAATGTAGGCAGTTATAGAACTTGAAATTTTCTATTTATTTTTCCCTGGCTTACTGAATTAATAGTGATTTATAAAACTATAAGTTAGTAAGAGTACAGTTCCACACTGTTTCCATCACCCAAGACTGTTCCCCACCCCCCTAAAGCCCACCACCCCCACCCCCATCCCAGAGTCCTTTACTTGGGTACAGCACATCAAACCCAGCAGAAGCACTACATTGTGTTTTTCCTCTCTGTTATTATTTATCACCTTCTATCTTTGAACAAGATTATCCCATATTCATCCTTCTCTTTCTGTCTTATCTCACTTAACATGCTTCCTTCAAGCTCCATCCAAGATGAGGTGAAGGTGGCATCACTATTCTTAAGGCTGAGTAGTATTCAACTGTGTATATACACCACAGCTTTCTCAGTCACTAATCTGTTGTTGGACACCTGGACTACTTCCAGGTTTGACTATTACCAATTATGCTGCTATGAACAGAAGTACACACAGATATTTTGGATGGGTGTGTCTAGTTCCTTAGGAAACATCTCCAGGAGAGGGACTGCTGGGTCATAGGGCAGTTCAATCTCCAGCCTTCTGAGAGTTCTTCAGACTGTTCAGACCAATTTACATTCCCATCAACAGAAATACAGGAGGATTCCTTTGCACTCACAACTTCTCCAGCATTTGTATTATTATCTTTTCTCATGTGTGGCATTCTCAGAGATGTGAAGTAGTATCCCACTGTTGTCTTTATTTGGATTGCTATGACAATCACAATGATTTAGAACATTTTATTTTTAATTTCTTTATTGAGGAAGAGCATTTTTTTTATTCATATGTCTGCTGGCCTTTTGAATCTCTTCTATGGTGAGTATTCTGTTCATATCCTCCCCCCAATTTTGAATGGAATCATTTATCTATTGGTGAATTTGGTGAGCTCTTTGTAAATTTTGGTTATTAGTCTTTTGTCTGATGTAAAGTGAGGAGGTCAGAGAAAATACAAGGGCACCAAAAATGACTCCATTTTGGACTCCCTCCACCCTGTTAGCGACTATGAACCCAACCAGTCAGAGACAAGGAGGAAAGTTTCCGAATATTGAGAAAGGAGAACAACCATTGACCTGAAACCAACTGTTCCTTGTTCCATGAAAATACCTCCACTTGTACCCACCCTGTGCTAACTATAAAAAGCTGAGATGAAAAATCTTTGGGGTCGCAAGACTTCCCCTATGTGGAGGCTCTTGGGATCCAAGCTTAAGCTTGCTAATAAAGGCTCTTGTACTTGCATGTGACTCTGGACTTCCTTCTGTATGATTGGGACCCGAACTTCTGAGTGTAACATAAAGATCTCCCATTCTGTAAGGAGTTTCTTTGTTTCTGCAGTGGTTTCTTTTGTTGTACAGATGCTTTTTTATTTGATGTACCCATGAATTTATTTTTAATTTTATCATCCTTGCAATTGTACTAGTATCACTGAAGATGCCTATAAAGTTTAGATGGAAAAAGAGTACTGCCAATATTTCCCTCTAAGTATTTGATAGTTCCTACCCTAACATCTTAAATCTTTGATCCATTTGTTTACTTTTCTGTATGGTTAAATGCAATGGTTAAATTTCATTCCTCTGCACATTTCAAACCAATTTTCCAATGCCATTTGTTGAAAAGACTGCTCTTTCTCCATTTAATAGTTTGTAATGACAGTCTAGTAGGATATAATATTCTTGGCTGAAAATCTTTCTCAATTGAGCACTCAAAATGTATATTTTCCATTCTCTTCTGGCTTTTAGAATTAGTGTGGAGAAATGTGTTGGTAATCTTATGAGTTTTCCTTTGTATGTGACTCTTCATTTTTCTCTTCCAGCCTTTGTAATACACTCTTTACCCTTGTGTTCAAATTGAGGAGAGAAGGAGACAGGAACATCATGATGGTGCCCTCATATGCTGAGCAGGATTTCCTGAGTCTTGAAGGATTCCCCTGTCCCCTACTTTAAATCCAGTGATCACACTTGCTTGAATTAACTTGTGTCTAAGTGAGTTACTTAAGACTTCCCAGTTGTAAATTTTAACAGTTCCTTCCTTCCTTCCTTCCTTCCTTCCTTCCTTCCTTCCTTCCTTCCTTCCTTCCTTCCTTTCCTTCCTTCCTTCCTTCCTTCCTTCCTTCCTTCTTTCTTTCCCTCTCTCTCTTTCTTTCTTTCTTTCTTTCTTTCTTTCTTTCTTTCTTTCTTTCTTTCTTTCTTTCTTTCTTTCTTTCTTTTTCCTTTTTGCTTCACCTCAATCCCTGGGATCAAGATGGCAGCTGGTACTCCCTTGTTACACCATGGGGAATTTGGCTGTGATTTATCTTCCCTGCAGGCCTTGAAGGCTTTTTAACCATATATAGATTTTTCACTTAATCATTCAATTGTAATTGGGAAGACAGAGATAAGATAAGAAAGAGAAGAAAAGATCAAATTGAGATAAGGAAAATGTTGTGGTCACTGAACAGGAAGCATCAGATTGGGGGTGGACCGCAATTTCTCTCCCCTATTGTCCAGTAGGGAAATCTAGATTCTGCCAAGCATTGGAGTGACAGCCAGTGGTCTTGGAGAGATGAACTCTGATGAGAAACCAGAGTGCTATCCTGGTATTCTCCCACTCCAGGTAATGTGCTCAGCTTATTCACTTCTAGTACAGAGTCAAATATAGCTTTCGAGTTAGGACAGGGTGTTAATTTTTATGTCACCTCTTCGCAAAGCATTATCTCACAGTGTTCAAAGGCTTTCTTTACATATAACCTCTCATAAAATGTTTATGGATACAGTAGGAGGCTATTAAATTTTGTATTTTAAAGATAAGAAAAGTTGATTAGGTATGAAATAATTTGCTTACTGCTATAAAATTTTTAGCAAGGACAAAGAGAAGCATAGGAATTCTGAAATGAGAACACTCATTTATTACACAAGTACTGCAGAAGTACTACCATCCTTTGTATGCATATTAAAATTATATATGCATAGACACATACACACAAAAGCACACAATCGTAAAAGTATATCTTGCAGTTAGCAAATAAAAAGTTCTACTTGCTAACTATTGAATAGTAAATATTTTTAGGGATTCTTGTAAAATACAATTCCATCTTAAAACTCCTCAAAAAAATATCTTACTCTTTTGAGGTTGTGGTTACACAGAATTTCAAAATAGAGCAGAATTAAATTCTCAATATTTTTAATAAGAAATGGTCTTTTGAATAGAACTGTCACAGTGCTTAGGGAGATAATAGAAACATATAATATCTTGCTTTGGGGTAAAATCAATCATGGAAATATAGCAAGACTTCTAAATTATGAATTATAATCTATAATTCGCTCTAAGCTTAAATTTTAGAATGTCATTCATCTTTTCACAAGAGCAATAACCAGAGATGAAGACAAATGCATATATTTTTGTATCATGTATAATATTTTTTGCAGAAAATAATAGTAATATTACCATTAGCTATAGAAATATAGAGCATTAAATTAAAACTACTGATCTCACTTACTGTTTGAGAAAGCTAAAAAACTTCTTAGAGGTATCTATGCTTAATATGCTCTTGTAGTTATCTATATCTGTAGGGTTTTTTTATGTTTTAATTTGACAGGACAGAGAAACTGAGAAAGGAAGGGGAGATAAAAAGGGAGAAAGACACCTGAAGACCTGCTTCACAGCTTATGAAACATTCCCACTGCAGGTGGGGAGTGGGGGGCTCCAACCGGATCATTACGTTTGGTGATATGTGCGCTTAACTGGGTGTGCTGCTGCCCAGTCCACTACCTGACTGTTAATATATCATATACGGAAGATGAAATGAGGACACTACTAAGCATGATTCACATCTGTTATTAAAAACAAAACAAAAACAAAAAACTATGGGTAGCTTCAAAGAGAAAAACCATCTATTCTCCAAGTTGCCTTGTAAATGAAATTCTAAAGTGGTTTCTTTTATTTCTCCTCCTCCTCCTCCTTCTCCTCCTTCTTTCAGTGTTAGATTCTCATGCTTATGTGATTGACTGCTCCTAGACTGCTTTTCTTACTTAGAGAGACAGAAAGTCAAAAAGAAAATCTGAACTATTTCCTCATTCCTAACTCTATTTGTTATGGTAAACCATTAGTCTCCTCCTCCTCCTAATAATAGTAATAATAATAATAATAATAATAATAGTGAGTAAAGAGGCCCATCTTATTGTCACTGCCTTCTCTAGAGTCTCTAATTTTTTAATCAACCTACTTACAGAAAAAAATAATTCTGACCTGATCACACTTATATAGAATGATTATTGTGACTCTTGCCTTATTTTGCAATTGGTTCTTATACTACAGTGAGGAAGATGAAAGTGCTATGCTTCCTTACAATTCAAGATGTAACAGTTACTATTTCACTAAAAGAAACTGTCATTATGTACTATGTTTTATAAGCCAGAGTTTAGGAGTATGTTCTATGACTGTTTCAATTCACTCGTTAAAATCATAAACTTTAATTTTATAAACTTTAATTTTAAAATTACACTAATAATGGAAGCAAAATGGTTTAGGACAATGCTAAATCTGTGCTACATAAAAAAATGAGTCATAATAATATAGGAACAGCATTATTTGAATAATGAAACTTAAAGATTTATAACATTAACAGATACCATGGGGTAATAATGACAAGAATATTAGCCATTTGTACAATGTTGTGTGACAGAGATGGTTAACTCAATTAGAACCTGATGGTATTAAAGGCAAGGTCACATATTCAATTTCCATGTGGGGCAGTATACTTCTGACTGGGCAAACTCTGTTCTTTACTCACTTACTACACACCCAACCGTAATCAGTTATTTCTCAATTATGTACCACTAATTGAAGCAATAGCCTACTGACTGTGGGTCACTGGTGCCATCTGTATAAATGAAAGACAGCAGGTCTATGAAGCCAGAGACAGAGAGCAACTTGAGACCAGTAGTTGCTCTCAAATAATTCACTAGTCACCTGTAGATTTTTTTTTTCAGGAAATAAAATAGATTTGAATTTTCCAAGGAATAATTTTAACTGCAAACATTATTCAAAAATAAACTGGAATCAATTCACAGTGTTTTTTTTTTTCAATTAAAATGAGTCAAGTTGATAGGCCTGTCATGTTTTGTATATTTGATCTTACTTTCAACATACATTTATATGATGTTTTCTTGTTAGTGTGATTCCTGATAAATTTTTCACTTAGCTATTATTGTGTATTTACAAACTCTGTCTTCTTCTATGTAACTTCTAAGTCCTATAAGAAATTTGTAATATAGCTCCTTAAAAAAACCTTTAAGAAGTAAATCGATAGACATCTCTAAAGTACTCATTAAGTTATGCTAAAAAGATTTCATCTATGAAAGTAAGATTTAAGATACTATTTCTCTAGTATATAGACATGTCTATCTTATATATTCTCAGTACCAATCACCAGATAAAACAAGTTTTGTATTTTTGAGAGTTAGTGGGACATGAGAAAATACCTTAAACAAATATTTCATCAAATAATTGTTAGAGATATTGTATTAGTAATATATGATTTATGGAATATGAAAAACTTAAAAGTATGTTCAAGGATCTGGTGTCTTGATTAAAATGAAATTAAGATAGGTTTAAAAAGAGAATAAGATGGAATGTTTTCAGTTTCTCACTATTGAGTATGATGCTGACTAGACAGTAGGTTTTCTATATATGGCCTTATTAGATTAAGGAATTTTTCATCAATTCTAAATCTTTGGTAGTGTTTTTTTATCATAAAGCAAAGTTGGATTTTGTCAAAAGCTTTATTTATCTTTTGTATAGTACTTTTATTTTCAATGTTATTTATCGCTGCCCCACTAATTTTTTCACTCTTTCTGTTTGTCCCATTTTCCTGCTGTGGATAATTATTTCTTTGAGGCTAAACAGAAAATATGGATAGATACAATAAAGAAAACTACAACACCAAAACAAAATACTGCCATTTATATAACACCGTTGCTAAAAATAATGCTGCAGTAGGTCACAATCTTCAGCATTAAAAGACTTCAGTCCTTGCCTCTAAATTATTTGCTCTTTTCCAAAACACACACACACACACCAAAGCAGAAAAACAAACAAAAAAGGAGGAATTATTTTTCTCATAGAAAATATTTAGGTACATTCAAGTACTCTTTTGTAAGGCAATAAAACACAAATGAAAGGAGTAATAGTACTATAGACAAAGTAAACATCTAAGTAAATTATTTCAAGGCACTTTGGATTCTTTTGGAGACTTCTGATCTCTACAAAGCACCATTAATTTTCTACTGTACAAAAGAAGAATCTTAATGTTGTCTTTGGTTTCTTACCATTTAGGGGAAAATTAGCAAGATGGGTTACTATTATTATTATTAATTAACTAGTTATAAACCAGAGCACTGATAAGCTCTGGTTTATGGCAGTGCTAGGAATTGAACCTGGGACCTCTGGTGCCTCAGGCATGAAATTCTTTTGTGTCAATCTCTGTCATTTCTCAATCCCTAATTTTTTTTTCCTAATATACTAAGATAAGTAGTTTAATGAACAGGCATTTCTTTCTCCCTTTTTCTCTTTTTTTTTTTACATTTTGTTATTATTATTTTCAAATAATAGTCTACATCTCCTCAAAAAATAGCAATAAAATAATTATTCATGGTGGGAATGAGAGATAGGTCAGTTGATGGAGCACACACTTTGCCATGTGTGAAGGTCTAGGTCAGAGCCTCCAGCTACCACATGGTAGCACCCACAAGGGGGAAGGTTCACCAGCGCAGAGTGGTGTTGTGATCTTGGTCTCTCTCTCTCTCTCTCTCTTTCCCTCCCTCTCTCTCTGTGTGTGTCTCTTTCTCTTCCTCTACTTAAAAAAAGAGTCCAGTGGGAGTGGAGGAACAGTGCAGACACAAAGCATCATAGCAATCAAATAAACAAACAAAACAGTAAAATCAAATAAAAAACAATTACATCTGAACAAAAGCATAACCAAGGCAGATAAACGGGTATGACGATTCTCACATTTTTCTGACATTTGTTAAAGGAAAATACTTTTCATTAATAAGAAAATTCAGGAAGGATAAAAGACAATGAGGACTCTGGTTACAAGTTATTAATTGGAAAAGCAAGATTGAAAGATCTGAATGTTCAAGCACTGAGATGGAAATAGCACGGTATATTTGGAATTGTTGGACAGTTCAGATCTAGTTTATATTTGACCAGGTTATAGACAGTATGGCCACTTTTCATCATATCCCATCACTAATTATCAGTTTGTGGAGGTACAGTTTTATTATATCTGTCTAGCATATTCGAAAATAGCACAATAAAACTCAAATATATTGAATTATTTTTGAGTTGATGAGGTTAACATTTTAAAATCCAGTAGTTTATCTACCCATAGCTCTAAAATAAATCATGATTTTTTAATTATAAATATGTAAAAATATATACATAAACATACACATATACACATGTATATGTACACACATATACATACACATACACATACATATATATTGAACTAGAGAGGCTCAGTTCTGCCTTATGAAAGTGCCAGTTCTAGGGACTGAACCTCACTCAGCTCTCTGCATCGCAAGCACAAATGTCCTTTTCAGTCATTACACTATCTCCTTGCTCCCACCTATAAATTATTTAAAGACTTGAAAACTAAAGAATCTATTTTGCTCAGTTGTCCTTAAAAAGGGGGAGACTGACATTAAATTGTATCCATACGCTAATAACTACTAGAATAGAAAATATTTTTGAATATAACTTGAATTTAAATGCTTTAAGGAGACACAGGAAAATCCCTATATCCATTTATTCTTGTTTGAATCTAAAAGTCTATTTTCATCCAATTTCTTAGCATTTTTAGTGGTGAAATATAAAGCCAGGATTACTAGCCTAAGAGGGTCATCAGATTTAGAAAAACCTATACATCACATAACTTTGAATAAAGGTTACCATGCAAGTGATTTATTTCAGTCAAGCTTGATAGGGATTTTATGACTGGTTCAAAAAAGGAACTGCCAAGGTTCATCTTTACAGAGATTCTGTTCACTGCAACCTTAACATGAAAGTCAGATTGAAAATTCATATCCATAGAAGGAATAGTAAATGGAATTTTCCCATAGACTATAACAGGGAATTATTATTAATACTACATGCATTAAAATTGTTTTGTTCTAAAAGGATGACAGAGGACCTAGTGGAGGTTAAACTGATATGTGGAAAACTGAGAAATGTTATGCATGTACAAACTATTACATTTACTGTCAACTGTAAAACATTAATCCCCAATAAAGAAATTTTAAAAAAATGTTTTGTTCTAAGAGTCCAGACATGACAACCCTTATCTATTTATGCATTGCCTTCTTATGTTGGCACCATTGTTTATTGCTACTGCATTTTTTTGGTATTGGGGATAGAACTGAGGGTCTCATAATGAAATATGTGCTCTACAACTGAATATCTCCCCAGTCCTTTGTGAATCAGTAAAGTGAGGTTGCTGTACTCAGTCCGGGGGGAAAAAAAAAAAAAAAGTAAAAGAGTGGGCTAATTTGAGACAAATATTTGCAATTAAGTTCAGAATATCAAATGCAAATGATGTTTAGAAGATTTAATCCCAAATGTTTCCACTTTTCTTTTACTGTTTAGGGAACAGTAAACAAGGAAATACAGAGAACGTTTTCTACAATTATTCTGAGCCAGTCTTTCCAACGACTCTTAAGCTTTTAAAAATTAGGTAGTAATAGCAGATTGGCATATTAGAAACAATATGCTAGGCCCATAAAATTGGGAAATAAGGCATATGAAGAAGCTCATAAATCTTCAAAGTATAGAGCTGGGTGACTTTTCATAAATTAAATTCATCCATGTGACAGGCTCCCAAATTAGGCAACATTACTAGGACTCTCAAAGAGGCACTAACGAGCAAAGGTTAGCTGCTTTCTGACTTTGAACAGAGCAAAGATATTTTTGTTTTTGAACCACATACAAATTGACATTGACAGCATAAATACTCCATGCAATGCTATTATTTGTGAAATTCATCTACATCAATGAAAGTAGTCACAGTATGCTTATCTGTAAATTTATTCAATGCGTGAATAAGTATTTCCATCAGTAATTCTATTGTTGGGGGGAATACAGGTAGTATTAATTTTTATTTGCAGTCAAATGCTCTCCCACTGAGCTATACCCCCTCAATTTTTATTTGCTTTGAACACTCATAGGTTTATTTAGTGAACAAATATTTATGTTGGGTATATACATAGAAATAGAACTGGAGGGGGAGTCGGGCTGTAGCGCAGCGGGTTAAGCGCAGGTGGCGCAAAGCACAAGGACCGGCATAAGGATCCCGGTTCGAACCCCGGCTCCCCACCTGCAGGGGAGTCGCTTCACAAGCAGTGAAGCAGTGAAGCAGGTCTGCAGGTGTCTATCTTTCTCTCCTCCTCTCTGTCTTCCCCTCCTCTCTCCATTTCTCTCTGTCCTATCCAACAACGACGACAACAACAATAATAACTACAACAATAAAACATCAAGGGCAACAAAAGGGAATAAATAAATAAAATAAAATATTAAAAAAAAAAAAAGACAAAGAGAAGTCGAGTGGTCCGGGAGGTGGCGCAGTGGATAAAGCATCAGACTCTCAAGCATGAGGCCCTGAGTTCAATCCCCAGCAGCACATGCACCAGAGTGATGTCTGGTTCTTTCTCTCTCTCTGCCTGTCTTTCTCATGAATAAATAAATATATTCTTAAAAAAAAAAAAAGAAATAGAACTGGAGGGCAGGGGTAGATAGCATAATGGTTATGCAAATAGGTTCTCATGCCTGAGGCTCCAAAGTCCCAGGTTCAATCTCCTGCACTACCATAAACCAGAGCTGAGAGGTGCTCTGGTAAAAGAAAGAAAGAAAGAAAGAAAGAAAGAAAGAAAGAAAGAAAGAAAGAAAGAAAGAAAGAAAGAAAGAAAGAAAGAAAGAAAGAAAGAAAGAGAAATAGAACTGGAAACATAGTGTATGCAAATAATCAATATTAGTAAATAGTCCCAAGTTAGAATCCAGGTTCCATTTCAACCCCAGACTAACTGAAGTTTCAGTGTTTTGGTTTTCTCTGTATTTCACTGTCTCTGTCTTTCTATCTGAAAGTTAGCCTGGAGCAGTGAAGCTCCAGGAATGATAAAAATAAACAAACAAAAACAAATGAACAAACAAAAAGACAAGACAAAAATATATTTTAATATTGCTTTAGTGTAAAATTTCTAGTTTCTAAATTTCAAAGGCAAAATAAATACATCTAAACAAAATTTATATATTTATTTTTTAATTTTATCATTGCCAGGACTTTTCCACTACAACTGAACTTTCTCAGGTACAGGGACAGAAAACTGGCGGCAGCCAAAAGACAGATACCACAGCATTAAAGCTTCCTCTGGCACAGGTACAGTGGGTTTCAGACTTGAACCTGGGTCACATGCATGACAAAACAGAAACACTCTCCAGGTGAGCTATCTTGCCAACCCTATGTAATGTTCTTACAAAACTTATGTTGATTCTTGTCATTATTTAAAATAAAACCCCAGGGCTGGGGGGGGGTAGATAACATAATGGTTATGCAAAATGACTCTCATGCCTTAGGCACCAAAGTCCTGAGTTCAATCCCCATAAACCAAAGGTGAGCAGTGCTCTGGTAAATAATAATAATAACGATAATGTTGATGCAACTGATGAATTCAATTTCTTTTGTGAAAAATAAAAATATATTTTGTCTTCTTTCTTTCTTTCTTTCTTTCTTTCTTTCTTTCTTTCTTTCTTTCTTTCTTTCTGTTTGCCTCCTGGGTTATTGCTAGGGCTTGGTACCACTGCTCCTGGAAGCCATTTTTCCCTTTTGTTGCCCTTGTTGTTTGTTGTTGTTGTTGCTGTCATTGTTGTTGAATAAGACAGAGAGGAATGGAGAGAGGAGGGGAAGACAGAGAAAGGGAGAGAAAGACAGACACCTGCAGACCTGCTTCACTGCCTGTGAAGCTGCCCCGCTGCAGGTGGGGAGCCGGGGGCTCAGGCCGAGGGGCTCGAACAGGGATCCTTATGCTGGTCCTTGCACTTTGTGCCATGTACACTTAACCTGCTGCACTACCCCCCAAACCCCCTATTTCATATTTTTGTATTTAATATAAATCTTTCGTTATGATTTGATCTATAATCTACATGGAAGTCTTTTTGGATTGGCTTTTATGCTGTTATAAATTCAACTCAACATGTGTATCTATTTGTCAAATGTAAATTCAGAATTCATTAGAAATTTCCTTCAGTTATTATACATGAGTTTTTAGATTCATGTTATTCAATAAAATTAATATAATCTGAGTGAGGTTTAATTCCTGCTGTATTCTTTCACAGTTTTTTCTCATTGACATGGATTTTAGTGTTGTTGAAAAAAGTATCACTCACATTAAATAAATCTATGTACAGTGTGGAATAGAGACTCACTATTCTTTTATATATTAAGTCATCTTTTTGGATAACATAGTGTGTTTATATAGTTGAATAAATCTCATCTTCGTTCTATTACTCCAGTTTAGTTATTTTATACAGATCTTGTACCTTTCATATTAAGTATAATTTATTTTAATAAATTTATAATTACTACTGTCTATATAGGTTTTAACTTAGATTAGAATTTTAATACAACTAAAGAAAAAGCCAGTTTGGATCTTTATATTATCTTAGGAAACATAAACATTTAACATTCTATTAATCCTATAATTGTATTTTTTTTATCTTAAATTTGCTGGGAAGCTCCTCATCCATAAATAAACTATTGTTTTTCTTTTTTTAGGGGACTTCACATTTGTGTGATCTCACCATCGTGCATATGTGCAAACACAAGCACGAGAGAAAAAGAGAGAGAGAGAGAGGGAGAGACCAAAGTACCAACACTTCTTCCAGTATCATAGCACCTTCCCTGTGGTGTGGGAGCTTGGACCTGAACCATATGTCTGACAATGCAGATATCCTAGCTGGTAAGCTATACATCCAGCACTCCTCTCTCTCTCAATCTCTCTCTCTGCCTATCCGTCTATCTCTATCTCTCCTTCTCTCTCTTTCTCTCTTCTTTTCCCTCTTCATGATTTACACATTTGTTTAATGATAGAGACATCCAGACTAGCAATGTAGAATCCTCAGCATTAGGGATTGAACCCAAGACATGCAAATCCTGTGCTCTACCACTAAACTACCTTCTCAACCTAAAAACATCTCTATCTCAACTATTTATGTGTATTAGTAAACTCTGTCACTTAATATTATAGTCTTGAACCTCTCTAGTAGTACTAAATGATTTTGTGTATCAGTGGTTCACTCCTGATTTCAATGAAAAGTGATATCAGCTTTTAATATGTATGCATTTGCACTAACAAATTGTACAAATTTAAAAAATAAATGATATAAAACTAATACTAAATATTATTTCTAGTTCACTTTCCTGGAGATAAGTGTAGGAACCAATTTTGTTTGTATCATAGCATTTGTTTTCCATATACATATCAATGAACATAACTAATTTATTTTATATTTTAATTGCCACCAGGGTTATTACACCAAGGTTGGTGCCAGCACTACAAATCTACCACTTCTGATGATGAACTTTTTTTCTTTTTCTTTTTCTCTTATTTGATAGGACAGAGGAACATTAAGAAGGGGGAGGTATAGAGGGAGAAAAATAGTTATCTGCAGACCTGCTTCACAGCTCATGAAGAATCCTTCCGGCAGGTGAGGAGCAGAGGCTGGAATCAGTCCTTGCATCATGGTAATATGTGCATTTAATGGGATGTGCCATCACCCAGTTCATATAACTATTCTTACACAAACATCATTATAGTAAACACATGATTTCTCACCTATTTCTACTGATAAATGCCGATTTTCCCTGTGCAAATTCTGGAGGTCTTTCTTTCCCATACTAATTGTGTCAGAAACAGAGGTGTTCAGAAAATGTTCTACCCACTGTCTTTCATTCTTCAGGTTCTCAGATGTTAGGCAGGGCAATCAAACATTATACCCAGTAGATGTAATGTGAATAGAATGCAAGCCATCCCTGGGGCCTGGGCAGCAGTACAACTGGTCAAGTGTGGAACTGGGGTTCAAGTCCCTGGTTGCCCCCTGCAGGAGAAGCATCATAAGCTTTGAAGCCTGCTGCAAGTATCTCTTTTTCTCCCCCCCCCCCATTCTACTTATGTCGCTGTCATAATTAAAAGAAAAATGGCTACTAGGTATGATGGATTCATTGTGCAAGCACCAAGTCCCAGAGATAAATCAAGTGGGAAAAAGAAAAAAAAATAAAATTGCTCAAAAAATGTGAAATATAGACATAATCTAGAAATTTCAATTATTGTGAGATGTATTAAAGAAAAATGCAAACATTTCTGCACATGTTTTATATATGAATATTCCTAGTAAAATTGTTAATAATAGTCAACAAATGGAAGAATATCTCACAACAGATGAATAGAACAAGATGTGGTGCACAATGAAATATCATTTGGCAATATAAAAGATGAAGTAATGATCAGACTTCCAGCATGGATAAAACTTGAGAAAAGGACCAACAGAGATATGACTAAATGCTCTAAATCACTAAGTATCATTGAAAGGAAAATAAAGAACAACAAGCTACCATTTTACACCTATGAGAATGTCATACATCAGAAAGGACAGTAACAACAATTGTTGGAGAAGTTTCAGGTGGAAAAGGAACTCTCTTACACTGTTGGTGGTAATTAAGTTGGTTCAATCCCTGTGGAAAAGTCAAGAAACTAACCAGAATGTTAGAAATGGTCCTACCCTATGACCCAGAAATTCCTCTCGTGGGAATATACCCACCGACAAAAATACACCTATCTGAAGAGATCTACCTAGCACAGTTATTTTCATAGTAGCATTTTGTAATAGCCCAAATTTGGAAGCAACACAAAGGCCCTATGAAAGATGTGTGGCTAAGAAAGTTATGGTATATATATATATATGTATATATATACAATAGAATGCTGTACAACTAATAGGAATAATTAAGTCATTTGCTTTGTCACATCTTGGAAAGAATTTGCAGGTATCAAATTGACAGAAAGGAAAGGACAAATAATAATAATAATAATACTCTCACTTATAGGTGAACTGAAGAAGAAAAAACAGTAAAATAAAATATAAGGTGAAACTTGGATTGATATTTGTCTATTGCACCAAAGCAGAGGACTCTGGGAAGGAATGGAAGGGATGGGATAGAGGAGCTCTGGAATCCTGGTGTGGTATGATATTGAAAAGGACCTAGATTGGGGGAGATAATGCCTTGCAGGCACCTATCATGGGGAGATGAGAGCTTGTGCCTATGTGTCAGCAATTACTGCAAACAACTAACCCTCCAATAAAGTGGTGGTGGTGGTTGGGGGAAGCAGGAGGGAGCCTTGAATATCTGCTATTTAAAGAAGTTAGTCACAAAAACAACAGATTACATTATTCTACTCACATGAAATATTAATTACAATGAGAAAATTCAAGAAAAACTAGGAAAGCCTCAATTTAAAAAAAATGTGAGAAAGCAGCTGAAAATTAAGAAATTACTGGGAAAGGGGGGGGGTGCACAAGTATCCCAGTTCAAGGCCCCATCTCCCCACCTGAAGGGAGGTCGCTTCACATGCAGTGAAGCAGGTCTGCAGGGGGTTGAAGCAGGTCTGCAGGTGTCTATCTTTCTCTCCCCCTCTCTGTTTTCCCCTCCTCAATTTATTTCTGTCCTATCTAATAAGAACAATAGCAATAACAACAATAACATTCATAACAACAACAAAGGCCAACATAAGTAGGGGGAAAAGGGCCTCTAGGAGTAATGGATTCATAGTGCAGGCACGTAGTGAAAACCCAGAAGTAAAAAAAAAGAAAGAAGAAGAAAAGAAAAGAAAGAAAGGAAAAAGAAAAAAAGAAAGAAAAGAAACTACAGGAAAAAAAAAGTAGACAATGAACAAAAAAAAATCATTGTATAAAATAACCAATGAATATAAATATATGACTTAAAATTGTACAACTGGTGATAATGTAGTGAATGAATGTTTTTATACATCCTATAATATAACTATTTTAAAACTTCCTTTTATGTACAATACATTATATTCTGTCATGCCAGTATACTTTAAATACATCATTGTTACTACAAGTTAAATTCCACTATATACAAACACCATAATTTTTAAGGAAATTTGCATTTTGACAGCCCCTAAAGTTTATGTCTTTATTGTAGTGAAAAATATCATGTAAACCAATTTATAAGTATTTGCACAAATATATTCATGTTTTATTAGTCTTAAATAGTAGAATTTGGATTAGAGGGTATGTACTTGCTTTTGATTTTGTAATAAAATAGGTTCTGTCCCACGTCCATCTTCTTACAAAACAAACAGAAACCTAATAGAACTATAGTTGTAAGAATTATCATCAAAATAAGTTCAACGAAATAAAAATTTTAAAACAGGCCTCTTTTATGTTATTAGAGCTTGACTTTTTTTAATTTACTCACCTCCCAAAGAAAGGCCTCACTTCCTAACAACATCATTTGATGATTAGAATTTCATTGTACTGCATGCTTCTCTCAAGTCAGGCCAAATGATATTGCATCCGCCGATTCCAACCTAATCAATGCAACGAGTACCATCTCAGCATGCTTCACCTCAGACTCTGTCCAGAGACGTCAGGCATGGAATGCCAACCCTTCACCCTCATCACTCGGGTGAGACCTTTCCTTCCATGATATTCTCTAATTCTATTCCAGGAGGTTCACTTCCTAACAAAGTCCCAAAACCTAAATATAGGCCAGGTCCCGTAATATAGAGCATATGTTCACATGTATCCATAAATTAGGGCAAAATATATACCTGAAAGCAAAAATACACAATAGTCTGTAGTGAGTCAGTATCAAGTTTATAATGAAATTGTGTCTACTTAGACTTAGATACCCTCCTCACCTACTTCCTATTACAATTCTCTCACTCCAAAGCTAACCTTATCAAAGCAAGGACTGCAAAAGGTGAATAAGGGCAAGAGACTGGCATACTTTAACAATGACTCTTTAGTTACTATCAGGCCATTCTGCCAGCTGGGGCCCTAATCTGGGAGTCCTAAGTCTCCCAAGCAGACTTGATGGGCCTAGACCTCAAATAAATTCCTCTCTCCATTGTTACCGGTCATTTCTATCAGGAACAACAAAATAGACCCCTTTGTGGGCCCCCATAGGACCTTGTCCTCAACTTGGATCAATAATGGTAGAGAATGTTCCATCCTCTGAAAGAAGGATGGACAACATACTCTATGTTACACCTGAGGAAGATGGGTCGATACTGAGGCAGCTTGGAATGTTCCTACTCATGACCACAGAGTGTGGCCTCAGATCTAGAGGGATGTAGAAGTCACACAGGCTCCTAAGCTAATTATGGATCCCAGATCACATCAAATTGATGCGGTTTACAGTCAACAATATTTATACCCCTCTCCCATATTAGGGAGCTACTCTCTTCCCTGATCCAGCTTTCTGGTCCTTTCCCAGCCAGGACATCATCTTCCCGGACAATAACGTGAAGTGGATCCACCTGCATATCAGATTTCAGGCTCAGGCAAACAAAATAAAACATTAGTATAGCTACAGGCCCTTTGAAATATAACTAAAATATGCCTCCTAGCTATCTACAAAATGGAGGACCCCCCAACACTTCATCAGCACTTTTCCAGCCTTTAGGTCCATGATTGTTCAACAATTTGTTTGGCTTTGTATGTTAACTCTCTTTTCGGCCACCAGGTTCCAGATGCTAGTAGGATGTGACCAGACTTCACTGGACAGTCAACTCCACCAAATGTGCCTTGGAGCTCTGCCTCCCCAGAGCCCTTCCCTACTAGGGAAAGAGAGAGGCTGGGTGGGAGAATGGTTCTACCTGTCAATGTCCATGTTCAGTGGGGAAGAAATTACAGAAGCCAGACCTTCAACCGCCTGCATCCCACAATGACCCTGGGTCCATACTCCCAGAGGGTTAAAGAATAGGAAAGCTATCATGAGAAGCGATGGTATACGGAGGTCTGGTAGTGGGAATTGTGGGAAGTTGTACCCCTCTTATCCTATGGATTTGTCAATGTTTCCTTTTTATAAATAAAAAATAAAATAAAAAGAATTTCATTGTAAAAAACTGAGGAATGGGCTACATTCAGACTATAACAAGGTATCTTTTATAAAAGTTTTAAGAGTTGTGGGGTTGGGTGGTGGCGCACCTGGTTGAGCTCACATGTTATAATCCACAAGGACTCCACTCCCCACCAACAGAGTGAAAGCTTCACAAGTGGTGAAGCAATGATGCTAGTATCTCTCTGACTTTCCCTATCACTCCCTTCCCTCTCAATTTCTGGCTGTCTCTATCCAATACATAAATAAAGAAAATTTTAAACAAATTAAGAGTCGTATCCTAAACTCAATTTTGCCATATGGAATATAAGTTTTCACTGTGGCATTTTTACACAGCACAATCATTTTCAGAATACACAGAGTAAGGCTGGGGAGATAGCACAATAGTTACATACAAAAGATTTTCATGCTTAAGGCTCTAAGGTTACAGGTTCAATCCCCCATACTTCTATAAGCCAAAACTGAACAGTGCTCTGATCTCCCTCTCTGTGTGTGTGTATGTGTGTGTGTGTGTGTGTTTAAAAGAAAGAAAGGAAGAAAGACAGAAAGAAAGAGAGAAAGAAAGAAGGAAAGGAAGAAAGAGAGCCTCAGTCACATAATTTTAGTGGTGGCTCATAGCTATTACACTTAATTAATAATCAATATTTTTGCAATATCTTCTATCTTTACAATTTTTTTCATTGAGTAAATATGTCACAAACTCATATCTAAAATTTGGGAGTTAGAAGAGTTTGATAATTGGGTAGGGGAAATGGCATAATGGTTATACAAATGGATTCTCATGCCTGAGGATATAGGTCCCAAGTTCAATCACTGGCACCACTGTACGCCAGAGCTGAACAGTGTTGGTGTAAAAAAAAAAAAAAAACATTTATATAGAGCCCGTGTCTATTCATATTTTTTTGTTTGTTATTTTTTAATTTTTTTTATTTAAGAAAGGATTAATTAACAAAACCATAGGGTAGGAGAGGTACAATTCCACACAATTCCCACCACCCAATCTCCATATCCCATCCCCTCCCCTGATAGATTTCCCATTCTCTATCCCTCTGGGAGCATGGACCCAGGGTCATTGAGGGTTGCAGAAGGTAGAAGGTCTGGCTTCTGTAATTGCTTCCCCACTGAACATGGGCGTTGACTGGTCTGTCCATACTCCCAGTCTGCCTCTCTCTTTCCCTAGTAGGGTGGGTCTCTGGGGAAGCGGAGCTCCAGGACATATTGGTGGGGTCTTCAGTCTAGGGAAGCCTGGCCAGCATCCTGATGACATCTAGAACCTGGTGACTGAAAAGAGAGTTAACATACAAGCCAAACAAATTGTTGAGCAATCATGGACCCAAAGCTTGGAAGTCTATTCATATTTTCACAAAAGCCTCTGAGTCTCTGTCAATCTGAGCTTACAGTTCATGGTCACAGCTAGAAATAGGTCATTTACTATTAAATAAAGTAATATTTTCAGTTAATATGTGACTATTACAATTAAATCTCTTTAATCAAGAACTATAGGAGTAGATAATAGAATAGATGCATAAACACACTAGCCATTCTTTTTCAAGAAAGCACTTGCTGAACACCTGAAAAGATGTTCAGTAAAGGAGTTTTTTAGGACCATGCACAACTGCAGAACTGCCAACAGAGTTCACACACTCTTTTCAAAGATTACATAAGTGCTGGACAAGAAAAATGGAGAGAACACTATTTGGTGATTTGTCCTAACAAGAGGTAACTTGATGGTCAAAGAATGTTCTATTGCATCCTACAGATTAGACTTTGTCAGAACTATGTTCCACTTGACTTATTCCTCTGCCCAATTCTCCTTTTTTACTGGTGTCAATCAATGTTCAACATCTTTTACATATTCTCTCTCTCAATGCCATTTCAATATATCTTTCAATCTTGAGAATTCAACTAACAATTGCTAACTCTTGAGATCTTCATTTCTGTATGTTTAGAACCATATTGAAAATATCTCTAAATAAATACAAAAACCAATTCATCTAAAAAATAGACTAGGCTAGTAATATTGGAGAGTCTTATTTGTTTATAAGCAGTTCTATTTTCTAAGTATGCAGAGTAATTTAAATACTTAATAACTTGCTTATGGTGTTGAAGACTTTGCATTATTGATTTTTTTCATTTTCCTATTTTATTGCAAGTAGTATTCAAACTCAAAGTTTGATATGGATCATAAAACTTTCTAAGAAACAGTCTGGTATAGCTATAGTACAACTTAGGTGTATGATCAACTGATGAATTCTTGCTGATTTGAGCATCATGAACAATGGAGTAAAACACTTGTTAGAGGTATGCTTGAGGCTAACACTGTATGTAAGGAGCATGAACAGAAATATGCTGCCTATAGTTTCAAAATTCTATTTTGTTACATTCTGACAGATACAAGAAATGTTTTTTTTTTTCTTTTCAGCTAAAAGTATGTGCTGATCAGAGTTCCCTTCCTATTTTCAAGCAATCTTGATTCCTGATAGAAAATTTTCTATGAAGCGTAACTATTTTCCTATTACTGGGTTTTCTTTCAAATGAGTTTTTATCTTATCATTTATCTTCTAAGTGATGCAGACAAGTAGATCAGTAATAAGTATTACAATGACTTTTTCCACTACATAGTATAGAAAGACAGTGGAGAAGAGTATGAAACTGGAATGTTGAACAAGCATTACAAACATGGGCTGTCACAAGAAAAACAATTAGATTTTCTGCTTGCCTTTTATCCTCATTACTAAGTCAGTGTAACCTTATCCTGCTAACTCTGGATCTCAACTCTGACAAGCCTATAACTTTTCTGTACATACACATAGATATACACATATAGTCACACTACCACCCTGTCAAAAAGAGTCTCAATTAAAATTAGAATTTGTAACCCCTTAAATTCAAGATTTGAGTAAATGTTATATTTCTCCCTTTATGACCCTGGAAGAATGGATTTTGAGAGACTATATAGTTATTTTTCTGTTTCTTTTCTTGCTTCACCCAGCTTGCAATTTAAATCTCTTCTTTTTTAAATCTCTCAGAAAACTAGAAATGGATCTATCCTATTCCTCTCTAGGGGAAATAGTCTAAGGAACCAAGCACACCCATCCAAAAGATCTGTGTATATTTATGTTCATAGCAGCACAATTTGTAATAGAAAACCTGGAAGCATCCCAGGTGTCTAATAACAGATGAGTGGCTGAGTAATTTGTGATATATATACATGATAGAATACTACTCAACTATTAAAAATGGTTACTTCCCCTTCTTCACCTCATCTTGGATGGAGCTTGAAGGAATCATGTTCAGTGAGAGTGAGAAAGAGAAGGATGGATATGGGATGCTCCCAGTCATAGACAGAAGTTGAAAAATAAGAACAGAAGGGAAAACACAAAGCAGAACTTGGACTGGGTTTGATATATTGCACCAAAGTAAAAGACTCCGGGGTTGGAGGTAGAGTTCATGTCCTGGAGCATGATGGCAGGGGAGGACTTAATGGGGGTTGAATTGACATGTGGAAAACTTGAGAAATGTTACACATATACAAACTACTACATTTTATTGTTCACTATAAACCATTAATCCCCACAATAAAGGAAAGATAATTTATTGACTATTTATAAGATAAAAACAGAGATAAATTGAGATGAAAGGGGGAAAGAGGGAGGGAGAGAAAGAGACACATACCTGAAGCACTGCTTCACCACTCCTGAAGCTTTCCTCCTGGGCTGTTGCACATTGTTACAGGTACACTCAACTGGGTGTGCTACCACTCATTCCCCAAATTTCTCCTTCTCCCTCTCCTGCTCTTCTTTTTTGTCTAAGGTTATCACTGGAGCTTGGCAAGTACTACAAATCTACTGCTCCTGGCAGCCAGTTTTTTCCATTTTATTAGATAGAACAGAGAGAAATTGAGAGAAGAATGAGAGGTAGAAAGGGAGAAAGAAAGATAGACACCTGCAGAACTGCTTCAACCCCCTGCAGGTGCGAGCCATGGCTCAAACCTGGATCTTTGCGTGGGTCCTGTACTTAGTTACTATGTGCGCTTAACTGGGTATGCCACCACCTAGCCCCAATTTCTTCTTTAAAGGATTTTTGAGACTATCCTATCTACTGTTATTGTTTAAATGTCTAAAATAACAGAAAGAAATGTTGTTATGTACAGTATAACTTACGTATCAAATATTCTACTGTATTAGAATAATCATGTAAACTTAAAACTCACATTGCCAGAACTTGTTAGTTAATGCAAACAAAACATTGATTTCTTGTTCTATAAATAATTGAGTTGGACTTTCATGTTCCTGTACTAGTTATCTATTATTGAGCATTTTAACTCCCTCTCTGGCTTTTGGCTGGAGGACCACATCATTCTCGCTACTTCGACCTTGCCAAAGGAATGCTAATCATATAACTGACTTACATCAGTTGGAGCAAAAATGCATATGAATTTAAAAAATTAAAAAAAAATGTTTAACCAAACTGTTTCTCAGGCTTTGTGAAAACAAGGTGGTACCTGGTAATCTTGGAACACAGATGTTTGGTGATGAATATAGTGTAAAACTATACCCCTGAAATATTATACTTCTAAAACTACTATTAAATCACACATATAAAAATAACATTACAAAAACAAAAAGAAAGCAAAATCCGGGGAACAAAAAATCAGAATGTTTGTAACCTAATGCTAGAGTTAACATCCCATCATAAACTACTCTTATAGTTATAACTAATATCACTATTACATTGGCAGCATTAATTAATTAATTAATTTATTTATTTATTTATTATCACCACCAGGGTTATTGCTGGTGCTTTGTGCTGAGACTAGAACTCTACCATGACCAGCAGCCATTTTTCCTATCTTTCTATTTTATATGATTTAAGAGAATAATTGAGCAGAGGCAGAGAAAGACAGAAAGGGAGAGAAAAAGAGAGCCACCTGTAGACCTGTTTCAACACTCAGGAAGTGTCTGTCCCCTTTGCAGGTGGAGGACAGAGGCTTGAACTCAGACGCTTAAGCATGGTATCATGTGCTCTCAACCGAGTGCACTATTGCCCAGAGCCCTATGACCAGCTTTATAATTCCATTCTGATTAAAATCAAGTGTAAGCATGATCTGCATTATCTGTGGCTCATGATTAAGTTTTCCCATGAAGTTTCATTGCCAAGGTGGCTCAGATATTTCATGAAATTGTACATAAGACTGGTGTGAAAGAGTGATATATATATACATATACATATATATGTATATATATATATAATTATTGGGGGAATAATTATTTACAGTTGACAGTAAATACAATTGTAGGCTATCCCTAACCATGGCATTTTCAAAGTAAACCAAATTTCCTAGTAACTTGGTTACAATAATAACTATCTACTGCCTTCTTAAACTCCAAGACAGCAGGAGCACTCCCCTTTCTCTATAAAACCCATATTTCTCCCATTTTTAGAAACTCCAGGGCATGGCTTGTCTTCTTGCATGCTTCACTTGATCTATACCATGTGATACTCCATCTGCTGAGCTCAACCAAATCAATGCAACCAGTACCACCTTTACATATTTCACTTCAGATTGTGTCCAAAGATGCCAGGCATGGAATGTCAACCCTCAGCTCCAGGATTCTGGTGAGACCATTCCTAGCTCCTAGGACTCCTCAATTCCATATTGGGTAGTGTACCTCCTAACAAAGTCGCAGAACCTACATATAGATCAGGGCCCATGAGGCAAAAAACAGGTGCATATGAACCCATAAGTTAGGGGAAATATATACCGTAAAGCAAAAGTGCATAATAGTTTGCAGTGACCCAAAACAGCAAGCAAGTAGAAAGACTAAATACATAAATAAATAAATGAAATGATACTTATATACCTTCCCCATACTGGGGAGCTACTTTCTGCCCTGAACCAGTTTTCTTTTTTTTTTTTTTTTTAATTTTTTTTTCTTTCTCCTCCAGGGTTATTGCTGGGCTCGGTGCCTGCACCATGAATCCACCGCTCCTGGAGGCCATTTTTTCCCCCTTTTGTTGCCCTTGTTGTAGCTTCGTTGTGGTTATTATTATTGCCCTTGTTGATGCAATTCGTTGTTGGATAGGACAGAGAGAAATGGAGAGAGGAGGGGAAGACAGAGAAGGGGAGAGAAAGATAGACACCTGCAGACCTGCTTCACCGCCTGTGAAGCAACTCCCCTGCAGGTGGGGAGCCGGGGGCTCAAACCGGGATCCTTACGCCGGTTCCTGCGCTTTGCGCCACATGCGCTTAACCCACTGCGCCACCGTCCGACCCCCCTGAAACAGTTTTCTAGTCTTATTTCCAACTCTAACAACATCTCCCCAGATAACACCTTTGGTCCACCTACATGTTAGTTTTTGTACTCAGGCAGAAATTAGTAAAATCATGGGCCCCTCAGAATATACCTAAAATAGACCTACTAGCCTTTCCCAGAATGAAGATCCCAAACTCATCTGCTATATTCTTGCCTTTAGGTTCCCGATTATTAAGCAATTTGATCTGCTTTATATCTTAATGTCTTTTCAGCCACCAAGTTTCAGATGTTACCATGATGCCAACCTGACTTTCCCAGACAAAGGACCTCACCGATGTACCCTGGACCCCCCACCTCTCCAGAGCCCTGTCTCACTCAGGAAAGCGAGAGGCAGGCTGGGAGTACGGATCTACCTGCTAACACCCATGTTCAGTGAAGAAGCAATCACAGAAGCCAGACCTCCCACCTTCTGCAACTCATAATGACCTTGGGTCCATACTCTCAAGGGAATAAAGAATAGGAAAGCTTTCAAGGGAGGGGATTCTGGTGATAGCAATTATGTGGAATTGTACCTCTCTTATTCTATGGTCTTGTTGACATATTTTATTTTATAAATAAAAAAATAATACAATTGTTGGTACATGTGTGAACTTTCTGTTTTCTACATAACACTCTAACCCTTTGCCTAGGTCCTCCTCCACCATCTGCACCAGGACCTAAAACCACTGCCTCAGCCCATCCCAGAGCCCTTTACATGGATGTAATACACTGAAACAACTACACAGAACTAACGTTCTGCTTTGTGTTTCCTCTTCTGCTCTTATTTCTCAATTTCTGTCTATGAGTGAAATTATCCCATATTCATCCTTCTGTTTCTGGCTTATCTCACTTTACATGATCCTTCAAGTTCCATCCAAGATAAGGTGAAGAAGATGAACTCATTATTTTTAATAGCTGAGTATTCCAAGGTTTTACATACCACAAAATTCTCAGCCACTCATCTGTTTATGGACACTATAGTTGCTTTCATGTTTTGGCTATTACCAATTGTGCTTCTAATGAATATAGTTATACACAGATCTTTTTGTATAGATATATTTCATTACTTAGGATATATCCCCAGGAGAGGGATAGGGTAGGTCCATTTCTAGTTTTCTGAGAGTGTTCCAGACTGCTCTCCATAGGAGTTAAATCTATTTATATTCCACCAGCAGTTCAGGATGATTCCTTATCCCCAAACCTCACCAGCATTTGTTGTTGCTATCATTTCTGATGCACACTATTCATTATCACTGGAGTGAAATGGTATCTTATTGTTTTTATTGCATTTCTATGAAAACCAGTGACTTCAAATATTTATTCATATGCTTGTTGGCCTTTTGCCTCTCTTCTTTAGAGAATATTCTCTCATTTTTATATGGGATCATTTGACTTTTTGTTGTTGAGTTTGGTGAGCTCTTATATATTTTATTGATTAATCTTTTGTATTAATCAGTTAATTATGATGATTTACATGCCATACATACATAACTGATGTATGTCATGCAAAGGTATTTTCGCATTTTGTAAGGAGTCTATTTGTTTGAGTAGTGGTTTCTTTTGTTGTGCAGAAGGTTTTCAATTTGATCTAGCCCCATGGGTTTATTTTCGATTTTGTCTTCTTTGCAGTTTGTTAATATCATTGGTGATGCCTATAAAATTTAGACGGAAAAGAGTTCTGCCATTTTTTCCCCCTAAGTATTTGATAGATCCTGGTATAATATCCAAATCTGTGGTCCATTTAGAGTTTACTTTTGCTTGGGGCAAAATATAGTGTTTTAGTTTTATTCCTCTGCATGTTTCAACCCAGATTTCCAAATACCATTTGTTAAAGAGATTCTCCTTTCACCATTTAATCCTTTGGTCCCCTTGTCAAATATTAGATGTCCATAGGTGGGGGGCTTACTTCTAGACTCTCAATTTCTTGAAGCATTATGGTAGAGGAGAACTTAGGCAGGGCATTAGAGTGTTATACAGAAAACAGAAATTTTGCACATATACCAAGAACTGTATTTACTGTTAACTGTAAACCATTCTTTTCCCCAATAAAAAAAGAATATGTTTATGAAAGGAACATTATAATGTCTGTAAAGTAAAGAGAAGGAAGAATTGAAACCAAGTAAAAAAATGTCTAGACAGAAGCATTTTATTTGGCACCAAATTAAAGATAAATATAGATACTAACATATTCCCTTTTTCATCTAGATAATTTATTCTCTCACTTTGCATAAAAAGTACAAAAATACAATTCCAGGTCTTTACATATGCAGAAACATTGTAGTCCATATGATGTTAACATGGCTTAAATGTATTTACTGGTGTGAATATTATAGCAAGGTCATAATAACACATTAAGAAATAATTATACGCATGTTAGAATAATTTGAGCATTGTCTTTCTGATGAACATCTGATCTCAATTTGGCCCTCTGAGGAGAATATATTCCATTCTGGGTCACACCTGCCAAGCTTTCCACATCAAAGCCTGTGCACCTGCCTCTGGTCCATCTCCCAGATAGTACATTTTTAACACATCATCTGCCAGCGGGGGAAAAAAAATCACATAACAGAAGTTCGCATCAAATCAAAGATTTTCTGCTGAGAGGATTGGGAATTATACTGCCAGATTGGCAGATGATATGGAAGCATAAATCTGTAACCCATTCTTCTATGTCATTTCATTTGAGACACTTGCATTGTCATTTAAGCCTCAAGTTCTACCCCGTATATGCATCTATGTGTTATATTTAAGTAAAGTTCAATACATTTTAAATTAAGGAAGATTTTTTTTCCAATGGGGAATCAATAATGTTTAATACAAGTTATTTGCTACTATGACATATCATAAACACAAATATCTGGACTTGTAGAACCTTTGAAATAACAAAGGAGCTCTCAAAAATTAGCCAAACTATTTGTGTTCAGTGTTGGCACTATCCCAAAATGAGGTTTTGGTGCCTCAAGTTTGAACACACAGTCAAGACTTTTTAAAATGATGCTTCCACTAACTAACTTCCTGACCTCCTCTTCTAAGATTTACAGAAAGCTCCTGGTCCAACTCACATATATTCCTCTTGCCATACATTCTTCTGACCATAGGCTTAGGGTCCAGCCTGTCAGAACTTCTCTTGGAAACACCACTCTTAATAACTGAATTCTGGGGCCAGGTGGTGCCACACCTGGTTAAGGGCACACATCACATTGTTCAAAGGACCCAGTTTCAAGCTCCTGGTCCCCACTTGCAAGAGTGAAGCTTCATGAGTGGTAAAGCAGAACTGCAAATATCTGTCTTTCCCTCTCTATCTGCCCCTCCCCTCTCAATTTCTCCCTGTCTCTATCCAATAATGAATAAAACATTTAAAAAAAAAAAAAGAACTGGATTCCACTACTGTAACACACTACCTCACCCCAACCCCACCACACAGAACAAGGGGGGTGCACTCTGCTATATTCTCTGACTCAAGAAAACTGCAACCTTGTCCAAGAACTATTGTCTGTTTTTTTGTTTGTTTGTTAGTTTTGGTTTATTTTTGGTGGTTTGCTATTAGGCAGTATCCTCTGCATGCCCTGAAGGAATCACCTCCCCCATTTGAATCCCCAGCTCCACCTACTCTTTTGACCCTTTGACCTCCCACTTACAAACTTCCTTTCCCATTAAGAAAGTTTTTAACCAGATTTAATCTAGAACCTCAACTTTGTCTACTTATATGACTACTATGTATCAAAGAGTTTTTTCATGCAAGTTGGTTTTGGTCACAAATGCACATACATGTATTACCTCTAGTTTCTCCATGATCTGTTATGTGGCTAATCCTCAACATATCAAGTAAGTAAACAGCTGATGTAAATACAGTGTCACCCATTCCAACTATCAGAAGACAGATGAATTGAAATGATTAAAGACTGAATCCATATTTCTGCATGTGGCTGTCCTGTTTTCCCAGCAGTAATTTATTAAATAGATCTCCATTGAACTGTTTATAGGTGCCCATATATGTTTGGGTTTATTTCTGAGCTCTCTGTTCTGTTCCATGGTCTGAGTGATATATTTATTCCAGCACTACATAGTTTTAATTACTATTGCTTTGCAGATAAACTGAAGTTGAGAAGTGAGTTGCTTCTAGTCTCCCTCTTTTTTCCCAGGGGTAGTGTGTGTGTGTGTGTGTGTGTGTGTGTGTGTGTGTGTGTGCTTTGTGATTCCACAGATTTTTAGATAAGTTGTTCAATGTTTTCAAAAAGTGTCATTGGGATTTTGATGGGTATTGTGTTGAATCTATAGATTGCTTTTGGAATTATGGCCAATATTGATAATATTTATGCTCCCAAAGGATAAGGGTCTTGTCTCCATTTCTTTGTGTAAATGTCTCTTTCTTTTACCAATTTCCTACAGTTTACATTGTAAAGTTCATTCACCTCCTCTGTTAGATTCACTTCAAGCTATTTTGTTTTTTGGTTCATTTGTAACTGAGATTGTTTCTTCCAATTCCTTTCCCTCCGATTCATCATTTTTGTATTAAAAATGCCACAGATTTATGTATATTGATTTTTTTACTCTGCTACTTTACTGAATTTAGTGATAATTTCTAGTACTTTTTGGTAGTCATTGGAGTTTGCTAGATAAATTATTTCAGCTGTAAGTAATGATGGCTTAACTACTTCCTTTCTAGTTTGAATTTCTTTAAAAATCGTTTTCTTGACTCATAGCACTGGCAAGGACTTCCAGGACAATGTTGAATAATGGTGGAGCAGGCATCCTGTCTCTAGTTCCAGATTTTATAGGAAAAGCGTTCAGTTTTTCTCTATTGAGTATGATGCTAGTTGGGTTTGTCATATACAGTCTTTATTATGTTGACAAATTTTCCTTCTATTCTCATTTTTAAGGATCTTTATCAAATGATTGTTGAATCTTATAAAAGGTTTTTTCAATATCAAAATAACCATTCTGTTTTATCTTTCTTTTGTTGATATTGCATATTACTCACTGATTTGATTGTGTTTAATCAACCCTGCATCCCTGGGATGAGTCCAACCTGATCTAGGTAGAATATTTACTTTTTTATACATTGCTGTATTCAATTACCCAGGAGTTTGTTGAGGATCTTTCCAGCAATGTAATATCAGTAATATAGATAGATGCACAGTTTCCTTTTTTGGTAAGAGTCCTTTCCTGCTTTAGGGATCAGAGTGATACTAGCCTTGTAGAATGTGGCTGGAAGTATTCCCCCCCCCATTCTATTCATTTATATATGTTTATTTATTTATTTATTGCTGTGGCAACAAGGAAAAGATGTTTTCCTTATATAATATACTTCTTAAGGCACTACTTCACACACACACACACACACACACACACACACACACACACACACACACACACACAGCGGTGTTCCTTTCTCATTCTTTATGCATGGAATACATACATGCTGACTAAACCTATAGGATTAACATAAGAAAGTAAATCACAGTATAACTAACACAAAGTCCAATTGAGTCTCAACTCTGTGGTAACCTGAGATATCACAGAGTGATGTAACCCGGAGACTTCTAGAACAACTGCACACCTGCTCCTTTGCATTTTTTATTTCATTTTCCTTCAGTTCAATTATTGAGATATAAATTTATACTCCAAATAGCATGGTACATAAAACTCAAGTGAACATATATATATATATATATATATATATATATATATATATAACCACACACACTAAGATATATACTTTCCTGAAGTTTCTGAAGTTTCCTTCATGACTGATATTCTCCAAAGGTAATCTCTATTCTAAACAGAAAAACCACTTTCTTTAACCCACTGTTTAGTGAGTTTTACTTGTAGATATTATAATGTCATGCAATTTTCTTTTAATTTAGCAATTTTCTTTCTTTCTTTTTTTTTTTTTTGCCCCTAGTGTTATGGGGGTGGGGGATGTCAGTGCTGGCACTATGAATCTACTGCTTTTGCAGCCATTTTTTCTATTTTTTAAATAAAACAGAGAGAAATTGAGAAGGGAGGGGAAGATAAGGAGAGAGAAAGATATAGACACCTGCAGACTTGCTTCACCGCTTGCGAAATGGACCCCCAGGGCTTGAACCGGGATCCTTGAGCAGGTCCTTGCATTTTATACCATGTGGCTTAAAAATGGTACGCCACTGCTCAGCCTCCTATTTGGCAGCTTTTCTACTGACATTACATAGTATCATATTAGGTTTCCCCCATACTGAAAAATGCTTACCTAAAACTTATAAATTTCAGCCTCAACTTTGCTTAAATTCTAAGGCATTTATATAGGGTGTTGATTGGATATTGCTAACTGTATATTTTAATTAGATATTTTATAATTTCTTTTCTTTTTTTTTTTTAGTTTTTTCCCCTCCAGGGTTATCAGTGGGGCTCGGTGCCTGCACTGCGAATCCACTGCTCCTACAGGCCATTTTTCCATTTTTGCTGCCTTTGTTGCTGTTATTGTTATTGTTGTTATATTGCTGTTGTTGTTGGATAGAGAGGAATCAAGAAAGGAGGGGAAAACTGAAAGGGGGAGAGACAGACATCTGCAGACCTGCTTCACTGCTTGCAAAGCTATCCCCCATAAGTGGGGAGCCAGGGATTCTTGTGCAGGTCCTTGAGATTCTACCATGTGCACTTAGCCCTCTGTGCTACCAACCAGCCTATTTTATAATTTTCCTCATCACTAAATCTTATTTTATATTTTATTTATGGATATAAGTAAATATAATCCTTCATTTGACATAGTTTTTAATTATTACTGTGAGAAAATTATGTCTTGATAGACACATTTTATTCAAAACACCAAAGTTAACACAGGGATTGTCTGAATGATAAAACAGCCTATACCTATAGTTAACAGATATATTTATTGCACAGCATCAGTCATTTACTACTGAGATACGTGCATGAAACAAACTATTCTGTCTCTTTCCAACTCAAAAAATGAAGTTCTCTTACTAAGCTTCTAGTAATTACCTATATTTATTAGATATTTTTTATCTTCTATATATGTTCTAAAATAGTAAAAAATTATAAAATGGTTAATGAACTGTTAAAACTTAATTTTAAAATACTAAACAAGTTTTTACTTGTTTATTTCTGTTTCATATTTACCTCTCTTCTCACAATAAATAATCTTTACTTTCAGTTACTAAAGTAATATTAATACTGGATTTTTAAACTATATGTATTTAGGTTTAGTGATATTAATTCAAAATGAATTAAACTATCATTTATTAGTAAGCATAGGATAAGATTTATTTGGGGAAATTAAAGAAGTTATTTGTTTGGTTATCAATTGCACATAATTATAAATAGTCTATGTTCTATTACTCAATGACCATATGCCTATCAATAGCTTTTAATTCTGTCTCAAATTCTGAATAACCTAGTTGGGAATATTTTTAATAGTAATATCCATTTCACCATAACTAGCTAAATTTTAGAATGGGAATGTAAAGTAGATACCCTACAGTAGAGGGATTTTGTTTTCTTAACTTTGCCTTATTAATACCCACACACATAAATAACAATAAGATTATTCTTTGTCTTAGTAGACAATTTGAGGTAGATAAATCAAGATAGAGAAAATGGTAGGGCCAAGGAAACTTGAATCACTTTCTTAAAAGTCTGAATTTGAGATTGAGTGGATGTAACATTAAGAACTATTGTGTCCATTTTTTCAAACCAGAGAATAAAAAGAAGTTTTTAGATAGATGTGGATCTGATATTGACTCCTGCGGGGTCTTGTTAGGTTACAGAACAATGGCCTGCCTGCCAAAGTCATGAATAACAAACAAGCCAGGCAAATCATATTGTGGTGCCTGTGATTACTGCAGCTGGGCTCTTCTAGCTATTTTTCAATGAGAGTTAATAAAGAATGGGGTGGAGGGGGATTAGGGGAGATATGGCATTTAGAAACAGAAAGAATATTTCAGACTAAGGTAATTCTATACCAAAAACTGAGACTTTTAGGGCTCTTCTATATGTATCATTCTTTTAGTAGTGATTTGTTACAAATCCTCATGATTCTGATATCCAAGGATTGTTAAAAGTATTAAGGGAAGGTCCTAAAATAAAATTACTGTTAGTGATACTTTTTCTCTTGCTACTAGTGGAATATGCCCTATACTTCACTAAAAAAAAAATCTTTGTGGGAGTTGGGCGGTAGCGCAGCGGGTTAAGCCCATGTGGCACAAAGCTCAAGGACCAGTGGAAGGATCCTGGTTTGAGCCCCTGGCACCCCACCTGCAGGGGAATCTCTTCACAGGCGGTGAAGCAGGTCTACAGGTGTCTATCTTTCTCTCCCCCTCTCTATCTTCCCCATCTCTCTCCATTTCTCTCTGTCCTACCTAACAACAACGACATCAATAACAACAACAATAATAACTACAACAATAAAAAACAAGGGCAACAAAAGGGAAAATAAATAAATATAAATCAAAAAAATATTTTGTTACTATAATGTGCTACATCAGAGATTCAGTCATTTATAAACTGATGGAAGTTATATGTAAATACACAAATATGTTACTAGTTACTACCAATATACACATGCAATGAATACTGTTTTCAGCTTAAATAGGGTTGTAACATTCTTTTATATAATTGGGGGATTAATGATCTACAGTACAGTTGTTGATACATGTGTAAACTTTCTCTTTATTATTTTCTTTTTGCAAAACACTCTCATCCCCAGTCGAGGTCCTTCTCCACCATCATATACCAGGGCCTGAAAGCTCCCCCTCCCCAATCCTTTGCTTTGATCAACACACCAAACCCAGTCTAAGTTCCCCTTCCTGTTCTTAATTTTCAACTTCTGTCTATGACTGAAATCATCCCATATTCGTCCTTCTTTTTCTGGCTTATCTCACATAACATGATTCTTTCAAACTCCATCCAAGATGAGGTGAGTTGAAGAAGGTTCTGAACCATTCTTAACAGCTAAGAAGTGCTATTCATACTCCCAAAATTCAAACAACATTAACAAAATATTTAACACAGAAGGAAATAAACATCCTTTGGTATCAAGTGGTAAAATTACATTATAAAAAATGATGTAACTTCAGGGAGTGATGCTTAGTGAAATAAACCAGAAGAAAAAGGACAAACACAGGATATTCTCACTCATTTGTTAACATGTGTGCTCACCACCATCCAGTCCCTCACTAACTGTCTCATGTGAAACAAAGTAAGGAAAATACAGAGTGAAACATTAATAATTTGTGCTCTATTTCAGTAGATCCACGGACTAAAAATGGGGAAATTGGCAGGGATGAAAAGTTATTGAGCCAGTGTTCTATATGGCAAGGAGATGACAACTTGGTGGTGTGACATCTATTTTTGGGAGATGTAAAACTGACCCCTGTGACAACAGTCCTGTAAATATACATTTCTTCAATGAAGTGAGTTTGTTTTATAAAAAGAAAATGTAAGTAGTCTAATTAACCCTTATATTTTAATAAGGAAAGTGGACTTTCATGCAGTGTCACATCAAATGCTGTAAGTTAAAAATGCAATAGATAAAATATCAATTTTGGGGTCTGACTGGTGACTTTAAGTGCACATGTTACCATGAGCAAAGACTTGGGTTCAAGTCCCAGGTCACCACCTGCAGTGGTGAAGCTTCACAAAAGGTGAAGCAGTGCTTCATGTGTCACTCTTTCTCATCTATCTTCCCCATCGATTTGTCTCTGTCCTATAAAATAAAAAAAAAAATACAAAGAAAAAAATAAGTATTTCTAGAATTAGTAGAGTATATTCTGAGGAAACGTTAGTTGGCCTAAAAGGATTAAGTAGCAGTAGCTAGAAAGATTTCAGTCTTCGCATTAGAAGCAATATAGCTAAGAACAGAACATAAACTGACAAGTCCATTCTATAAGCATAACGTTTTTCCAATCATTTTATCAGAGGCTTATAGTACAGTTGTCACATGGGTACAATTTCTCATCGCTGCATCTTAAGTGTCTGCAAAACACTCTCATCCCCAGCTTAAGCCTATTTACATCACAGATTCACTTTTGAAGGGACTTAAGACCATATAAAAAACTGCCTAGGTCAGAGAAGGTGAGTTCATTGTTCTTGATAGCTGTATAATATTCCATTGTGTATATATACCACAGCTTTCTCAGCCAATAATCTGTTGTTGGGCACTTGGGTTGCTTCTGAGTTTTAGCTATTATGAATTGTGCTGCTATGAACATAGGAGTACACACCTCTTTTTGGTTGGGTGTTATGGAGTCCTTGGGGTATAACCCCAGGAGAGGGATTACTGGATCATATGGAAGGTCCATGTCTAGCCTTCTGAGAGTTTTCCAGACTGCTCTCCACAGAGGCTGGACCAATTTACATTCCCACCAGCAATGCAAAAGGGTTCCCCTGTCCCCACAGCCTCTCCAGCATTTGTTGCTGCTGTCCTTTTTGATGTATGCCATTCTTACAGGAGTGAGGTAGTATCTCAATATTGTCTTAATTTGCATTTCTCTGACAATCAGTGACCTAGAGCAGTTTTTTGTATGTTTGTTAGTCTTTTGGATCTCCTCTAAGGTGAATGTTTTGTTCATATCCTCTGCCCATTTTTGGATGGGGTCATTTGCTTTTTTGGTGCTAAGTTTGCTGACCCATCTTGGACAGAGCTAGAAGGAATTATGTTAAGTGAGCTTAGTCAGAAAGATAAAGATGGGTATGGGATGATCCCACTCATCAACAGAAGTTGAGAAAGAAGATCTGAAAGGGAAACTAAAAGCAGGATCTGACTAAACTGAATGTAGGGCACCAAAGTAATAACCCTGTGGTGAGGGGTAGACATACAGCTTCCTGGGCCACTGGAGGGTGGGAGTGGGTGGGTGGGATAGGACACAGTCTTTTGGTGGTGGGAATGGTATTTATGTACACTCCTAGTAAAGTGTAGTCATATAAATCACTAGTTAATTAATATGAGAGGGGGAAAATTAATTGTATGTCTTGAAGTTTTTAAAACACAGACTGAGTCTTCTTAATATATAGGCTGTGCATTTGATATGTGGACACTCTCAAAAGCCTAGACCAAGTAGATCAGAAGCAGCGGTGGCACAGCTATATACAAGATACTGTAATAAAAATGTTAATGATAGAATAGAAATCACACAATGCATGCTTCCTAGCCAAAATGGAATTAAATTAAATTAGAAACCACTATTGAAAAGTTAGCTGGTAATTTCTTTAAACATGTGGAGATTAAACAAAACAATTCTAAGTAACATGTGGGCCAAAGAAGAAATCTCAAGAGGAATTAAAAATATTTTGAACTAAATGAAAATTTTATAAATTTGCTCATAAATTTAATAACTTAGATGGAAGAGACCATTTGTTTGAATGTCACAATCAACAAAAAATTTACACAAAGGGAATATAAGGGTGGGGGCAGATAGCATAATGGTTATGCAAGGATACTATCATGCCTGAGGTTCCAAAGTCCCAGGTTCAATCAGAGCTGAGCAGAGTAGACAGGTTTCACTTTGTTGGCAGTGGAGGTCAATATGTTTATTTCTACAAGGAAGATGAAACTGGTCTCCAGATATTGGATATAACAAGCACACAGAAGATAGTCTAACAGGGCAATCAGACACAATTTGAACAGAGGAAGTTGTGCAAAGGATCACTGAGGGTTGTTTTAATTCTACCCATAGTCCCTACCCAAGTATATCAAGTATATGAAGCAAGAGAAAAATGCATACACTTTAAACAAACCCCCAGGGACAATTTTAAGTGAACCAGAAAAGGGGCCAAAAATCACAGAAACATTGAGTCTCTTTACTAAAGTTTGTAGATACGGGGAGGCAAAAGAAAATGAGCTTTTCTGATTTAATAAAGATGACTAACTGAAAGTAGCAAAGACACAGGGCACTGAGTGCTGTAGGTCCCTAGAGTACTATGACTTGAATTTTATTCTGGTGAAAAGAAAAGTGTCACAAAACCATCCTGGGCACACTGATGAGCTGTCTGCTCAATGAATTTCTGGAGATACACTCTTTAGGAAGTTAGGTCCAAACTCTTCTTGACAAGATGGACAGCTCTGGCTTTGACTTTCTGCTAGTGAGATGGTCAGTGAGTCCCCTCAAGATGAAGGTTATCCTTTGGACTCACCCAGCAACCTTACCAATGAAACAAAGACAATAGCCAAAACTTCTCCTAGTAATGCATGAAGATGAGGAAGGAAGGTGCAAATCCCCAACACAAAACCACTCTGGAAGATAACACAAATGAAATTGGGGTGGGGAGGGCTCATACCTGTTTGAGCGTATATGTTACCAGCCACACTGACCCAGGCTTGAGTCCCTGCTTCCTACCTGCAGGAGGAGGGAAGCTTCAGGAAAGGTGAAGCAAGTACTGAAGATGCCTCTGTCTCTTCTCTATCTCCCCCTTCCCTCTCAATTTTTGTCTCTCCTATCTTAAAAGAAAAAAAAAAAAAGGATAAAGTGGCTTCTTAAAGCCATAGATTCACTGAGCAATAAACAACCAAAAAGAATGAAGTGTACTCTGTTGCATACCAGTATTGCAAATAAAAGCTTGGAGATTACACTGACCTTACTGGATACTATGAGCATGACAAAGTCACGACTAGAACCAATGGAGAAAGTGTCCTTTCTCAACATCATCATCCACTGATATTCACTGGTGTCAGAGGCTGAACTCTCAACATTGTCACAAAGTTCAAGAATAGCCAACAAGTTGGCCCAATAAACCTCTGTTCCTTGATGTACAGATACAAATACCTCAAGTTTAGATACATGACTGACCTGGTAGTTCTCAACAAATCAGACTGGTCATTCATCAATTCAAGCCCAATGAGTTTGCAAGTCAGACAAAAATGGTTACAGAAAATGTTTAAAGGCTTGGTGGTGGATGAGTGCATATGTTACAATGCACAAGGACCCAGGTTCAAGCCCCCAGTCCCCACTGGCAGAAGGAAAACTTTATGAGTGGTGAAGCAATGCTGCCAATATCTCTCTCTCTCCCTCTCCCTCTCCTTCTCTCCCCTCTCTCTCTCTAAGCCCTAACTGTCTCGATTTCTGGCTGTAGCTATCCAATAAATAAATAAAAATAATTAAAAAATTAAAAAACAATAACAAAAATTAAAAAATGTTTAATACTAAAATGTCATTTAATGAAAATAATTAGAAGCTTTCCCACCAATTCAGGAATAAAATAAGTCTATAGTCCTTCTTCATCACTTTTAGATTTATTTTATTTTTATTGTTTTATTTACTTATTTATTATTGGATAGAAACAGAAAGAAATTGAGAGGGGTGGGAGAGATAGAGAGGGAGAGAGACACCTGCAACTCTGCTTCATCTCTTGTGAAGCTTTCCCCCTGAAAATGGGGACCAGGAGCTTGAACCTGTATCCTTGCACACTGTGTGTGCTTAACCAGTTGTGCCACTGCCTGCCCCCCTTTAGATTTATAATGAGAGTCCTAGATAGAGAAACAAAATAATATTCTTACATAAAAATGTGCATATTAGAAAGAAAATAAAACAATCTTGCTCATAGATATGTGATGTTTTTTTTACACAGACAGAAAAGGAGAGACTCAGACAGAGAATGAACACAGCACAGATGCTTCATTCAGTGCATACAGGGCCAGGCTCAAACCTGGGTTGTATACAAGGCAAAGCACCACACTGACCAAGTGAGCTATTTTAGCCACCCAGAAGATGCAATTTTCTATACAGAAAATTCTAAAATTGACATAATAAACTCCTTAAACTACTATGTGATTGAATAAAGTACAGAAAACAAAATTAATATGCAAAAGACAATTGCTTTCATCTTTACTGACAATAAACATATGTAATCTGAAACTCATTCACATTAGTATATCCAAATGCCATAAATAGGTGAAAATCTTGCAAAATATAAACAAGATATATATGGGGAAGATGGGAAAATACTAATAAAGGTAATTAAAGAATAAATAAAATAAAGAATATTCTGTTAGATAATAAGACTTACTATAATCATCCCAGTATTTTTAAAATTTAACCAATGATACCTCAACCAAATTCCCAATAAGTTATCATGTGAATATTAACAGACTGAGTCTAAAACTTGCATGGAAACAGAAAATACCCAGAATAGTCAACACAATATAAAAAAAAGAAAAACTTTGAATGACTTAAACCATTTGCATTAAAGATTTACTGAAACATCTAGTATCTAGTTAGTACTCAGGACTGTGTAGAAATGGTGAAAGAACAGATTTAAAACAAGAGACCAGGTAAAGGTTCACATAAATACAGTTATATGATCTTTGACAAAGAAACAAAGGCAATACTATACCGAATAGATAATATCTTCAACGAATAGTGTTAAAAGAACTATGCATCTACCTAAAAAAAGTAATTTCTACAAGTGCTTTGCACCACTTGTAAAAAGGTAGTTTATAATTAATCATGGGCTTAAATGGGAAGTAAAAACAAACTCCTAGAAGATTAAAATCTAAGCATAACTGCACTTACTTGTTTGACGATTCTAATACACGTTGTCACAGGGACAATAAATGCCCTTTACTTGATATATATGTTTTGCCAGTATATCTCTTGGTCAAATGTATATAATGTTTCTCCCAAAGATTATCAAGGGGTGCAAATAATGCTAACTCTGTCAGAAAGATTTGGAGATATATCTGACTTTTTTTTTTTCCCCTCCAGGGTTATTGCTGGGCTCGGTGCCTGCACCATGAATCCACTGCTCCAGGAGGCCATTTTTCCCCCTTTTCCTTGCCCTTGTTGTTGTAGCCTTGTTGTGGTTATTATTATTGCCATTGTTGATGTCTTACTTTTTTGTGTGTAGTTACTTGAGTGGATAGAGTGATTGGGAGAAGTGCTGTAGGGGGTATGAGAGGAGGTTGTCTAGGCTTAAGTAGTAAATAACTCATTAGAAAATTTATGGTGCCTTCTTTAGAACTTCCTATTTGCTTGCCGAATTTATTAAGACTCAGTCTAATCACAGAGGATTATCAAGCTTTTTTACTTTGATGCATATAGTTGCCCCTAACTTCTAGATATGTACATACATGTACCCAGTCCTCTAGACCCTAGTCTGTATCTAAGGTCTATAACTTTTTTTAGAGAGTGCTCCATTTGAAATGGAACTTGGTAGTCCTATGAGTTAAGAAAGGTCTTTTAAAATTAAAAAAAAAAAAAACTAAGTAATGAAAGGTGTGACTGAAGAAAATGTGAATAAGTCACATTAAAGGAGAAAAAAGTCCAAAACAAAACAGAATTGTTGATTGTCTAATCCCACCTGTATTCTATGAGGCAATATCACATATTCTACCTTTGCTTACACAATTAAAATCCAAGCATGAATTTGAAATAATTTAACCTGAAATCTAATATTGGTCAGTCTAATTCACTAGCACCACAAGCTCCTCCAGTAATGTAGGCAACTGAAAGGTCATACTTTGACACATGTGGTTATAGACAGGATGGTCTATGTAATATTCCTCAACAAGAAGCATCCAGTCTCATAGCAGCATGTTCTCCTTTGACTAACTTTGAGATATATTTTCAGGTTTCTGGCTTAAGTCCCATTTCCATTCCTCAATGAAATCAAATATGACAAAGACACATGAATATACCTACTTTTAGGTCTCCTTCCTGATCGGTTGCTATCAAATTTACTTTGACTTATCTGTACCATTTTGGTCCTCTATAGTTTCTCTTTCAGTCTTGCTCTCAATAATCAAATTCTGGCTCAGTGGCTCTTTAACTTCTACAATCAGAAGAAAAGTCTTTTATTGCTTCTTCATTGTACTATACCTTTTTAGAATATCAAATTCCAATATTGCCAAAGAGAGAAACAGTCATTTTTCCTACTTTATAAGGCAACTTGGAAAATTTTGTTATATTCATTTTATTATGGGCCTGATAAGTGGATATTAAAAGAATCAGAAAAATCTCTTAAGAAAATGCTATGATTCTCAATGTTATTGAATTATGGTCTATGTATTCAAGAAAATTTCTAGAAAAAAAATGACAATTGCCCATTCAAAAGAGATATTCTACTTCCAAAAGTATTTTCAGAGCAAGTGAGCTATTTATTTTGTATTCTGAAATGCCAGGGGAAAATTATTTTAAAAATTACATCACTAATGTATATGGTTTTCACCCATGCAACCATACTTTGAAAAATCTATGAAAGACAAACATCTTTACATAATAGAATAAGGATACTTCATTAAAATGCATAATAACTAGAACAAAATTATACCTGCACCAGAGTATATGTCAAGTATGTGTTAACTTTGTGTCAAGTACAAAGGATAAGGAAATATCTCCAAAGTTGTTGGGACTATGTGTAAGCATGATAGAGCTTAGGGAGAACTCCCCCATCCTTGGATGGAGGTCTGTTGCTGAGAAGTTATTCTGATGCAGTCTCCGCCCCCAGGTTTTTCTATGCCCCGCTAAATCCTAGAGTGCCCCCTTTCAACCAATCTTGGCTCCGCCCCCAGGTTTTTCTATGCCCCGCTAAATCCTAGAGTGCCCCCTTTCAACCAACCCTGGCCCTACACGTCACCCATGGTTGTCGCCCAATAAAAAGCCCCCTCACCCCTCTCCTCTCTCTCTCTGGGCTCTCGGCTTTCCCTCTCTGAGGTCTCGCTCCCTGCCCTCCTCCCGTGGTCGGCCATTGCCGGCTGGCTCCACGTGATCTGAACCAAACCTCCCCCCCATCCTATAATAAAGAATTGTGTACCCCTTTGCTCCGGACGTCCGCTCTCTTCTCTGTGGTGCAGCCCGACACTGGACCGCCGCAACAACATCTGGCGCCCAAGAAATACTACAAGAGGACCAGATGCAGGATACATCCCAGGACCCGTAATACGACATGGCAGAACCTGCAAAATCTGGCTCACAGAGACCTCTCTCCTACCCTTTCCCTGTATGTCTTATGTTATAACTGGCCAGTTGTTTTTGTGAGTGAGTGTGTTAAATGACAAAAAAAGTTTTTTTTTTTTTTGCATGACCCATCTGCTTGGAGTACTCTAAAAGGTAATTGGCTTTATATAAAAATGCTGGATGCAGCCAAAGTTTCTGGAGACGTCCAGAAACATTCCAAAATTTTTTTTTCTTTCTCCCTCTTTTGAATTTTATATATAGTTTTGGTATATATGTAAGTGTTTAGTCTTAAACTGTGTGACTAATGACAGATTTAAATTTGTTTTTAAATAATGTGTTTTTATAACAAAAGTTCTTTTTCCTCCAGTTTGTTATAACTAAATGTTTATGGGTATGTCTCAAGTTTGGTAACACTAACTTAACAGTCAGAAGTGTAACCCTACAGCTACACTTTTACCAGACAAGGTAAAAATTAATTGTTAGGGCAATTTACTATTTAGTTAAAAGTCTAAATGTTCAACGTGACTATTCATTCCCAAAACTAAACTATATAAATTTTATATACAGGACACCTTTGAAGGGCCCCCAAAGGTGCCCTGTAAACTATCTTGTGGAAATTAATCCACAACAGATCTGGCATCAATCTGGCACTGTAAACGTTAAAATCATTGTCACGAATATGCGTTAACTCTCTAAGCAATTTGAGTCTGTTTAAAATACATATTTTAGCTAAAATTGGTCTCAAGATCCTGTGGTAGAGGCTTCTACAGGAGGTCACATTAGATGACCTTTAAATAAAATCATAAAGAGATTCTAAACCAATTATAATCATCGAGTTATCAACTATAACAAACCTATAACTTGTTACAAGTTCAAATTAACCACGAGAAGCAGATTGTTTGTGTTTCTTTCACAGGAATCCCGGAAAAACCATCTGAACCCCTGCACACCCTGACGTCACTCACTAGATGGCACGACTACCGTGGCACACCCCCCGAAACCCTAGATGTCACTCAACGCGATCTGAAGAACCTGATACACAAACTCCAAGGACAGAACTTTCTTCATGCCTGGTTACCGTTCCTGCTTCTGACCTGCTTGTTACGTGTTGGCAGTTCCAGCTAGCTATCTACAAAAGAGCAACATTCCAGCAGCTGACCTCCCTCATGCAGCGTTGCATCCCCTGCCAATTCTTCCCCTAGCCATCTACTTCGGACTGAGACTTGTATCGGACTTTCTGACATACCCTATATACATTTTACACAATTTTGAAGCAGCTTATTTCCCTTCACGCTGCTGGTTTTTCATAGACTGATCCTGAGTAATTCATAGACTTTACAGACTGTTGCCTTTAGGACTATACAATGCCAAATAGCCCCTCTGTTTGGTGGGTCATGCCTCCCGCCTCCCCCTCATTATGTACCCTTGCCCCTTTCCCCACCCAAACAGGGAATGCTCCTTTACACACCAATCCTTCCCTTCACACCACACTGGCTTTTACTTCTCCCCTACTTGTCCCTTCCTATTTTGTTATATCATTTAGGCTTATGCCCAAAAGGTTTCTGCCCCATGATAGTCTTTTATAGACTTTGTACATCTTATGCTATTACTAGGTAGAAAGATAGAAAAGATGTAGAGATATTGTGAAGAGATGGTTGAGCAGGCTGCGCTTAAACCTATGAGATGAGTCTCTCCAGGTAAGTCTCTCTCTCTAAAGAGGGGTTGAGCACAGGAGGACGCATAAATCTCACAAGGTTGGCATCCATTTAAGCCTTCCCTCCTCCACAGAAAGTCCTACATCTTCCCACCTGAGCATGGCATTCCTCTAAAACATTTAAGCCTGCTCCATTCCATTTTTCTTTACTGTGTCCATTTAGATATAAAGGGATAGGAGGAGATGTTGCTGAGAAGTTATTCTGATGCAGTCTCTACCCCCAGGTTTTTCTATGCCTCACTAAATCCTAGAGTGCCCCCTTTCAACCAATCTTGGCCCTACACGTCACCCCTGGTTGTCGCCCAATAAAAAGCCCCCTCACCCCTCACCCCTCCCCTCTCTCTCTCTGGGCTCTCGGCTTTCCCTCTCTGAGGTCTTGCTCCCTGCCCTCCTCCCGTGGTCGGCCATTGCCGGCTGGCTCCACGTGGTCTGAACCAAACCTCCCCCCCATCCTATAATAAAGAATTGTGTACCTCTTTGCTCTGGACGTCCGCTCTCTTCTCCGTGGTGCAGCCCGACACCGGACCGCCGCAACAACAGAGGTCTGAGAAGATACCCTCTTGATTAGTCTCTCTCAACCCAGGTGAGGAAAAGGGGAGAAACTCAGACTTAGTTCTTTCCTTTTGACTCTCAGGCCCACAGAAACCCCAATACTTCTCCCCATTAACTGCAGGCCACAGGGCTGCCTACTTTAAGATTCACTTACTCAAAGTTCACAGAGGAGAACACACCTTATCACACACTCCTAGCAGTGCCCTTTGATGTCCTCAATTTGCATCAAACCTTGCTTATCTTCTCTCTATCTTGCCTTAACTATTCAACCCCTCTTCTCCCCTCAAACGCCTTTGGGTAATTAAATGCCTGCATCAGGAGACTAATTATCTTAACCTTTATGTATCTGCATCAATTCTTGTCATACCAGCCCCCTAGCATAGGGGCAAGCCAACCTTTAGAAACCTATAATTTCTGACAAATTTGAATAATGTCCTTTGTTTGGTTTTCTATTTAACTCATGTCCACCTGCTAATAAACAAGATCTGAGCACACTGCAACTCTCCCCGGTGTCTTTATTTCGTGTCGTCTCTTGCACGAACGAGAAAGAACTGGTCCATTGCCTTTCCCCTGGAGATCACCCCTACACAAAGTATGCTTTTAAGAAAAAAATACAAGTCATAGTAAAGTAAATATAGTACACTGTCTTTACTATAGACTGAATTTAGTATATTTTTCATTTATATATAAACTATATCATTAATGCATTAATACTTATTACATAAAATAATACTTTATTTTCCTTTTTTACATTATTTACCTATTTAGGATAGAAATAGAGAGAAATTGAGAGGGAAAGAGGAGAGAGAGCAAGAAAGAGACACCTACAGCACTGTTTCAATACTTGTGAATATTCCCTAGTGAAGGTGGGGATGGGGGCTTGAACCTGGGTCTTTGTGCACTATATTGTGTGTGTGTTCTACCTAGTGTGCCAATAAACATTATGTATTTTTTAATTTAAAAATGACTTATTTTTATGTTTTATTTTTATATTTATTTATTCTCCCTTTTGTTGCCCTTTTTATTTATTGCTGTTTTTATTGTTGTTGTCGTTATTGATGTCATTATTGTTAGATAGGACAGAGAGAAATGGAGAGAGGAGGGGAAGACAGAGAGGGAGAGGGAAAGACAGACACCTGCAGACCTGCTTCACCAGCTGTGAAGCGATTCCCCTGCAGGTGGGGAAGGGGAGGTTTGAACCAGGATCCTTACCTGGTCCTTGCACTTGGCGCCACATGGGCTTAACCTGCTGTGCTACCGCCTGACTCCCTTTATGACTTTATTTTTTATAGAAGCTGAGAGAAATTGAGAGGGAGAAGGGAGATAGGGAGACACTTGTAGTATTACTTCACCACTTGTGAAGATTCCCCACTGTAGGGTGCAGGAGGCACATCTGGGGCTTGAACAGAGTGTCCTTGTATGTGGTAATGTATGCACTTAACTAGATGTAGCTCCACCTGGCCACCTATACTTTTTATTTCTATAAACAGTTTATTTGAAGAGATGCATTAATATCTGCATTTATTTGCCAGGCTAGCTTCATCGGAGAAAGAGACAAGGAACTTGTGGCAGCATGGTAATACAATTCTTTATTGATGCCCCAGAGTCAGATGTGAGCACAGAGGGTTTAGGCCATGTGGAGCTAGCAAAATGGCCACCTCCCACTATGCACACCGGTCCTTCTCCAGGTTGGGACACGGAAGAGAAAGAGGGCGAAACTGGAATGGCAGAGGCCTTTATAGGGTAAAAACCGGAAGTGGCAAGTCGGAAACAAAAATGGTTAGGAAATGGGGTGGAGAGAGGCAAAAGGCATGCTGGGAAGGTGGAAGTGTCCTTAGCAACTGTTGTGATGGTTTTAACTGAATTAGCAATACCTTGAGGGGATAACATGGTGGGGATCTTTCAGACAAAACAATGATTATGTAAATAGACCATAGTGTCAGCAATGGAGCATGGAGAAGGGGGGGAAGGCTGGCTTAAAGGCCCAACATTTATTAATGTATAGGGAGAGGGCCCAAAAAAAATTTCAACCACGGTCTGTAATTGTGTCTGGACACAGGAAATGTATCAATCAGGAGCCTGAAGTTCACCATTATAGTTTTGCTTTCTATAGTTTGGCTCTTTTGCCAGAATGGGGTCATGTGTTCATTTCATGTATCCTTAAAAGTGAGAAAAGTACATTGAACTGTTAAATTAATGCTTAAGTGATTTAATAAGTCTTCCACTAAGATTCTTGAAAGATACTATGTTGATCCAGGTCTCTAAATATGCTGGTTTCAGACTTTCAATAACAGTCATTTCTGAATCTCTGCTATCTGGCAATTAAAAGCAATTTGCTTAGAAAGAGAAATAACACATAGCAAAGTGGTCTATTGCTAGGATTCAAGATTGGACTAATGTAGAAAATGTTGAGAAAAATAGTACGAAAGAGGTTCTATTTACACAGCATGAAATATAGATTTTCAAGTAGGGTCCACTGACATAAAATGGAAGCTTCAAAAATCATTTTTCACTTAAATGTAGTTGACAAGCAATTTGAGGGGTTTTTTATTTCTGTTTGAAGAAAATGCTTTTGAAAATTTAATCTTGATTTGAAGAAGCTGAAATGTTTGCATGTTATGAATCATAAAAGGACTTTCCCAAAAATGATATTCAAGGTTATTTTAGGTGGTCTTGAATTTTTTGTTTGTTTTGTATTAGAGGATAAAAACATTTAGATAATAGAAATTCCCAAAACATTAATTTCAATGTTATCTTTAACACTTTCTTTGTGGAATACTTGTCATTTCATTTGTCAGTATGGTTTTACCCAAAGCAGATAAATTGTTTTTAAAAAGAGATGCTAGACAAGATAGGCTGCAAATGGCAACATTTAATACTCCTTTCTTTTGATTCATGAAATTATTTAAATGTCTTTTAGGCATTTATAAAAAATATCTTTAGAGATTAATTGTATGCATACTATTTCATGTATTCTGATTTACTCCTATTCTAATTTATCAAGCACAAAAATTTTAAATCGTCCTTGGTTACACTGAAAACATTTATCTTTTTGTATATTTTGTAACTTTTCTTTGATACACATATGTATAGTGCATGTAACACACTTATTATTATTTATTTTCCCTTTTGTTGGCCTTGTTGTTTTATTGTTGTTGTTGATGTCATAATTGGATAAGACAGAGAGAAATTGAAAGAAGAGGAGAAGACAGAGAGGGGGAGAGACAGACAGACACCTGCAGACCTGCTTCACTACCTGTGAAGCAACTCCCCTGCAGGTGAAGAGCCAGGGCTTGAACTGGGATCCTTACACCAGTCCTTGTGGCATGTATCACATTTACTTTAATTAACACCTATTGAAAGATGTCGTGAAAATACATTAATGTATATGTATAACAAGAGATTTGCTAATAATGTGAAGTTTACTGAAATTTCAGTGAAAATTCTGAGACTCTATAAAAGAAAATGAACACACACACACACACACACATATTCCCTAGCTCAGATCAAAGGAGTAAACATCAATGGTATTTATATATTTTCCTTATGTTTGGGAGCTACTGTCTGCTCTAGTCTAGCTTTCTAGCCCTATTCTCAACTCTGACAACATCTTCCCAGACAATATTTTTTAGTCCACCTGCATGTTAACTATTAGGCTCAGGTAAAAATTACTGAAGTCATGGGCCCCTAGCTTCTTTCTACATGAAGACCCGTAATTTGATCTGTTCTATTCCTATATTTGGTTTCCTGTTTACTGAACAATTTGTCCTGCTTTACATTATACTGTCTTACAGTCACCAAGCTATAGACACTATTGTGATGCCATCCTGATTTCTCTGGACAGATGCCCTCACCAATGTGTCCTGAAGTCTCACCACTCCAGATTCGTACCCAACTAGGGAGAAACAAAAGGCTGGGGGTATGAGTTGACCTGCCGAAGTCCATGTCCAGCAGAGAAGCGACTATGGAAGCCAGACTTTCCACCCTCTTCACCCCATAAAGAATTTTTTTTCCATATTCCCAGAGAGGAATAAAGAATGAGGAAGATTCCAATGAGGGGATAGGATACAGAACTCTGGTGGTAGAAGCTGTATGGAATTGTACCCCTGTTATCTTATAATTTTGTAAATCATTATTAAATGACTAATGAAAATTTTCAAAAAACACAAATAAGAAAATATGGCATATGAAATTATTTTGATCAGTATAGAAAAGATAGAGGGAAGAGCTAGGTGATGGTTCACTTGGTTGAGAGCACATGTTATCATGTGTAAGGAAGTAGGTTCAAGACCCCATTTACCACCTGCAGGGGAAAGCTTCACAAGTGGTGAAGCAGTGCTGCAGGTGTCGCTCTTTCTGTTTTGCTATCTTCTTCATCCACCTTTCTCTCTGTCTCTATCCAATAATGAATAAATATTATTTTAAAATGTTAAATATAAGGGGCCAGACAGTTATACACCCAGTAGAACATGCATGTCACAGTGCACAAGGACCCAGGTTTAAGCCCCTTTCCCCATCTGTAGGAGAAAGCTTCCTGAGCAGACAAGCAGTGCTGTAGGGTTCTCTCTCTCTCTCTCTCTCTATCTCTCTCTCTCTCTCTTTCTCTCTCTTTCTACCTCTCCTACCTCTCTCCCTCATCCCTTTCAATTTTTCTCTGTGTCTATGCAAAATAAGTAAATAAATATAGAAAAGACAGGGAGAGATAAATCAATAAAAATAGAATGTTGTATGAAATAATTATTTAGAAATATACAAATTTATTTTAATTATATTATGATTATGAAGAAATTGAAACTATATATTGCTGCATAAAAATTCTCTACTCCTTTCACATCCACAAAGGTCAAATATTTATTTTTGCTTTATGCTACTTTACAGGGATCTCAAATATTAAACATACAAATATTCAAGCTTATGTAGACTTCATTTTAACATGTGCACCAATACTTGAGAAATGAAAGGGAAGGGTGAACATATTCAAAACCTCAACTATTTCACATTTAATTTTCCAGAACAAATCATTTCATTTGAAATTTGCCAAGATTAATTTCAGAAAGTAGGGAAGTACATGGAACCCTTTACAAAGTATACAAAGTGAAAGACCTAGAATATTTGCTGAAAATCTGAATGATTATAGCACATTGTACTAGCATTAGGAAATGTCATTCTGTCATTTATGGAGTATTTGTTTTTGAATTTCCTTTTGCTCTGCAGTGCTGGGGTTTAATCCAGGACTTCATGCATGCCAGGCATGTGCTCTACTGCTGGGGCACTTTCCCTAGAAATGTTGTTTTCTTTTTTTAATTGGAGAAATGTTACTTTATAAGACAGTTGTTGTCTCAGGGATATAACTACACAACCCTTCAAGATATGTGCCAGTACACCTTATTCACCGTGAAAGCTCCATTTCCTTCTGTCAAAAATCACTGTGCTCCTCAGCCTTGCCTGGCCTTTCATTTCAGTGTACTCAGAACTGTAGGTAGGTATAGATCAAGGGTTTATTAATGTTTACCATATTCTTCCCTTTCCTTGTGTCATAAATCTCACATATATTGTGATCATCTGGTTTTTGTTTGTTTGTTTGTTTGTCTTTCATCTTCTAGTTTATTTTGTGTTGTACCTAAAGACAAAAACTCATCTTTCCTTATAGCTGAGTAACACACCATTGTGTGTAGATACCACATCTTTCTTATTAATTTCTCTGCTGTGGTCACTTGGGTTGCTTGCAAATTTTGGCTATTACACACAGTACCAGGATGAACATGGGCATGCATATATGTCTCCAAATATGTGGTTTTGTGATCTTCAGATACTGCATAGCAAAAGAAATGTGCCAAATTAAAAATAAACCCTAGTAAATGGGAGTTGTTTGCACACCATACACCAAGCAAAAGATTAAGATATTTAGAGAACTCATTAAAACATACCAACAACAAAACAACAACAAAAATCTAGTATAGCCACAGGCCCTTTGGAATATAACTAAAATATGCCTACTAGCTATCTAAAAAAACTCTTCATCTGCACTATTCCAGCCTTTAGGTCCATGATTGGTCAACAATTCATTTGGCTTTGTATGTTAACTCTCTTTTCAACCACCAGGTTCCAGATGCTAGCATGATGCTGACCAGACTTCCCTGGACAGACAACCCCACCAATGTGTCCTGGAGCTCTGCTTCCCTACAGCCCTTCCCCACTGGGCAAAGATAGCGACAGTCTGGGAGTATGGATCAACCTGTCAATGACCATGTTCAGTGGGGAAGCAATTACAGAAGCTAGACCTTCCACCTTCTGCATCCCACAAAGACCTTGGGTCTGTACACCCAGAGGGTTAAAGAATAGGAAAGCTATTAGGTGAGAGAATGGGTACAGAGTTCTGGTGGTGGGAATTATGTGGAGTTGTACCCCACTTGTCCTATGGTTTAGTCAAAATTTCTTTTTTATAAATAAAAAATTAAAATAACTAACTAAATAAAAGAATACAATAAAATAAAAGAGGATACATTGTTTGGAAAAGAACACAACAAACTGACTTGAGGGCAGAGGACACAGTGAGCCTCAAAGGAGCAGCAAATAATGAGAATGATTTTAAAATTTAAAAAAAAGTTAAATGTTATGTAGCTCAACATATTTTTATTATATTTAGATTGTAACATAGTGTACTAAACTGCATCTTTACTTCACATATATGTTTAGATGGATCCACAAAGAAATATACCATTAAAAGTACTGCTGCTTGATAAAATAATAATAATAATAAAACAATAAAAAGCAACCCAATAGGGAAAAAATTAAGAGAATATCTGAACATTTAACTAAAGAATATGTAGAGACTAGATAGCATAATGGTTATGCAAAGACTCTCATGCCTGAGGCTCCGAATTCCAGCTACAATTCCCTGCATCATCATAAACCAGAGCTGAGCAGTGTTCTAGTAAAAAAAAAAAAAAGAATATGTACAGATGACCAACAGAAATGAGAAAATGCATATCATCACTTAATACCAGAGTAATGTAAATCAAAACAATAATGAGAAACTATCTCACAGTGTGAGAATGACCTATATCAATAAACATGAAAACAACAAGTGCCAGCAAAAATGTGTTGGGCAGGGGGGAAGAAGAAGAAGAGGAGGAGGAGGAAAAATATCTTTACACTATTGGTGAGAAGGTAAGTTAGTCTAGCCCCTGTGGAAAACAGTACAGTGATTTCTCAAAATATTAACAATAGGCTTGCAATATGGTCAAGAATTTCTACTCCTATAAAATATTTTCTCATAGTGTCTTTAAATCTGAGAAAGTCTAATAAATTCAGATATATATGATCTATGTTAAGAATTTTTTAATGATGAGACTTTAAATAGTTAAACATGGTAGCTTTGTCAGGTTGTCATTGATTCATGAAATTCTTTAAGTATAAAAACACAAATTACAGTATGTATCAGAAAAGTAAAATGCTATTTCCAAATAAAGTAAAGAAGTATACTAGAAGATTTTAATGAAGATTTGTCCTGAAATCATTGAGTAGTATAATAAATACAATTATTTCTCAGAATCTTCGTTGATTCATTTTCTTTGCTAAAGTAAAATCAGGACATATGTTGATTAAAGAGATTGCTTTAAATCCACTAGAACTAATATACCCAGTAAGATTAATTTTAGAATGATTGCATTTCCCTATTTGAAACATCTAGTTCTAGGTTAAATGATTAGTTTGTGATCTCAGAAGAAATCAAGTTAGAAAAAGAATTATATTCTTTCTTAAATTGAAATTTCTATCTCTATTTTCCAAACTTTATACTATAGGGCAGGTTCATATTCTCTTAATACTGACATATCAGTTGAAGAAATGATCCACGTTTGCCTTCAAAATGGAGTAAATGAATATGACTCATTAAAAAATGTTGCTATAAAAAGTAGGTGATGAAACAGATTAATTCCCTACTATTCAGTACTTTAGAAACTTTACAACATTTATTATTGCCATGTTTATGTGCTTGTGCAGTTTAGTAAAATGACAGCAACATTTTATCTCAAGCAGTTAGGAGAGAATGCATTTTAAAAATACATTTATTGGGCATTTTACAGAAAAGGCGCTGCTATAATAATGCACACAACATTACCATAAACAGCAACTATAATAAGCAAACTTAAAAGGATTTTATGGAAAATAATAGCCAAAGTTTAGCTTTCTCTCAATTATATGATGTATACTTTAAAACTGTTAGTGAGTTTTCCTTCTTAGTTAATGCAATGTCTTTATTTAACTAACAAAAAATGATAAAGAATGTCTACTATGATTTTTTGTGTGTAAAGTAATTATATATTTATATATCATGAGCAGTGCCAACAAACAAGGAAAGTGAAATAGGCAAATAAGTTAACTATAGTAAAACAAATTTTGTTTTCTTAATTGCCTAGATTATTTCTGTATAGAATCCTACAGATTTAAATTTTTTTCCGTTAAAGTTGTGATTTTATCATTTCCCATATTGTTAGCAAGAACAAGCAATATCTGTTTATATTAACAATATCATGAAATTAATTAAATTTTATGCTTTACTGAAATGTGTTATGGAAAATATGACTTACTCTTTTAGAAACACAAAATATTTTTTCTAAATATTTTTGTTGCTTTCTTTTGTTATTGGAGCCTCATGCAGCTGGAATTCCACTACACTGAGGTGAATGTTTTTACTTTCTTTATTTCACATAGGAAGGGAAGGGATAGAGACACAGGTCAAGAGAGGAGAAACACCACAACACAAATCTACCATCTGTGGAGCATTCCCTGGTTGTCCCATGTGAAGTCTAAATTCGAGTTGGGATCCTCAAAGATGTTGAGACTTGTAATCTATTGGATACATTCTTGCCTAAACCCTGAAAAAGGTAATTTTATCGAGTGCTTTTCAACAAATAAATGGGACTGAGTAAATATATGTATACTGTGTTGTGAATGTAAATATTGAATAAGATATCTAAATAAGCTAGTGAACATCTTTCTTTTCCTGCAGTTTTAATAAAAGAGGCAAGAGGTTTAATAGAAAGAGATATTAACCTTATCATTGTAAAGGGCAATCGGAGAAGCCACAGGCTCTAAACTAAGAGAGAGAGTATATACACTTCATAGCTCCCATGAGATTTATAGCACATAAAATAGACTTTTATGATCCTGAATGAGATTGTGCTTTATTCCTGGACATATCCATTTTTTTATGGTCATTAAAAGTTACTGAGTTAACTGCTCATTATACAGTTTAATCTTCACTTTTATTTTTGATCCACTTTTAAGAGCTGAAATAGCTAAGTTAAAGGAAGAACTTTAATGTCTAAAACTTTGAAACTGCAAAAATTGACCTAATGTAAAAATGTATATGAGATCCCAGTTGGTTTTGTTGATTCAGTTAATATCGTCATCATCTATATACTTTTGCAAAAATATTTTATTCCAATCTATTACATGCATATTCTTTCTGATGCTGTCTTTAAATATAGTTAATATACTAGTTCCTTTTCCTTTTATAAAGTGCATTATGAATCCCTTTAAAGGAAAATTTCTTCATAATTCAGGACTGCATTATTTTAGTTTTTGTAGAAATAGCAGATTCTTTTTTATTATTTTATATTTAAAGCAAAAAAATTAACTTGGAAGGGATTCTCTATTTAATATTATGAAAAATGGGCTGGGGTTAAGCTTACTGTACATTTTTTTGTTTGTTTTACGTAGTAATTAAAGAAGACTGTTAAACAGTGTGTCTCTAACTCCACAGTAGTCTATCAAAAAGCAAGATAAAATATTAGCAAGAATCAGTGCAGTGAAATATGAGAATATGGAATTTAATAAAAATAATAGTCAAATATTCTTTACCAAATAAGGCAAACACTAAACTGTAACCAATCAAATGATTTCCATGATTTGCTTATTTTCTCTATCAGAACCGCTAGTTCCTGGTAGTGGATCCCATATAATTCCTTTGGTGTGGAGCTGTCCTATTTGAATCAGTTATGCTCAACTACACTATTAAAAATTAAAATGCCTCAGTTTTTTGTTTAACAAGATAAACTGTAGGATTTTAGCATCAGCCAAACTTATAAGGAATGAACACACTAACAGCAAACTACAAAATACTTTGATATTTGATTGATTAATAACATTGAGACTTTATATTCTAGAGATGTCAAAAGTAAATTACATGCAATTAGTTGTGAGCAGAAGATTTAAATTTTATATGGTGTACTTTTCAGAAAGTCGTATAGCATGTAGCCAATTAAGAACAACTATTATCCAAAATGATTAAAATGAAATTTTGGTATTTAAAATGATAAAGGTCCTCATTACTCCTTTTATATATTAATTCTATGAAACTGAGCGGACTTCATTAAATTCAAAGTATTGTGATTTCTATTGAAGATTTAATTAATCCATTTATATATTTATTTTATTTTTAACTTTTTTTTTTGTCTTCAAGGTTATGCTGGAACTTAGTGCCTCCATAAGGACTCCACCAAGCACAGTGGCACTTTTTAAATTTTTTTTACTGATAGAGGGTAAGATACAGAGAAAGAGAGAGAGAGAGAGAGGGAGAGATGGGGAGAGATAGAGAGAAGACAATTGACAGGCTTCAATTTATGTTGGAAGTTGAACTAGACTCCTGTGTGTAGTAATTTGTGCTCTCTACCAGGTGTGCCACTACCCAATCTTATTTATTTAAAGAGAATGAGAGAAAGAAGTATTTCTGGACACTAACTTGACTTACGCAATACCAAAGGTCAAGTCTCAGAGTTGGGCACATGCAAGTCCTACATTCTTCCTGTTAAGCCACCTCTTCAGCTACCGTCATTGGTTTTACATGTCACACTTTAAAAAAAATTATATTTATTTATTTTCCCTTTTGTTGCCCTTTTTATTGTTGTAGTTGTTGTTGTTAATGATGTCATCGTTGTTGGGTAGGACAGAGAGAAATGGAGAGGGGAGGGGAAGACAGAGAGGGAGAGAGAAAGATAGACACCTGCAGATCTGTTTCACCACCTGCGAAGTGACTCCCCTGCAGGTGGGGAGCTGGGGGCTCCAACCTGGATCCTTGGTCCTGGCTCTTTGCGCCATGTGTGCTTAACCCACTGCGCTACCGCTCTACTCCCATGTCATATTTCCTTACCTGAACTCCCTAGCATTATCCAAAAAATTCAGCTGGATTTGAATTATTCTTCCACATAACATCTGCATCCAATTTTCTTTGAGTGCCTCCGCAATACCTTCATTTTTTTTCTCCTTTAATTTTATCTGATAATTCATTTGTTCCTTAATGTCATTTCTATATTGGCTATATTCAATCCATCTTTGTGTCTATCTCATATAAAAATTATTTGCTGACTCATTTTGTTTACAAAAACATTTTGTATCTGTATTAGGTCTTTTTGTTGAGATATAACTAGATCATGTGAATATAGCGACAATTTTATTTCTTACAACACCTGTGGAAGTATGTATCTACTATCTCTCCTCTATCATCTATCTCTGTATCATCCTTAATGCATTGTATTTGGGTGCTTGAGTGTTCTCTGTTCCTCTCTCTATCTCTCTCTCTTTCTCTTTCTCTCTCTCTTTCTCTCTCTCTCCCTCTCTCTCTCTCCTCTCCCCCCCCTCTGCTTTTTGTTGCCATCAGGATTATCACTGGTGCTTAGTATCTGTATGAGGAATCTACCACCCCTGCATTTGTTCCCTTTTTCTTTTCTTTCTTTTTCTTTTTTCTTTTCTTGTGTTTTCTTTTTGTTGTTGTTGTTGTTGACAGAGAGGGGAGGAGAAGAGAAGGAGAAGGAAAGAAAAAGAAAGGAACCTGTAATACTATTCCACCATTCACTGAACTTTCCTTCTGCAAGTGGAGACTGAGGCGCTTGAATTTAGTCCTTGTGCATGGAAACAGGATCTGCAAGTTGCACCAATATGTGGTCCCTGGTTGCTGGAATCTCAATATGCTGTTAGTGATGACAGCAGTCATTTTTTCTCATTCTCAATTTTCATAAAAAAACTTTAAAAATTTCAAAATTAAGTAGTCTGTAGTTTTGTGAGTAATATTTATTAAATAAGAAAGTTTTCCTCTACTTCTGATTAGTAGATTTCACAATGAAACTTTAAGATATATTTTCCTAACTTATTGATACAAAATTCCCCATATTTTAAAGATACTAACCATAATGCTTTATTATCTCTTGTTAAACCTATTCTAACTGCTAGATTAAATGTACTTGGAACCTTGGTTTGAGTCCAGCCCCCACCACACTGTAGGAGCCTTCAGTGCTCTGCTTTCTTTCCCTATCTTTGTCTCTTTGTCTCTTTCTAGCTGAAAAAGTCAAGAGCAATGAAGTCCCCTTGAAAACAAAACAATAAAAGCATTTAGTTATAATTTTAAATTTTTCAAAGATTATCATATTTGGTTTATTAGCATTGTGTTCAGGACTTTATCACTTGTCTTCACTTAAAATATAATTGCTTTATTATTTATTACACATCCTGACATATTTAAGGACTATCTCTCTAAGAGTAGTTAAGCAAGGGGGTCGGGCGGTGGCGCAGTGGGTTAAGCGCATGTGGCGCAAAGCGCAGGGACCGGCATAAGGATCCCGGTTCAAGTCCCCGGCTCCCCACCTGCAGGGGAGTCGCTTCACAGGCGGTGAAGCAGGTCTGCAGGTGTCTATCTTTCTCTCCCCTTCTCTGTCTTCCCCTCCTCTCTCCATTTCTCTCTGTCCTATCCAACAACGAATTGCGTCAACAAGGGCAATAATAATAACCACAACGAAGCTACAACAAGGGCAACAAAAAGGGGGGAAAAAATGGCCTCCAGGAGCGGTGGATTCATGGTGCAGGCCCCAAGCCCAGCAATAACCCTGGAGGAGAAAAAAAGGAAAAAAAAAAAAAAAAAAGAGTAGTTAAGCAAATAAGGACTCAAAGGAAACAAGGAAAAAATTTCTCTATTTTGACTATTTCACAAGTGAATCAACTGAATGTTTGGATTCTCTCATAAATTCCTATTGTGTTCTTTCATATATTATCACTGGACAATAAGTTCACTTTGTCTACTTATTTCAAGTTTAATCCAAGAGACTAACCTATGCCAATTAAAATAGTACTAATTTTATTTGCTGTGTCCTGAAGAATGACAGAATGTGGACATATGGACATAGTTTTTTGTAGCCATAAGAAAAATAAGTTACGTAGCATAAATCCCTGAATTTTAGGTTTAAAGAACATAACTATTTCACACTTAAAATGAGAATGATGGGAGTCCAGCAGTAGCTCAGCAGGTTAAGCGCACTTGGTGCAAAGCAGCAGGACCAGTGTAAGGATCCCTGTTTGAGCCCACGGCTCCCCACCTGCAGAGGAGTCACTTCGCAAGCGGTGAAACAGGTCTGCAGGTGTCTATCTTTCTCTTCCCCTTTCTGTCTTCCCCTCTTCTCTCCACTTCTCTCTGACCTATCCAACAATGATGACATCAATAACAACAATAACTACAACAATGATAAACATCAAGGGCAACCAAAGGGAAAATAAATAAATATATTTTTAAAATGAGAATGATAAACTTAAAATACATAAAAGACCTGTACAATGAAATATAATTTTAAAATGCTGAAATCTATGAAGTACAAGACCATTTCCATATGTCCAAAAATATATGTAAGAACCTTGCACACTTATGGTTTTAAAATCAGTAAGATAAGATTATGAAAAAGAGCTTTCCTGAACTAACATAGTCAGTAATTTATAGCAAAAATGGAAGAATTAATCAGGTCTTCAAACTGCAAATACATGGGCAGAATTTTGAACAATTTAGTTATTAGAAATGTTTAATAACAAAGTCTATTAATTTATGTCTAGCATTTTCTATGTCAATCTCTTCATGTTTCTAACAATCTTTTAAAGACTCGAAGTTGGTAAAATCTCACAGAATGCTTTAAAATAAGAACTAAAAATCTATATTTACCAACAAACTACATTAATAATTGCAAAAATTTGTATTTGTCAATCAAAAGAAATTTGACTAATTAGGTGGAACAACATTCTTATACAAGTTCTAATATATATTTGATAGGTGCAAGTCACAGATAACAATAATATTTTTTGTATAAATTCAAAATATGTACCATGCACTAGAAAAATTCACTTTAAATTTCAGGTAGTGGGAGTCAGACGGTAGTGCAGCAGGTTAAGTGCACATGGTGCAGAGAACAAGGACTGGCATAAGGATCCTGGTTCGAGCCCCTGGCTCCCCACCTATGAGGAATCGCTTCACAGGCAGTGAAGCATGTCTGCAGGTGTCTATCTTTCTCTCCCCCCTCTGTCTTCCCCTCCTCTCTCCATTTCTCTCTGTCCTATCCAACTACAATGACATCAATAACAACAATAATAACTACAACAATAAAACAACAAGGGCAACACAAGGGAAAATAAATAAAATTTTTTTCAGGTAGTATACTAATGCAAGATAAGCTAAAGACAAGAGAAAACATGGTGTATTACACTTAGGAGATTCTTATTTCACATATATTCACTTATTCAGGTTTTCAAGAACGTGTTAATGAAAAGATGCTTTCTAACTTCCCTAACTTAGTGAATAGTTACATCATAAAAGTTGAGTGTCGATTCTGATATTTGCTCTCATGTATTCCCTGCACACATATACACACAAAGAGAGTCAACAAGTACTGATAATTGTACTTTAAAAGCAGTTTTTAAATATCATATGTTGACACTGGATTAATTTTCAATTAGATTATACTCACCTTCTAAGTGATGATCTTTCGTTAGTACTGCAATTTGCAGCCAGAGTAATTTATGTAAAATGAACATATAATTATAACACTGCCTTTCATATTAAAATGAATTCTAATATCTTTAATTTATCTTTCTATACCCCTTATAATTTTTCCTTCCTCTTTATTTCTCCATTATAATTTTTATTCCCCTACATTCTCAACAGGTGCCTTCTTTCAGCTCACTAATTCACCTTTTTAAAATCCTTCAATGCCAACTTATTTATGACTTGACAGTATGCAAGAACTAGTAGGAAACTGTGAGTCAAATATTTAAATGATGAAATCTTTCTTCATCTCAGTATCTTGTTACACTCATAAATGCCTTAACAAAAGGAAAAGAAATGGATATTTTGTCCTATCTTTGTAGTGTGGTATAAGCAGTTATATTTTCTCCATCCCTTCCTTTCCTCCTACAATTTCTTTCTTATCCCTGGAGCTTCTCTGCTCCATTCTGACTTCTTTTGTAGGTAGAATGGAAAAGACAGAGAGACAGAGGGAAAGACAACACAGCACCAAAAATTCCTTCTATGTAGTAAAGACTTGCTTTGAAATTGGGTAGTGCCATTGACAAAGTAAGTGCACTATCTTTTGCTAGATATCTTTTTTTTTTAAGGAAGTTTCTTTTTTTTTTTTTTAAAGATTTTATTTACTGATTGATGAGAAAGATAGGAAAAAATCAGACATCTCTCTGGTACATATGCTGCCGGGGATTGAACTCAAGACCTCATGCTTGAGAGTCTAATGCTTTATCCACTGTGCCACCTCTTGAACCACTCTTGCTAGATATCTTTATATATTTTTATATTAACTACACAAATATTTACTGGACATTTTCCAGAAGATGAGACATACATAGAGTCAAGAAATATCAGTTTTCTCCCAAATAGCAACCCCAAGGCCCAAATGTCTCACTCTTTTGTGTAAAGAGACTGTTTTTGGTCTTCAGAGACATATAAAATGGGTTCCCGGGGGTTGGGTGGTAGCGCAGCAGGTTAAGTGCATGTGGCGTGAAGCACAAGGACCAGAACAAGGATCCCAGTTCGAGTCCCCAGCTCCCCACATGCAGGGGAGTCACTTCACCAGGGGTGAACCAGGTGTCTATCTTTCCCTCCCCCTCTCTGTCTTAACCCCTCTCCATTTCTCTCTGTCCTATCCAACAACAATATCAATAACAACAATAACCACAACAACAATAAATCAAGGGCAACAACAACAAATAAAAATGAGTTCCCATAAAATGGGAGAATTTTTAAAATTTTATTAGTACTTAATACTGATTTACAAAATTATAAGATACAGAGATATAATTCTGCATCATTCCCATTTCCAGAGTTCTGTGTACCCATTCCTTCCATGGGAAGCTACAGTAGTTCTCCCAAGGTCATAGATACAGGTTGACTATTATTTCTATAACTATCTGTCTATATTTATATACATGTGCTCATGGTCCTGTCTTTTCTTCCTATCTAAGTCATACCTACACCTCCTACACCTTTTATTACTTCCAATATAACATTTCTTTCTGTCTCTCAGAATCCTGATGGACTTGGAGTTCAAAGACCTCTAGTCATCTTCCCCTATCATTTTCCCCTACTGGGAATGTGGTCAAAAATTGTTGGGTGTGCAGAAGGTGGGAGGTCTGGCTTCTATAACTGCTTCTCCACTGGACATGGGCATTGGCAGATCAATCCATACCACCAGCCTGTTCTATCTTTCCATATTGGGGTAGGGCTCTGGAGAGGGGAGGTTCTGGGACACACTGGTGAGGTCCTCTGCCTATGGAAGTTAAGATGGAATCATGGTAGCATCTGCAATTTGGTGGCTGAAAGGTGGCAAGATAAAGATAAAGCAAGACAAAATGATTAATGAACAGGAAACAGAAAGTAGGAATACAGCAAATGAGAATAGGGATCTTAGGGTGGAAAGAAGTTGGGGAGTCTGTTATAGGTATGTGCTAGGGGCCCATGACTTTTGTATTTTTTGCTTGAGTTTGATAGCTAACATGGAGGTGGACAAAAATACTGTCTGGGAAGATGGTGTCAGAGTTGAGAATAGGGCTAGAATGTAGGATTAGGGCAGAAAGTAGCTCCCAAACTTGAAGAAGATCTATGAATAAAGTGAACTGTTTACCCCATCAACCTGACCCAGGGCCCATATATATGTACATTTAGCACAGGAGTCTGTGTAATCTCTGAGTCCCTGTTGGTCTGAGCTCTCAGCCGATGGTCACAGCTGGGAATATTCTGGGCTGCACTCATTTCAGGACCAGTCTTCCTTGAGTAGCAGAGTAGGATAACCCAGCCTCCCACTGCTGCTCTACAGTGAGGGCAAGGTCCTGGAGAGACCGACAGGAGGGCTTACAATGATATTCCTGATGGAAGTGACCAGTAATGGTAGAGAGAGGAATCTATAAGAGTTCAAGAAAATAGGAGAAAATTGTATATGAACTGCATATTATATTACAATATTAAATCAATGCTAATATTTAAAAAATCATTTTATTGGGGAAACATTGTTTTATAGGACTGTTATTTTCAATTGTTACAGTTTGCCCCAAATATGTGAGCACTTTGGTTTAAAAAAATGCTTAAACCTCCCAGTACCTTGTCCTCCATAAAACAATGATGGTAGGGATATCCCCAGTCTCTGAAGGGAGGCTGGGGGTATCCTGCCCTGCCACTTGAAAAAAACTGGTCCTGAAAAAAGTGTAGCCTGAAATGTTCCCAGTTGTGACCATGAGCTGCAAGCCCAGACCAACAGGAACTTAGAGGTTACACAGGCTCTGATGCTAAATATATATATATATTTATATATGGGCCTTGAAGCAGGTGGATGGAGGTAAACAGCTAATTTTAGCCACAGAATTTGTTTTTTTCAAGAACGGGAGCTACTCTCTGCCTTAATCCAACTTTCTAGCCCTTTTTCTATACTCTGACACCATTCTCTCAGACAATATTCTTATGCAATTTCAAGCTAGCTACCAAACTCAAGCAAAACTACCATAGTTGTGTGCCCCCAGGAACATGTGTAAAGTGGATTTTCTAGCTTTCTATTACCCTAAAATCCCTAACCTCATCTTCTCTAATACTACTTTTTGGTTCATGTTTATTAACTATTTTGTCTCAATTTAGGTCATGCCACCTTCCAGACACCAAGTTATAGATGCTACCATGACTCCATTCTGACTTCTCTGGGCAGACAACCTCATCAGTGTGTCCTGGACCCTCCCATGTCCAGAGCTCTGGTTCACTAGGGAAAGATAGAAATGGATCAACCTGCCTACACCCATGTTCAGTGGAGAAACAATAACAGAAGCCATAACTCCTACCTTCTGCTCTCCCCAAACAACCTTGATCCATACTCCCAGCTGGGAGAAGTGATGGGATGAAAATAAGAGGGCTCTGAACTCCAGGCCCATCAGCACCCAGAGAGAGAGAAGGACATGGAAAGGGACATATGGAGGTAGTTATGTTGTCATGAGTGGTTTGGAGGAGAAAAGAGGATTGAATCAGGAAAAAACAGGGAGGTCAATTATGTATAATTTTGGTCAGATAGTTGTAGAAACGATGGCTGGCCTATGTCCACAACCTTAGGGGAATTGTGGTAGATTGCAGTGGGGAGACTGAAGATTCAGAACTCTGGTGGTGGGAATGGTGTGGACTCAAACCCCTATTGACATGTAATTCTGTAATATAAAGTAAAAAATAATTTAAAAAGATGCTTAGAAATACTAAAATATTAGCCACAATAAAATATGTGAACATGTACATATGCACATACACACACACACACACACACACACACACACACACACACACACACACACACACACACAATGTGTACTTCTAACCACAGAAAGGAGATTTAAAACAAAACCAAGACCCATCTTTGAGAAAGAAAAAAAAAAACTGCAATAATGCAATACCTCCCCCCCCCCAACAGAGCTTCACTGGTATTTCATGACAATTAAATTCCACTGTTTCCAGCATACTAATTTATTTATTTTTCCAGATAAATGATGAGAAACAGAGGAAGAGACACAGAGAAGAGACTTTAGTGGTCTGGGAAGTGGCTCAGTGGATAAAGTGTTAAACTCTCAAGTGAGAAACCCTGAGTTCAATCCATGGCAGCACATGTACCAGAGTAATATCTGGGTTTTTTTTTTCTCTCTCTCCACCTACCATTCTTCATCAATAAGTAAATAAATAAAATCTTTAAAAAGGATAGAGAGAAGAGACTTTATAGCACTATTGTTTCATTGCTCTTGAAGGTTTCCTTTTGCACTTTTTCCTTTTCTTCTGTTCTTTATGGCTGGTGTGCTCTACTGAGTGAACTGTCTCCCAGATCTCATGAAATATTTTTGTGAATTGGGGGTTGGACAGAAGGCCCGGATTAAGCATCCCAGTTAGAGCCCCCAGATCCCTACCTGGGGGGGGGGGGTAGCTTCGCAAGTGGTGAAGCAGGTCTGCAGGTGTCTATCTTTCTCTCCTCCTATCTGCATTCCCTTCCTCTCTCCATTTCTCTCTGTCTTATCCAACAACAACAATATCTATGACAACAATAACAACTATAGCAAAAATGCAACAAGGGCAACAAAATGGGAAAAATAGCCTCCAGGAGCAGTGGATTCATAGTACTGGCACTGAGCCCTAGTGATAACCCTGAAAGTAAAATAAATAAATAAATAAAAATTTAAAAAGACTTACCTAGATAAAAAGAAATATTTTGTGAATTGTTATTCTTATTTCTGTTTGCAGAATTGGGGTCTTGTACACATACAATTTCACTGCAGAACTGAGATCTTACCTTGTGTGTACATTACTTTCTAATGTAGAAATGTACTGCAAAGTTGCTTACAAACATTAGGAAATGTAGTGATATTTGCTTGAATTTCAAATGTTTGGATTCCCAGATAATGTCAGTGTTCCATCAGTGTTTCTAACCCTAATATTTACTCTTTTAAATATTTTTCTATTTATTTATTTATTTATTTTATTTATTCCCTTTTGTTGCCCTTGTTGTTTTATTGTTGTAGTTATTATTGTTGTTGTTGTTGGATAGGACAGAGAGAAATGGAGAGAGGAGGGGAAGACAGAGAGGAGGAGAGAAAGATAGACAACTGCAGACCTGCTTCACCGCCTGTGAAGCGACTCCCCTGCTGGTGGGGAGCCGGGGTTCAAACCGGGATCCTTATGCCAGTCCTTGTGCTTTGCGCCAACTGCGCTTAACCCGCTGCGCTACAGCCCAACTCCCTCTTTTAAATACTTGACTAAACATCTTACCTTACTACAAAATTGCCTCATACTTAAACATAGATATTTTATCTCAGGGGAATTCAGAACAAAAATAATTCCCAGTTGTCTAACTAGATATAAGAATGCAAGTAATGTATGATTCTATCAAAATTTTAATAGAAGATGAAGCAATAAGTATCCCAGATCATTGCACATTCTAAATTACACGATGCATTTACAAATGTTTGTTCAAAGAAATCCATAGCTGCATAAAATAAAATGTAGTAGAGGAAGATTATTTGGCATAGGAGAATAAAAAAATATAGGGGATTATGTCTTTTGTTCAACTGTTTAAGACTATCTTGCTATTTGACAATTTTATAATTTCTTATAATAATATATATTGACAGGGAAAAATCTGGATAAATGAATGTCTATTAGAAAGGAATAGTATGATTTTTTTGAGTAAGATAGATATAATGTTAAAAGTTCAGTTGGGATTTTTCTTTTACTACTAAATATATATTTTTACCTAATGTACTTTTACATAATATGGTGATATTTATATACTACATATGTATGCATATACCCATTGATTATATTACTTATAGAAATTTATATAACATAAACACAAGTAATTGTTTACTTTCTCATATTTTAATATCTCCTAGTATCCACTGAAAGTTGCAAAACCAGTCACTAGGAGGTGGGGGTAGTCCATCCAGAAGAATACAAATGTTAACATATGTTAGAACCTGGTATCAAGCCTCAAGTTCCCACCTGCCAGAGGGAAACTTCATGAGCTTTGGAGAAGTGTACTAGGTGTCTCTCCTCTACCACTCTTTCACTGTTAAATTTACTCTGTCTATATCAAAAAAGAAAAAAAATACCAACCACTTACTTAGAAAGATAAAACAAATGTCTTATTTATTTGTCATTATGCTCATTGACCTACTAAGGGAAAAATACATTTTTAAGGATATTTAAGTAATCTATTGTATGTAAGACAATGGACAAGAGACAAATTAGAATTCAAAACCAGTTTTGGCTAAATCTGATAGCTGTATTTTGTGAGCTTTTTGCTTTGCCACCAAATACTAACCATGCCAACTTTGCTTAGCTTTTGATATTGGATGAGACCGAACACATTCAGGATGGTGTGGCTATAAACTTGTTTTCACTGTTAACATACTTAAATAAGAGCACAAGCAGTTTAATTAGAATGATTTCTTTTTTCAGGAAGCAGATAGTAGAGGAAGCGACACTTTCGGTTCACTTTAATGACATAAGGAGATAGACACAATAGCTTATCAAAAACATAAGCCAAGGTGCCTCCAAATTAAACTAGAGTCCAAATATTACTTTCATTCTCAACCTTAGTCCACTTTAGAATTTACTTAAGGATGTATTTGAGAGAACATATAGCATTTATCTCTCTTAAACAAAATGCAAAATGCAGAAAACATCACATGAATACCTAAATTTAATGACAGGTAAATAAGAGTTTATGGAGACTGTCCAAAAGATACCTGACAATTTCCATGAAAAATTAATTTTAATTATCTACCACAAATAGGAAAATACTGAATGGTTTATAACTTTGTTCCTTAAAATGGAAATAAAGTAGATAACAAGCATGACCCCATCACAAATATCCTCAGAAACTGTGTCTGAAACATAGTAAAAAGAAAATACAGATGACTGACTTAGTAGAGTACATATATTAAATATATGTAAGAAGCAGGTTCCAAACCTGAGTGACCACTACAAGGAAGCGTGCCTGTGGGGGAGGGAAGGGGACAGTGGCAACTTCAAGAGTGGTCAGACTCCTTTTAAACAAATTTCTACACCTATGGACATCTAATTTTTGACAAAGTGGCCCAAAATATAAAATGGAAAGAGTATCCTCAACAAATAGTGTTGGAAAAGTTAGGTTGAAACATATAGTTTCATGATGAAACATGCTTCATCGTACCAAGCACATAAGTAAACTCCAAATGGATCAAGGATTTGGATGTTAAACTAAAAAAGATAGAATACTTAGAAGAAAACACTGGCAGAACTCCTTTCAATCAAAGTTTTAAATGCATTTTCAATGACTCAAATCCATTACCAAGGAAAACAAAAGCAAAAGTTAGCCAATGAGACTACGTCAAATTGAAAAGCTTCTGTATGGAAAAGAAAATCATTACCCAAATAGAGAGAATCCTTACAGAATGGGAGAGCTTTTGTTATGCCATATATCAGACAAAAGATTAATAACTAAAGAATACAAAGAGCTTACCAAACTCAGCAACACAAAATGACCTCATCAAAAAAGTGAGGAGATGATTTGGACAGGATTCTCAGCAAAGAAAAGATAAAAAGGGCCAACAAACATATGAAAAAATACACAAAGTCAGATTATCAGAAAAATGTAAATAAAGACAACAATGACCCATTTCACTCTTGTGAGAATTATACACAAATACTGGAGAGGTTGCAGGGGCAAAGGGGACACATTTACATTGCCAATGGGAATGTAAGTTGTCTGAACTCCTGTGTAGAGCAGTCTAGAGAACTCTCAGAAGACTAGAAATAGAACTACCCTATGACCTGTCAATTACTCTCCTTGGAATATATCCTAAGGAAACAAGCATACTCATCCAAAGAGATGCGTATGCCTATGTTCACTGCAGCACAATTTGTGACAGCCCACACTTGGAAGCAACCTAGGTATGCAACAACAGACAAGTAGTTAATAAAGTTGTGGTATATATACACAGTAGAATACTCTTCATCTATTAAGAATGATGGTGTCATCTTCTTCACCTCATCTTAGAGCTTGAAGATCAGTAAGATAAATCAGAAAGAGAAGGATTAATATGGGATTATCTCATGAATGGGCAGAATTTAAGAAACAAGAGCATAAAAGAGGTAATAGAAAGTAAGATGTGGACTGGTTTGGTGTATTGCACTAAAAGCAAAAGATTCTGGGGAGGGAACACAGAGAGAGGAGGGCCTTTCAGGTTCTGGTACATGATAAACCTAATTTGGAATTGAGAGTGTTTTGCAGACACCTACCTTGATGTGAGGAGAAATTGTATCCATGTTTCAACATCGGTCCTATAAACTATCAACTTCTCAATAAAAAATAAAGAAAAAAACAATGAAGACATGTTGCAGTCCTTCCTCCTTTCTATTTCACTCTGCCTATCTCTCACACCCTTTCTAGAGGAAAGGAAAATAAAATAGCTGTCAAAAGTGCTAAAATCATGTAGGTACCAAAACCTAGCAATAACCTTGATAGAGAAAGAAAAAAATAATCTTCAATAATCAAATTGTTCTTATTCTAGGTAACAGACTCTTTTTAACAAATTTCTTAGTATACACCAACTCATATAGTGTGAAATGAAGATTTGTACAAGGAAGATAGTGATAAAATAGAGGGAATAGAAGCCAGATACACTTCATTAATATTTGCAAAGTCTTGATGGCTCTATGATAAGTTAAAGGAGTGATTCTAAAGCAAGATTTTTTTTAGATAAAAAAACTACTTCCTGAAAAGATAGAGCAAGCCTTTATATTGGAATTGAATAAAAATTCAGTTGTGAGAACGATTTAAATCCTTTTATGCAAGATTAAATAACACTGGAGTTGACCTGTCAATTCCATACACACTGTGGCTAGAACAAAATGTGGACACATTTCAAAATTCAATCCTCAAATTTAGTTCAATGTGAAAAGAAGTGGTGACAATTTCCAGCATAATACATCAATATTAAAATACTGTCCATCTTAAGTCAGGAAAGCTAGAAAAGAGACAAATCATTTAACAATAAGAACATAAGGTAATAACAGAACATGAAAAACATTTAGGAATTTCTCCTACAAAGCATAGTCAAAGAAAATGGTAAAGGCCCCAAGAATGATTATACAGAAATATTTGAAAGAATACTAATTCCAAAAAATAAGTATTCAGACAAGAAAAAATAAACATTGAAATATAACAAAAATTTTCAAAGAAAAAAGTATATACCTATAGTAAAAAAAAAAAACATAACAAACAAGAGAATTAAAAAATAAAGGGAAAGAAGACATGAGTCCGTCATGCTGAAAAACTTTTAAAGATTTTATAAAACTCGGTATTTGGACATAGTGAGGTCAAGTATATTACAGTAGATCCTAACTAGTAGATTTTCATAGAAAAAACCCCCCACATGCAACCAGTGGCACAGATATATACAAGATATACAAGATACTGGGTATTAAACAGCAAATCCTAACAAAGGGACTTTTCAAAGTTAACCCAATTACCAAATAATGTGATGATAACAATAACTATCCATTGTCTTCTTGAACCCTCAGACAGCAGGAACCTCCCACTTCCTCTATAGAGCCTATTATTTCCCCCAGTCCTGAAACCTTAGGATGGGGGCCACTTTCCTGCATGCTCCTCTCAATTCATACCAAATAATATTGCATCCGCAGATCCCAACCTAACATACAAAGCCAAATAAATTGTTGAACAATCATGGACCCTATTCATAGACCCAATCATGGACACTATTCCATGGTTGGAATAGTGGAGATGAAGTGTTGGGGGGTACTCACTGCAGACTCTAGTGCACTTCTGCTTTCAGGTATATATTTTGCCCTAGTTTATGGATATGTGTGAACATATGCTCTATCTCACGGAACCTGGTCTATATCTAGGTTTTGGGACTTTGTTAGGAAGTGAACCACCTGGGATGGAATTAGAGAATACTATGAAAGGAAAGGTCTCACCTGAGTAATGAAGCTGAAGGATTATCATCCCACACCTGAAGTCTCTGGACACAAGTCTGAGGTGAAACATGTTGAGGTGGCACTCATTGTGTTGATTAGGTTGCAATCGGTGGATGCAATATTATTTGATAAGAATTGGGAGAAGCATGTGGGAAAGTGGGCCCCACCCTACAGTTCTAGGACTGGGGGAAATATAGGCTATATAGTGGAAATGTGAGGTTCCTGCTGTCTTAGGGTTCAAGAAGACAATGGATAGTTATTGTTATCATCACATTATTTGGTAATTGGGTTAACTTCGAAAAGTCCCTTTGTTAGGATTTGCTGTATAATACCCAGTATCTTGTATGTCTTGTATATAGCTGTGCCACCAGTTGCTTCTGATCTACGTGGTCTAGGCTTTTGAGAGAGTCCACATATGAAAGACTCAGCCTAAGTATTAGGTTTTCCTGCTTGTGTGGGAAGACCCTGATGGCACTACCAGATGTTTTCGTCCTTTAGTAGCCGACATTAGCACCAACTTATTAGGCAGAGATTTGCTGGAATGTCTTGAGATGGTATTGTTCTCAGACACCACTTCTGCAGGGTGTTGCTCTCACCTCCGTGAGACTTCTAGACCTGACCAGCACCCCCAATACTAACTGCTACTGTTCGTTACAGAACTCCCTGCTTAGATTGGCTTTCTAATGAGCTTATCTGGGTGAAGCAGTCACCTTTACCTAGGGAGAAGCTAGAAATCTTAAGAGAACTTGTCCAAGAGCAGTTGTCCTTGGGACATATTTGTCATTCCCGGAGCCCGTGGAACACACCATCCACCCTCCCAGCTATTGAAGTCAAATGGAAAGACCAACTCGATAAAATTTGGAAAGGGCCTGACCCCCTGTTGACCATGGGAAGGGGTTTTGCATATGTGATTCAACAGGATTACTCAAAACCTGTCTGGCTTCCTACCTGCCATGTCCGGCAATACCCACAAGATGGTGCTGCTATCCCTGAAGAACAAGAAACACTGCAAGAGGACTGGTTTCAGGAGGCACCCAGGACCCATAATTCAAATGGCAGGATTTGAAAAATCTGTTTTACAGAGCTAAAAAAACGAAACCTCCCTACAGCTTCTCTCTCCCCCCTCATTCTCTGAATATCTTAATATTGCTGTCTGACCCCTCTGCTTCCAGTTGTGTTTTGTAAGAGAGTGATTTGAATGACTGAATTTTTTGTTTTGCTCAGAGTACATTTTTCTCAGAGTACTCTGAAACTTAATTGACCTTATATGGAAACGATGGATGCGGCAGAGGTTTCTGGAGATGTCCAGAAACAGTTCTAAAATTTTGTTTTTTACTCTTTTGATTTTTTTAAAGTCTTGGTATAAATGTGAAATGTTTAGTCTTGAAAACTGTGTGAGTGAAAATGGTTCAACTAAGACAATATAGACCTAAATTTGTGTTTGACATGATATGTCTTTGTAACAAATGTTTTTCTCCTCTCTTGTGTTACAGACTACATGTTTATGTGTGTGTTTGGAATTTTGGTAAACATTAACTTTAAGGTTAAAAGTGTAACTTTGAAGTTACACTTACCAGGCAAAGTTAAATGAAGGAGTTTTCAACATGATTCTTAAAAAGGTAAAATTAATTTCCTAAAGTAACTGAGTAATTTAGGTAAAAGTCTACATATTTAACGTGACAATTCATCATCTCCAAAATTAAAATATAAATTCTCTATACAGGACATTTTTGGAGGGCCCCCCAAAATGCCCTGTGAACTGATCTTGTGGAAATTAATCCACAACAAATCTGGCATCTGGCTGGCATGTAAATGTTCGAAGAAACATTGTCACTAATGTGTGTTAACTCTCTAAGTAACCTGAGTTTGTTTTAAGCTTAAAGTAGAAATTAATTAAAAATCAATATATTTTAACTAAATTTGGTCTGAAGACCATGCTGCACAGAGACTTCTACATGAGACTAAATAGGTTAACCTTTAAATTTATTTTCTTTAAAATTCAAACACAGTCCTTCAAAATAGTTATTGCACACCTAGGGTGTGTCTCTATCTTAAACGGGTGAAAGAAAAGGTATGAAAGACGTTATTCATAAGTAAAGCTCTCAAATGCCTTCTCAATTAAAGAGGTAGAATCAGCCTGGGTGAATGATAGATAACACAATGGTTATGCTAATGATTCTCATGCCTGAGGCATCTAACAATGGTTCTTCTCTTTACCTTTCCACATTTTATTGAGTTTAAATTGCTTAAACAACCTTAAAATCATGCTATAAGGGACTTCCAAAATTATAAAGGTACTTAAAGCAGTTATAATCATTGAGTTATCAATTATAGTAAACTTCTAATTTGTTACAATTTTTTTTCTTCAGAAATGAATGTTTACAGCTATGTCAGGACTTCATATAAAGAAACATCTGCTCATACGGTAAGATATTAAACTATATAAGAAGTCCCTCCATATACAACTTATGTAAATTAACAACAACATTCACATATTTTTCTACACCTAACTGGTATCTCGTTTTGCCACTATAGGCCTGCTTTTGTCAGTCAACAATTTAAAGACTTTTTCCCTTTATAACATCACCATACCACAGACATACCTTACAACCCCCAAAGACAAACTGTTTTTTAGAAGGCTCACCAAACACCTAGGCCCAATTATGTAAAGAAAAAAGGGGGATACATCCCCCCAATATTCAGTGGCTAAGACATTAACTACATTAAGCCTCTTTTAATATCTATAAAAATTCAAACCAGATGCCCTGATAACCATGGGAAGCAGATTTATATGTGTTTCTTTCACAGGAATCTCCAGAAATCCATTTGGACCCCTGTCCTCTGACATCACCCATAAGATGGCATGACTACAGCACCCCCCTGAAACCCATGATGTGACCTGGCAAAATCTGAAGAACCTGATTCACAGAATCCAAGGACAAAACTTTCCTACTGTGCTTCTCCCACCCATCACTGTCTGCCCTTCCTGCTTCTGCTTCACCTGTCACCTTTTGGCAGTTTCAGCTCACTCTACAGAAAAGCAGAATTCCCCCATCAAGATAAGATGTGTCTCTTACCCTGGTCGTTAGCATTGGACTGACACTTCTATAGGACTTGCTGGTGGAGCTCTTGGACACTCTTTTTACACTGCTGGACTTCTCGAGGACTGACTACAGCAGTCCATGGACTTCGTAACCAGCTGTCTCGGGACTCTGCAACACCAGATCACCCCTCTCGCCCCTTGGCCTATTAGGTCCCTATTCCTCCACCTATGAGGCAGCACCCCCTTCCACCCATCAGGCTCTCCGCCTACCAGGCCTCCCCTCAGCCTCACGCAGTCTCTTGCTACTCTTACTTATTGCTCCCTGTCTTACTCCAGTTCTTTCAAAAATGCCTGCATGATATCACTCAGGTTTCTGACCAAAAATATCATTCAGGTTTCTATTCATCCCTTCACTATTATTCTCTTGACAGAAATGGAGTCTTTTACAGACATTGACCCATTTAACTATGGTCATTAGATAAATAGTAAGAGGGAGATGTTGGGAAATTGTGAAGATGTGATTGAGCTTGGCAGGGATATAACCTGAGGGTTGCTATACTGTTAGTCTCTCTCTCTCTACCGAGAGGTTGAGCAAGGAGGGACAGTAGTAACTCCAAAGGTGTGCCTCGTCCTATCAGACTCCCTGATTCACAAAGCGCCCCGCATTCCTGATACTATGGCCTTTAGATAAAAAGAAAGAGGGAGATGTCAGGTATTAATCCAGCTCCCCCCTCTTCCACCCTGAATTGATGATACTATGGCCTATTTACATAATCACTGTTTTGCCTCAACAATCCCCACCCATTCCATTCCTTTGATCTGTCTTCTTCGAGACCTGCCCTGTCTGCAGGGTAACATTAATCACACCATTTAAAACCTTCTCAACAGTTTCTAGGGAGGTTCTACCTTCCCAGCCCCCCCCACTTCTCTCCACACGTCTCCTAAATATGTGTAGTATTATAAAGCCACTTTTGTTTCTGTCTTCTCTCTTCCATGTACTGACTGGGAAAAGAGCAGATGTGCAGGGGGAGGTGGACACCAGCCATTGCGGTTTTTGGTTCCACGTAGTTTTAACCAGGTGCCTACACGCCTGACTCTGGGGTGCCCACATGAATAAAGATTTCTATTGCTACTTCCATGATCTTGGTTCCTGGGTTATCTCCCTCCACGACACTAGCCCGACAGATCACCATCCTAATGCTAACAGAACTGTAAACTATATTCTTTAAAATTTTTATTTATTTTACTTTAATGACAGAAAGAGGAAGGGGGTTAACAATTCACCTCTGGCTTATAGTGGTGTTAAAGATTGAACCTGGGACCTGCAAACCTCAGACATGAAATTTATTGTATAACCATCACACTATCTTCCCAGACCATATATGTTTTATTTAAAATGGAAACACTGACAAGACCATAGGATAAGAGCGGTACACTTCCACACAGTTCCCACCACCAGAACTCTGTATCCTATCACCTCCCTTGATAGCTTTCCTATTCTTTAACTCTCTAGGAGTATGGACCCAAGGTCACTGTGGGATGCAGAAGGTGGAAGGTCTGGCTTCTATAATTTCTTCTCTGATGAAAATGGCCATTGACAGGTAGATCCATACTCCCAGCCTGTCTCTCTCTTTCCCTAGTGGGGCAGAGCTCTGAGGAAGCAGAGCTCCTGGACATACTGGTGGGGTCATGTGCCCTGGGAAGTCTGGTTGGCATCATGGTAGTGTCTGGAACATGGTAGTGTCTGGAACCTGGTAGCTGAAATAAGAGTTAACTTATAAAGCCAAACAAATTGTTAACTAATCATGAACCTAAAGCCAAGAATATTGATGAAGATTTGGGGTCTCTGTTTTGGCCTGTGACTTTACTAGTTTTTGTCTGAACCTGACATCTGATATGCAGGTGACCCAAGTTATTGTCTGTGGAGATGATATCATGGCTGGCAAAAGGACTAGAAAGCTGGATCACGGAAGAGAGTAGCTCCCAAATAAAAGTGTATTAATATTATTGACTATAAACCCCATTGATTTGCTCTGGTGCCCATATTAAGTATATATATATGGATTTTCCTTAATAAATCAGTAAGTGTATATAGGTGTTTAGGTTCTAAGTAAAATCTTTACACACTGGCAGATGTTAGTAGATTGGGAGACACACTGCCTTTTACAGTCACACTCTAGAAAAACAGAGTCAAGGTAAAGGAAAAGAATCTATAGAAAGATCTAGATAGATTCTGTTCCCTTACCTGTTCTTGTTTGTTTGTTTGTTAAACACTTCATTTATTTTAATGTGATATATATATATATATATATATATATATACATATATATATATCAGAGAGACCAGAGCATTGCTCAGCTCTAGCTTATGGTGATGTCAGGGACTGAACCTGGGACTTCAGAGCCTCAAGCATGAAAGCTTTTTGCATAACCACTAAGCAATACTTAGTTTTTACAACTGTTTCTGAGCAATTCAATTAAGATTCACTAGTCTCATTTTTAAATGTAAAATGTAAATATTTAAAATTTTCAAAACTTTTATTATAGTCAAAACATCACAATTATAATTAAATTGTATCTACAAATGAAAATAAGATATCTAGGAGAATAAGGGGCATGACCAAGGAGCAACATCTACTGAAAAAATTGTGTCCAGGGAGAAACCAGATAAAAATAGTTTAATAAAGAACAACCAGAACTTCACAGCACAACCTCCAAAGTTTGAAGATCATGCAAGGGAAGAAGGGCATGTGGAAAGTGGCTAAAGAGAGTACTGTGAGGCAGAAGCTTGAATTCTGAGAGATACCAGCTGTCAGCGTAAGCTTCCAGAGACATCTTCAAACTCGGATACCAAGCAGCAAGCAAACAGTAGTAAATGGACACAAAAACTGCACAATAAAACAGAAACCAAAATAGCCTGAAAAACACCCCAGAAACACCCACACCAACCATCTTGGATTGGAGCCAGAAGAACAGCCATGGGAAGTAGGCAGAAACATATTGAAAATTGATTGTTTTCCCTAAACCAACTTGAATAACAGAGATGACTCCCCACCCTTGCCACACCAATGTCACAGATAAAAAAAATACAACTACAGCACCACCTGCTGGTTGAATAGAAGAAACTATGGAAACAGACACAAAAATGCATAATCATAAAGATTTAGAGCAGCCAATTCCCCAAAACCCTGCCCCACTAGGGAAAAAGAAAGGGAGGCTGGGAGTATGGATCAACCTGTCAATGCCCATGTTCAGCAGGGAAGCAATTACAGAATCTAGACATTCACCTTCTGCATCACACAATGACCTTGGGTCCACACTCCCAGAGAGTTAAAGAATAGGAAAACCATCAAGGGAGGGGGTGGAATAGGAGTTCTGGTGGTGGGAATTGTGTGCAGTTGTACCCCTTCTATCTGATGGTCCTGTCAGTGTTTCCTTTTTATAAATTAAATTAAAATTTAAAAAGTCAAAAAAGATTTGCAGCAGATGCCCAGGAATGATTCAGAAAGCTAACAATGAAGGTGATTCAGGACTCCAACAAAAATATGGAAGCTCAACAGTACACTATTCAATAATTATAAGGTGAAAGAAAAAATTAAAATGTTCTTAGGATAAAATGAATATAAAGACACAAGCTATCAGAATATTTGGTACACAGCTAAAGCAGTATTAACAGGAAAATTCATAGCCATATAGGCACAATTCATGAAACAATAAAAATAAAAAACCTGACTTCACACCTGAAAGTAGTAAAAAATAAGAGCAGAGGAAACCCAAAGCAAGTAGATAGAATGAAATCACAAAAATTAGAACAGAAATTAAAAACATTAAAAACAAAAGAACCATACCCCCCCAAAAAAAAATCAGTGAAGCTAAGAGCTAGTTTTTTGAAGGATAAACAAAATTTACAAACTCTTGGCCAGACTCACTAAAAAGCAGAAGACTCAGATCCTGTCATAAATGAAAGGGGTGAGATCACAACAGACACCATAGAAATACAAAGCATCTTGTATGTTAACTCTCTTTTCAGCCACCAGGTTCCAGATGCTAGCAGGATGTGACCAGACTTCCCTGGAGAGACAATCCCACCAATGTGTCCTGGAGCTCCACTTTCCCAGAGCCCTTCCCCACTAAGGAAAGAGAGACACAGGTTGGGGGTATGAATCAACCAGTCAACGCCCATGTTCAGTGGGGAAGCAATTACAGAAGCCAGACCTTCCACCTTCTGCATCCCACAATGACCTTGGGTCCATACTCCCAGAGGGATAGAGAATAGGAAAGCTATCAGGGGAGGTGATGGGATATGGAGAGCTGGTGGTGGGAACAGTGTGGAGTTGTATCCCTCTTATCCTATGGTTTTGCCAATGTCTCCTTAAAAAAAAAGAAAGAAAGAAAGAAAGAAAGAAAGAAGAGAAAAGGAAAGCCGAAGCATCATATGAAGCTTCTATTGAAAACTACATACTAAAAAACTAGAAAACCTGGAGGAGACAGTCACATTTTTAGAAAAGATCCCTCTCCCCAGATTAAATCAAGAGGAAATGCAGAACATGAATAGACTAGTTATAGCAAAATAAATAGAAACAGTCTCTCCTCTCCTGGGTCAACTAGGAATACCAAAGCACACCACCTGGGACAACAACAACACTGGACTAGAATACTTCTGGAACCCACCAAACCAACAAATCACCGGTGAGGTCAAACACATGTGGCTCATGGACAGGGAAGACCCTAAGGAGAGATTGAGTGGCTGGTAACAGTCCAGCAGTTTACCAGTTGAGGCACCACCTCTAGTCTGATTTACCAACAAGAATACTGCTGAAGGAAGGAGAGGACTCCCCTAAGACTCACTAAATGCAACTGTGAGTCTCCATTGCCATTGCCCTCAGAGGCTGGAGCAACAGGAGGGGAGGTCCTGTGCTGACATCTGGGAAAACAGAACTGACCAGGAAACTCAGGAGAAGAGCTACACCTCAGTGGCCTAGAGTGGGGCTGTATAGTGGGAGCCTTTCCACATTGTTCTCCTGATGAGAAAATGGGGAATAATTGCCTCAGACTATAAACCGGACCTGTTTGGAAACTCACAGGGCCCAGAAGTGCTGCCCAGCTTGACAGAGAAGCTGAATTGAGCCTGCAGCTTTGGATCCTTAGGATGTGAGAATCTCTTTGCATAATCACTGTATTATCTCTCCCCCACCCTGATTTATCTCTTGGCCAGGAGTGAGTGATTAAGCTCAGAAGCCTACTTATAGTTTAAAGCCCTCAGGCTCCCATATCCCACAGGGAAGAAAAAGAACAAATGAGTCTTTAAACAGCCTCTGTGCTCCAACTAAGGGATTAAAATAATATTGAAAAAACTGTTCCTTTCCACAACCATGAACTCTTTACGTACTTAGATCAGTCAATCCAGGCAAGTAATTTGAAAAAGTACTAAGAGAGGGACTCCATAACATACTATATAGAATGGTTACACCAATAAGAAGAAATATTGGAGAAATGAACCAGGACAAGAGTTCCCCCAAAGGTTGAACCACAAAATAGTGAGGTCAACATCCAAACGCTTGTTAAGGAAATAGTCACAGGAGTGAGTAAAGAGTTTGAAAGAATTGTAATCAGAAATGCAGAAACAACAAATGAGACCCTGGAAGAAAACACTAAAAAAAAAAGAATCCTGAAGGCTTCAAGAGAAAAAAAAGTCACCTACAGAGGAAAACCCATAAGGTTAGCAGCAGACTTCTCCACACAAACATCACATGGCAGAAGAAAATGGCAAGATATCTGTCGAGTGCTCAATGAGAAAGGCTTTCAATCAAGACTGCTGTATCCTGCTAGACTGTCATTCAGACTAGATGGAGGCATACAAACCTTCTCAGGCAAGCAACAGTTGAAATAATCAACTATCACCAAGCCTGCCTTTTTCAGAAAAAAGTTCTGAAAGTTCTTCTATAAACAGACCACCATATTTATGCCATCTATCAGAACACTCTAAAAATCTTCAAGAATGGCTTTAAAATATCTTCAATCTATGATATCAATAAATGTTAATGGCCTGCATTCACCTATTAAAAGGCACAGAGTAGGAGGCTTGATCAGAAAGACTTTCTATCATTTGTTGTTACAGTCCTTTCTAGTGTGTAACATTCTCACAGGTGTGAAGTGGTATCTCATTATTGTCTTTATTTGCATCTCTGATAATCAGTGACTTCGAGCATCTTCTCATGTGTCTGTTGACCCTCTGGGTCTCTTCCTTGGTGAAGATTCATGTCTTCACTTCATTTTCTAATGAGGTTGTTTGTTTTTGGTGTTAAGATTATTGAGCTCTTTATGTATTTTGGTAATTAGTCCTTTATCTGAAATATATTGTATAAGAATTTTTCTTATACTGTAGAGTTCCTTTTGTTTGGGTGATGGCACCCTTTGCTGTACAGAAGATTTTATGACAGATTCTGAGTGAAATAATGTACAACTAGCAATAAAAGTCTCTTTCTTCTCAACTTGATCTTTTCTTTCCACTCTCTCTCTCTCTCTTAATCAAAATTACCTCAAAAAGCCCAGAAATAGGGGGTCGGGCGGTAGCACAGCAGGTTAAGCACACTTGGCACAAAGCCCAAGGACCGACATAAGGATCCTGGTTCCAGGCCCCGGCTCCCAACCTGCAGGGGAGTCGCTTCACAGGTGGTGAAGCAGGTCTGCAGGTGTCAGTCTTTCTCTCCCATCTCTGTCTTCCCCTCCTCTCTCCATTTCTCTCTCTCCTATCTAACAATGAATGACATCAACAATAACAATAATAGCTACAACAACAAGGGCAATAAAAGGGGGAAAAATGGCCTCCAGGAGCAGTGGATTTATGGTGCTGGCTCTGAGCCCCAGCAATAACCCTGGAGGGAAAAACAAAACAAACACACACAAAAAACAGAAAAAGCCCAGAAATTTACCATTTAGGATAACTGTGAGTCATTCCTCTGGTAGAGAAGATTGCCATATAAAAACTCAAGTTACGTGTTCTAAAGTTATCTTAAAAGGACAGATGGTGGCAGACCTAGTTAAATGCAAGTCCTGGCCCTCAACTGCAGGGCTGCAGGTGTCTCTCTCTTTCCCTCTTTATTTCTCCCTCTCCTTCAATTTCTTTCTGTCTTTCCAATAATAAATAAATAAATAAAAGAACTTAAAAATAGCGTTTAAAAAATAAAATAAGTCCCAGGACTGGGGGAAGTTCAGGCTCTATAGTGGAAATGTGAGGTTCCTGCTGTCTTAGGGTTAAGAAGACAATAGATAGTTATTGCTAACATCACATTATTTGGTAATTGGGTTAACTTTGAGAAATCCCTTTGTTAGACATACAATCAATTTTTCCTCCTCTCATATTAATTAAATAGTGATTTATATGACTACACTTTACTAGTAGTGTACATAAATACCATTCCCACCACCAAAAAGATTGTGTTCCATCCCACCCTCCCACTACCCCCCCCCCCCGCTGGCCCAGGAAGCCACATGTCCATCCTCCCCCTCACCACAGGGTTTTTACTTTGGTGCCCTACTTTCAATTTAGTCAGATCCTGCTTTTAGTTTCCCTTTCTGATCTTCTTTCTCAACTTCTGTTGATGAGTGGGATCATCCCATACTCATCTTTATCTTTCTGACTTAGCTCACTTAACATAATTCCTTCTAGATCTGAACAAGAAGGGTCAGAGAAATTGAGTTCATTGTTCTTAGTAGCTGCATAGTATTCCATCGTGTATACATATGATGGACCCACTTTCCCCCATGCTTCTTCCAATTCTTATCAAATAATATTGCATCCACTGATCGCAACCTAATCAACATGAGTGCCACCTCAACATGCTTCAGCTCAGACTGCATCCAGAGACTTCAGGTGTGGAATGACAACCCTTCAGCTTCATTAAATGGGTGAGACCTTTCCTTTCATAGCATTTTCTAATTCCATCTCAGGTGGTTCACTTCCTAACAAAGTCCCAAAACCTAGATATAGACCAGGTTCTATGAAAGAGAGCATATGTTCACACGTATCCATAAACTAGGGCAAAATACATACCTGAAAGCAGTAGTACACTAGAGTCTGCAGTGAGTACTCTCCAACACTTCATCTCCACTATTCCAACCTTTGGGTCCATGATTCTTCAAAAATTTGGCTTTGTATGTTAACTCTCTTTTTAGCCAACAGGTTCCAGATGCCATCAGGATGCCAGCAAGGCTTCCCTGGACTGAAGACCCCACCAATATGTCCTGGAACTCTGCTTCCCCAGAGACCCACCCTACTAGGGAAAGAGAGAGGCAGACTGGGAGTATGGATCGACCAGTCAATGCCCACTTTCAGAGGGGAAGCCACTACAGAAGCCAGACCTTCTACCTTCTGCAACCCACTATGACCCTGTGTCCATGTTCCCAGACGGATAGAGAATGGGAAAGCTATTGGTAAGGGGGTGGGATATGGTGATTGGGTGGTGGGAATTGTGTGGAGTTGTACCCCCCCATCCTATGATTTTGTTAATGTCTCCTTTCTTAAATAAAAAATAAAATAAAATAAGTTACCTCAATAGTCAATCCCAATCTTATTCTATAATTCTTTCATTCTCTTTGCCCTTACATGTGCTGATAAAGCTAGCTTTATATAAATGATGATAGTTCTTATTATCAAAGTTTCCTTTTAAAGAATTATTTTTATGTCAGTCAGCAATCCTCATGCTCTAAACATGCATATCTGTACAGTTACACTTTTTAAAACACATTTTATATACTTTATTATATATGTGTGTATATATAATCTTGAAGCTGTTTCTGATACAGCTTCAAACTCTATAGATTGACAATTTATTCAATTGTCATTTAGTCTCCTATGTGAGGGGAGGAATATCTTTTGGTTTCTTCCCACAGTCAAAAGGGAAAAAGAAAGGCCCCTCCTTCTAGTGTTTGTCATTTAAGTCCCAACTGTGCTGTCGCCTTTAACTGTGTAAGACAGCAAGACAGCACATTTTGTAGATTAAACCAATAAACTCACAAACATAAAAGAAACAAATCTCATAATTGTGGATTTCAATTAAAGGAAGGGGGATCAAAGCAAACATTCTGCTTGAAATTACACAGCTGCTATCTATACAAAATGAGAAAAACGTCTAGAGCCAGCCATAATTTTGCAGAGGAGAAAAAAATAAAACATGCTGCAAACCCTGCAGTCGGACAGATTGTCTATGCTCCTCACGTCCCAATCAGTAATACAGAAATATTGAGTAATAAATTCCCTGCCTCTCTCCATCTGAAAAGCTCCCACCATCTGTGAAAGACAATTTGTAACAACCCCAATATTAAGATTCAGTAAACAGACAATCACTCCCATTGTGCCAAGCAGTGGCTACATTTGGAGAAAAGCATAAAGCAAAACAATTAGTAACACCAAGACCCTTCTATTACAAATTATCCAGCCACCAAAACAACTAGTTTCAATTGCAGAGTTTCCTGTCAACTGGAGAGGAATGCATGAGTGTGTGCGGATCTGGCTACCTCTGTGGCCTGTACACAGGCCTCATCCTAATGCGTTGAATTATTATTGATGGCTGAGGTAGTTCTGCTCTGTTGGTGAACCAATAATGTCAAGGCAGTACTTGCAAGATTAATTATAGGAGAGACTAGGCTGAGGTTTCCTGGGACTGAGACATTAATATAGACTGAGCATTAGTTTCAGGGGACTCAACAGACAGCTGAACAAACGCCTCAAACAATGTGATCCACACTAAATCCTGGCAGCTGTACCTCCACAGCACTTGGAAATTTAGAGCAATAGTATTTAACTGTGAGACACAAGCATTGTGTACAATGATAATTAAAAAACTGAAAGTAAAAATTGACAATTCTAACAGTTACAAATTCAACCAGAATTATACAGACAGCTAATACTTCACACGCAGGTGTGCGCAGGCGCACACACACACATACATACAATTGGTACTTTTTTTTTTTTTACACAATAATTGTCCTTGGAGCTCATACACTGCTTTTCACTTACTATATTTTATGAGTGTTTGAGTAGACTGACAGACAACTTTTTCTGGTTTACCGGGATGTTTATTATTAAAGCACATAATTTACACTTAAACTGCCCTAGACTATGATATACTCACTACAGATATATGGAGTCTAAAGTTTTTCACTGGTTAAAGCAATCCTTGCATAAAATTTTACTTGATTATTATATGAGGCTCTTTATTTATATGCTTTATATATATTATATATTGAAAGTAAAATTACTAGAGAGAAGCTGATGTGTATGGTGAAACAGAACAAAGGAATGTACAGTTGTAATCTAAAAAAAATTCAACAGAAAGCTTCTACGAATTCTGCTAAACTTGGTTATATGATATACAATTATATCATATGTGTATAAATGTTTGTATTTTATTTTGTTCTTACTCTACTGCTGAAATAAATATATATATGGAATATAAAAGTATATAAAGGAATATAGGTGTATATATTTGCCTTAATCTTTGTAAATACATTTACATTTTGGCTTTATAAATATTTTATTAATGACAATAATTACAGCAAAATTAGGTAGAGATATGTTACATATTCACAGTGAGCAAATAATAGTGCTCAAAATTAAAAACATATCTATATAATCTCTAACCAGTAGATAAGATCTATATAACATAGGGAGTCAGGTGGTAGCACAGCGGGTTAAGCGCATGTGGCGTAAAGCACAAGGACAGGTATAAGGATGCATGCTTCCCACCTGCTAGGGAGTCGCATCACAGGTGGTGAAGCAGGTCTGCAGTTGTATCTTTCTCTCTCCCTCTCTGTCTTTCCCATCTCTCTTCATTTCTGTCTGTCCTATCCAACAACAATGACATCAATAACAACAACAACAACAAAACCAAGGGCAACAGAGGGGGAAATAAATAAAAATACAATTTTTAAAAGACATATAATATGGGAGTCGGGCTGTAGCGCAGCGGGTTAAGCGCAGGTGGCGCAAAGCACAAGGACCGGCATAAGGATCCCGGTTCAAACCCCGGCTCCCCACCTGCAGGGGAGTCGCTTCACAGGCGGTGAGGCAGGTCTGCTGGTGTCTATCTTTCTCTCCTCCTCTCTGTCTTCCCCTCCTCTCTCCATTTCTCTCTGTCCTATCCAACAACAACAACAATAATAACTACAACAATAAAACAAGGGCAACAAAAGGGAATAAAATAAATATTTATTTTAAAAAAGACATATAATATATAGTATATAATAAACTATGAAGTGCACCAGACAAAACAAAACAATGTCATGGTTCAAGGCTCATCACCATGTATTGCTGACTCTATCATTACAACTGGGAGTTTTCTTTTTTTTAATATCCTAATGCAGAAATTATCCAAAATATTTTACGTTGTGAATTAATGTTATTTTCCTCATTTCCCCAATACTCTTCCAAGCAGCAATCACTAGGGAAATGAAAAGAAATTCAAGATAGATTTGATCTACTGTGTTTTAAAACTTGGTGACTATGGAGTATGTGATGGAAGTGAGTAATCAGGCATCTCCACATGAGTAAAGACAAATGGTGTTGTCAATCTTAAATAGACAGGGAGGAACACTTTGCTTATAAAAGAACTTCAATACCCAGGAACTGGAAGAATTGAATTCTTACATAGGCATGCATCACCTATCATCAGCACCCTTTATGGGAGTGTTTAATAGAAAAATTAAAATTGAAAAGAAGTTCTAGAAGATAGCTCAGTTAGTAAAGCGTATACCTTGTCATGCAAATGGCCCAAATTAGAACTCTGACAACACAGGAGTGGCAAAACAGCAATGGAGGGAAACCCTCTCTCTCTTTCTCTATGTGAAATAGAAACAATTTAAAAAGAAAATGAAGCCTTAGAGAGTGAAACCATGCATGTGTAAGACACCAGCTTACAACACACACACACACACACACACACTTAACAAACATGAAAATTTAAGTTGCAAAACACTGTCTGATGTTAACCGTGTTATTCTTTGGCTAAAAATATGAGAACAGAGGATCATGTCTATTAGCCAGAGAAGATCAGAATGGGGAAGAAGGCTTTCATTCAGGAAGGCTCCATTATTTTCTTACTTTGTTTTCTTTGCCACAGGGTTACTGCTAGAACTAAAAGGTTAACTGACCTCATAACTCCTGACAGTTTTTTTTTCCTTTCTTCCTTTCTTTCTTTCTTTCTTTCTTTCTTTCTTTCTTTCTTTCTTTCTTTCTTTCTTTCTTTCTTTCCTTTAGATAGAGGGTGAGAAATTGAGCAATGGAGAGAGACAGAGAGAAGGTAACACTACAGCACTGCTCCTCCTTCCTGACATTGCTTTGATTATTTCAACTCCAAAACTCCAAAATGCAAGGTTGCCGGGAGCCAAGGCCTTAGCTAAGTCTCTCATATAGAAAGTTACAAAACATCCTGAAAGCAGCCGGTAAAAACATTTATAGGTAGAGCAGACATTCTGACCATTGGAACTGAGATTACCATCTAGCTGTTTGGAAAGTGCTCACCCACCTCCCTCCCCCACTACCTTAGCAGAACTTCCTCCTTGTTTGTGTTTATATTGAGGCTGTAAAATATAATTTTCAGAGCTTGATCAGACTTCCTGTCTTTTCTCGTTCTTCATGTTTCTTGTCCTTTCCATTCTCTCGCCCCCTACCCTAGGTTTCCATCGATAACCCCGCAGGCCCGGGCACACGGTTAATGCATATAGTTCACAAAAAGTGGTTAAAAGTCTTCAGTATTAATTACTTGAGTTTCTTCATTGTTTAATATAAGGTTACTACAATAAATGGCCTTTTCTGTTCTTATTTTTTAGGTTGCTTCTCTTTAGTACTGAGTGTACAACATTTATATTTGTGACAACCTAAAATTTAAGAATTTTAGTTTGAAATTTTCCCTGTTTGAATTTTACTATTACTAAAAAGTGAAGTTAGTGTTCACAGCACTTTTTTTATCATTTCCACAAATCCCGCTTACGGAAATTCTCTTCACTTTTTTTCAGTTTTGCTTACACTTTTCTTTCTCATATGTGGCATAGAAGTCATTCTAAAATGTTGTTTTAAAACAAACATTCATATTTATTGCATATACTTTTACACAAAAAATGGAAATGTATTGTAATGGGATAGGATTCTCCACACAGGAATCAATACTCCACACCAAGTCAGGTGGTTGAGTATGAATTTTATTTAAGCCTACTCAGCTGAGGGTCCAGTCCAGGAAACTCACAGAGGAGCTACCCAAGGATTGAACACCTAAGCACAGTTACAAGAATCTTTTTATACTTTTTTGCAGCATATTCAATCCTTGGTTACATACAATATTTTTTCCTGGGACTTGGCTTATTTATCTGAAATCTAATTATCTAATTACCGGGGTGGGGGTGGAGGAGTGGTGGTTGCTAGGCTTGCACTATCTCTGGTACAAAAACATCTTATTTAACCAGAAACAAACATGTTACTTTACTGAAAGCAACAAAGTTTACAGAAGCAGAAAGTTAGCATTATTCCTGCTCTAGGTATGATAAATTTTTAACCTGCTATGGTAGATCTCACTTAAAAACAACAACAATAACAACAACAAAACCAACCTTACATCAATATTCTCTCCTATATATCTGGAAATGTCTATAGACACAATCCAACTAGGATTTCAATGCCACTTATGTGAAAGAAAAGTTAACAAAAAGTTGCAATGCATTTTTTCCATCTACCTAGATGTTTAGAACAAAAATCAACATATTCTGGTCAAGTCATTCATCTGATATATTAATGTCTAGTCTGCTGTAAAATACAAACAGAAAATTTTCTTTTTTAAATAATTTATTTATTTATTTATGAGAAAGATAGGAGGAGAGAGAAAGAACCAGACATCACTCTGGTACATGTGCTGCCAGGGATTGAACTTGGGACCTCATGCTTGAGAATCCATTGCTTTATCCATGGTGTCACCTCCCAGACCACCACAAATAAATTTCCTACTGGGCAGACCTTTGGGATTACAGTGGGAGACTTGAATAGTTCCTAGGATTAGGCAATTTAATGGAATTCTTTCTCACAATTCTGGAGAATAGACACCCAAAATACAGGATTTTCAGGCCTTTTAGTTGTCTTGCAGAGGGTTGCCTTGGCACTACACCCTCATCTTATCACTTCTCTGTGTGCCTACCTAGTGTTTCTTTATGTTTCCAAATTTAGTCTTCTTATGAAGACTTCTAGCAGATTGAATTAAACCTCTCCCAAATGACTCTAATTTTTAACTTAATCAGTTTAATTTTATTTTAACTTAATTACTATTTCTAAAGGTTTTTATCTCCACATACAATCTCATTCTGAGTTACTGAGGGTTAAGGTTTCAGTAGACAAATTTTGCATAACACACTTTAACTCACACATGGTCTATTTAAATTTTTTTCTGTACATAAACCTCATATTTCTAAATATCTCTTGAGAAACTGTCATTGTTAACAAATAAATAAAGAAAAAATATAGCAACCAGGGGGAGAGGATTCCTTGTGTAGCCACTGATTTGAAGCAGTGATCCGCATAGCAATAAAAACATAGCAAAGGCATATATGTCAGACACATCATTAAAAAATGAAAATGCATAAACAGTATTGACAATCTTAGAGTCTCCATAGCTAACAACTACACATACTTCTGAAAATTAGTAAAATTTCATGATTTAATTTACATGAGATAAAGATTGGTTGTCTTATTTTTAAACTTACCGAAATGCAACTATGCAGTCAAATGCTCTACCATTGAGCTATACCCCCTACATGTGCAACTATAAAAACATGCTCTATTTTTGTTCTTACATTTGCATCTTAATCTTTATTCATATTTTATAGGATTTTGTAGTCGGAAGATGCAACAATTTTAAATTTGAAACATATTGGGAACCTAATAATTATACATTACTCTTGTGTCATATTTCCAAAGCAACTCATAATTATGTAGTTCTTGTTAATAAAGAGAGCTGAGAAGCCAAAGTGCCTTGTAACTGTGAAACCACTAATCCTAAATGAGATGCAGACTAGGAGAAGAGAGGTGTCATGCCAAAAGCCACGTGACATTTCCAATATTTCTTGGTGTTTATAAATATGTTTACTGGGTGAGTGGAAGCTTTCCTATGTGGGTTAGAAAAGGCATCCGAGTAACTAAGGCTCAATTAAAGAAAACTATTCTCGTTTGAGGACTGCCTTCTCAGTAAAGACTGACAGCTGGAGAAGCTTTTAGCTAGAGTGATACAAGAAATATCGAGGGAGTTGGGTGGTAGTGCAGCTGGTTAAGTGCAGATGGCACAAAGCCCAAGGACATGCAAGGATCCTGGTTCGAGGTCAGTGAAGCAGGTCTTTTTCTCTCCCTCTCTGTCTTCCCCTCCTCTCTCTATTTCTCTCTGTCCAATCCAACAGAGATGACATCAATAACAACAACAACAACAATAAAAAAAGGCAACAAAAGAAAATAAATAAATATTAAAAAGTATGATAAATCATATTAAACTTAAAAAAAAGAAAGAAAAAAAACAAAGAGACCCCTCACAGAATGGGAGATCTTCACATGCCATCCATCAGACAAGAAACTAATCAACAAAATATATAAAGAGCTCAGCAAACTTAGCACCAAAAAAGCAAAAGACCCCATCCAAAAATGGGCAGAGGATATGAACAAAACAATCACCTCAGAGGAGATCCAAAAGGCTAACAAACATATGAAAAACTGGCTAGGTCACTGATTGTCAGAGAAATGCAAATTAAGACAACATTTAGATACCACCTCACTCCTGTAAGAATGGCATACATCAAAAAGGACAGCAGCAACAAATGCTAGAGAGGTTGTGGGGACAGAAGAACCCTTTTGCATTGCTGGTGGTAATGTAAATTGGTACAGCCTCTGTGGAGAGCAGTCTGGAAAACTCTCACAAGGCTAGATATGGACCTTCCATATGATCCAGTAATCCCTCTCCTGGGGTTATACCCCAAGGACTCCATAACACCCAACAAAAAAGAGGTGTGTACTCCTATGTTCATAGCAGCAAAATTCATAATAGCTAAAACCTGAAAGCAACCCAGGTGCCTAACAACAGATGAGTGGCTTAGAAAGCTGTGGTATATATACACAATGGAATACTATGCAGCTATCAAGAACAATGAACCCACCTTCTCTGACCCATCTTGGACGGAGCTAGAAGGAATTATGTTAAGTGAGCTAAGTCAGAAAGATAAAGATGAGTATGGGATGATCCCACTCATCAACAGAAGTTGAGGAAGAAGATCTGAAAGGGAAACTAAAAGCAGGATCTGACTAAATTGAAAGTAGGGCACCAAAGTAAAAACCCTGTGGTGAGGCATAGACATGCAGCTTCCTGGGCCAGTGGGGGGTGGGGGTGGGTGGGTGGGATGGGACACAGTCTTTTGGTGGTGGGAATGGTGTTTATGTACACTCCTAGTAAAGTGTAATCATATAAATCACTAGTTAATTAATATGAGAGGGGAAAAATTAATTGTATGTCTCAAAATTTTTAAAACACAGACTGAGTCTTCTTAATATATAGGCTATGTATTTGATATGCAGGCTCTCTCAAAAGCCTAGACCAAGTAGATCAGAGGCAACCGGTGGCACAGCTATTTACAAGATACTGGGTACTATACAGCAAACCCTAACAAAAGGACTTTTCTAAGTTAACCCAATTACCAAATAATGTGATGATAACATTAACTATCCATTGTCTTTTTGAACCCTAAGACAGCAGGAACCTCACATCTCCACTATAGAGCCTATATTTCTCCTAGTCCTGGAACCTTAGGATAGGGCCCACTTTCCCGCATGCCTCTCCCAATCCATATCAAATAATATTGCATCAGCTGATTGCAACCTAATCAACGCAACGATTGCCACCTCAACATGCTTCAGCTCAGACTGTGTCCAGAGACTTCACGTGTGGAATGACAACCCTTCAGCTTCATTACTCGGGTGAGACCATTCCATTCATAGCATTCTCTAATCCCAACCCAGGTGGATCACTTTCTAACAAAGTCCCAAAACCTAGATATTCACCACGTTCTGTGAGAGAGAGCATATCTTCACACGTATCCATAAACAAGTGCAAAATATATACCTGAAAGCAGAAGTACACTAGAGTTTGCAGTGAGAACCCCCCCCAACACTTCTCTCCACTATTCCAAGCTTTGGGTCCATGATTGCTCAACAATTTGTTTGGCTTTGTATGTTAACTCTCTTTTCAGCCAACAGGTTCCAGATGCCATCAGGATGCCGGCCGGGCTTCCCTGGACTGAAGATCCCACCAATGTGTCCTGGAGCTCCGCTTCCCCAGTGCCCCACCCTACTAGGGAAAGAGAGAGGCAGACCGGGAGTATGGACCGACAAGTCAACATCCATGTTCAGTGGGGAAGCAATTACAGAAGCCAGACCTTCCACCTTCTGCAACCCATGACCCTGGGTCCATGCTCCCAGAGGGATAGAGAATGGGAAAGCTATCAGGGGAGGGGATGGGATATGGAGACTGGGTGGGAAGAATTGTGTGAAGTTATACCCCGTCTACCGTATGGTTTTATAAATTTATCCTTTCTTAAATAAAAAATAAATAATAAGAAAAAAGAAATATTGAGAGACCTCAGAATACTTTGGAGATTATATGCTTCCAGAGACTCTAGTCAACTGGGAAGACTGAGACAATGAGTAATATACTGAAAAGAACCACTGCTAAGATGTGACAAGCAACCTGTTTTAAATGGGATAAAGCCTTACACGTTACTCTACATGTATCTTAAAGCTAGAAACAACATGCTTACTACATTTTACTGATTTTTCAAAATTCAATAACAGTCTATAAAATGCTATTTTCTTTTTTGGTGTTTGTTCATGTTTTTATTTATTTATTATTGGATAGAGACAGAGAGAAATTGAGAAGGGAGGGGGAGATAGAGAGGAAGAAAGACAGAGAGACACCTGCAGCGTTGCTTCACCACTTGTGAATCCTTCCCCCTGTAGACTGGGGACCAGGGACTTGAACCTGGGCCTCTGCTCACTGTAATGTGTGCTCTTAACCACCTGCGCCCCCAATGTTTTTTTCTTTTACTTTACTTTTCTTTTTAATTTTGATGGTAGAATTATCAATTACATTTGGTAACTTCATGCTCCACTTTTCTAGCTAGCCATTTTAATCCCTCTTTCTTCCTTCTTTTCTTTCATAGAGGATGAGAGATAAAAAAATAGAGAGAGGACAAAAGAGACAGACAGAGAGGAAAGATATCTGAAGCATTGCTTCATTACTTGTAAAGTTTTCTCCTTGCAGATGGGGACCAGAGACTTGAACCTGGGCCCTAGTGCATGGAAATAAGTGTGCTCTCCTGGGTAAGATACTGTTCTATCCCTGATGTTCTTTTAAAAATGTTTGCTAGGGGTCAGGCGGTGGCTCAGTGGGTTAAGCGCATGTGGCACAAAGCACAAGAACCAGCTTAAGGATCCCAGTTCAAGCCCCCGGCTCCTCACCTGCAGGGGAGTCACTTCACATGCGGTGAAGCAGGTCTGCAGGTGTCTTTCTCTCCTCCTCTCTGTCTTCCCCTCTTTTCTCCAACAACGAATGACATCAACAATGGCAATAATAGTAGCCACAATGAGGCTACAACAACAAGGGCGACAAAAGGGGAAAAAATGGCCTCCAGGAGCGGTGGATTCATGGTGCAGGCACCAAGCCCAGCAATAACACTGGAGGAAAAAAAAATAGGTTTGCTTAAATAAAAATAAAATGAGGGCTGGGAAATAGCACAGTGGCTGTGCACTAGACTGACATGCCTAGAGACCCAGATGTTCCAAGTTCAATCCTGACACTACCATAAGCCAGAGTTGAACAGTGCTGTGGTCTCTGTTTCTGTCTTCTGTCTGTCTGCCTGCCTGTCCACTTGACTGCCTGCCTTTATGTCTGTCTGTCTCTCTCTCTCTCTCTCTCCCCCCTCTCCCTCTACCTCTCTCTCTCTCTCTCTCTCTCTATATATATATATATATAATATATATATATATGAATATATGCATGTATTTCTAGCCATTTCTCTACTAAAATAAACTCTAAAAATGAATATAAAATAATGATGCTCTACCTTTTCAGAATAAATAAAAATTCAGTAGCAAAGTCATTTTCATAGAAGAAATATCAAACTTCAAAACAATTAAATAGATTAAGGCATCTTCCTAGATGTGCTTATTGAAAACTAGGGGAGTTAAATACAGAATTTCCATTAAAATGACTGAGAAATTGTGCATGAAGCTTCCTACTTGCCTTAATGAACATCCTCTCTTCCTTTGAATTTGAAGAAAGACAGTAATTCCATAGTTTAGAGGAATACTTGGTAATCTTGTCAACACAGACATTCTCTCATTTTAAGTACAAAGTATTTATGGGTAATTTTGAAGTTAGAACTGAATAACAGATATGCATGTTTTACATTTCATTCTTACATGTCCTAGATAATCATGAAAAATTTTACCTCTATTTCTCTTTCTTGGATAGAATTCTAACTAGTTTATTGTAATAAAGTTTATACTTAGGCATGTGTCTGTTTCAAAAAATTTAAGAAAATCCTGTCCGTATAATTCTGTTTTACTTGATGACAGGAACCCAATTTTTCTAGTACAAAGTTGACTCCTGTGGCAGACATTTGTAACACAATAAGGATTAAGAAAGGAAAATTACTTCTATTGAATTTATTCTGTACCTTCCTAGAGGGATTTTTTGTTTTTCATTTCTTGACATTTTCATCTCACACACTAACTTTTTATGCTTGGCTATGTTCTATTATACACTTTGCCCACATTATAATGAGCAAACTATTTATTAATGCATCACAGGCTTCAGATGAGATGATTCAGTAAATAAGCTTATACAAAAAAATCAAATATATGTTATTTCCAACACTTGATGGTTCTACATTGTACAATAAGTGTCAAATCATCAATTACAGGAAACACTTTTGATACCTAATTTATCAGTTGTCCCCTCCTGAGTCGCTTAAAGCTGTGGGAGAGGTAAATAGTTTCAGCATGCTGATTATATCTTTTTCCTTCTTAAAATTTTCAATAGTTAAAATCCTCTGGTAGGAGTTTGGAAGAAAGTTTTTTTTTTTCTTTCTTTCTCAAGTTCTATAGGAACTTGCTGAGAATCTGAAAGTTAGGGATTCAATTTCTCTGTAAGTAGCCTTCACTGACTGACTATATGATATAATAATGGGAATGTTATGTTCCATAAGCCCTGGTATGTTTGAGCTCTGTAGTCTGCTATAATAATCTGTTTGTTATACATGTGCTGTCTTTTCTTAATTTTTTATTGGGGGGTGGCACTGGGATTCAGTGCTTGCACAAGGAATCTGGCACTCCTGAAAGGTTTTTTTTTTAATTGGGAAAAGAGAAATTGAGGGGTGGGGTAGAGAGGAAGAAAGAGAGACATTTGTAGCACTGCATTACTACTTGTGAAGTTTCCCTCCTGTAGGTGAAGAGACAGGGCTTGAACCCAGGTCCTTATTGTGGGCTCAACTTAGTAGGCCAAGGCCTATTCTCCACACAACCCCCTCTCAAAAGTACAGTCTTTTTTCTATTCCCTGCCTGACTTTACTAATCTCACTTGCACACCTTGGATTCCATTGCTGAACAACTGCTTTAACTAATTCCTTCTTTCCATATCTGTTTTAAGATACAATGACTTTAAGGTTGTTAGAGAATAATCTCAAATTTAAATACTGAGAAAGAAATGAGATCTTTTTTTTCATGTTTTCCAAATTTATTTCTCCTATGAACATAATATGTATGCAATGTATATAATCTCCTAAAATAGAGTAAATAAAAATTTAATACAACGTCTCATACTTCCAAATTGAAAGCAACTGTTAACACTTATAAGCAACAGAAATATACAAAGCAGCTATTAGTGGAGAGACATAATATTAGCAAGAACACTACGCTTTTATCTCAGAGGCATATCATAAGTACCAGGTTATTAAACAAATTTTAAAAAAATAGAAAAGGAAAACACAAAGCAGAACTTGGACTGGACTTGGTGTTCTGCACCAAAGCAAAGGATTCTGGGGCAGGGGTAGTGTTCAGGTACTACATGGTACTACATGGGTAGTGTTCAGGTACTACATGGTAGCAGAGGAGGACCTAAGTGGGGGTCCAGAGCAACATGCAGAAAACTGAGAAATGTTACACACGTATCAACCACTGTATGTTACAGTAGACTGTAAATCATTAATCTCCCCAATAAAGGGAAGAAAGAAAAAGAAACTTGCAAAAGTATCACTTTATATACTACTAATAAGCTTGCCCTTTGGTTTAAAATACTTAAGTCTGACATCATTAAACTGAGAATGCAGAGCACATGGAAGGTATAGAGGGGCCAGGTGGTGGCACACCTGCTTGAGTGCATACGTTATAATATGCAAGGACCCAGGTTCAAGCCCCCGGCTCTCCCCCACAATGGGAAAGCTTTGCGAGTGTTGAAGCAGTGCTGCTGGTGTCTCTCTGTCTTTCCATCTCTATTACCTCCCTTCCTCTTGATTTCTGTCTGTCTCTAGCCAATAAATAAAATAAAGATAATTAAAAAATTAAAAATGAATTTATGTTGAAAAAAGTTTAAGGAAGAAAGATAGGAAGTTGCAGCACTGCTTGTAGGTGGGGAGTGGGGCTCACCCCCGTGTCCTTGTGTACTTTTGAAGCTTTCCCCCTGCAGGTGGGGACTAGGGGATTGAACCCTGGTCCTTGCACTGTAACATGTGCACTCAACCAGGTGCACCAACACATAGCCCCTTGAGTGTAGTTCATCATGATAAAATTATCAATTATTAATTTTAATGACATTGTCTGTAAATATTATCCTTTAAGAAAACCAGCATTATAGCAAGAGCATATGTAAATGTCACTTAGGCACTCTGAATATCACAATTGGGGTGATGTTTAATTTGGATTTTCAGACTCCTTTTACTATTTGCCTGATCTTTATATTCAATCTTAAGTCCTAATTTTTTTTTCAGATGCTATACAATATTCCTACATATATTACCTTAGCTGAATGCTAGGGGAATATGGGAAGAACAGTTGATAGTTTGACTGAATATAGGTTTCAGTCAAGTAGGATTGCAAAGTGAATGGTATGGACCCTTAAAAACTACTTTGAGACTCCAAATGCAGGGACTACATGGTGGCACATCTGGCTGAATGCACACATTATAGTGCGTAAGGACCTAGGTTCAAGCCCCTGGTCCTGACATGCAGGGGGGAAGCTTCATGAGTGGTGAAGCAGGACTACAAGTGTCTCTCTGCCTTTTTCTTTCTCTATCTCCCCTCCCTCTCAGTTTCTCTCTGTCTCTATCTAACAATTAAATAAATAAATAAAAATAAAAAAATCCAAATTCAAACCATATTTACAATATAAGAAAGGCTTTTTTGTTTATTAATATATCCATTGCTCACAGAGACAAGATCAATTATTTTTTAATCTGCTCTACAGTCAATCAATTCTCATAAATGACAGATTTAATTTTCACCAAATCTATTTTGATTCAGTATAACCTCATTATTTGTCACCTATGTTACCAGGAGAGCATTAAGCAGTAATTCTTGGAACATGATGGAAGAGGACCTAGTGGGGGTTGTATTGTTATGTGGAAAACTAAGAAATGTTGTGCATGTACAACCTATTGTATTCACTGGTTACTGTAAAACATTGATCCCCCAATAAAGGGAAAAATGTAAATAAATAAATAAATAAAATCTTTAAAAAAGCAATAAACCTGTGTTGACTTTATCTTGGCTCCATTTAGTATAGCTTTAGTTATTTTATTTAATACCTCACAAACTGTCCGTAAGTATCCGCTTATAATTTATTGATGTCACTGTTTGACATACTCTCAATGTCAAAGCCTGATCCAGATTCCAAAATTTAGATTTACTCTAAACTCACTCGAGTAAAATTATCCCATATAAACTCATTGTTTAAAACACGACACTGCCTCTCCACATGCATATGTGTTCTTTGCTATGCTCCCCGTCTTAAACAAGGAGTTCTCTAAACTTTGAACAAGCCAAGTCCTTACCCTCAAATTTTGTTTCCATACATGGAATTGCCTAAAGATTCTTTACTCTGAAAGTCCAGTTAGTTATTATTACTTTATTTTTCATTGCCACCGGGGTTATCATTGAAGTTCAGTGTCAGAACCATGAATCCATTGCTCCTAGCAGTCATTTTTTCCTTTTATTTTCTTCTTTCTGTTATTTGACAGGACAGAGAGGAGTTGAGAGGGTATGGAGAGAAAGAAAGACAGATACCTGCAGACTTACTTCACTGTTCATGAAGCAGCTCCCAGGCAGGTGAGGGGCAGGGGCTCAAACCCCAGTCCTTGCTCATGGTGATACATGCGCTTAGCTGAGTAAACCACTGCCTGCCTCCCTCCATTTAATTTTTTAAAAATCTGAAATGACTGACTATTCACAGCAAGTAACAAAACAATAGCAATAACAACAAAAACTGCAAAGTGAACTTTCATTTTCCCTTATCCAACTTTCTCCCAAATGATAAAGGTATGCAAATCTATAAGTAATAATATACAGCCAAGAATTTGGTACAATTCAAAGATCTTTGTCAGATTTCATTCTCCCCGCCCCTCCCCCCAGAGTATAGCTCAGCTCTACCTTGATGTGCTGCTAGGGATCAAACCCGGGACCCAAGTCTCAGGCATGATTGCTTTTTGCATAACTATTTTTTTATTTGTTTTTCAAGACCACCATGTTCTATTGGGTTTATTTTCTATTTTTTTACATTTTATTTATTAATGGCAAACATAGGAGGACAGAGAGAAAGAATCAGACATCACTCTGTTACATGTGCTACCGGGGACTGAACTCAGAACCTTATGCTTGAGAGTTCAGTGCTTTATCCACTGTGCCACTTCCCGAACCACTTTGGTATAACTATTCATATTCATAGTATGCAATCACCCCAGTCCAGACTTCACCACTTTTACACTTGCTTATTTGTTGTATAGATGTATATAAGTTTCTGTCAAATGTGCAGACTAATATAACTACCACCCCAATCAAGTTATAAAATTGGTTCATCAATAATCTTAATGTTGCCTCATGTTTAGTGCTTTATACACAACTCTCCCCCAACTCCCAGCCTAACATGGAACAATTACTCATGTATTTATCATCTTAACAATTTTGTCATTTAATGTAATGGTAAGACTGCTTTCCACGATGCCTTTCATTTCACTCAGATTAAGTTTTCTGATGCCATTGTCAGTTGTATATATCAATAGATATTTTTTGTCAAATATCATATTCCATGTATGAAGATATTGCAGTCTATCTAAGCATTTGTTAAAGATGTGATAAACAGATGCAGTTATTATGTACCCTGGGTGTTGGAATTTATATAGGAAAAAACACTGAAATTAACACATACCAGACAAGAACTACCTGAAAACCTGTACCTATGCAGCCAAGCCAGTTGTGAAAGAAAATCAACAATGGGAAACCACTTGACCAATTACAAATGAGGAGGGGGTGAGAGAGTGATGTGGTAGGTTCCCAGGTTCTGCTGTGACCAAGACTGAAAACATTAATTCAGACACTTAGCAGCCAGTGTAAGAGTAGTCCAGAGAATGGCCAAACCAACCATTATGTTTTACCAGATATGGCCTCATGGTATTTATTAACAAAAATTTGCATTACATCAGAGCATGGAATGAGGAGTATCAAAAGCATTTCTGCCGGAGTATACAAATTATGATAGTTAATGCTAGACCACCAAAGCATACCCACGTAGCCCTCTGATTATGCAGCAGGTATACATTAAGTGTCTATCGCGCATTCTATAGTCTGTGAGGGGCAGTAGTGTTTGTCATAGTATGCAGCTTTGGGCCTTTTTGTCTCGGGGTGGAGCTATCTCCCAACTGGTTATAAAACTTATGTCATTGACCAGATGCCCATGAGAGAACAGAAACTGTAGCCAGAGGGGAATATGACTGACTATAGGCCTTCAGGTTTCCTCTGTTCTAAGCATAGATTTTCAGTAATCAAGGAAATAGAACACAGGAAAAATCAGTAGTGGATGCCTGTATCAATAAATAACAGGAATTATAACTCACAGGTCTCCAACGACAAGGAACCGGCATCAAGAAATCAGGGGTCTCCAGCAGGGAGGAGCAGATGAAGGCCTATAAAGCCTGTGCCTTAGCAAGAACCTCCCACTTCCTCTACAGAGCCCAGATCTCCCCCAGTCCTGGAACTTCTAGGGTGGGGCTCACTTTCCTGCATGCTTCTCTCAAGTCATACCAAATGATATTCCATCCGCCGATCCCAACCTAATCAGCACAACGAGTACCATCTCAGCATGGTTCACTTCAGACTGTGTCCAGAGATGTCAACCCTTCAGCCTCAATATTCGGGTGAGACCTTTCCTTTCATAGTTTCCAGGCGGTTCACTTCTTAACAAAGTCCCCAAACCTAGATATAGACCAGGTCCCATGAGATAGAGTATATGTGCACATGCATCCATAAATTAGGGCAAAATATATACCTGGAAGCAAAAGTACACAACAGTCTGCAGTGAGTCAGTATAAAGTTAGTCCCTAATGAAATAGTATCTCATTAGACTTAGATACCCTCCAACATACTTCCTATGACAGTTCTCTCACTCACTCCAAAGCTAACTTTAGCAAAGCAAGGACTGAAAAAGCTGAATAAGGGCAAGAGACTGGCATACTTTAACAATGACTCTTTAGTCACTATCAGGCTGGGGCCCTAATCAGGGAGTCTTGAGATTCCCAAACACACATGATGGGCCTAGACCTCAAATAAATCCCTCTCTCCAGTGTTACGGGTCATCTCTATCAGGAACAACAAAACAGACCCCTTTGTGGGCCCCCATAGGACCTTGCCCTCAACTTGGATCAACAATGGCAGAGAATGTTCCATCCTCCCTTCCATACTCTATGCTACACCTGAGGAAGATGGGTCAATACTGGGGCAGCTTGGAATGTTCCTACTCATGACCACAGAATTTGAGCTCAGATTTACAGGGATGCAGAGGTCACATAGGCTCCTAAGCTGCAGATGGGCCTCAGATCACATCAAATTCATGGGGTTTACAGTCAACAATATTTATAATATTTATACAACTTTTCCATATTTGGTAACTACTCCCTTCCCTGATCCAGATTTCTGTTCCTTTTCCAGTCATGACATCATCTCCCCAGACAATAACTTGGATCCAACTGCATATCAATCAGATTTCAGACTCAGGGAAAAAAAAAAAAAAAAAAACTAGTATAGCAACAGGCCCTTTGGAATATGACTAAAATATGCCTACTAGCTATCTACAAAATGGAGTACCCCCCAACTCTTCATCTGCACTATTCCAGCCTTTAGGTTCATGATTGTTCAACAATTTTTTAGCTTTGTATGTTAACTCTCTTTTCAGCCACCAGGTTCCAGATGCTAGCATGATGCTGACCAGACTTCCCTGGACAGACAAACACACCTATGTGTCCTAGAGCTCCACTTCCCCAGAGCCCCACCCTACTAGGGAAAGAGAAAGTCTGAGTGGGAGTATGGATTGACCTGTCAACGCACATGTTCAGCGGGGAAGCAATTACAGAAGCCAAACCTTCCACCTTCTGCACTCCATAATGACCCTGGGTCCATACTTCCAGATGGTTAAAGAATAAGAAAGCTATCAGGGGATGGGATGGGATATGGAGATCTGGTGGTGGGAATTGTATGGAGCTGTACCCCTCTTATCCTATGGTTTTATCAATGCTTCCCTTTTATAAATAAATAAACAAAAAAAGAGAAAAAAAACCAAAATCTGTCTCTTGACCCTTCCCTTTGCCTCTTGGTGTGGGTACCTGGTATCTAGGCTTTCTGACTTCCACCTGTTCCCCTACCTCTGGTATTTTTGTTTCCTCATTCCTTTAAAATGTTTGCGATTGAATTTAAGTTGCTCTCCTAACTAAATTTCATTCTTAATTTTTCAAGTAAATTTTCTTAACATGTTGATTGTTTCTATGCTTACTGGCCATTCATGTATTTGGTTAAATTGTCCTAATATGACAAAAGAACCTAGAAATTACCAAAATGTGGTTGTAAATTATCTGGAGACACATTCACACATGAAGAATATTTAGGTTTTTTCCATTGGTGCCATGCCAAATAAAGAAGGTGGTAGGTTTTTGTTTGTTTTTCTATATCCTTGATATATTTGAAGAACTTGATAAGTGTAAGTACTAGCCCTTCCTTGAAGGTTTTTCAGAATTTGTTTATAAAGTCATCTGGGTCTACATTTTTGTTGTTGGGAAGACTTATGATGACTTTCAACTTCTTTCGTTGCAATTGCTCTACTTGTATTTTTTATTTCCTCCTGGTTTAATATTGGGAGGTTATATGATTCTAGAAACTCATCCATCTCTTTCAGGTTCTCTAGTTTGGTGGAATATAATTTTCACAAAATCCTCACATTATTTTGGATTTTGACATTGTCTGTTATCTCTCCCCTTTCATTTACTATCCAATTTATTAGGCTCCGTTTCCTACTAATTTTTTTGTCAGTCTGTCCAGTTGTTTGTCAAGTTTGTTTATCCCTTCAAAGAACAAGCCCTTAGATTCATAGATCATTTGAATTTTTATTGTTTTTTTTCCTTCTGGATGTCATTTATTTTCACTGTAATTTTTACTCTTTCGCTCCTTCTTTGAGTTTCCTTTGATTTTATTTTTCTAACTACTTGAGGTATTCATTCAGGTTTTTTGAATTTACTTTTATTAATTTTCTATTATATTTATTTATTTATTGGCTAGAGATAGCCATAAACCAAGAGTGAACGGGGAGACAGAGAGGGAGAGAGACATCTGTAGCCCTGTTTCACTATTCGCAAAGCTTTCCCCCTGTCGGTGGGTACCAAGAGCTTGAACCTGAGTTCTTGTGCATTGTAGCATGTGCGCTCAACCAGGTCCATCACCACCTGGCCCCTGATTTTTAAAAAAAATTATTGACTTAATAATAATAATCAGCAAGACCATAGGATTAGCAAGACCATAGGATTTCACCCAATTCCCACCACAAGAGTTCTGCATCCCATCCTCTCCATTGGAAGCTTTCCTATTCTTTATTTCTCTGGGAGTATGGACCTAGGATCATCATGGGGTGCAGAAGATGGAAGGTCTGGCTTCTGTAAATTGCGTCTTCACTAGACATGGGTGTTGACAGGTCTCGTTACCAGATGTGTGTGCCTATATAGCAATGAATTTCCCTCTTAGCTATACTGTTTTAGCTAAGTCACAGATATTCTGAGGGCTCATATCTTCATTTTCATTTCTTTCCGGGAACATCTTAATTCATTCTTTAGCCCAGTAGTTGTTAAGTATTGTGTTGTTTCTAAATTTTGGGACTTTCTCTAGCTGTTTGTTGCAGAATTTTATCTTAATTCTACTGTGGTCTGAGAAGATCCTTGGAAGGATTTCATTATTCTTAAATGTGTTTATATTGTCTTTAAAAAAAACCAATATTTTTTTTTAACTTTAATTGATTTGATAGGATAGAGAGTAACTGAGGAGGAAGGGTATAAAGAAGGAGAGAGTGACAGAGAGATACCTGTGACACCACTTTATCACTTGTGAAGCTTTCCCCCTGCAGGTGAGGACCAGGGTCTTGAACCCAGATCCTTCTGCATGGTAACATGTTTGCTCAACTAGGTGCACCACTATTCAGACTTCTGATATTGTCTTTGTACCTTAACATGTGGTTTATCCATACGAATGTTTCATATGGACTTGAGAAGAATATATATACCATCTTCTCAATATCTCTAAAAATGTTCCTTAGATCTAACATATCCATCTCTTAATTATCTTGTTTCTTTATTAACTTTATTCCTAGTTGATCTATTTGAATGAAAGGGGTATTAGTCACCTACTATTATTAGATTGCTCTAGATGTGGTTTCTCAGTTCTTCTAGTAACTGTTCTTTTTTTAAATATTTATTTATTTTCCCTTTTGTTGCCCTTGTTTTTTATTGTTTTTGTAGTTATTGTTATTGTAATTGATGTCATAGTCATTGTTGGACAGGACAGAGAGAAATAGAGAGAGGAGGGGAAGACAAAGTGGGGGAGAGAAAGATAAGACACCTGCAGACCTGCTTCACTGCCTGTGAAGCGACTCCCCTGCAGGTGGGGAGCCGGGAGCCTAGTAACTTGTTTTTATGTATTTTGCAACCCTTTCATGTGGTGCTCCTCTTGGTTGATTGACTCCCTGAGCATTAAATAATGTTCATCCTTCTTATATAACTTAAAGATCAGAAGATAGTGGCAAGTTATTTACAAAATAGTATATGAGAAAGGTTTTCAAACAAGAAGATTCTATCTTGCCAAATTTCCATTCAGGATGGATGGAGGTATGAAGAACTCCTCAGATAAGAAATAGTTGAATCAATTTCTACCAGATCTACTCTACAAGAACTTCTAAAGGCACTCAGAAAAAACTAAAAAAAAAAAAAAAAAAAGGTACACAGATTTTAAAAAGCATATAAAAACAAGCAAGATTTTCATAAAACAGTGACACTGAAATTACTTAATTCTGCAGCTTCACTAAAGGTATATGGTCTGAACTCCCCCATCAAGAACAACCCAGCCATATATTGTCTACAAGTGTCCCACCTGAATCAATAGAACAGAAATAGGTTCAAGTGAAGGGATAGACGACCACCATACAGCTAATGGTCCACAAAGAAGGGGGGAAAAGTGAGAGCCACATTCATATCTGACAATAAACTTTTCTTTTTCCGCCAAGGTTATCACTGGAGCTTGGTGTCTGCATAAATATACCACAATTCCCAGCAACCTTTTCTTTCTTTCTTTCTTTCTTTCTTTCTTTCTTTCTTTCTTTCTTTCTTTCTTTCTTTCTTCTAATTTATTTATTAAGGGTGACAGAAAAATTGACAGGAAGAAAGAGTCAGAAAGGAGAGATACTTGCAGGAATGCTTGACTACTATGAAACTTCCCTTGGAGGTGGGGAATGAGGTTTGAACCCAGGTCCTTGAGCCCAGGTACTTGCATATAGTAACATACTATAGAAATGATCCCTGATAGTATAGTCTTTTGCATATAGTAACATGTATGTTCTATGTGGTGTGTCAGCACCTGACCATTCAGTACCTATTTAAGTCTGGCTCAGAATATCCAATCCTGGGATTCTACATGTATCTATGGAATATGTGTTATAATAACTGCATTACTTTCTCTTTCTTAGTCTATAATATTTAGATGGTGAGGCGAGTCCTATTTTATTGTCTTCAAACTGTTAGCCTTTTATTGATTCACTTGAGATTTAATTGCTTGCTCTCAGTAAGTGTACTAATAAGAACAGTCAAGATCACTTCACTGTTCCCATTTCCAATGAAGTTACAAAAAAAATTAGAGCTGTAAACAGCCTGTTAAGTCACCTTTTAATCTTTTCTCTGGGTAGAGTAATTCCCTATGGTATCTTTCATCTCTCTCTCTCTCTCTTCTCTATCTTTCTCTCTACCCCCCTCTCTCTTCCTCTCTTTCTAACTTTAAAGAAGTCTAATTGTTTATCTCTTAATAGTACCTCTGAAAGGATATATTGGACATATCTTGGATGTAATAGAAATCATATGTTCTCACCAATATATACTATCCAGCATTTTCTAGACATGAACTAAACCAGGATGATTCCTTTTGGTTTTATTTGATACAATATTCTGAGTTATTAGTTGTAAATCTAGTGATAACAAAGAAACCCAATGATTTTACCAAGATCACAGTTACGTATAACTTTCAAGTTCATCAGGAACATGATTATAAAAAGTTTATGGCAGTTATAGTGGTGATGAAGTTATGCCACTCTGAATTTTCCTTTCCTGACTAACTTATTTAAAGAATAGGCTACATTTTCCTATAAACAGAGTCCAGGAAGTTAGGAGTGAAGTGTAATTTTATTTTAAATAACTCACCCAGGAACAGTATGAATAGCTATTTATAAAATTATAACTTATTTGGATACTGAAACATATATAAAAGTGAAAAGCACATGTAATAACACATGTCCAGGAAAATGGAAATAGAAAATGCTAAAATTACACTTGAAATTAAAAACATTTACTATAAGCATAGAGTAATAGCAACATGATAAAACTATGAGTTGTGGTTAGTTAACAAGAATTTACATGTAAATCACAATTCATATGTTAAGTGAAATACCTTTAAAGTTAATTTGATGTAGCAAATAAACAATAAATCCTAATTAAAAGTCTCAAATCAAGAAATGAAAAACATTAAGTTCTGCAACATACTTATCAGAGATGCCAGAGAAAAAGATTCAGAAGTGACTGCCTGAATCATCACGGAAAATCAAGGCAGTGGGTCAGACATTCTCAAATCAAGTCTTACAGAGCACTGCTTTCATGTTATGCTATTTATATAGGAAAAGAATAACAGTTTAAGGAAGAGTTAATTAATTTTTTCCAAAGAGAATCAAAATCATAAACAGACAGAATTTAACATGACCACTTAACAGCAGTAGAGGGAAAGCTGGCAATAAAAAGAAAGGAAACTATAAGTGTATATTTCAATTAGATTAGGAAACTGGAGTGCCTTGAATAGACTAATGACACACACTAGGTATTTGCTTGTTAAGTGAATAATTACCAAGACATTTTTCTATAACAAAAAAGTAGCAAAGGAGATTTAAACCTGGAAGTAGCACTACTTAAAAATAAAAGCTAAGCAAAGTCATCAAGAGAATGAAGTTTCAATAGATAAATGCATCAATGTTAACTAAAAGAACATCAAACTGATAATTTTCTTAATTTAGGGTTGAGATAGGACTTTTAGAACTGTTTGTAATAGCTATTAGAATTTTTATTGTGGGGAGTCGGGCGGTAGTGCAGCGGGTTAAGCGCAGGTGGTGCCAAGCACAAAGACCAGCATAAGGATCCCTGTTCCAGCCCCTGGCTCCCCACCTGCAGGGGAGTTGCTTCATAGGCTGAAAGGCAGGTCTGCAGGTGTCTTATCTTTCTCTCCCCCTTTTTCTTCCCCTCCATTCTCCATTTCTCTTTGTCTTAACAACTATGACATCAACAACAATAGACAATAGTAACTACAACAACAATAAAAAACAACAAGGGCAACAAAAGGGAAAATAAATAAATCTTTAAAAAATTTTAAAAAAGAATTTTTATAGTCAGCAAATGAAGGTTTAACAGCCCTGAAATTAATGCATTGTCTTAACTTTAACAACTTCACATGTTAAATGATGTATATAAACTATAAATGATAGAGTATTTAACATATCTGAAATAAAATGAAAAAAGGAAGACACAAAGGTAACAAATTGCAATTTCATCACAAATATATATATATGTGTGTTTCCTTTTTATAAATTAAAATTAAGAAAATATAAATAAATAAATAAATAATAAAATGCAAAAAAAACACACCCCAAGTATATACATTTAGCATTCAAGAATTTGTAGTATTTCAAGCAAGACTATCAACTATTGCCTAATGGAAGCCTTGTACAGTTGTAATTAACAAGAATTTTGCTTATAAACATTTTCCAGAAATTCCTCTCATATTGTTATTTATTTTAAATATTTTTCTTATCTTTGTTTATTGGATAGAGACAGTCAGAAATTGGGAGGGAAGGAGGAGATAAAGAGGGAGAGAGACAGACACCTCCAGCCTGCTTTACCATTCACAAAGCTTTCCCCCTGTAAATGGGGACCAGGAACTCAATCTCGGGTCCTTGAGCATTGTAATATGTGCTCAACCAGGTGCGCCACCACCTGGCACCCCTCTCAGATTTTTATACCAAAATGTTATATAGCAACACATGCAGCATAATAAACATGGGTCCATAATGATTCAAATTATGGTAAATCTACAGGAAATAGAGAAAGAATTTCTGTTCTATGTAAAATAGTTTACACATATAATTCCTATTAAATACTATGATAATAGTATTTGGTAGTTCATATTCTGAAATACATATAATATGTATAGTAGGCACCTGCTCCTTTATAAATCAAAAATATTTGGTTATAAGGAATATGTCTACTACCTATTTGATCAATTGTAGCTGTACTACTTGATAATACTTATAATAATAATAATACATTATAATTCACGCAAATATATTTTATAAGAATAAAGCATTTCATTTGGAGAGATATATCCTAGACTGTATTCTTTGCTACACCAAAAGGAATTTTCAGCAATTTATCATGTCTTAGCACTTTCAAATGATTTACCTCCATGTTGATTATTTGAAATAAATCATTTGTTGTAGTATTGTTAAAAAGAAAGGGAGAAAAAGGAAAGAAAGAAGGGAAGAAAGAAAGAAAGGGAGAAAGAAAGGGGGAAAGAAAATAATATGCTTCAGTGGAACTTTAGAACATAGTTCTAAGTTCTACATTAAAATATGCCTCTATTTTCATACATTTATCTAATAGAATACTAGAGTTTGCTCTCATAGTGCCTATGCAATAATTTCTCTTAATTTCTAATATTAAGCCTTTTCTTCATACAGATCTGTTTTGGACTATCTTTTAGCTCATATATTATTATTATTATTAATTTTATTAGTGATTTAATAATAATTTACAAGACTGTAAGATTAGATGGGTATGGCTCCATATAGCATCCATCACCACATTTCTGTGCCCTCCCCTTTACCCACTCCAGTTCTCCTCCTCAATCCTAAAGATAACCACCATAGTTATCACATAGTCTTAGCAACAGTTTAACTTTTTTTTTTTTTTATGTGACCATGGTTATCATTGGGACTCGGTGCCTGTAGCCACCCGCCCCCTTTTCTTCTCTTTTCTTTTATTTTGTTTTCTTTTCCTTTCTTTTCTTTATTTGGTAGGACAGAAATTCAAAGGGGAGGGGGAGTTAGAGAGGGAGAGAGACATAGGGACACTGGCAGAACTTCATAGCTCATGAAGCTTTCCTCTTGCAGGTAGGGAGTAAGGGCTGGAACTCAGGTCCTTGTGCATGGTAACATGTTCCCTCACATTTCTTTCTTTCTTTCTTTCTTTCTTTCTTTCTTTCTTTCTTTCTTTCTTTCTTTCTTTCTTTTTCTTTCTTTCTTTCTTTCTTTTTTTTGTAACAAGCTCCTGTGCTTCACTTATTGCACACAGGAGCAAAACCACCCAGTGGTTGCCTTTCAGAAAAATGCATATCTTTGGTGACAGATAAAATCTTGTTGCTTATCAAATAGGACACTGCATTGCCTGCAGGATACATATTTGCAATTGCTTCAGATACACATGATAGATCTAAAGGTCCTGCACTCAGAGACTGAGGGGCTTAAAAACTTAAAAACTCTTGACTACAATTTAGAGTTGTAGTAGCCATGGATTTTGAGCAAACACTAGGGAATAGTTCAGAGGAATCAGAGATCTGAAAACTGTACCTTTGTGACATCAGGGGAGCCTATGAAACTCTAAGATGTCCCAGTTGCCACAAAGACCCTGGTGATTGGAGCCAGACTAACCTTCAAATAAGAAAATTCATTTTGCCCTCATAGTAAAATTCCCACTTTCAGGATTATGTCTAGGAAGAGAAGGAGGTCTAGGATCTTCCAGATCCCTCCTCCCACACTATGGTTCTGGTTAAGGACATTGGATACCATTATGCCCTATAACTTCTTAAAAGCTCTAAAAGCTCCTCATTTACCTCCACAAGTCACATAAAAAGTAGAACCCTGAACCAACTGTGGACAACAGGAATCAAAACCGATGACTAAAACTTGGAAAATGCTTGTGCTGCAAAATGAAGACAAGGACCAGAAATTTAATGATGTAGTCCAGAAGAAGTATCAGAGAAAGAATTTAGGCACTGCACTGTCAGGAAATTTGAAGAAATACAAAGCTAATTTAATATGGAGAAATGGATTAAGAAAGAAACAAAAAATTACTTGAATTCTTATTATTATGACATTCTATGATTCATATATAATATTCCTAACTATTTGAGTACCAAAACTAATTATAAAGAATATGTTTATAAATGTTAGCAAAAAGTCCTCACATTGTGCATTTTTCATATGGTAATGTATAGACAAGGCAGTAGTATTTTAGTTGTTCTCTCTGAAGGGTTGCATTCTCCTGAGTGAATCTTGGGGATTTATTTTTTTACTTACTCTTCTGTTATCACATATCACCAAACAGTAGCAGTACTGGAAGCCTCCATTTTCCTTCTCCTTACACCAAGCATTTCTCAGGTCTCTTTTCATTTAGTCAATAATCACTCTATAATGAAAGAAAATTCAGATGTTTACTTATTTTACATTTATCAATCGTCATGTATCTTTAATAGTTTTACCTATCCTACAGTGCAAGTTTATTATGAGAGAAGAAATCATATATACATGTATATATACATACATATATATATATCCTTAATTTTATTTTAGTAAAAATGCAGTTGGTGTTTTAAGTGCCATAGATGATACTTTTTTTTACTTTCTATAATAAATATTTCACTCACTGATATCTACTCTTATCTCCCCAAAACTTGTTGATTTATTTATTATTTTTATTTTATTATTTTATGAATTTTTTGTGTGACTTTAAGTAGCATGATTAACCATAGATTTATTTTAACTTCATTTTTCTAATAAACCACTACTCTGTAAACCAAAGCTCTTAGTACTCCACTTTTTCCTTATAATCTCCCTAGTTCTCAAACATTTATATTCTCTAATTGTGCCCATGTAGTCTTTAATGTAATTCTTAACCCTATTAGATTTATTTGATTTCATATTAAACCTGTTTTTTTTCCCTACTAAATATTACATCAACCTTATGGATCCCCACACCTATGGACATATAATCTTTGACAAATCCCAGACTTTTAATAGCCCAGACTATTAAATGGGGTAAAGGAGAGTCTCTCCAACAAATATTGGGTTGAAAAAATTGGGTTGAAACATGCAGAAGAATGAAAATGAACCACTATATTTCACCAAACACAAAGTAAATTCCAGGTGGATCAAGGACTTCAATGACAGACCAGAAACTATCAAATACTTAGAGGAAAATATTGGCAGAATTCCTTTCCACTTAAATTTTAAACACATCTTCAATGATACAATTCCAATTACAAAGAAGACTAAGTCAAATAATAAAGCAATGGGACTACACCAGATTAAAAAGCTTCTGCACAGCAAAAGAACCTACTACCCAAGCAAAGAGACCCCTTACAGAATGGGAGATCTTTACATGCCATACATTAGACAAGAGGCTAATAACCAAAATATAAAGAACTCACCAAACTCAGCAATAGCAACGACCAAAAAAAGCAAGTGCCCCCCCATCCAAAAATGGGAAGAGGGTGTGAACAGAATATTAATCACAGGAGAGATCTAAAAGGCCAAAGACATGAAGAAATGTTTCAAGTCATTGATTGTTTCCTAATTCAGCTTTCAAATCCTATTCTCAACTCTAACACCATCTTCCCAGACAATACTTTAGTCCACCTATATGTTAAATGTAATGCTCAGGCAAAAATTACTAAAGTAACAGGTCCCTTGGTACATACCTAAAATAGATTTTCTAGGTTCTTCCCACATGAAGACTCCTAATTTCATCTTCTCTATTCCTATTTTGGGTTTCTGTTTATTAAACAATTTGCTCTGCTTTATTCCTTAACCCCTTTCAGTCACCAAGTTTCAGATACTAACATGACTCCATTCTGACTTTCCTGAGCAAACAACCTCATCAATGTGTCCTGAAATCTCACCTCACCAGAGTCCTACCCCACAAGGGAAAGACAGAAAGAAGGTGGGGGTATGGACTGACATCCATGTCCAGCAGAGAAGCAATTACAGAAGCCAGACATTTCACTGTCTGCACCCTATAAAGAATTTTGGTTAATCCTCTCAGAGAGGGATAAAGAATAGAGAAGCTTCCAATGGAGGGGATGGGACATGGAACTCTGGTGGTGGGAACTGTATGGTTTTGTATCCTTGTTATCTCACAATCTTTTTAATCATTATTAAATCACTAGTACTTTTTTTTTTTATTTAAGAAAGGAGACATTAACAAAACCATAGGGTAGGAGGGCTACAACTCCACACAATTCCCACCACCCAATCTCCATATATCCCACTCCCTCCCCCAATAGCTTTCCCATTCTCTATTCCTCTGGGAGCATGGGCCCAGGGTCATTGTGGGTTGTGGAAAGTGGAAGGTCTGGCTTCTGTAATTGCTTCCCCACTGAACATGGGCATCGACTGGTCGGTCCATACTCCCAGTCTGCCTCTCTCTTTCCCTATTAGGGTGGGTCTCTGGGGACACGGAGCTCCAGGACATATTGGTGGGGTCTTCAGTCCAGGGAAGCCTGGCCGGCATCCTGATGGCATCTGGAACCTGATGACTGAAGAGAGAGTTAACGTACAAAGCCAAACAAATTGTTGAGCAATCATGGACCCAAAGCTTGGAATAGAGGAGAGGAAGTGTTAGGGTGTACCCACTGCAAACTACTAGTACTTTTTTTAATGAAAGGAAGGAAGGAGACTAGTAAATGCAAGATAGTAATATGATACTGTTTTAATAAGAGTTATAATTATTGGCTCAACAGCCCAATGTAAATGAGATGATCATTTGTTTCCAAAATTGCTAACATAAAGTAATCATATATGATGAAGTCTGTAAATTAAAGCAGTCAACTAGAAAGGTAACTGATTTTATACCTTTGGACATAGAGATTTCTAAACTATATTTAAATTTAATGAAAAACAAATTACTTTTAATTTTATACAAGTAAATTGCTTTTATTTTTGTGTTTAAAATGTATTTCCTGAAAGATATACTTCTGTGTTTATCATAGTGTTATCATAAGAATTAATGTTATTTCAAAAATGTAAATCATATGGACAGTGATGAACCTGGTTAGCACACAGTGCTAAGCGCAAGGTCCTGCACAAGGGCCCAGGTTCAAGCTCCCTGGCACCCCACATGTATTGGGTCTGCTTCACCAATGGTAAAGCAAGATCCAGATGTCTTTCCTTTTGCCCTCTCCATCTCACCTTCCCCCTCTTAAGTTCTGTCTCTCCTACTCAATACAATGGAAAAAAATAGCCACTAGGAAGATCTATAGTGAAGGCACTGAGTGAGCCCCAGCGATAACCCTGGTAGCAAAATAAATAAATAAATAAATAAATAAGAGAGAGTATATATCCTTGAATAATTATTTAACCAGAGCACTACTCAACTATGGTGCAGAGTACTAAACCTGGTACCTTGCAGCCTCAGGCATGAGAGTCTTTTTGTATTACATTATGGTATCTTCCCCACCCTATTTTTAAATCATAAATACAGAGGAATATATATACATATATTCCTTTTTAGTTTCCTTTCTCTCTCTTTCCCATCCCTATCCTTTACACATGCACACATATTAAAATATATGCAGCCCAAATTTTGTCACAGATTTTTCCACTATTGACAAATCAAGACATAAATTTTAAAACTTCTCTATTTATTTATTTATTCATTTATTTATTTCAGTGTATGTATAATACTAAGCTTGAGTTCAAATCCAGTTCATTGTTATGTATGGTCATTTATGATTGCTTACAGGTGGAAATTTTGTTAACATGGATGCATTAGTGAATGGCTGTTGGACATTCTTCAAGATATTCTATAAGATAATTTACATATAGTTAAATGTGTAATGTCTTTAATTCTGTTTATCTCAAATTAGATTTAGATAAAGCCTTATAATTATTGTGAATATCTTACTCCAACATCTTAAAATCTTTCAGTTTGTTGCAAACAAATGCAAGTTTGACTTTTAGGCCCAAATGGTTACTATTATTTTCCCCTTTCAATTTCTTAGCTTGCCAATGTATATAATGCTGTTTCTCTGTCTCATCAGGTCTCAGAAGAAATGCTGATAATGATTTACAGCCTTTAGAATTGAGTCATGATAGGTGCATTTTACTGAATAAGATTCTTTCACCTGGTTCAATCTTTGCTCTAAAGTTTAATATTGTAATTTAATAAAAATGGCTTTGCAGCTGTGCTAGCTATCCCAATAAAGAGATATATGTATCTCAAAGCTGCTTCAGGTTCAAAGTTAAAACAAGAATTTTTTTTTTTCACTACTATGTCCGTCTTTTCCTACCAAGGGAAATCACCTCTTCAAAGGAAAAGACAGTAAATCTCTAAATCTCCATATTTACTCAAGTCCCAAGACTCTGCAGGGCAAAAGCTGCCAAGTCTATAGATTTACAATGTTTTATGATAATGATTTCTTCCAAGGGCTAACCCGAGATGAAAAGATAAATTAATTTATCCACTTCCAACCACTAGTGAAAGTTTAGTCTCCATTCCAAAAGCTGCCTTCAGAGCTTCCCCTGCACTATATAATTCATCAGCAGTGATTAAAATTTAAGAGCCTCTAGATATGACCATCTTGCACTGGGCTTATCAAGTGGAAAGCATTGTAAAATAAGATGAGTTTAGTGCTGAAGAGGGTACTATGACTTTTTTCCTGACCTTGTGTAACTAATACCATAGTAAAGGATAATAAGTTACTTGTCATTGACTCTGTGCCAGGCACTTTTTATATGTAATCTTCATTTAATTTATCCCAACATTCCTATGAAGATTTTAAGATATGAAAAATAAACAAGTTAAAGTTCTTTCCAGAAATCAACTAAGAGTCAGATAAGAGTGATCTAAATTCATGCCCTTAGGCAGTCTGGCCTGCAGTCTCCATTATGTTAAAATTTGCAGCTGTGGGTTGCGGAGATAGCATAACGGTTATCCAAAAAAGACTTTCATGCCTGAGGCACAAAGGTCCCAGGCTTGGTCCCCAGCAGCACCATAAACCAGAGCTGAGCAGTCATCTGGCCTCTTTCTTTCTTTTTGCATCTCTCTCATTAATATAAAAAATATATTATTAGGGAAAAATTGCAGCAGCTGAGTTTGGTTTGCTTTCTTTAGAAATGTTGATATGTTTTTCTTTATGTATTAATTTAACTTTTTCTTAAATTAGTAAATTGATAGTACATTAAGTTTGAGTGTTTTCTCTTTTTTTTCTTTATTTCCTTTTTAATTTATTATTTTTAATATTTTTTATTTGTTTTGCCACCAGGGTTATTGCTAGGACTCAGTGTCAGCATAAGGACCCCGCCGCTCCTGGCAGCCTTCCCCCAAACCCTTTCTAATTGTTTCTTTCTGTTTGATTGGGTAGGACAGAGAGAAACTGAGGAGGAAGGAGAGACATATCGAGAAAGACCCCTGCAGCCTTGCTTCACCACTTTTGAATCCCTCCCCACCTCCGCCTACCCCATGGCTCAAACATGGGTCCTTAGACTTGAAAAGGTGTGTGAATACCAGATGTGCTGCCACCTAGGCCCTTATTTACTTATTTTCAATGACAAAAGAAAACTTGAGAAAGTTGAGGAGGAGATAGTATAGTGGTTATGCAAAAAAGATTTCAATGCCTGAGACTCAGAGGTCTGAGGTTCAGTCCACTACACTACCATAAAACTAGAGTTTAAAAAGAAAGGAAAACCATATGATTCATCTGACTTGAGGATACAGTGATAGCAGATCAAATAATGTTTCAGATAATACATTTCATCTTTAATTTTAATGTTAATGTTAGATATATATTTTAAATATAAATTACTGTGTATAAATTAGAATTAAATTGTGTCCTATAGCTAGTTACTAGATTGATCAAGAGTATTTTAGCTTTTGGTTAGTCTTGGAGAAAGAGTACTACGCTATAGCATTTTCTATTACAATGGAGCAAATATTTTTATTGGATTTGTTTCCAATACCTAAATGTTTCTTTGTCCGATTTGTGCAAATTCAGGAAGTAAGCAATACTGCCTCAGCAACTAGCTTGTTACTAGTGAGTAGAACCTGTGAAGTGAGTCATTTTTTTGGTAAGGAAGACCATGATGATGTCTGAAGCCCTAGCATGTATACTCTTTCAAAGAAAACCTTTAGAAATAATAGGAAAAATTCCTCCTCAGTAGATCTCTTTAAAACAAGCACCAGGGCTAGGGAAATAGCATAATGGCTTTAGTTCCTGAGGCTCTGAGGTTCCAGGTTCAATCCCCTATACCATAATAAACCAAAGTGGAGCAGTGTACCAATATCTCCTATCCTTCACCCCTTCACCCTCTTTTCCCCCTCTCTACCTCCCTCCCTCTCTCTTTCTCTAACTCTCTCATTAAAATGAATATTTAATAAATAAATGAAGCACCAGTGAAAGGTAGCTAAAGCAAGAACTATAAGACTACAATTGTGAGAAAATGGGAAAACAGGAAGAAATAGCATTTGTTGATATCTATCAAATATGTAAAAAAGGGTTTAGAGTTCTTTCATGGAAGGATCAAATTATATATAGACCACAAAAATCAAAAGCTTATAGTAAAAATCTATGCCAATTTCTGTGGCAGAATAACTATTCAGTTAAACTATAGTGAAGATACTTCACAAGAGGTGAAGCAAATCTGCAGGTGTCTTTCTCTGCCTATTTCCTCTCAATTTCTCTCTGTCCTATCCAATGGGGGGAAAAGAAAAAACAGAAAAAAAAAAAATTAGCCAGGAGCAGTGGATTTGTAATGCAGGTATCAAGCCCCAGTGTTAACCCTGGAGGCCAAAAAAAAAAAAAAAATAGAAAAGAAAAATTAAGAGTGCATTTCATTTTTAAACCATTATCTACAAACTCTGGAACTTCTGTAAATGAAAAATTATATTAAAATAAAAAATGATCTTATTTATGTCTAATAAAATGTTAAGTTAAAAGTACTTTAAAAAAAACCCCCACAGAAATAACATAATAAAATCAAGCATTTCTAAGTTATTTTTTAGTGGCATGTTTTCTTGAATGTTCTTATGCATGCCTGATTTCATTAAAGAGACCAATCAGAACTAGGAGTGAAGAATTAGATTAGACATCTAGATAATAACCATAAAAGCATCCTTTTCAACACATCAAACTGCTGTTTATCTAAAACATTATAATGGAATGTTTTTGCCCATAAAAGTCATTTGAGATTCAAAGTTATATGTGTCAACAATTTGCATAAAATGTCAACTTTAAAGATTTAATACTGTGTACAAATGAAAACAAAAATAAACACAAACATAAGAGTTGCACTTTAATATAGGTATCTATTATCTCATGTTTGTATAATGGAAGTCAAATGACTTCATTATTATCTGTGCTATTATACTGAATACCAAATGAACTCATCAGACAGGAATATTTGCCTTTAAAAACAATTACAGTCCCATCAATGACAAGGAAAACACAACATATATTTAAATGTAAATATATCAATATAAATACATATTAAATAAATATATAATAAATATACTTATTTAGATAACTAAATAAATTTGATTTTGTGTTAACTGCTAATGTATTATTAACAAACAGTTCATTGTGCTTTTCTATAACCTTAGTACATTTGTGCTTTATTACACACAACTCATTTTTATAATCTCTTGCTCTACAAAATCTTCTTCCTGTTTTAGCAATACTACATTTATATATTGAACATATGAAAAAATCTGATGGAAGAATACAGGACCATAAAAAATCTGGTTACATCCAAAATGCAACCATTCTGGAAAAAGGTTTTCTTTTTCCTATTAACTCACTAATTTCAAAATATTTGTATTGGGTTCTAGGTTACACAAATTTATATTAAATTAGTTCTTTGAATAGGAGCCCACATCTACAGCCTAACCTAATTTATAGCAAGGGGGCCTAACTCATTAAATGGTGAAAGGAGAGTCTCTTAAACAAATGTTGGGGATTGAAATATTCAAGTCAACCAATACATCTCAGCAGGCACAAAGAGTCAACTCTAAGTTGATCAAAGACATGGACATTAGGTCAAAAACTCAAATACACAGATGAAAACATTAACAGTACATTTCACAATCTATGCTTCAGAAAGCTTTCAAGGACTCAAAGCCAACAGCAAAGAAAACAAAAACAAAAATAAAGCAATGAGGGAGTCAGGCTTTAGTGCAGCGGGTTAAGCGCAGGTGGCGCAAAGCGAAAGGACTGGCATAAGGATCCTGATTCGAGCCCCCGGCTCCCCACCTGCAGGGGAGTCGCTTCACAAGTGGTGAAGCAGGTCTGCAGCTGTCTTTCTCTCCCCCTCTTTGTCTTCCCCTCCTCTCTCCATTTCTCTCTGCCCTATGCAACAACAATGACAACAATAATAATTACAACAATAAAAAACAACAAGGGCAACAAAATGGAATAAATAAATAAAAATAAAATAAAGCAATGGAACTACATAAAACTGAACAGTGTCTTCCCAGCAAAAGGCATCACCGTTCAAACAGAAATCCACCTAGTAGCATGGGAAATCTTTACATAGCATACCTCAGACAAAGGGCTAGTAGTAAAAATACATAAAGAAGAAAATTAGCACCAAAAAAACAAAAACAAGCAACTCCATTAGAAAATGGGGCAAGGACACAGACAGAAATTTTACCACAGAAGGCCTCTAGAGGGCCAACAGATATATGAGAAGAAGGTGCTCAATCTCACTGATCACCAGAGAAATGCAAGTAAAGACACCAATGAGATGTTACTTTACACCTATGAGAATGTCATATATCAGAAAGGATAGGAACAACAAATGTTGGAGAGGATATGAGGGGAAAAGGACACTCCTACACTGCTGGTGGGTAAAATGATCCAACCGTTGTGGAAAGCAATCTGGAGTTTTCTCAGAACATTAGAGAAAGATCTACTTTATGACCCAGAAATTCCCATCCTTAGGATATACCCAAAGAAAACAAAAGCAGCTATCAAAAAAGATCAATGTTCACAGCAGCATCAATTTATTCAATAGTACCTGGAAGCAACCCAGATGTCCAACATCAAATGAATGGTTAAAAACACTGTGGTATATATAAATGATGGAATACTACGCAGCCGTTAGAAATGATGAAGTCATCTTCTTTGTATCATCCTGGATGAAAGTTGAAGATATCATGTTTAAGGATATAAACCAAAAGGAGAAAGACCAGTAGTGAATGATGTCACTTATAAGCAGGACTTAATATATGGGGACAGGGAGGGAGAACACAAAGTGAAATGTGAACTAGACAAAGTATACTGCATCAAAACAAAAGACTGGGAGAGCTGGGGGAGGGAGGAGTGGAAGAGAACTTGTGGGTCTTGCTATATAATGAAGCTGCACCCACATGTCAATGAATACACTGTAAACCTTTAGCCCTCTCAATAAGAAAAATAATAATAAAGTTGTAATTGAAGCATATTCAGTTTATTCTTTCAACATCCATTGTTTGTATTTAGTTAAATGGGTGAAAATTTGAATTACTTATAATCTGTTTTTTATTTACTAGGCCAGGTCCACAATGAAATATTTGAAAGTAGATTTTAAAAAATGACATTTGAAAAAAATCAAGTGAGTCCAATATTATGAAGTGATTGATTATAAAAATTCCAGAATAAAATGGATATTTTATAAACAGGTGAATAAAAGGTGCTGATGTTTATGAGAGACAGCATATTTGCTATGAAGAATTGAGAATTCAAACAACCTGCTTGTGAACATGGATAGTACACCTGGTAGTAAAGGAAACTGACAATGATTTTTCTTCCCTCATTGAGGCAATCAGAGATAAGCACAAAAATTCCTTACACTTATGTTCATTGGAGATCTATGACTAATTTAGTATTTTCTTGGGTATATTCATATTACAAATTCTAAAGTCTTCCTAACCTGTTAATTAGACATGCACTATCTTTCTTCCTAAATATGATGTTTTGTTTTTTTTTGCAATATAGAGGACTTCATTAATACAGATGTCCACTAGCAAATAAATGGTTAAGAAAGTTGTGATATATACACAATGGAGTGCTACTCAGATTTTACACATAATAAAATCATCTTCTTCACCTCAACTTGGATTAAAGTTAAAGGAACAATAGATCAGTTAGAATGAGAGGAATAAATGTCAGATAATCTCACTTATATGTGGAAATTAAGAAACCAGGAGAAAAAGGCAAAACACATGGAGAAACTTGTACGAGATGTAGTCTGTTGCAGTATGGCCAAGGATGTGGGGGCATGGGATTGTGTGTAGTAAAGTGTTTGAAGAGACCGAGTGGGCATTGGGGTCCAGTACACAGTGATTGAGGAAGACCTAAATTGGTGATGGGAACAGTGCAGATACCTATCACAAAAATTACTGTGAATCATTATTTCCTAATTAAAATAATAAAAATAGATAAAACTAAATGTTTTAGGATCAGGTAGATAATTTAGCAATAAGACATGCATGCCTAAATTCTATCCATTGCACTCTATGAGTGGTACTCTGATCTTTCTCCTCCTCTTTCTTGTTCTTCTCTCTCTCTCATCGGCAGGTGTCTCTTTCTCTCTTCTCTGTCTTTCCCTCCTCTCTCCATTTCTCTCTGTTCTAGCCAACAACTACAATATCAGTAATAACAACAATATAATTACAACAATAAAACAACTAGGGCAACAAAAGGCAAAATACAAAAAAAAAAAAAGTTCCCGCTTCCCTACACCTTAGAGTCCTTGTTAAAAGATAAGTTCTTTTTCCCTATGAATCACCCAGGACCTTCCAGATAACGGCTGATTACCATGACAAATAATATAATAATAATAATTAATAAATAGGAAAGATACATCCCCCAATACTCAGTTGGCTAAGGCACCAAACCTCTTTTTCTATAAAAAATTCAAATCAGATGCCCTGCTAACCACAAGAAGCAGATTGTTTTTGTTTCTTCCACAGGAATCCCAGAAAAAAACCATCTGGACCCCTGCACACCCTGACATCACCCACGACTACAGTGGCACACCCCCCTGAAACCCTAGATGTCACCTGATGCGATCTGAAGAACCTGATTCACAGACTCCAAGGACAGAACTTTTTTTACTGCCTGTCTGCCTTTCCTGCTTCTGCTTTGACCTGTCACGTTTTGGCGGTTCCAGCTCACTCTCTACAGAAAAGCAGAATTCCAGAGGCTGACCTTCCTCATGCAGCATTTCATCCCCTGCCATGTCTCCCCCTAGTCGCCTACTTTGGACTGAGACTTCTATCGGACTTGCTGGTATACCCTTTGGACACTTTAGACAATTTTACAGCAGCTTACTTTCCTTCACGTTAATGGTTTTTCATAGACTGACCCTGAGTAGTTCATAGACTTTACACACTGTTGCCCTGGGCATTAGATAAAAGGAAAGGGGGAGATGCTGGGAAATTGTGCAGATGCAGTCACATCTGCCATGTTGTCCCCTCAGGCTACTGCTAGTTCCCGTGAGAGTTGGGACATTCTCAGAGTGCCTGTTTCGCCATGTTGTGCCCTCAGGGCATTGTCTATTTCCCCGTGATATTTGGAGTGCTTTGGTTACTCCTCCCCCCTCCCATTCTCACGAGAGTTATTATCCTATCCTGGAGTGCTATGGTTACTCCTCCCCCTTCCCATTCTCACGAAAGCTGCTCCTATAAAAGCTTTTCTTCTTCCGCACCTCGCTCTCTTGCCAGTGCTCCACTCCGGTGTTCAGATGCAGGAAAGGTTACTGCGTGAGGCGGCCATTTTCGCTACCTCCATGTGGCCCAACCTGCTTCTCTAGCACCCAACTCTGAGATACCAGCGCAAATAAAGATTTGTGTTCCCTCTTCGCTCTGGACCTCCTCTCTCTCATCTCCGCGCCCCACACAACAACATCTCTCTCTCTCTCTCTCTCTCTCATCCTCCTCACAATAAATCAATCTTAAGTGTTGAGGGGATACTCAATGGTGGAAAGTAGGACTTAGATTCATCAAACCCTAGTCTCCATCCCCAAAAAAACTCATGCCAGAGTTGAGTATGGCACTAGTCTATCTATCTGATGGTATTTCTCTCTCACAAAATTAAAAATAAATAGTTTCAAGCTATTAACTTAGGCCTATATTTTCTAAATTTGTACATGTCATTTCATATAAGGCAAAGAAGTTAGTATTCAATAAAATGTACTGACAGAGTGGGGTGCTCACAATAGAAATCAGTCCAGCTATTCTGATCACGATAGATCAGGCATGTAGACATCATTTGCAGTGCTAGAAATGTCTAGCATTGAAATATACTTTATGCATAAAATACTTCTTACACTGCATCAGATATTAATGGAATATTAGTTGAATATGCTTCTGTAGAATATTACAGAGTGGAGTTAAAACTGAGAACCTCTTAGGAGAGTATTTCTCTAGGTGTTCCCTAGTGTATGTTTAATGTTTGCTAAAGCAGACACCTCAAAGTTCTTTATTTGTATTAAATCACTGAATGTTGATTGCATCCCTATGATATGGAGCTGTTATTTGTTTAAGAAGGTATAGGTGTGTCAGTGGTAACATAACAGAATTTCAAGTTAGAGGTCCTAGAGGTCCCAAGCTCAATCCCGAGTGCCTCACTAAGTCAGAGCTGAGCAGTACTCTAATCTCTCTTATGAAAAAAAAAATCAAGTCCAAATTGATATGAAGTAACTTATGATCTTTTGAATTTGAAAGGATGCAATTTGTTGACTTAATAATTTATAGAGTTGATGGGAAACCATACTGGTTATGTGAAAAAGCTTTCATGCCTAAGGATCCCAGGCAGTAGGTTGAATCCCCACCACAAGTCAGAGTAGAGCAATACTCTGAACTCTTTTTCTCTTTATCTTTCCCTCTGTGTCTCTTTCATTCACTGAAATAAAACATACCAACTCTAGCCCCTTTCATCTTGTTCCCATTTCTTTCTGGTTACCCATGCTCTGCAAAGCCACTTAGTAATGCAGGTCAGCAGTCATAGGGGATGTTGCAATATTTCTTTGAAACCCATGAAAGAGTAAAGAGCCACCAGATGATTAAATGATGACAACTGGACTTCCCTGGGCAGACAACCCCACCAGTGTGTCCTGGAGCCCCACTTCCCCAGAGCTCCGTCCCACTAGGGAAAGAGAGAGAGAGATAGGCTGGGAGGAGTATGGATTGACCTGTCAATGACCATGTTCAGCAGGGATGCAATTACAGAAGCCAGACCTTCCACCTTCTGCACCCCATAATAACCCTGGGTCCATACTCCCAAATGGTTAAAGAATAGGAAAGCTATCAGGGGAGGGGATGGGATACAGAGTTCTGGTGGTGGCAATTGTGAGTTGTACCCCTCTTATCCTATGGTTTTTGTCAGTGTTTCTTTTTATAAATAAAATTTCTAAAAAAGAGAGAAAAAATACAAAGTATATTTATATATTCTATTTTCCTATTGATATAGGAGAGGAAGTATAACCTTAATTAATATAATTAAAAGAAATATTGACCCAGGGGGCGGGTGGTAAAGCAGGGCTGCAGGTGTCTCTCTGTCTCTCTCCCTCTCTATCACCCCCTTCCTCTAGATTTCTGGCTGTCTCTATCCAATAAATAAATAAAGATAATAAAAAAATTTAAAAAAGAAATATTGATCTCTAATATAGAGAAAATTAAACTTACTAAAATAGGCTTTTTAGAGATCCAACTTGTAAATAGTAGTTGATATTTGTATTATTAATTATGTTTCATAGATACTTCACACTAAGTTTCTCTAGAAAGACATAAGAAACATTACAAATAGAATGTTGGTAATCATTTCTTGCTAAGTTTGATGTTATTTCTTTTATTTATCTGTTGTAAGATTTATGAGAGAAGGAGAGAGAGCCAGAACATGACTCTGACACATGCAGTGTTGTGGAATGAACTTAGGCCTCATGCTTGCAAGTCCAGTGTTTTATCCACTGTGCCACAACCCAGGCCCTTGACTATATTAAAACTAAATCCAATTACAAGTTAGTCAGCCATTCAATATTCTAAACATAATAAAATGTACTTTTTATTAGTGATTTAATAATGATTAACAACACTGTAAAATAACAGGCATAGAACCCCATACAGTTCCCACCACCAGAATTCCATGTCCCATCCCCTCCATTGGAAGCTTCCACATTCCTTATCCATTTAGGAATATGGACCAAAAATCTTTATGGGGTGCAGAAGGTGGAAAGACTGGCTTATATAATTGCTTCTTTACTGGACATGGACATCGGCAGGTCAATCCATATCCCCAGCCTGTTTCTATCTATCTTTCCCCTAATGGGATAGGGCTCTAGAGAGGAAACGTTGGGACAAATTGGTGAGGTCATCTGCCTAGGTAAGGCAGAATGGAATCATAGTAGTGCCTGTAACATGGTGGCTGAAGAGAGGATAAGTCATAAAGAAGGAAAAATTGTTTAATAAATAGGAACCCAAATTAGGAATAGAGCAGATGAAATTAGGCGTCTTTGTGTGGAAAGAAAATAGGAAGTATATTTTAGGAATGTGCCAAGGGGCCCATGACTTTAGTGATTTTTCCCTGAGTATTATAGCTAACATGCAGGTGAGATAAAAATATTGTCTGGGGATATGGTAGGTTGGTTCTGCCAAACCTGTGAATACAGCAGATGTTTAAAAAGTTCAGTTAAAATAATCTCAACATTTATTTGTACTTTCAGTAGAAAGTTCTTGTAACTATAACATATTATACAACGACAAGGATTAGGATAAATGCATTGTTTAGCACCATGTTTTGTTAGGTTTTTAATAGCTTCTCTCCTCCCAGAGACTTAAGAGAAAAATACACGTTTCATTTTGGAGCAAGTTGGTATCTCTGTGGCTAAGCCCTTGTCAATCTAAACTTCTGCCTATTTTATAAAAGTAATAAAAAGGTGATTTTTTCCTCCTGCAAAAAGAAAGACATTTCAGTACTTCATGGAATTTGATTTCACATATGAATTATCCACTCAAAATAATAAGCAACCACCTTACTGAACTTCAAATAAAATGAATCTAAAATACACAAATCTAGAGTCTAACAAGTTTACCACTACTCACCAAATCATTGGCAACACCATTTACAGAATGGTTTGAATGTCTTAGGTGCTCCCAGATGGTTTTCTTCCAGAGGCAAAAAGAGCATTTGCTACTAAATTGGAGGGGAGGGTGGAGTAGTATGCTGTATCAAAGATGTTACATAAAATAATCCTATTATGAACAACAATCCAAGCTTGAAATAATTCTTCAGAATTTAAAAAGTTTTTGAGTTGGGGGCTCACACATGACCAATTTCATTGTTATCAAGACTTTTTTCATTCAGACAGAGAGACAAGGCTGGAGGGGAAGGTGCGAGTGAGAGAGACGGATACCATAGCACTGGAGCTTCTTCTGTTGCCTTGTGGAGCTGTGGCTCAAAACTGAGCTGCACACATGGCAAGAAACACACCCTATCCTGTAAGTTAGCTATCTGCCTCAGATTTTTAAATACAAATTATATGTTAGCGTTTTCCTTAAAAAATTAAAATAATGCATCAATTTTGCCGTTACTAGTTTCACAGCCTCTTAATCATGTCGATATATATATATATATAGAGAGAGAGAGAGAGAACTTTTTGCATCAAAATAATAGTATGGATGGAGGGATGGAAAAGTAGCTCACTTGGATATTGCATAGTGTGTTTACTTGGTCATGAGCATGATCCAGGTTTGAGCCCAGTTCATATGCCACTAAAAGAAGCTTTGGTGGTGTGATTTTTTTTCTGTTGTATCTGAAAATGTCAGTCTGGAGAAGTGAAGCCCTGGCAATGACCAAATAATCAAAAAGCCTGGAGATGAATTTTATTTTTTAATTTCTTTATTGGGGAATTGATGTTTTACATTCGACAGTAAATACAATAGTTTGTACATTCATAACATTTCCCAGTTTTCCATATAACAATACAACCCCCACTAGGTCCTCTGTCATCCTTCTTGGATCTATATTCTAACCCCACCCACCTACCCCAGCGTCTTTTACTTTGGTGCAACATGCCAATTCCAGTTGAGGTTCTACTTGTGTTTTCTCTACTGATCTTGTTTTTCAACTTCTGTCTGAGGGTGAGATCATCCATATTCATCCTTTTGTTTCTGACTTATTTCACATAACATGGTTTTTTCAACCTCCATCCCAGATTGGCTGAAAACGGTGAAGTCACCATTTTTTTATAGCTGAGTAGTATTCCACTGTATATATATATATATAACAACTTGCTCAGCCACTCATCTGTTGTTGGACACCTGAGTTGCTTCCAGGTTTTAGCTATTACAAATTGTGCTGCCAAGAACATATGTGTACATAGATCTTTTTGGATGGGTGTGTTGGGTTCCTTAGGATATATCCCCAGGAGAGGAATTGCAGGATCATAGGGTAGGTCCATTTCTAGCCTTCTGAGAGTTCTCCGGACTGTTCTCCACAGAGGCTGGACCAATTTATATTCCTACCAGCACTGCAGGAGGGTTCCTTTGACCCCACCTCTCCAGCATGTGCTGCTTTTACCTTTTCTGACGTATGACATTCTCTGGAGATGAAATTTAACAACTGTTTTGTTACAAGGACCTGTGTAAGGATCCCTTTTGAGCCCCTGGATCCCACCTGCAAGGAGGTCAATTCACAGGCGGTGGAGGAGGTCTGCAGGTGTCCATCTTTCTCTCCCCCACTCTGTCTTCCCCTCCTCTCAATTTCTCTCTGTCCTATCCAACAACAACAACAGCGACAATAACAATAACAACAAGGTCAACAAAAAATTGGAAAAATGGCCTCCAGGAGCAGTGGATTCATACTGCAGACACTGAGTGCCAGCAATAACCCTGGAGGCAAAAAAAAAAAAAAGTGTGTAAAACAATTTAAATCCTTTCTCATCAGCATTACTGTGACATCTTGAACAAGTTACTAAAGTTTTCTAAGTTTTAAGTTTTTCTTCTACTAGATAAATACTATCTAAATTATAGTGATATTATTTTTATTTTCACTTGAGGTTTAAGAAAATAGGTCCACAAATATTTGCATATAGACTATGTGTCTATTTTGAAAATTCTTTAGTTTATAACAGGCACTTTTAAATGTTAATTATTATCATTACTATGGTTGCTGTATTAATAAGAACACGGCAAGCCAATAATAGAGGCAGTAAAATTCATGTTCATTTCTAAATTATTTTAAGGAATTATGTATTTATTAATTATGGCACTTAAACTAGAAGTAAAAAACATCGTATCTGATATGTTAATCAAATACTGAATTCAAGACCTTCAGATTATGAGACAGACACATTGCCTACTGTACTAAGGAGGCAGCTTAGCTCTGGCTTATGGTGGTTCCTGGGATTGAACCTGGGACCTCAGCACCTTGAGCAAAAAAGATCTTTTGCTTAAAAATTATGCTATCCCTATAGACCTAACAAATCTCTAAATATCATGTGTTACTATGAACTAATATTCTCTCATAGTCCATTGTATTATTTACCAATTGTTTTCCCAAAAATTCCACCTGAGATCAAAATATTTACTGAAGTTAATCATATCTACTCCTAATATCATGCAGCTATCAAAATGCTGTGCCTCAGTACTTCAGTACTTACACTTTTATAAGAAGGATACAGCATATATATATGTAGATAATACTATATATGTGGTTTATATAAAACAACTTAATGACAAAATTCAAACCTTTAAAATAAAATGTTCAGAATATTAATATTTCAGTTGTGGAATATTTTGAAAAGTTATATCCTACATGCAAACCCTAATGCATAGTCTTATGATCCCAATTTCTTTGTTTTTAATGTCAATGGGAAAAAGATATTATTTAATAGTCTATTAGCTGACAATTACCTCAAATATAGCCCACTGTTTAAATTGAAATATCATCTTTCCTTGTCTAAAGTATAGTAAAAAAAATAGCTAAGAATTAAAATTAGTGAGTTGTGTGTATTTTTCTTCTTAATTATTTTCTTGTCTAGTGTAGGTGATAATAACAAAATGGCGGGAAGTCAGGTTGTTTTAATGTGAAAGAAACTAGCGTTAAGAATACTCAAAGGACAAAGAAGAGGGACACAGAAGAAGAGAGTGTATGAAGAATTCCATAAAAATACTTGGAATGGGTCCAGGATGTGGTACACCTGTCTAAATGCACATGTTATCACGCACAAAGGACCAGATTCAAGATCCAGATTCCCACCTGCAGGTGAAAAGCTTCAGGAGTAATGAAGCAGTGCTACAGATGTCTCTCTTCTCTCTTACCCTCTTTTTCTCCCTCACCTCAATTTCTCTCTGTTCTATCAAATAAAATAAAGTTTTTTTAAAAAAACTATTTAAAAATACATGGAATATTTTAATATACAGAATGAAACACTCCCATAATACACAGAAGTTAAGACATCATGGAATGTTAATATTTAAATATTATTTTTCTATGTATTAAACAACTTGCAGGTGTTACCATGATGCCAACCTGACCTCCCTTGGCAGAGGAACTCACCAATGTGTCCTGGAACCCCACGTCACCAGAGTCCTACCCCACTAGGGAAAAATAGAAACAGGCTGGGGCTATGGATCAACCTGTCAACACCCATGTCCAGCAGAAAAGTAATTATAGAAATCGGATCTCCCATGTTCTGCTCCCCATAAAGATCTTTGGTCCTACTCTAGGGATAAAGCATAGGGAAGCTTCCAGTGGAGAGGATGGAACATTGAACTCTAGTGGTGGGAACTGTATGGAATTGTGCCCCTCTAATCCTACAACCATGTCAATCATTATTACATCATTAATAAAGAAAAAAAAACCTTCCCAATACTTTTCATTTTGTCTGCTCACTTTGTTGTAGACTGTTGTCCTTCATATTCTTGAAAAATTGTCTCTGATTTTTTTTTTGTCACTGTTGGGAGTTCACAGCTGCTCACTGAGTTCTTCAGAAAGAGTGATGAGAGAGAGAGAGAGAGAGAGAGAGAGAGAGAGAAAAGAAGAAGAAGAAGAAGAAGAAGAAGAAGAAGAAGAAGAAGAAGAAGAAGCAGAAGAAGCAGAAGAAGCAGAAGAAGAAGAAGAAGAAGAAGAAGGAGAAGGAGAAGGAGAAGGAGAAGGAGAAGGAGAAGGAGAAGAAGGAGAAGAAGGAGAAGAAGGAGAAGAAGGAGAAGAAGGAGAAGAAGGAGAAGAAGGAGAAGAAGGAGAAGAAGGAGAAGAAGGAGAAGGAGAAGAAGGAGAAGAAGGAGAAGAAGGAGAAGCAGCAGCAGCGAAACTTCCTAGTGTGGTGGAAGCTGGACTTGCATCTGGTTTGCACACATGTCAAAACAGGTGCACAATCCAGTAAGCTATTTTGCCAGTTAGTCCTGTCTCTGAATTTTAGCTTTTTTTAGAATTCCCTTTTCCTTGTACTGTTAATTTTTTTTTTCTTTCCCCTTACCTCCTCAATGTCTAAATCACTATCATTTCTCTTACCAGCAGGAACAAAGGACATATTTTTTTTTCTATTTTTTTCCAGACACAGGGTAACAGAGAAGGAGAGATGCAGCTTGCCCTTTGTATGGGGCCCCCCATGTAGTGTCTCAATGCTTGAATTTTTCTTTGCCATGGTCAAGTCTGTACTATACCTAGTGAGTTATCTCCCGGTCCCTGCCCACATTTTTCAATGGAAAATTCTCTATCTTTCTCCCCTTGAATAATTGTAGCATATTCTTATACCCATATAATCTATTTTCTTTCTTTTGCTTTTATGTCTGTCAGTCTTTCTTTGCCAGAACATGGTTAAATTAATAATAGGAGTCATTAGTGCTATATTGTTTATTTATATACACCTTTCTGCGTTCCTCTTCCTTAAAGAGTGAAGACTATAAATCTGATATGTCAAAATGTGTACCACGATGGATCTCAATATTATTCACACTGATATTATATTTGTCTTTGAAAGTGTTCAGATCAGATCCCAGTAAATTTTTTTCAGAACTGACAATCTCAATAAGCCACTTTTTGGTAGGCAGATAATTTTAATACAAAGAGAGATAGTACCTTGAATTCTCTAGGGGTTCTACTACCTTCTCCTGTATCAAAGTGAGCAACACTTCACACTATCTTTTTCACATCTGAACAGAATTATCCTTCCCTTTCCCTCTCAATCTTAATCCCTTCTCTTTAACCTTGTGAAGGCATAGTTTTTGAAAATAAATTTCCTCTCTAATTTAATGAATGTAAGACGTTCATGTCATTGTAACACCACCGTGGACATTATTACTTTTTTTTTTCTTCTGCTGACATATCTGCTGTTGCTTTGATTATTAAGTCACTTAAGGGGTGGGGAATTTTCTCCCAATATCCAATATCTCAGTAGGTCAAGATTTTTTTACTAAACCTTTAAGAAAGGGGAATTGATACTATGTTTCTATAAATAACTAGTGAAAATGGTAACAATGTTTTTTTGTAGCTAATTTTGACCATTTTCAAAATGGCTTTATATTTTATACTTAATGAAGCATATATTAGAAGCCACAAAGATGAACCTAAAATTACATGATGCCAGTTTAAATTATTTCTATTGGGAGATTATCTCAGAGTTCCCACAAACTTGATTCTATTTCTGAGGACACTGCAAATTCCACAGGAAATGGAAAATGCCGCTCAAACTTGCAAACATCAACAATTCAGATGTCTTAGTCTTTCTGGATTGTGATAAGTAGAGATAGAACTAGTAGAATAATAGAAGCATAAATAAACAAAAAAGAGCTTTTTAAAATCTTCTCTTTCTTATGTCCCAAACCTTCTTGATAACACCTAAACTCCCAACCATACCATCTTTTTCAATATTAACATTATTATTATCATAATCCAAGTCTTTGTTATTTGAGCTGAGATGCTTATTTTTATATATGGAATCCTTGCTACTAGATAATAAGAAAGATATTAATGTAGGAAATACATCCCCGGGGCCAGAAGGTGGCATACCTGGTTAAGTGCACACATTACAGTGCATAAGGATCTGGGTTCTAGCCCCTGGTCCCCACCTGCAGGGGGAAAGCTTCATGAGTGGTGAAGCAGGACTGCAGGTGTCTCTCTGTCTTTCCCTCTCTATCTCCTCCTCCCCTCTCAATTTCTATCTGTCTGTATTTAATAAATGAATAAAAATAATAAAAAAAGAAAAATAATTTTTAAAAGAAGGAAATACATCCCCTCAGAATTATTTATTTATTCCCTTTTGTTGCCTTTGTTGTTTTATTGTTGTAGTTATTGATATCACCATTGTTGGATGGGACAGAGAGAAATGGAGAGAAGAGGGGGAGACAGAGAAGGGGAGAGAAAGATAGACACCTGCAGACCTGCGTCACCGCTTGTGAAGCGACTCCCCTGCATGTGGGGAGCCAGGGGCTAGAACCGGGATTCTTATGTAGGTCCTTGCGCTTAGTGCCACCTGCACTTAACCTGCTGAGCTACAGCCTGACTCCCTTATTTTTAATTTCAACATTTTGTTTATTTATTTATTTATTTTAAAGACACACAGAGAAAGATACAGAGAAAGTGAAAGAAAGATGATAGATAGATGACAGATAGATAGATAGATAGATAGATAGATAGATAGATAGATAGATAGATAATACAGACAGACATACAGACATACAGACATACAGATGGATAATAGATAGACCAACCCACCAGAGCACTGTTAACTCTGCTTTATGGTGGTACTAAGGATTGAATTTGAAAATTCAGAGTCACAGGCATGAAAGAATTTTGCATAACCATTATGCTATCTCCCCAGGCAAAGTGTGTCATTTTTGCAAAATATTTTAATATCATCCTGGATTTTAAGTAAGAAAGCTGTTCGTATTATGGACCGTGGTATATAAATTCCATCTACTCCATGAGATAGAATTTAGTTAAAATACAGTAATTTAAGCATCTGTTTATTAGTTTTATCACTAAAGCAATGTTTAGCAATGACCTTCCTCACAACTATTTCCTTAAGGCCATTTCTTCCTATATCATTAAAATATGTTTTAAAGATGTTAGTGCAATTTTTTCAAAACTATTTCTTAAACCTGTTAAATAATAAATAGTTTAAAATATAATATTTATTTTATAATCCATATTATTCCTTATAATATAGGCAAATGTGCAGTTTCTAGCTTACTGATTATTCTGCCTACAATTTTATTAATAAAGATAGTTTATTTTTTTCTTATAGCAATAAATATGTACCCATAGTTAAAAACAAATAAAATACATGAAAGAACATAATCCATTTGAGGTGTTCATATAAATATACAATTATATTACAAAAATAATATAAAATGCAATTTTCTCTGAGATTAGTTATTAGTTAAATTAATGGGCACTGTCAATAGAGCTAACAGATTGCAGCAAAAGGGGCAAATTTTATTCACTTATGATTCACCTGTTTTTATAAGACAGAGACAATACTAGAGCACTGCTCTATATAATATGTGAAGTGTCGTAGATCACATATCCAGAGAGCTCCCTACTGGGCCTGAGTATAGAATTTAACAACATCATAGCAGATATTATTGACTATATTAGAATTCCTTGCTATTTCTTCTTTATTTTAAGCAAAGAAACTTAATAAACATCAGAATTTATAATAGCTCTATTATAAACAGGACTACTGTACTATTATTTCTGTGCTTTCCAAATATTTAATATAAGTAGTCTTTAATACAATAAATTGTTGAAGAGATAGTTAAAGTATTAAATACTCACTTTATTTAAAGAAAAAGTGGACAAGGAGAAAATATTATATTTATTTGTTAACCTACTCTGACACTTAGATTACAGGACATAGACTTCTACTTCAACTATATTCCTCCTGAGTTAAAAATACAATCTAACCAACACAACGATTGCCACCTCAACATACTTCACTTCAGACTGTGTCTAGAGACTTCACGTATGGAATGACAACCCTTCAACTTCATTACTCGGGTGAGACCTTTCCTTTCATAGTATACTCTAATTTCATCTCAGGTGGTTCACTTTCTAACAAAGTCCCTTTCTTCTTCTTCTAGTGTTTGCCTAACAAAGTCCCAAAACCTAGATATACACCAGTTTCTGTGAGAGAGAGCATATGTTCACACGTATCCGTAAACTACTGCAAAATATATACCTGAAAGCACTAGAGTTTGCAGTGAGTACCCCCCTAACATTTCCTCTCCACTATTCCAAGCTTTGGGTCCATGATTGCTCAACAATTTGTTTGGCTTCGTATGTTAACTCTCTTTTCAGCCACCAGGTTCCAGATGCCATCAGGATGCCGGCCAGGCTTCCCTAGACTGAAGACCCCACCAATGTGCCCTGGAGCTCCGCTTCCCCAGAGACCCACCCTACTAGGGAAAGAGAGAGGCAGACTGGGAGTATGGACCGACCAGTCAACACCCATGTTCAGCGGGGAAGCAATTACAAAAGCCAGACCTTCTACCTTCTGCAACCCACAATGACCCTGGGTCCATGCTCCCAGAGGGATAGAGAATAGGAAAGCTATCAGGGGAGGGGGTGGGAAATGGAGATTGGGTGGTGGGAATTGTATGGAATTGTACCCCTCCTACCCTATGGTTTTGTTAATTAATCCTTTCTTAAATAAAAAATAAAAAAAATATTAAAAAAATACAAATAAAGAACATCATATTTATAATTCCACATTTCTAGAGCCTTTAAGATATTAAGAAATAACTGTGATAAATATTAGTGGATAGTAACAATCTACATGTTAATTTATAAAGACTTAATAAATATGCAAACATTTAAATTAATTCAATATCAAAATTTAATACATTTTGAGAAAGTTCACATGGAAAACAATTTTGGAAAGTGAGGGTAAAGTTTGCATATTTCATAAATTGCGTTGATTCTTGTTGACTTATTACTTTAATATTTCCCTATTTTCAGTAATATAAAACCTGGTAATTACATTATTATCATCACTCTCTAGTAAAGTTGGACAAAGTTAGAATTCTGTATGTGATTTTTTAATATGAATCTACAATAATGACTCATTTGATTTCTCCCTGTTCAAACCAAAAATTAATTCCACTTTCAGAGTTAGTCAAGCCAAAAACAAATATTTAGGAAAAAAATATATATATAATGATACTCCTACTGACATGAGTGATAAGTAAACTGTCAAAAACAGGGATACCTAAAAAATAACTTGTAAAAATAACTTGTAACACCAAAACAAACATTTGAAACATAATAAAATTTATTGGGAAAGACATTTTTGAAATGAGAAAGCTTTAAATTATCTTCACATATGTAAAGTGATATTTCTAGGAACTTACAGTAATAGAATAATTAAAGATAAACATAAAAAGAAGAAAATACATCTAGGTAAAGTTTTCACAGAGTGTACTCAATTCTAAAACAATCGAATCAAACTTTCAGGAGTTTACTCATGACAACCACTTATATTATCTTACATTTACTTTCCTTCCTGTTTCACATATAAGCAATTCAACTTCACAGAAAGTTGGGCACAGCCAGCCATCAGCTCAGAAATGGAAAATTGTAATAACTGTATTTTCAGACATAATTCACAGGTTAAACCTGGTGGAAATTGATTTTCTCTCCGTGGACTTTTAGGGATGATGCATTCTACAGAATGTGTACAGCTCTCATACTCTCTCTAAAGATCACTGGACACTGAGACTTAGATGATGATCCAGGAAATGCTGTATAATTATTCCAAATTAATATTCTTGATTTCATCAGCATTATATCTAATATATATCATATATTGATGCAGGTCAAGGCCAAGTCTCATGCAACTTTCCTTTTATTTTGATTGGGAAATATCATATTTAATGGTTGAATAAATTTTTTCCACAAATGGAATAATAGTAAATCTTCTTAGATCTTATCCAGCTTTATAAATCCCTTTGGAAGTTTCAGTTGTTGGCCCAGATTTATTGAGGTCCAACAGAACACAATTGAAATCTCTCTTTGAAATAAATTGCATGGCATAAAAGGACAATAAATAAATAAATAGCCAGAAACAAAACAAAACATAAAGACCTCCATCCTTTGGACAGCAATTTCTATAATGCATATTTGAACAGTTCTCAAATGTTGACCTTGGAAAATCGTTCAGACTGTATTACTGGGCATGGGCCTTGAAGCCTCTGTCTCTTCTCTATTACTTTCTCGCTACCTTGCACACCCAAACAGATCCTAATCCCCTATCATATAAAAAAAGAATTTATTTATTTTAATCTTCTAAAATTATTTTACTTATTTTATTTTAAATTAATGATTTAATAGTGATTTAGAAGGTTATAAGATTACTGGGATATAGTTTCAACTGTATCCCCACCAATGATCTTCCTCCCACCCCCACTGTGAGTCACCCCCGATAATCACCATAGTTCTCACAAAGCCTTAGATACAGTTTGCCTACTCTTTTTTTATCTCAAATTTAAATTCTCATTTATATAAAACAACTTTTCTAGCATTTCTTCTTTCTATAACTTAATAAAGCAATTTCTAGAAAAAGAGTATTATGACAATGATTTTTTTTTTTAAGACTGAAGAACACTTTATTCATATTTCATGTATCCTCACCTTTTGGGAATTAAGTATTAATGGTACACTAGCAAAATACTTAAATAATATAAAAATCTGACTAGTTTATTAAAACAGTTTTAAGTTTTATTTGTTTATCTTGTATGGGATTTATAAGACCTCCCTGTGGCAATCAGAGTACACGGTGAGAGTAAAATCGACATAATGTAGTATAGCTATGAGAAATATGCACAAAAGCATAGTTTTTAATACAACGTAAACTGGCATATAAGTTCCAGCTCTATATATTAATCTCCTCCAAAATTTTCAGATTATTTTTCATTTTTCTTAGGCTTTTCATACATACTCCATGAATTCTATTCTTCTCATTAGAGCTGAATAAATGGGTAAAGTGTGTGATGTGTACATGTTCCTGGATTCCAGATATATCTTTCGTTCTTCTTTTCTTTTTTCTTGCCACCGGTGTTTTGCTGGCACTTTTTACTTGCACAGTTCCACTGCTTCTAGCAGACTTTTTCTCCTTTGTTTTCTTAGGTTTCTTTTGTTTTGTCAGATAGAAGGTAAAAGGGAGAGCGAGAGAGACAGAGAGAGACACAGAGAGAGAGAGAATGATACAGAAAGAACTATCACAACACTACTTCACTATGGATGACAATTTCTCTTTAAGTGTTGTCCATGTAGTAGCCAGGATATCAAATCCAGGTAATTTGTTCCTGTTTAAGTGTGCACTCCACTGGGTAAATCATCTCCTGGGATCAATTTCTGAATTTCTTCTTCTTCTCACTTAGTGTTTTCATTGAGGAATGTCACGGAATTTTGTAACCAGCCACCTTACTATGTTGGTTAATAATTTCCAGGGGCTTCCTGATAGATTCTTTAATAACTTTATCTCACCACCCACAAAATTAGACTCCAAATGAAAAGAGCTTAGATGTTAAACTAGAAACCATCAGATATTTATATTTAGAGGGAAACATTAGTAGAACACTTTTCCATCTAAATTTTACAGCTGTACTCAGTGACTCAAGTCCACTTACAACGAAAATAAAAATGAACCAATTGGACTATATCAAACTGATAAGTTTCTGCCAGCAAAAGAAGGGACCAGATAAATATAGAGACTACTTATGGAATACTTATGGGAGAAGATATTATTAAGCCATATATCTGGCAAAAGGCTAATAACCAAAATATACAAAACCTCACCAAAGTTATCAAAGCAAAACAAACAAACAAACACAAAAGAAAACACATCCAAAAGTAGGGAGAGGATGTGGACAGAATATTTACAAAAGGTCACTGAAGAGGCAAACAGATATGTGGAAAAAAATTTATAAAGTCACTGATTATCAAAGAAATTCAAGTAAGGACATAATGAGATACCAATTCATTCCTGTGAGAATTTTACACATTAAAAAGGACAGTAACAGCAAATGTTGGTGAGGTTGTAGGAGTAAAGGAACCCTCCTGCACTGCTGGTAGGAATGTAAATTGGCCCAGCTCCAGTAGAAAATAGTCTAGAGAACTCTCAGAAGGCTAGAAATGGACTTACCTGTGGTCCGGCAATTTCTCTCCTGGGAATATATTGTAAGGAAACATACTCATCCAAAGAGATCTGGGGGTGGGGGGAGGTTGGCCGTGGCATACCTGGTTGAGCACACACATTACAGTGAGCAAGGACCCCAAAGCTTCACAAGTAGTGAAGCAGGGCTGCAGGTGTCTCTCTATTTCTGTCACTCTCCCTCTCTATCTCCCCCTTCCTCTCAATGTCTCTCTGTCTCTATTCAATAATAAATAAAATTAAAAGTTTTAAAAAAGCAGCACAATTTAATTTAGTCAGACTTTGACATAACCTAGATGTCCAACTACGGATAAGTGACTGAGAATTTTTGGTGCATGTATGCACAGTAGAATACTACTCAACTATTAAGAACTTGAAGTCACCTCATCTTGGATGGAGGTAGGAGTCATGTTAATTGAGGAAAGCCAGAAACAGGAGAGTGACTATGGGGTGATCTCACTTATGGGTAGAACTTTAGAAACAAGAACAGAAAGGGGAAACATAAAGCAAAATTTAGACTGATGGTGCACTGCCAGCAAGTGAAGGAGGAGAGGGCAAAGGCCTAGGGGAGGGTGGGCCTTCATTTGGAGGTGAGAGTGTTTTTCAAACATCTGTTTTGGTGAGATGAGAAACTGTACCCATGTGACAACAACTCTACTATAAACCATTAAACCCTCTCTCCAATAAAAATATAAAGAAAAGTAAAAGGAAAGTTTTTTTTGTTTTTTTTTTTTAACCAGAGCACCAGTCAGCTTTGGCTTATGGTGGTATGGGAGACTGAACCTGGGACTTCAGAGCCTGAGGCATGACAGCTTGTTTACATAACCATGCTACCTACCCCCCACCCCAAAGGAAAGAACTTTGGTTGCCCCGTGACCTCATAAAATTTGGTGTTTTTAGTATTTGGCTTTTCATCATACCAATAGGTGGGTAGTAGTATTAGATCCTGCTTAGAAAGACATTCTACAGTATGGGAAATCATTACACAACATACTTCAGATAAAGGACTAATAACCAAAATAGATAAAGAGCTCAGTAAACGTAACACCAAAAAAAAAAAAAAAAAAAGAACCCATCAGAAAACAGGTGAGGACATGAAGAGAAACCTTACAGAGGAAAACATCCAGATGGTCAAAAGACACATGAGAAAGTGCGCAAAGTTACTGATTATCAGAGAGATGCAAATAAAGACAACAGTGAGAGCAGTAGCTTTACTTCTTTAAGAATATCATATATTAGAAAAGACAGTAATAAATGTTGGAGAAAATGTGGGGTAAAAGGGACACTCTCGCACTGCTGGTAGGCATGTAAATTAGTCCAACACTTGTAAGAAAGACACAGAGAGAGACACTAGAGCATTTTTCAGTTCTGACTTATGTTGGTGCAAGACACCAATGTGTCCTGGAGCTCAGCTTCCCCAGAGACACACCTTACTAGGGAAAGAGAGAGGCAGACTGGGAGTATGGACCGACCAGTCAACGCCCATGTTCAGCGGGGAAGCAATTACAGAAGCCAGACCTTCTACCTTCTGCAACCCTCAATGACCCTGGGTCCATGCTCCCGGAGGGCTAGAGAATGGGAAAGCTATCATGGGAGGGGGTGGGTTATGGGGATTGGGTGGTGGGAATTGTGTGGAGTTGTACCCCTCCTACCTTATGTTTTTGTTCATTAATCCTTTCTTAAATAAAAAATAAAAAAAAATCCTAAAATGAACCCCCCCAAAAAAAAATAAAATAAGTAAAATATTTTAAAAAGTAACTTGCTGAGATTCTGATTTGACATCCATAGAATTGATAGAATTAATGATAGTGAGCCTTCCTATTAAGAAACATGGAATATTTCATTTATTTAGTCTTATTTAGTTCCTTTTATTTCTTTCATTACATTTTTTATAGTTTTCCCTATATAGACTTTAAACATATTTATACCCATACACATATATGTACTTTGCTTTTACGGTTACCAATATAAATGGTAATGTCTTTAATTTAAAATCCCAAATGTTTATTGCTAGAATATATGAAAACTAACTTTTATATAAATATCAACAACTCTGCTATTATCACTTATTAGATATGAATTTTTCTATGTGTGTATATGCATAATATCTGCAAAAATATAACTTTTTTATTCCTAATATGTGCATACTTTATTTTCTTGTCTTGTTCCAATTTCTAGAATTTCCAATATGTATTTTATATTTTTAAAAACATTATTATAGAAAATATTATGGACTTAATCAGATTTTCAGTGGTCTTTGGCAAATACACACAGGCACAATGTAAAAGCCACCATCAAGAAAAAAAAAAGACTATTATCTATTCATACTTACATCTATCATAACCTAAATAAGCAAAATGGAACAATTATCTTTAAAATTGGCCTCTTGCTTAGTGCAACTGATTAAATTAAATCATGTACGAACTGTAGTTACAATGAAAAATTAAAACCTATATAATATCTTTGCTACCATTTTCCCAAAAATATTAGAAAACACCGTAGGTTGCTTAGAGGAAATCATCTACAAAGGAGTAGTTACTATGTTAAAATGCCAAATGTATAACCAAAGGAAAGCCTTAGTACTCACACCCTTCCAGCTGACCTTGCCCTCTTGAAATATGAAGAACAGTTAATACTGATTATATGCTTTATTATTATTATTTATTTATTATTGGAGACAGAAATTGAGAGAGGAGAGAGACAGAGACAGAGAAACATCTGCAGCTCTACTTCATCACTAATGAAGCTTTTCCCCTGCAGGTAGGGATCAGGGCTTGAACCTGGGTCCTTGTGCACTTTAATGTGAGTGCTTAATCAACCACCTGGCCCCATATAGGATTTATTCTAAAGGGAAGTTTGAGGAGGATGCTCTAGAGGTAGGATTATCCAGTAGTTTACCATCATTGTTCCTGAACCCAGCTCCTGACTTAATACCTTTTCTCAATTCCACCTATATGAAAGTTAAAATTCACTGATTGAAGGGAAGGTAGCTGATTGAAACAAACAAATAAAAGCTCTCCAAGCTAAGATTTAAGGTTCCAATTACAATAAGGGGTTATATTCATGAAAAAGCAGGTGTTGACACTGTTTGTTTCTTTGGCACAGGACCATAGGCCCTCATTTGACTTTGTCTCCTATCGTAGGTGCATTATTCCTAAACTGTTAAGCTGAATCAATCTGAGGTGTTAGGTCTAGGTTATGACTCATAGGTAAAGCACATGCTTTGCATGTCTGAACCCTGAGTACAACCCCTGGCATCATATATGACAGAGTTGTGCTCTGTTCTCTCCTCACAACTTAACCTCAGTTTTAATAGTTAACCCATTATTACCTTACCTTTTCTTGAGAGACTCAGTGAAGCTCAACATCTGTCACTGAGTGAATGCTAAGGCCAGATAGTTCTCAGCTTCAACATTTGACCATACTACCTGCCTTGTAGTGGCATTTTATCATTACAAAGTTGTATTTCTGGAGACAGTTGTAAGGAAAAAGCAAGTGCTGAGGAAAAATCAATGTAAAAGAGAGAACAGAGTGAAGGTGAATGATTAGGTTTAAGCTTTGAGAAACTGTTCTATGCTCATCTGTACATATATAATCATAGTAACAAATTTTATAGAATGTAAATATTAATCTCTATATTTTATGGGTATCATTTTATCAAGCAGTAGAATTAAGTAAATTTTTCAGAACATAATTTCTTTTATTTATAGATTCATTTTAATAAGCAAGAGAAAAACCAGAAAACTGCTCAGCTCTAGTACATGATGGTAGTGAGGAATCTGAATTTGGGATCTCAAAGATCTGAAGCATGAAAGTCTGTTACCATTACAGAAGCCAGTCTTTCTACCTTCTGCACCCCATAATGATGCTGGGTCCACGATCCCAGAGGGATAAAGACCAAGAAAGCTTCCAATGGAAGGGATGGGATACGAAACTCTGGTCATGGAAATTGTGTGGATTTGTACCCCCTCTTATCCTATGGTCTTGTTGATCATTATTAAATCAATAAAAAGAAAGAAAGAAAGTCTGCTACCATTTAACTAATTCCCTTGCCCAGGAAATATTATTAGTAAGTTGTTTTTACCTGATAACTTAAGTGAACCATTAAAGATAATGATCAATATATCATTTGTCTCTCTGTCCATCTATCTATCCATCTACTCATCATCTATCATCATCTATTTTTCTATTGTTTAGTTGTGGATAATCTATTTACTATTTTTTTTGTCACTAGGGTTATTGCTGGGCTCAGTGCCTACATGACACCTCATTCTTGAGGCTATTTTTTTTTTTAAATAAAGGATGAGTAACAGGTAGAGTGGGAAAGAGACAGAGAAACAGCTGTCACACTATTCCACTGCTGGTAAAGCTCTCTACCCCAGCCTTCAGAAGTGAGTATCAGGAGTTCAGATCCTCTCATGGCAATGTGTCCAATTCAATGGGTGAACCACCATTTGACCTCTCGACCCCTCTACATATATATTATATAGTAATGCTATGAACATTTTCTTAATGCCACTGTGATATGGGCAATTCTGGAATCACTATTTTTGGCTTTAGATTAGAAGAGTTAAACTGATATTATGAGAAGTAGTACAAACTGGAAAACAAATTCAAGGACTTCAGGTGTCTTACATTCTCCAGTAGTCCAAAGAATACCAGAATATGATTAGGCAATTCTGGTTTTTCTATCTATAGGGAATAACTGTATTTTGTATAGTGATATCAAAAGTTGACATATTTCTTTGGGCTCAGTGTAGACTGAAGAGGAAAAATCTAATGATGAGAAAAATAACTGCCTATTGAATGTGTCTGTTAAAACTATGAGTAGTTAAACTAAGGCATTTCTGAAAGTAAATAAAGGGAGGATACATGAGATCCAAAAAAATTATTTATTTGAGAACTAGAACATCAGTCTGACATATGTGATTATCAGGAATTGAATCTGAGACCTTAAGTCTTCAAGTCTATCATTCTATGCTGTGTCACATCCCCAGCCAAATAATATACTCTTCATTTGTATCATAAAAACTATTTTTAACATGGGAATAGATGAAATGGATGGATAGCCTAATAATTTTATGTTAAATTCAGTCTATACTGACACTGTCATATGAGTTACTATACAACATTACATGGGAGAATATCTGATTTAAATCTTTAAATTTATAAATTTTAACTTCCTGAGGATACAGAGTTGAAGATTATCCTATAGGCTATAAGTATGTAGATAATAACTGTTGGTAGAATCCTGTGTGAGTATTAGGAGTAAATACAGATACTGAAACAATGTTTGAAATCAGTAATCAGAGATGAAAAGATGTAGTAAAGAGACTTAAAATGCTTGGAGAAGGACTGGAAATCAAAGTAAGTAATACATGGAAATTAAGGGAGGGGTTACCAATGAAGTGCATCATCTTTGTAAATTTTATGCACAGAACTAAATTTTACTTACACAAATTGACCACTATGCACTTTATTTCTTTTTCTTTTTTAAATTTTTTATTTATTTTCCCTTTTTTTGCCCTTGTTTTATTGTTGTATTGTTGATGTCGTTGTTGTTGAATAGGACAGAGAGAAATGGAGAGAGGAGGGAAAGACAGGGTGGGGGAGAGAAAGATAGACACCTGCAGACCTGCTTCACCGCCTGTGAAGTGATTCCCCTGCAGGTGGGGAACTGGGGACTTGAACCGGGATCCTTACACTGGTCCTTGCGCTTTGCACCATGTGTGCTTAACCCGTTGTGCTACCGCCCAACTCCCTTTATTTCTTTATATATAGGTGAAACCATAGAGAAAGACCATGTGATGGGATTAAAGAAACTCTGAAAGGATGAGGTTGAGATCAGGTCCACAATTTGTATGGTACACAACAAAGGGCACAGTTCTTAATTTATCTAAAATTATATAAAATTAAAATATAGCATGTATTTCCTAAGTTTGTAGAAGCAGTCATTTTCCTATACAAAGTTAAACATAAAATATTTACATATATCTGACATTTAACAGTTTATTTACTTTATTTAAAAAAATTTATTATCTTTATTTGCTTATTGTATAGTAGAGACAGCCAGAAATTGAGAGGGAAGGTGGAGATAGAGAGGGAGAGACAGAGAGAGAGAAAGAGAGAGAGAGAGAGAAAGAGAGAGAGAGAGAGAGAGAGAGAGAGAGAGATGCAACTGCAGCACTACTTCACCACTTGTGAAGCTTTTCCCCTGCAGGTGGAGACCAGGGGCTTGAACCCAGATCCTTGTAACACATGTACTCACCCAGGTGCACCACCTCCTGGCCCCAACATTTAACAGTTTATAGATTATTCATTTTGCCCTATAAGTGAACATGTTCTAACTAATACATAGTTTTTCTTTTCTTTCTTTTTTTAATATTTATTTATTTATTTATTTATTCCCTTTTGTTGCCCTTGTTGTTTTATTGTTGTAGTTATTATTGTTGTTGTCGTTGTTGGATAGGACAGAGAGAAATGGAGAGAGGAGGGGAAGACAGAGAGGAGGAGAGAAAGATAGACACCTGCAGACCTGCTTCACCGCCTGTGAAGCGACTCCCCTGCAGGTGGGGAGCCGGGGTTCGAACCGGGATCCTTATGCCGGTCCTTGTGCTTTGCGCCACCTGCGCTTAACCCGTTGCGCTACAGCCCGACTCCCATAGTTTTTCTTTTCATATAACTTTTTCCTTCTCTTTTTGCAAATAATTGGATATCAGAATGCTTCACTCATTGGTTCAAGTATACTTACAATCAGTAAGATTTAGTTATTTCTTTCTAAATGTGATGCTGTCACGTGATCTCTGCAATATTTTAATTATCTCATATAAAGTATCACTGACTGATGTTTTATATAGATTTATTTTTCTTTATTATTTTTATTTAATGTAGGGGTTAATGGTTTACAGTATAATACTTAATACACAGACACAGCCTCTCATTTCCTCCTGATTGGCTCTTAGGAGATACAACAAAGACTTCTATGTCCCTTCATCCTGACCCTTCCTCCCCTTTGCCAGAGTCTTTTGTGTTGGTGCAACACACCAAACCTTTGTTTCCTCCCTTACTGTCCTTTATTCTTTCTTAAGTTACACCTATAAATGAGAACATTCAGTATTGGCCTTTGTCCTTCTGGCTTGTCTCACTCAACATGACACTGCATAGTACTCCTTGTATGCACCACAACTTTCTTAGCCATTCATCTATTACTGAGGATCTGAATGCTTCCAAGTCTGGACTATCAAAAACTGTGTTGCTATAAGCATTGATGTGCATAGGCCTTCAGATAGGTGTATTTGTTTTTTTTCTAAACTCCCAAGATAGTGGTTGCTGCGTCATAAAGTTAGTCCATATTTCAATGAGACACACACACAAAGGTCGATAGATAGATAAATGATAGGTAGGTAGGAAGAAAGAAAGTAAGTGCAGAGGAAAATAGATGATAGATAGATAGATAGCACATTATGGCACAGTTCTGGCTTATGGAAATACTGAGGACTAAATTTTGGACCTCTTGGATTTCAAGCATGCAACTAGGCATGCCACTGATCCACTATCTCCCCATCATCTATGATTGAATTTAAATAGTTTTATGATTTTATTTATACCCAAATTGTCTTAGATCTTTTCTTTTAGTACCTAATGCATTTTTCCCTTTCTGGTTTCCTATTTAAATTCTCTTCACTTTAATTTCAAGTTGACCAATGTTCTTGGATTAATTGTTTGTACTCAGTATAATGTAGAATTCCAAATGTAAATTTTGGCATGTTAAAATGTAAAAACATGATTTTAAAGAAACTTTATTGTTTATTTTATTTTGTTATTTTATTTTAAAATGCAACATTTTAATACAACAGGAATTGATGGCTGGTGATTTAATAAAACAACATATTGGTATTAGATTAGTATAAATCATTGAATTTTCTTTCTTCTTGCAAACTTAGTTTGCAGTGGAGAACTCATCCCTTCCCCCTTCTCCAGAGTTTTTAGCTTTAATAAAATACATCTTGTCCAGTCCATATTTTACTTTTTACCTTCCCTCCCTTTCCCCATATATTAAGCCCTTATTATAAGTAGTGCAGTGGGTTAAGCACACATGGCGCAAAGCACAAGGACCAGCATAAGGATCCCGGTTTGAGCCCTAGCTCCCCACCTGCAGGGGAATTGTTTCACAGGCGATGAAGCAAATCTGCAGGTGTCTCTCTTTCTCTCCCCCTCTCTGTCTTCCCCTCCTCTCTCCATTTCTCTCTGTCCTATCCAACAACAATGACATCAACAACAACAATAACAATAATAACTACAACAACAATAAAACAACAAGGGCAACAAAAGGGAAAATACATAAGATCTTCATTTAATTCTGTTGCTTTCTTATTGATTTTCTGTCTGACTAATCTATCTGCTTGAAAGATTGGGAAATTGAAATTTCCAACAATTATTATATTGCTATTAATATACTTCAGGTGTTTCAATAGCTGTTTTACATATTTTGCTGCCCCTTCATTTGGAGCACAAAACCTGGAACCTCACCATCTCAGAGCCTTATCCCACTAGAGAAAAATAGAAACAGGTTGGGGATATGGATTAACCTGACAACATTCATATTCAGTGAAAAAGTAATTATAGTAGCCAGACCTTCCACCTTCTGCACCCCATAAAGAATTTTGATTCATACCCCCAGAGCAATAAAGAATAGGGGAAATTCCAAATGGAGGTGATGTGATATGGAACTCTGGTGGTGGGAATTGTGTGGAGTTGTACCCCTCTTATTTTACAGTCTTGTTAATCATTATTAAATCACTAATAAAAAAAGGAAGGAACTATATGGAAAATGTTGTGTGAATATTTTTTATTTGTAAATTCTTCTATTTTATTTGTAAATGCATATTTTCTTTTTAATCTTGGATAAATACTTACTATGAGGTTCAATTTCCTCAAATCTAAAAAATGAAATAAATGATCAATGAGTTTTCTGAAGATTAAAACATAAATATAATGGATTTAAGTTGTAGAACTAGACCTTTCACTTGCATCTAAAAGAAAAAAATTCAATCTGTTTTGCAATTAACATTCTAAAAACTACTTGGAACAATTTTAGTTCATACTGTCTCAGACATGAGATGGGATGCAGAGGCAGGTCTGATATAAGAAATAGCTTCAGGAAGTTCCGAAGCTAGTTCCATGTATACACATTAAGCTACCATTTCTTGAATCTTTATAATTGCTTCCAATTATTACCTCCTGTAAAGGTTGTGTGAGACAGAAATCACAAGGTATGTTGAAAAAATGAGACAACATTTAATATAGCAGCCCCATTATTTGTTCAAGAGGTACCCGCTAGATAAGTGTACTATAATTATTCTTCTCTGTAGAATGTCAAAATAAATAAGCCAATATCTTCTAAATACTCTGAAATTATGAAGCACTTTTCTAGTCATATCCCTCACTTTGAGTTTAAAGAGAACACAAATATTGCAAGTAGAATTAATATTTTAGTAACTTAAAAACTTTTCCAAAATCCAAATTGATTATAGAAATTTACAATTAACAGACAAGATATGACAAGGACTTATATAATCTCAAACTTTCTGACAGTGCTTTCTAAATTGACCCCAAGTTGTTGATTTTAGTTTTTTTAACATATATTTATCACTTTTAAACGTGTTAATTGTGTTGCAAGCACTGCAGCTGGGATTAATTTAGGAAGTTTGAATTGCCTCCTCTACAGCTGGTGAACACTGAAGCAAAACTGTGAAATAAGCTTTGCTAAAAGAATTAGCTAGTTTGTGGTGTTAATTACTCAACCTTTTCTTTCAGAATTCCTTCTAAGAAATCTAGTCCTAAATTGTAAAAGGAATTGTCTTTTTGTCATACTATGAACATATTTAGTTGGCTATGATTTCTGTCTTATGTTTATACTTCTGCAAACTTAATATCTAAAATTTTCAAGTATTGGGGGCTGGGTGATAGCAGAGCAGGTTAAGCACACGTGGCACAAAGCACAAGGACTCATGAAAGGATCTAGGTTCCAACCCCCCAGCTCTTCACCTGCACAGGGGTCACTTCACAGGCAGTGAAGCAGATCTGTTTATCTTTCTCTCCCCCTCTCTGTCTTCTCCTCTTCTCTCGATTTCTCTGTCCTGTCCAACAAGAACAGCATCAATAACAATAACAATGATAAACAACAAGGGCAGAAAAAGGAGCAGTGGATTCTTAGTGCAGGCACTGAGCCCAGGGACAACCTGGAGGCAAAAAAAAAAAAAAAAAAACAAGTATTTTGGGAAAGGGATCTGATAACAAAGTGCCAAAATGTATAATTATTTATAATATAAATATTATATATTATACTTATATATATTTTATTCTAATATATAATATAAATATTATATATTAGAATAAAAGGGTCTATAGCATTATATGGCTGTATGGAAGTATGCCTGTTTGGATAGAGAACTGCTGTACATGTTCTTTACATTTTATCCCTAATGGACACTATTCTGAAACTTAAACATCTGATAAACAGTTGATAATGAGAAGTGACTGTTTTTGTGAGCAGTTTAGTGTGCTACATGTGATTCTTCCTCTATGACTTGAGCTAAGAGGTAACACCAATTAGTGGCAAGAATGTGATACTAGTGGGGAATCTCAAAATGATGAGCTTGTATATCATACTCCTTTTTAGTTAGATGCAGTAATTTGTCTTTTATTTTGGTGAGGATGAGATAACCTGAGAGTTTTGTACACTATCCCACAATATTCATATGGTTTTATTGTGAGAAAGTTATTGATTTGTGCCATCGAATTTTTAGGTCCTGCATCAAAGGTAATATTTTACACAACTTTCATAGTTAATTTCCCTACAAGTAGATTGTAGACATGGATCCAGGTGCAAATTCTATAATTGTGATGGTGAAGAAATATGATAGGTGAATGAATGTGTAATTGAAGGCATCTAATAAACTAGCTTCTTAAGCCAATGAGGGAAGGGGAGGGAAGGGAGGAGAGGGAGAGAGAGGAGGGGAGACAAAGAAAGGAAGGGAAGGGAAGGGAAGGGAAGGGAAGGGAAGGGCAGGGGAGGGCAGGGGAGGGGAGGGGAGGGGAGGGGAGGGGAAAAAGGGAAGGGGACTGGAAGGAAGGGAAGGGACAGGAGGGGAGGGGAGGGGAGGGAAGGGAAGAAGGGAAGGGAAGGGAAGGGAAGGGAAGGGAAAGGAAGGGAAGGGAAGGGAAGGGAAGGGAAGGGAAGGGAAGGGAAGGGAAGGGAAGGGAAGGGAAGGGAAGGGAAGGGAAGGGAAGGGAAGGGAAGGGAAGGGAAGGGAAGGGAAAGAAAAGGACAAAATGGCCACCAAGAGGAGTGGATTTCTAGTGCCAATACCTAGCCCCAGTGATCCTGATGCTCATAAAAATTGTTTGTTAGAAAGAGGGATACAGCACCGGAACATCACTTTGGCACAGTGCTGGGGATCAAACTTAGGACTTCATACTTTTAAGTCCAAGGTTCTAACCACAACACTACTTCCCAAGCCTTCATCCTTTCAAATAAACCAGAAGTGAAAGTCAAAAATACCTTCACTTTTCAGCTTCATTGTAAATAAAATCCAAAAGTCAAAACAAGCAAAAAAAAAAAAAAAAAAAAAACTTTATCTGATTAATAAATAAATAAGCAAATAAAACATTAAATTCCATGAAACAGGGACTCTGTAGACAGTATCTCAGTCCCCTGGCACTTTGCAACACATGTGACTTCAGTCCCTGCCCTTGGGGGACCTAAGGCTCCTTCCTGACAATAAAGCAGCCATTCTAGGAGTGTACAACAATGTTGATCCATGGTATTCAGCTAAGGATAAGTCCTTAACCCTCCTGTCGCCAAGCTACTTTTTCTACTTCTCTTCAACCATCTTTTGTCCTTATGTCTACTTTACTTCTCAGTCTAGATTTTAGAAAATCTTCCCAAAAAAGTACATTTGAGGGAAATTCCAAGCAGGGACATTTTGTCAAGAAATTGCAGTTCTTGTAATGAAACTTTCTAAATCAGAAGAACCAGCTCCATCATAAGATGTCTACGTCCCTCTCAACTTCCTAAAAAAGGTAAAACTCTCAGAGTAGACTACACACTCAAGTTTCTATCTCTTTCCCAAAAGGGAAAACTTTCTCCAGAAGTAAGCACAAACAATTCTTGGACAGGAAAGCATTGGTATCTTGCCTGACTTCTGCCCCTTCACAGAGGCAGAAGGAGGCCACTTCCATTGTAGCTAAAGTAGATTTGCTAAGTAGAGGTGAATGAGTGAGTGAGTGAGTGAGCAAGTGCATATGTAAAATTCCAGAGCTACCTATCTGGCTTAGCAAAATGCTTCTCAGAATGCCACCTAAACTCCCTTAGAAAGTAAACACTCTGGAACATTCCAGAAGATGTTGAATGGATTATTACCATTAACAGTGAAGATGTACTCTCTCTCCTTCTGTTTAATGTACGGGATGAAGTATATCTTAAACAGCACATTTTTAATGCCACACTCGTGGGCTATGTTATCCACCAAGACTTCAAATCTCTGGTGGGAAGTCCCTTGCCCAGGATACCTCTTACAATCCCCATGGTAAGACAATGCCATCATGCCTTTGAAGTCTCTAAGAAAATAATGAAACAGTACATTCAGGTTCTGGAACCATTGGATAGGGCCCACTTTCCCGTATGCCTCTTCCAATCCATATCAAATAATATTGCATCTGCCGATCACAACCTAACCAACACAACGATTGCCACCTCAACATGCTTCACTTCAGACTGTGTCCAGAGACTTCACGTGTGGAATGACAACCCTTCAGCTTCATTACTCGGGTGAGACCTTTCCTTTCAGAGTATACTCTAATTCCATCTCAGGTGGTTCACTTTAACAAAGTCCCAAAACCTAGATATACACCAGTTTCCGTGAGAGAGAGAGCATATGTTCACACATATCCGTAAACTACTGCAAAATATATACCTGAAAGCAGAAGTACACTAGAGTTTGCAGTGAGTATCCCCCTAACACTTCCTCTCCACTATTCCAAGCTTTGGGTCCATGATTGCTCAACAACTTGTTTGGCTTCGTATGTTAACTCTCTTTTCAGTCACCAGGTTCCAGATGTTATCAGGATGCCGGCCAGGCTTCCCTGGACTGAAGACCCCACCAATGTGCCCTGGAGCTCCGCTTCCCCAGAGACCCACCCTACTAGGGAAAGAGAGAGGCAGACTGGGAGTATGGACCGACCAGTCAATGCCCATGTTCAGCGGGGAAGCAATTACAGAAGCCAGACCTTCTACTTTCTGCAACCCACAATGACCCTGGGTCCATGCTCCCAGAGGGATAGAGAATGGGAAAGTTATCAGGGGAGGGGGTGGGATATGGAGAATGGGTGGTGGGAATTGTGTGGAATTGTACCCCTCCTACCCTATGGTTTTGTTAATTAATACTTTCTTAAATTAAAAAAAAAAAAAACTGAAAAAAAAAGTACATATTACTCTATGGAAGATACTCAGACTCCCATAAAGTTCTACAGTTGTTTGAAGACAAGGCAGTATAGCATGTGACACAGAGTTCCCCCAAATAACTAGCAATCACTGGGTTTGTTTGCTGACATGGTGAGTCAGACACAGAATCTAGGAGAAACAGGGCGGTGGACCATTACCACACTTTGAAAGCTACAGTTGGAAAGAGAAAGATTCCACCATAGACTTAAGATCCACAGAAATTTCATCTCAGTTGTGTTCTTTGTCTGGCTAAGTGTCTCATGAGAGGAGAAAGCCTCTAAGTCAGAACTTAGCCCTATACTTTTTTACTCTTACATAGTGAGAACCAAGACCCCAGAGTGCTTTGCTCAGAGTGGTTTCGATTCTAAAGGGGGAGGACATACTGGGAAATATTGTCTCCAAAACAGCTTTATCTCTAGGATGACCATTTCACACATTTTGTTCTCTAGTAATTGACAGCACCCTCTTTCAATCAAAAATGTCCCATTTGGATGATAAATTATCTGCTCACATTGCATAAGTGGATGTTCTCTGTTCAGTCTCCTTCTAGGCTGTCAGGATAACATCTGTTCTTTCCACCCTAACTTCTAAGGAGCCATCTCTGGTGAAATTTTGTTCTCCTTTGGGCTACAATGTAGCAGAGGTAAGAGTGACTTAGAAATCAATTTTCTGATTTAAGAAAGTAGTCTATTTCCTAAAGTAATAGAAGAAGTATTTAATTTAGATCCCACTTGGTAGGTTTAAAAAGAATTTAAAGTGTTTTAATATTTTTAATCATTACTTTGCTAAATCAAGCTTCTAAAAAGTCAAATTATTCCCTTGATAAATTTTTATAATGGAAAAAAATCAAAACAAAGAGCTTGTTGAAGACATAATGAGAAAAAAATATATATGTATTCCAATTCTTCTTTTTTATGCCTCAAAGCTCACAAATTCAATTTCATAAATTAGGTGTTTATAAAAAGAAAAGTTATCTATTGCCACTTTCACAAAATGCACCAAAACTTAGATGATATCCTTTACAGTTACTAGAACAAGCTATATATTTTATATACTTTATATTCTTGAGATCACCAAAAGCTGCTAGTTCAATTGTGCTTTTATATCTTGCATTACTCTACTAAATCCTCTGTCAATAGCTATTGATTAGACCATGGATTTTATGACTTGATAATAAAATGGAGATAGTATGTAAGGACAAGGTTAAGGAAGGAAGGAAGGAAGGGAGAAAAAAAGAAATAGTGTCAGAGAGTTACCTCAAAGTATAGAACTTATGCTTTGTCATGCACGTGGCCCCAAGTTGTGTTCTATCACCACACAAGAGTGCCTTAGGACCTAGGGAGCTCTAGTGCTGTGGTGTCTCTTCTATTTTCTATCTGAATAGGGGAGGGGGCAGTTTGGGGGTAGTGAAGCCATGTTCGTGTGAGATCCAAGTTCTGGAAGAAAAAAAAGAAAGAAAGGAAGAAAGGTAGAGAAAAGAAAGAATTTTTGTTAAAAAAAAAAAAAAAAAAAAAAAAAAGCTTGGTGAGTACTGTTGTTAAAATTTCGGGAGGCTCTGGCCGGGCTGGCTTGCTTCATGGGCGGGTAACAGAGATGCGGAGACAACGGCTGGGCAGGGAAGCTGTATTTCTTTATTCAGGAACAACGATTCACAAACTAAGACAAACTAATCACCAAACAGAACTCGGCTGTCTCTTTGCGGCGGCGCAAGCACTCTTTCTTTTTCTCTGGAACTCAGGAACCCTCTCCCTTACTCTCGAACTCAGGAACCTTCTCTTACTCTGGAACTCAGGAACTCTCCAACTCTAGAACTCTCCGAACTCAGGAACCCAGGAACTCTCTCTCTCTGGCACTCTCTCTTACTCTGAAACCCTGAAACTCTCGAACTCAGGAACTCCGGAACTCTCGCACTCTCGAACTCAGGAACCCAGGAACTCTGTCTCTCTGGCACTCTCTCTTACTCTGAAACCCTGAAACTCTCGAACTCAGGAACTCAGGAACTCTGGCACTCTGGAACTCAGGAACCCTCTCCCGGGGTCTCTTGGGGCGGGGCCAAGCAGGCCCGCGAAATTAACAGGACTCATCCAATACTCTTGGCGGGGGAGGGCTAGAACAAACCAATGTAAAGCATACGACAATTCCCCCTTTTCTTTTTAACTAAATGACTATAGTATCAAGGGTGTGGGGTGAACAGAAACATATATAACAAAAACCAGCATGTTGCCAAGGGAAGGCCTGAGGGGGCCATATCTGAAAAAGAAAAAAAACATTTCTTGCCTCTGGGGGGCTACTTGCCTCGACGGGCAATTGCATGGGGGCAGGGAATGGCCTAGGGTCCCAAAGGCAGATGGCTGCAACTTACTTACTATGAAACAAAACTTGCTATTAGCATATCTATTGCACGATCCAACGTTTCTAATAGAGAAGGAATTTAAGACTTTTACATATCAACAACGTCTTTTAACCTTTTGTTACACCCATTCAAGATGGAGACACACCCTAGGTGTTAAAATACGACAGAGTACAAACTATTGTTTTGAGAAATAGGCTTTCAAAGCCACTGAGGCTGTACCCCTCTATACACAGCTTCTTATTATGACCTGAGTCATGGAAACAGTACCTTATAAGCACAAGATGGCTACTAAGACCTCCTTAGAACAGGATGGAACTATACACAGGCTCTATAGCCAGTCTCCCACTGAGAGTCTCAACCAAAATATAGTAACTATCTCTTCCCCTTGACTATACACACATTTAACTTTACATATTCCATACAGAAAAATTAGTTTATATGTTCTAGCAACTTTGCTGCTTGATGGAAATAAAAAAAACTAGACAAAGGTACTACAAAAATGAAATTATAAAGAAATTTAATTGCAAATTTCTCAGAAAATGCCAAAAAAAAAAAAAAAACCCAAAGACAACAGTGCATAATGATGATGTCAGATTTACTCCTAGAATTTAAACAGTGTGAAACACAGAAAATCAATCAATGAAATACAGATGATCTCTGAAGGAAAAGCATTTGACAAGATACAACACCCTTTAAAGATGAAAGCACAAAATAAATTTAACCAAGTTAAAGTCTGGACATGAAAAACACACGTAATTTCATACTTAATAATAATAAAATATTGAAAGCTTTTCCTTTAATACCAGATATAGACAAAAAGGACCACACTTGCCACTTTTCTTTCACATTTTATAAAAAATATTAACCATAGCAATTAGGCAAGAATAGCAGAACAAAAGTCACCCAAATGGCAAAGGAAAAGTTGAATTATCCCTGCTTGCAGATGACATGACTTTACATGTAGAATATATTGAATAACCAACAAAACCCTTTCTTTGTCAGAAATAACAAATGGTGTCAGAAAAATTTTAGGAGACAAAATCAATGCCCACAGGGGAAAAATAAAATCAGTTATAATACTATACACTAATAATGGCCAACAATACAGAGAACTAAGAGGAAAAATTCATTTACAAAGTGACAAAGCCATCAGTACACAAAGGAGAAAGATTTGCTCACTGGAAAATATAAAATATTGCTGGAAGAAACTAAAGACTCAAAGAAATAAAATGCCCTGCTATGTAAGCTTTAGTACTATTTAAATGTGTTGCCCAAGTGATCAGTAGATTCAATACAATCTTCTTCCAAACTCTAATGGCAAATGAGATTAGGTGTGGGTACTATGGTTATAAAAAATTTCACAATAGTAAAAATAAAATCAAATGTAATTTCAGGGACTTCAAAGAGCAAAAGCTATTTTGCAAAAGAAAAAAAATGGAATTAACCTTTCTGGCTTCAAAAATAGTACAAATCAAAAGTAAATACAATACAATATTGCAGTATTGGCTTAAAGACAGACATAGACAAATAGAATAGACAACAATAAAACATATAAGTTTGTATATATAGCCAAGTGCCTTTTAACAGAAGTGTCAACAAGGTCAATGGGAGAAGAAGAATCATTTTCAACAAACTAACACTGTAAAAACTCTATATCCACAAAATACTTCTATTCTGGTGGGTATCCAAAAGAATACTAAAAGTTAATTTGAATCCTTACGTATACCAGATACCAAAATTAGCCAAAAAGGGACTAAGGAAATAAACATAAGACTTGGTAATATAAAATTCTTAGGAAAAAACACATTGGAAAAAATCATGGTATTGAATTTGTCGATACTTTCCTCAATAGAAATCCAAAAGCAGAGAAAATAAAAAGCAAAAATGGATAAACTGGATCAAAGTCAAACGTTCAAAGTGCCATGAAATAAAGATGTAATTACTAGATTTAAATAACTATCTATGGAGATGAAGAAAATATTTGAAAAACGTTTTACTCAATATAGGTTTATGTCCAGAACATATGAATTCCAACTCAAGAATAACAAAATAAGGGGGCCAGGCAGTGGTACACCTGTACATATAGTACTATGTGCAAAAATCACTTTATAGTATATAGTATTAGTTTATTTTTCTCTATAGCAAATTACTACTAAAACTTGGCACCTTAAGATTCTTCTTCTAGCGTTTGCCCTTCTTCCGTAGCCAGTCAACAGCATCAGGTTGAGCCTGATGTAAAGTTTCGAGACCTCCTTTGAATCTGGAGAGGTGGCAGTCGTTGACTATGTGGGTCATAATCTGTCTGTAGCCGCAGGGGCAGTTCGGGTCGTCTCTGGCTCCCCAGCGATGGAACATAGCGGCGAAACGGCCATGGCCTGTTCGATAGCGATTGAGGAGGGCCCAATCATAACGTGCTAGGTCAAAGCCGGGTTGACGCTTGCAGGGGTCTGTGATGAGGTGTTTGTTCTTTACCTCAGCTGACTGCCAGCTCTGTTTCCAAGAGACTGGAACAGAGAAGTTCAGTGTAGGCGTAGGGGACCAGATTGGGTGACGAGACCTTAAGATAATAACCAGGAGCTCAGTTTCTGTGAATAAGGAATATAGGCAAACTAAGGAGGAATTGCTTGATTTCCAACTTCTCATAATTGGCCAGGCAGCAGTCTCATCTGAAGTTTTGTCTGGCGTAGAATGAATTTATTTACAACGTGATACGTTTGCCAATTTGAAGACTTATGCTCTCACTGCATGAGTTTAGTTTGAGGGTAGCATCATGATATTGCTGGAGATACCTCCCCCTGTGTGGGGAATCTAAGAGAGATAACAGAGGTATGGAGATGGGAAAAGAAGGTGGCAGAAGAGAGCACTCCTATTTGATAAAATAGACTTGAAGATGATATTATATCACTTTTGTCATATTCTGTTAGAAGTGAGTAAATAATCTAGTCCATAATCAAGGGGAAAGAAAATAGGAGTGTGAATAATTATTGCTGGGGCTTAGAGTCTACACTATGAATGTACAGATCTTGTAAGTCAACTTTTTCTTCTACTTTCATTCCCTTCCCTTCCTTCCACTCTTCTCTCTTCCCTTTTCCTCCCTTCCTCCATCTGTTTTCCTCTTTCATTTATATAGAGCAGAGAGAAATGGAGAAAGGGAGCAAGAGAGATTATTGTAGTACTGCTCCACCACTCATGAAGCTTCTCTCAATCAGGTGGGGACTAGAATTGAGCCCAAGTCTTCCTGCATGGTAACAAGTGTGCTTTAACCAGGTGCATCACCACACCTCCCCCATATAATTAGTTTTTATCATTTGCAAACAATCACGTCAATCCTAGAGGTTAAAGCTTTTGTTGAAGAGATTAAAATGCATTTAGTAAGTTAAAATGATATATAGCAACATGAAATCCTGATCCTTTTTAAACTAAATGTAGAGAGTTGCAAAAGAGAAATTTTACACTTGTGATTTATAGCATGGCATAGTTAAATGTAGTCTTTAGGGGTATTACTTCTAGGAAATTAATCATTTAATCAGGGCATGTGTGTTGTCATTGTTGATGTTATTGTTTTTCTTTCAGTGTTCTTATCAGTTCAAGATAATTTTAATATATAGTATCTGGATAAATTATCTGTGGGTCCAGAAGGATAGTTTTCTCTATGGCAAGGATTATTTGTCTTTGATGTTCCCATTTGTATTAAAGCTAAAATAGTTAATTTCCAAATTTTTGCTCAACAGATTTTATTTTTCAGTTTCATGGTAGGAACCCGTGGCATGTCCATGACTCTTAGTAAGATATGTATGTCTATGATCTATGTAGAGAAATGGAGGATGGCCTAAAATAAACAGGTCAAAAATGCAACTATGATGGCTATGATTTGAAAAAGTCTATGTAATAACCTAATAAAAATATACTTTTGAGGGAGTCGGGCTGTAGCACAGCGGGTTAAGCGCAGGTGGTGCTAAGCTCAAGGACCGGCGTCAGGATCCTGGTTCGAGCCCCCGGCTCCCCACCTGCAGGCAGGTCCCTTCACAGGCGGTGAAGCAGGTCTGCAGGTGTCTGTCTTTCTCTCCCCCTCTCTGTCTTCCCCTCCTCTCTCCATTTCTCTCTGTCCTATTCAACAACAACGACATCAATAATAACTACAACAATAAAACAACAAGGGCAACAAAAGGGAATAAATAAATAAAATTTTTAAAAATATATATATATACTTTTAAAGCTCTAAGTCACTATACAAACAATTTCATATCTGAGGTTCTGTTGGCTCAGGCTCCATCCCTGACCCCATCATAAGCCAGATTTGAGTATTGTTTTGACAAAAACAACAACAATATGCCAATTTGTACAGGCATTTCTGTATCAAAAGCATTATGACCCTAAAAAATAGTAGTCAGTATAAAGTCCCAGAAATCAATACTAATCCTAGTAAGACAGAATTCCTTTCAATTGCTGCCAGAAAAAGAATTTATGTAATACATTGTCACGAAACTTGAAGACATACAATGCACTCAAGTCAATGTGGATAATCTGTTCCTTTAAAGAGTCACTCTATAGGAAAATAAAAAACATGATATTAAAACTGTTGGGTATGAAGAACATTTCAAATGTGTTCCAGTCTCAAGTAGCAAGTCACAGAAGTAGGTTTACCCATGTAGAATAAATAACACCAGGAATAGAAGAAAAACTCATCACACTTTGACTTTAAAGTTGAAGTTACAAACAGTGTTTAGGAAAAATAAAGCAAACCTTTGGGAGATTGAAAACTTGATCAGAAAATAAATATCAGAATTATAGGGGCCTAAGAAAGAAAGAAGTAAGCAGAAGCCATAGTTAAAGAAACAGTAGCAAAGTTTTCCAAATCTAGGATAGTCATGAAGCAAATTCCTCAGTCCAAATAGATCTTCAACAAGATACATCTTTGTGAAATTATAAAAAGTAAAAGACAAAGGAAAAGTTTTGCAGGCTTCCAGGAGGAAAGAATAAAGTAACTTATAAAGTCAGTATACTCAGATTTGCATTAGATTTTTCTGCCACAACTATGGAATCCAAGAGTGAATGGTATGACATAGTCAAAGTGTTAAAAGACAACTGCCAGCCACACATACTTTACCATTTAAGACAATAATTCAAATATGATATAACAATAAAAGACAGCACCAGATATTACTAGACCTGTTCCTTGTAAGAGTTTCTGAAAGGCGTGCCACAGATAAAGAAACGTGGAACATTTAGTGTTCAACAAGGTGATACACAGGAAAACTGACCCAAAAACAGAAACCATAGTACTTTTTTTTTTTTTCCTCCTCCAGGGTTATTGCTGGGCTCGGTGCCTGCACCATGAATCCACCACTCCTGGAGGCCATTTTTTCCCCCTTTTGTTGCCCTTGTTGTAGCTTCGTTGTGGTTATTATTATTGCCCTTGTTGACGCAATTCGTTGTTGGATAGGACAGAGAGAAATGGAGAGAGGAGGGGAAGACAGAGAAGGGGAGAGAAAGATAGACACCTGCAGACCTGCTTCACTGCCTGTGAAGCGACTCCCCTGCAGGTGGGGAGCCGGGGGCTCGAACCGGGATCCTTATGCCGGTCCCTGCGCTTTGCGCCACATGCGCTTAACCCACTGCGCCACCGCCCGACCCCCCATAGTACTTTTTAATCTTTACATTTTTTATCTTTTTTTCCTAGACTTCTTATGTAAAATACCTTGAGTTTCTAATTTGTTATTTATTTCTGAAATTATTTCGTCTTTTTATTTCGTGTTTTTTTCCAGAGTCCCACCAGTACCACATTTTTTTATTTGTAAAATGGAAATATTGACAAGACTTTAGGATAAGAGTGGTACATTTACATACAATGCCCACCCCCAGAGCTCCATATTCAATCCCCTCCCTTGATAGCTTCCCTCTTCTTTATCCCTTTAGAAATATGGACTCAGGACTATCGTGGGGTATAGAAGGTGGAAGGTCTCGCTTCTATAATTGCTTCCCCACTGAACATAGACATTGGCAGGTTGATCCATACTCTCAGCCTGTTTCCCTCTTTCCCTATTTGCTCAGGTCAGTGCCTAAGACATTGTTACTAACAGATATTCTAAAATTGCATAAAGCATGGTAAAGTCAAGTATTTTTTGGTCAATTCTAACCATTGGGTTTCCAAAGAAAAATAAGCTCCTAAATAACTTGATTATATTAATAATTAACAATTGTGTTCATGTTTCGATACATTAGAGGAAAGTAAAAGTGATTAACAGTCTTCTGTAAACAGAATTAAATCTAATAAGCTTTGAAATCTGGTAGAATGGCTTAAAGAAGGCACTATACATTATTTAATAAAGTTGTTATTATTTAGACTTAGACATTTCCCTATTTCATTTCCTTGGCTCACATTAGGTACTCAACTATCTATATAAGAGATAGTAAGATTTACTTGTCCACCTTTTAATCTCTCTCTTTTTTTTTTTTTTTTTTGCCTCCAGGGTTATTGCTGGGGCTCAGTACCTGCACCATGAATCCACTGCTCCTGGAGGCCATTTTTTCCCCTTTTCTTACCCTTGTTGTTGTAGCCTTGTTGTGGTAATTATTGTTGTTGTTGATGATGTTGTTCATTTTTGGATAGGACAGAAAGAAATGGAAAGAGGAGAGGAAGACAGACAGGAGGAGGAGAAAGACAGACACCTACAGACCTGCTTCACCTCCTGTGAAGCTACTCCCCCGCAGGTGGGGAGCTGGGGGCTCTAACCAGGATCCTTACGCAGGTCCTTGCTCTTTGCGCCACATGCGCTTAACTCACTGTGCTACTGCCCGACCCCCTTAATCTCTTCTGACAGGGAATTAACATTATTGTAAGCACCTGCCAACCCTTAGAAAAGCACTGTATTCAAATATATATATATATATCCAGATATATATATTTCAGTCAAGTAAAGAACAATCATTGTACTTTGGACAACCTTTATTAAAACCATCAAATAAGTAAATGTAAAAATCTTGAAGTTAACTTAGACCCCACTAAAAAACTAGGTCTATTGTTTCCCTAATTCAACTGAACTAGGTAACTTAATACCAACTTGTATGTAACAAATGATATTCAAGACCTTAACTGGCAGAAAGTCTAAGTTTGTCAGAAAAAGAAGGGACTACAAAACCTGAAAAGGGCCAAGAAACTGGCTCACTTAATGATGCCATTTTGGCCAATACCATGCCATTCATCATCTGAGTTCCTAGTCAGGTGGTCCTTGGATTACCCCATAGATACAATGAACCTAGACCTCTAAGGGATCCCTCTATTTACCATTATTAGTACTTTCATCAGAAATTTCATCATTGGTCCTTTTGTGGGCCTCTCCAGGACCTTACCCTCACCATAAGTGAGCAGTGGTAAGGACTGCCCCACTCTCCAAAGGGAGACTGGGTCATCCTCCTCTGCACTCAAGAAGATTGGCATTGTAGTGAGTGCAGCCTAGAATGTTGACAGCTGTGACCATGGACTGGGAACTCAGATTAACAGGGACCTGGAGGTCATACAGGTTCCTGTGATAAATATGAATATACATGGGCCATGGAAAGATCAATGTAATAAACAGTTAATTGTATTTATATTTTTTCAAGTTTGGGAGCCACTCTGTCCTAACCTGGCTTTCAAGTTCTATTCTGCACTATGTCACAACATCCTCCAAGACAGTATTTCTAGTCCATCCTCATGTTAGTTATCAAGTTCAAAGATTACTAAAGCCCTAGGTTTCTCAGAAAATACCTAAAATAGACATCTTATCTTCTTCCTACTCTAGAGTCCCTTCCTACTCCTTAAATCCCATTTATTAAACATTTTGTCTTGCTTTATATCTTGCTGCCTTTCAGCCACCAAGATGCAAAAGCTACCACGATTCCAGGGCCTTGTGGTAGCACAGCAGGTTAAGCAAACATGGACTGGAGCAAGGACTGGATCCAGGACCCCAGTTTGAGCCCCCAGCTCTCCACCTGCAAGGGGATCACTTCACAAGTGGTGAAGCAGGTCTGCAGGTGTCTATCTTTTTCTCCCTTTCTCTGCCTACCCCTCTCAATTTCTCTCTGTTCTATACAACAACAACAGTAATAACAATAACAGTAATGGCAACAAAAATGGAAAAAAAATTGCCTCCAGGAGCAGTGAATTCGTAGTGTAGGCACTGAGCCCCAGCATAGCTCTGGATGGAAAGAAAAACGTACTGTGATTCCATCTTGATCTCTCTAGGCAGGGAGAGGGACACCAATGTGTCCCTGAACCCACCCTACTAGGGAAAGATAGAAACAGGCAGGGGTATAGATAAACTGGACAATACTCATGTCCTGTGGTAAAGCAATTACAATAGGCAGAATTCCTTCTGTCTCCCAAAAAGAAATTTGGTTCATATTCCCAGAGGTGGGAAATATTAAGAGAAGATAACCAGAGAATTCTGAACCTTAATTCCACTGGGACCCAGAATGTTTGTAACCAGGAATCTTTGTTGTTATATGCCACTGAGAGGAAAGAGAATTTTGAAAAGCATAAGAGGAAGTCAGGTGTTGTTTTTTTGTTTGTTTTTGTTTTTGTTTGGTTCCGTTTAAATCTAAAAGGTAAGAAGAAAAAGGAAAGATACCCTGAAGAGTAATAGGTGAAGGTGTAGCTTAGAAAGGAAATTAAGGCAGGGCTGTAGATGGAAATTTATACATATATCCCATATTAAGACCTTGAAATAACTATATTTTCCACTGTAGGAAATTTTTTAAATTTTTTTAAATATTTATATATTCCCTTTTGTTGCCCTTGTTTTATTATTGTAGTTATTGTTGTGGTTGTTGGATAAGACAGAGAGAAATGGAGAGAAGAGGGAAAGACAGAGAGGGGGAGAGAAAGATAGACACCTGCAGACCTGCTTCACTGCTTGTAAACCGACTCCCCAGGAGATAGGGAGCCGGGGGCTCGAACCGGGATCACTTGCGCACCAGTTGTGCTTCGCACCACATGCGTTTAGCCAACTGTGCTACTGCCTGACTTCCGACTATAGGAAAATGGAAGCACAAAATCAGGTGGTCAGAAATGAGTGGAATTATACCCCTAAGGTCTAATAAGTTTGTAAATCACTGTTAAACCACTAATAAAAATAACCAAAAGAATTCCAGTCCAACATCTGTAATATCATTACACATTAAATTATGTAGTATATATGAAGCATCACATATTACCTACAATGAATACTGGATAAATATTAGATTTTTATGATTGGAAATCCTCTTCCCTTTCTGTCACAAATAACTACATCTACTCAGAGACCTTTTTTTTTTGGTTGCAGGAAAATTTTTCCACAGACTTCATCAGTTGTATTTTACAATGACTTAAAAAGAATTTTTTTCCCAGAATTGCTGCCAGAACTAGTTTACAAATGCATAGCTGGAGAGAGAAATATAGTTCCCTCTTTTCTTTTTCTCTCCTCTCACTCTCTTTCCTTTTTTCTTTCTTTTTCTGCCAACGGACTGCTCAGATCTGGTTTATTGTAGTGCTGAATCTGAGACCTTCCAGCCCAAGGCATGCAAGTCTTTTGCATAATCATGATATTATCACTCTGACTCTATAGAACAGTCTCTTAGGGGTGAATTAAAATATGAAGTCAGTTGGGAGCTTTCTGTCTGTGACATTACAAACTGCGTTTAATGTTCTCTTTGAGGACAAGTAACTTTAAATCTTCTATCACTTCAGTGTATGGAGTACTATTTTGAAAATGACAAAAAAATGTAAAGTAAAAAACAGAAGTGAACAAGTACTTTCCACAAGAAGGAATCAAGTACTTCTCTGACTGGCATATTAAATTTTAAAAGTTGAAAGCCTGAAATTCAGTGTAAAAGAAATGACATTTTCAAATTAAATGCAATTTTGACTAAAATTAAAATTAAAATAAATATGTCCATCACAGAATATACTTTGCTGACTAAACAAATATTTAATTAGATTAAATCAGGTTAATAGCCATGAATACAGACCACATATTTGTTTATGCCAGTCTTCATAACTTTTTCATTTCCTACTATTTTCAAACTAAATAAAGCCTATATATATATATATATATATATATACAAATTTCACTAAGCTATCTTCATAAAATAAAGCAATAGTCACAGTTTAATAACCAAGATGAAATATAGAAAACAATACAAATATAATCTTGGAACCTGAAAAAATTGTGTTTAACTTTACACCGTGGGGGTCAGCAGTGGAGTACCCAGTTAAGTATATACATTAGCATGCAAGAGGTTCAAGCCCTCACTTTCCACCTGAGGGAGAAACTTCACAAGCAGCAAAGAAGGTCTTCAGGTATCTCTTTCTCTCTTCCTCTCTCTCTTCCTCTCCACTCTCAATTTCTACCTGTTCTACCAAATAAAAATAAATAAATACAACTTTGAAAAGGAAAAATGGTTGCTGGGAGTGGTAGATTCATCCTGTAGGTACAGAGCCCTACTGATAACCCTGGTGGCAATTAAAACAGAACGAAAAAACTTTGTACCTCAAGATTTCTGAGATAAGAAATTATAAAACAAAAACAAAAACACATTATTTTTATCTTGTGTTTCCATCAAAATTTCTTCCCATAATTTTTATGTACGTTTCTAAGTTATATCTGTAATTAAGGTTCCTTTAGCACAAATATACAGAAAATTATCTACCTATTTTGAACCAAATCATTATAAATCCATTATCAGAACTTTTACAAGTCACACACGACTTATCTTTAAAGAATGACTAGAAGGAGTTGGGCGGTGGTGCAGTGGGTTAAGCACATGTGGCACAAAACCCAACGACCAGTATAAGGATCCTGGTTCGAGCCCCCGACTCCCCACCTGCATGGGAGTGGCTTCACAGGCGGTGAAACAGGTCTGCAGGTGTGTCTGTCTTTCTCTCCCTCTCTCTGTCTTCCCCTCCTCTCTCCATTTCTCTCTCTCCTATCCAACAACAATGACATCAATAACCACAACAATGTTAAACAACAAGGGCAACAAAAGGGAAAATAAATAAATAAATATAAAAAATGAGAAAAAAGAATGACTAACGTTGTGAAGAGATAAGTTATTCAGTAAAGCTCACCACTTAGTATGCATATGGACCTGGGTTCAAGCCGCTGTACCACATGGGAACACTAAGTTGACACCAAGGAGTTTCACTGAAAATAGAACAGTGCTGTGGTCTCTCCCCACCCCTAAACCCAATCTGAAATATAAGCTCAGGGCAAGAGCAGTGCATTCATCCATGGTACTGCAAAAGTAAGCAATATTATAACAGAAAGCCTTTGGATAAACTCAATAACAACTTGTGACCAGAGATATTCAAGATATTCAGGTAGTTCTTTTTCTCAATATCAGTCAACATGGCAGAAAATATTAGTTACCTTGTTCTAGGCAAGCGATTTGTAACTCTTCCATTGAGATTCTATCTTTTACTAAAAAGCTATTCAAATCAAGTATGGCTGTAGAGTGAGTGTGTGTGTGTGTGTGTGTGTGTGTGTGTGTGTGTGTGTGTGTGTGTGTGTGTGTGTGTGTGTGAACTTGTGCACAGATACAGTATTTAATGTCCTATAACATCACAGGACACTCAGACTTAACAAGGATTTCATTTAATTTTTATACTCTCTCATTGTTTTGCCTGCTTAATTTTATTTCTTTTTGTGACAGAGAAGAAAATATACAGAACTGTTTCAATCTTATTGGAGAGAGAAAGAGTGAGAGGGAGACACACCAATGCACTGCTCCACCATTTGTGAATCTCCACCTGCCCTAGTCCTTAGTGCTGCCCATGGCTTTACAATGTGTATCAGACATCCAATCTGGGGTCTTTTATGCCCCACCATAGGCCTCTGTATACAACAGCATGAGCCATTTGAAATCTACCTTCCAGCACTGCAAGGGTAAGCACATAGTAGCTTTATCCTAGGGCAAACCCCTTCTAAGGACCCTGCTCAATACCCTAAATAGTAGTGATTTTCCAAAGTGCTGCTTTGGGCTCTGGGAATTTTTTCTTTTTCACTTTTTTTCCCTAGCTTTATTTAGTTTTACTATATGTACGAATGAATTGAATTTATTTTTCTCCCTGTCTCTTTACTTTTTTCTCCTCCTCTCTCACTCTTTTTCTTTCCAATAAAATTGAAACAGTTCTGTATATTTTCTTTTCCTTCACAAAAAAGACTCAAGGGAATTCTGCACCTCTTAGTATAAGTCTCTTAGTATTATTCTGCCACACAAATTCTAGCCACCTTAGTTTCCTTAAACACTAATCCTGTCTCCTCAATTCAGCACAACAGAGAATACGAGTTTAATTCCTATACTGAGATCTGGAGGCTATCTCAGAGCAATCAGATGGCACATTTGTCAAGGTCATCTTGTACTTTTCTATTTCCTTTAGGACGATAGTTCCAAACTACCTGTAATCCAGCATTAAAAACAAAACAAAAAAAAACTTTCCTTCCTCCTTCTTTCCTTCCTTCTTTCCTCATTTCCTCCTGTCTTCCTTCACTCCATTGCTTAGAGGAAGACAACCACCTACCCCTGAAACCTGGAAGAGTGGAATAAATGCATTTTTCTTTAAGAAGTTGCAACTTTTACTGGTAACACAATGAGTATTCAAATAAGTGACGAATTTATTTGCAATTTAGTTTTTTCATAATTCAGCAAATGATATGGTGTACAGTCTTTACAGATACTGCCGTAAGCAAAAAGTATAAATAACTAAAATAGCAAACTTCTATGCTTCCAAGAATTATAATGGAAAATACTCAACTCTCTGTATATTCCAGTCTACTCACTGTTAGTACATATACAACAGATTAGAGTAATACTATGCTTACGTGTGGTCACTATGGGGTTTTCTCAGCCACAGTTTAAACAAACAAACAAAATTCCCAGACTAGCAACATGATATTAATGACTATGAAATCAAGATGGATAAAATGGTAATAAGCATGAGAAAATCTGTAATTTTATTATTAGCTACAAGATCACTCTTCCAGAAAAGAAAAATATTAACAAAAATAATTTCTTTTGTACCCCTTAAGTATGTTTGTTCCTCACTCTGTACAACACTCTAAACTTTATATTACATTTATGTGAAAGACTCTTGGGACTCATTTGCATTTCATCTAGAAGCAGCCTGCAAACATATGCACACTTGTGAATGCATACACACACACACACACACACACACACAGAGCATTCATGCCAGGATTGATTTTTTTTCCTCTACCAGAGCGATTGCTGAAGTTTGGTGCTAGCATGAAAAATTTATTGTTCACAGTTCACAGTTTCTTAAAATTTTATTTAATAGAGACAGTAAGAAGTAGAGAGAGGATAGACAGAGAAAAAGAGATATCTGTATCATTGCTACACTTCTCTTGAAGCTTCTCTCACTGCAGGTGGGGAGCAGGGATTTGAAACTGGGTGTTCATGCCTAATAATGTGTGTGCCTAGCCTGAAGCACCACCACCCATTACCACCCAGCCTTTTCATAATTTACCCCACTGTTTTGGTTTTTTCTCATATTGTCTTAATAGAAATTGCCATATATTGAAAACACACTTCCTTTCTCTTTTTTTAAAAAATTCATTTATGATTGGAAAGAGCCAGAGAAATTCAGAAGTGAGGGGTAGAGAGGAAAGAAACAAAGAGACACCTGTAGCTCTACTTCACTACTCATGAAGCTTTCCCCTGCAGGTGGGGATCAGGGCCTAGAACCTAGAGCCTTGTGCACTGTAGTGAAAACACTCTTCCTTTCAACCAAAAACAAAAGGAAAAAGTTCTTAGGAGATTGAGATCATAATTATACTAACTGGTTGCTTCAGGAAAAGAATATTTAAATAGCAAATAGATCAACCATGTGACATGGTAATTCCTCTCCCAGGTATCTATCTGAAGAACATAAAAGCATTCATCTAAAGAGATATGTGCACATCGATGTTTATCACATAACTATGTGCAATAGCCAAGATATGGGAAAAACCAAGCATGCAAGACATGAGTGAGTAAGGAAATCATAGTAGATGCACAATGGAATACTACTCAGCTATAATAAAAGATGGGTCCTTTAAAATTTTTTATTTTTATTTATTTATTGGGTATATATAGCCAGAACTTGTAAGATAGGGGAGCTTGTAAGATAGAAGGAAAGAGACAGAGAGAAACTTGCAGCACTGTTCACCACTTGGAAAACCTTCCCCCTGCAGGTGGGGGTAAAGATGTGTGTGTGTGTGTGTGTGTGTGTGTGTGTGTGTGTGGTGTGTGTGTGTGTGTGTGTGTTTTAAATTATCTTTATTTCATTTATTGGATAGAGACAGCCAGAAATGGAGAGGGAAGGTGGTGATAGTCAGGGAAAGAGACAGAGAGACACCTGCAATCCTGCTTCACCACTTGGAGAGCTTTCCCCCTGCAGGTGAGGACCGGGGTTGGAACCCCCATCACTGCACATTGTAACATAGCTCAGTCAGGTGCGCCACCACCTGGCCTCATAAAGACGTGTTCTTATCCTTTGCCACAGCATGAGTGAAATTGGAGAGAATTATAGTAAATAAAAAAATTTAAAAAACAATGCAAAAGTGGAAAGATAAATATTGGGTGATTTCACATATATTTGAATATTAAGACAAAACAATTAGGGTGAGGGTAGATAGCATAACGGTTATGTAAAGAGACTCTTGTGCCTGAGGCTCCAAAGTCCTAGGTTCAATGCCCACTGCGCCATAAGCCAGAGCTGAGCAGTGCCTGTGTAAATAAAATAAGATAAAATAAAAAATAAAATAAAATAAGGAGTCAGGCGGTAGCACAGCAGGTTAAGTGCACGTGGCGCAAGCACAAGGTCCCATAAAGATCCCGGTGGGAGCCCCTGGCTTCCCACTTGCAGGGGAGTCAGGAGGTGAAGCAGGCCTGCAGGTGTCTATTCCGCCCCCCCCCCCCCCCCCCCCCCGCCTTCCCCTCCTCTCTCCATTTCTCCCTGTTTTATCCAACAATGACGACATCAATAATAACTGCAGCAATAAAACAACAAGGACAACAAAAGGGAATAAATAAATATAAAGAAATTTTAAAAAGATAAAATAATTTGGGGGCTGAGCGGTAGCACAGTGGGTTAAGTGCACATGGTGCAAAGCACAAGGACCAGCATAAGGCCAGGCTCCCCACATGCGGGGGGGGGGGGGGGGGGGGGGGTTGGGGGGTGTCGACTTGCAAGCAGTGAAGCAGTTCTGCAGGTGTCTATCATTCTCTCCTCCTCTCTGTCTTCCCCTCCTCTCTCAATTTCTCTCTATCCTATCCAACAATAACAACCACAAGGGCAACAATAAATAGGTCAACAAAATGGGAAAAACAGCCACCAGGAGCAGTGGATTCATACTGCTGGCAATGAGCCCAGTGATAACCCTGGAGGCAAATAAATAAACAAACAAATAAATGAAAAATAAATAAAAGTAAATAATTTTAAGAAAGACAAAAAAGAGAGTGAAACATGAATCAACAAATCCTTGACCTTTGCTTGCAAACTGAGGGTTACTAAAAATGGAGGGAAAGGCCAGACTAGAGTACAGTAAAGAGAGAGTGGCACTCAGTGGAAGAGTGAGGAGTGCTAACTCATATTTTGTGGGTATGTGAAATCCTGAAGCAATAATCTCATCAAATAGTATGTTTTCAAGAGAATGAAGAAAAACATTTTTAAATGGCTTCTACCGGTAGAACAGATAAATTTATCTTTGATGGCAAAATTAACAGCTAACACAGAAATGTTAAAGTGATTGAGTGATGTGACTGTAAGAGAATAAAATAAAAGTTCATCATAGAATTATATTAATATCAAGTCTGCTGAAGTAGCAGCTGCTTTCTGCAAGCAAAATATTAGAATACATTCATTAACCACAGAGCAAAGCTACAGCACCTGTGAGACCCACCCAACCATGTAGGCTATTCTCTAGTGTAAGAGAAGTGTGCTCCACTGGCAGTCCTGGCCCCAGTGTATTGACATACTTACACTTTGGAACTTATAAAGAATATTTTCACAGTTATTAGATATCAATTCACACTTAATTGCTGCTGAATTATACATTTTAATGGACTTGATATAAAATAATTTCTGACATTCAATAAAAATTACTTTAATGTGTACACACATATGTAAATATTTTTTCTTTTTTACCAGTGCTATTGCTAGGGCCCCATACTTACCGTATACAACTGCTACAAAAAAATAGATTCTTTTATTTAAGTACAGGATGAATGAAATAGAAAAGAGAGATAAGGGCCTAGTGGTGATGCACCTGGTTGAGTGCGTCACACATTAGCATGCACAAGGACCCTATCTCTTCCTGTAGGGGAGAAACTTTATTACTGGTAAAGTAGTGCTGTGGGTACCTAGCTTTCTTTTTCTCTCTATCTCTCCCAACCTTCTCAATTTCTCTCTCTGCTATCAAATAAACAGAAAGAAAAGAAGGGAGGGGAGAAAAATATAATTGCTAGGAGCTATAGATTCATCCTGCAGGAATGGAGCCTCGCAATAACTCTAGTGGCAATAATAATAGTAGTAAAAATATAATAATAAATAGTAACAATACTAATAATGAGGAGGAAGAAGAAGAAAGAAAAGGATAAGAATGCTTCCCCACGCAGGTGCTTTCATGTGGTGACTGAGGGCTCAAACTCAGGTCTTTACTCACAATAAAACTTTTGCTCTGGAGTAGATAGTTTGAAATGAGTATGGTATTGTGAAAAGATGGAGCATGAGGGAACTTCTCTTCCCTAGGGGAAAATATCTGTTTTGTGTCTGGCATTTTAATGCTGAGAGATAGTATGAAAGAATTCTGGAAAGTTGCATTGTGGGATGGGGAATAGGTGAGTTGCCATGGAGAAAAAAAACATTTTAGAATTAAATATCTTAAGGCATTCTGAAGAAAACAATTACTAGAATTAATAGAAGAATGGGGCTACCAATAATGGTTAAAATCTACTATTTTACAAACTAACTGCAAAAATAGGATGTATATCAGTCTCTAGGAAGAAGTTAAGAACTCCTTACAAAAAACAAAAAACAACAAACCTTTGCTCTACCCAAAATAAGTCATCTTCTAAGTGTCTATAGTTGTTCTTTAGAATATATTTCACTAAGAGTACCTTCTTTGCAAAATTAATCTGTCTGAATCTGGGAACTCCTGAACTTCCATGCTTTAAACATAAAAGTCTGTTGCAATACTTCTGGTATCATGTCCCTGGACCTTTATATATTTTTTTCCATTCATCTGTCACTAGACATTTAGACTATTTGCAAATGTTGGCTTTTATGAATCATACTACAATTAGCATGTATTTGCATGTATCTTTGCATGTAAATTTTGAATTTTTTGAGTAAATTCTGTACTGGTTTATATAATGGGCAACCATAGTACATTCCCATCTACACTGCACAAAGTTTCTCTCTATATCTTTTCTAAAATTCATCATGTGCTTTTTAGATAACTAAGTGGAATCACACTTTGGTTTTGATTCAAATTTTACTGACAATTGGTGGTATTTGACATCTTTTCATAAAATTGTATATGCATATCATTTCTGCAAAAATTTTTTCTTAATCTTTGTCCAATTTTACATTTGGGTGTATTTTTTTGCTATTGGATTATTGGGATCCTTACACATTTCTGTATTTTAACTTGTTTTCCTAGAATACTGTTTAGCTCTGGTGGTGCAGGGACTTGAACCTGGGATGCTACACCTCAGGCATGTAAGTCTGTGTGCATAATCATTGCGATATCTCTCTTGCTCCTTTGTAGATGTATGACATATAAATATTTTATCCGAGTCTGTGGACTGATTCTTCTTTCTGTTTCATTTTCTGTGCATAAATATCTTTGTTTTATATCTGTAGCTTACTTTTCTATTAGACTTTTGCTGTTTTTGCATTTGATAATCACCTTTTAAGAGAGTATTGTCTAGAACAATGTCATGAGGATTTTCTCCTGCGTTCAATAACTTTTAAAATCTCACATTCAAAGCTTTAATTATTCTGAATTGCTTTTGTATTTCCCAATTTCCCTAGCAGAAATCTTAACTGGTAATGCTTAAATACAACTGATTGGAAGTAAGCTGTTAGTTGCATGTCTAATTAACACATGCGTAACTTGGAAGTTTTGTTCTGACACAAAGTGATCAGTCAATTGTTCTTTTTTTTGCTTTCTTCTCCAACCCAACTTTTTTTTCTCTTTATGAACAGATTTCTAAGTAAAACATATCAACATTGATTTTCCTTTGTATAGTTGAAAGTACAAGGTAAATTTCTAACCATTTATTTGTTACATTTTCAGAAATTATAAGCGTATCTTCAGGAAAAAGTAATAATTATCCTCTCACAGGAACTATACTGACTATAGCATTATTGTAGTGTAACTAATATCTTTTTAAAATTCATGGCCTAGGAATTATTTTCACATTCAATAGAGTTTGAAGAAAAAAAATCATCTTTTACATTGGTGGTGAAATTTTTTATACTTTAATGTATGGTTTTTATAAATTGTTATGCCTTAAGGGTTTAGATTTATGAATTAAACAGGTAGTTGAAATGTATACTTTTTAAAAAAAATTATATTTATTTATTTTCCCTTTTGTTGCCCTAGTTGTTTAACATTGTTGTGATTATTTTTGTTGTTGTTATTGATGTCATTGTTGTTGGATAGGAGAGAGAGAAATGGAGAGAGGAGGGGAAGACAGAGAGAGGGAGAGAAACACAGACACCTGCAGACCTGCTTCACCACCTGTGAAGCGACTCCCCTGCAGGTGGGGAGCTGGGGGCTCGAACTGGGATCCATATGCTGGTCCTTGCGCTTTGCGCCATGTGCGCTTAACCTGCTGAGCCACTGCCCAACTCCCCTGAAATGCATACTTTTATCAAAAAATATCAGGACAGTAATATTAATAGCACAGGAATAGGGATAATGCTGTATGTCATAAATTCAATAAACACATTTTTTTTAAACAGAGAACTGCTCTGAATTATGGTGGGCCCAGAGATTGATCTTGGGATCTCAGAGCCACAGGCCTGAAATTCTACTGCATAAACCACTGTACTCTGTTTGACCCTCATAAAATACCTTAAAATTATTAAAAGGAAAAAATTGAAGTATGTGAATCTGCTTTCAGACCTTGGTCTCTGGACTGCCTGGATGTTTCAAAGTGCAATCACAGTAATCGTATCTGATTGAATAGTAGTGCTACATAACTAAAGTATCCTTTTAGAAAACTAAATTGTTTTAAAGGTAAACAGTGGTTAAAATGCTGTTGTAGTATACGATCCATTTATATGACTTTATATATAAAGACAAAAAAGCCTGGGGTCAGGTGGTGGCACATTCAGTAGAATGCACACCAACCTAAGTACAAACATCTGGTCTCCACATGTTGGGGGAAGCTTTGTGAGCACACAATCCAAATTTCACATTGTGTTTTTTCTTCCTGTCCTTGTATTATTTAGGTTCCACCTATAAGAGAGATCATCTAGTAAGTGTCCTCTTTTTGGCTTATCTCAGTTAACATGATTCCTTCCATTACCATCCTCCAAGGCAAAAGAGACAATTTTATCATTTTTAATAGCTGAGTAGTAATCTATTGTGTGTACATACCATACTTCCATTAACCATTCATCTTTCCTTAGGTGTCTGGTCTACTTTCAAGTGTAGCTACTACAAACTGTACTGCTGCTATTAACAAAGGTATGTACAGATCTCTTTGGATATATGTTTTTGTTTCCTTTGGATAAATCCCCAGAAGAGAAATTGCTGGGTTGTAGGGTAGATTCATTTCTACTGTTCTGAGCAATTTCTGGAATATTTTCCACAAGGGTTGAATCTATTTGTATTCTTTCCAGCAGTGTGGAAGAGCTTTTTTTTTTTTTTAATTCTATATTCTCAGCATCACTTGTTTCTGTCTTTTCTAATACATATCCTTTCTATGAATTTTATTTATTTATTTGCTTCCAGGATTACTGCTGGGGCTTGGTGCCTGCACTATGAATCCACTGCTTTTGGAGGCCATTGTCCCCATTTTGTTCCCCTTTTTGTTGTCTCTCTATGAATTTTACATTCACAGGTATAAAATGGTATCTCACTGTCTTTATTTGCATTTCTCTGAAAAATCAGTGATTCTGAGTACTTTTCATATGTCTGTTGGCCCACTGGATCTCTTCTTTGGTGAAGATTCTGTATCCTCTCCATTAGTCTTCTTTTTAAATTAATTTAGTTTGGAGTCCTTGGATCTGCTGCAGTAGATTGTAGATAATTAGAGTTCCTGGTTGTATTTTCTTTTTCTTCGTTTCTTAAGTCCCACCTATGAATAAGATCATTTGATATCCTATCTCTTCTGGCTTATCTCACTTAACATTATTTCTTCAAGTTCCATCCAAGTTGTAGCAAAAGAGGTTTCATCATGTCTTCTATTGAGTAATATATATATATATATATATTTACTTTAATTACTCATCTTTATTGCTCTGATTTATGGTATATTTATGGTTTATTGTATATTTGGGGTTCCCCTCAATTTTTGTTATTAAAAATAGTGCTGCTGTGAAGATCTTTGGATATGTGTCCTTCTACTCTATGGATAGATACTTAGAAAAGAAGTTCTGGACCATATGGTAAGTCTATTGTTAGTATTTTGAGGACTGTTATTGTCCAGTGAGGTTGCACCAATATACAATCCCATAAGTAGAAAGGCTTCTTCTTTAAACCCATAATTGCCAACCAATGTTCCAGATACTGTTTATCAAAACATTTTCCTTTCTCCAATTAATGTTCTAATCCATTTGTCATGAATTAACTGTTCATATTGTAAGGGTTTATTTGTGGGTTTTTAATTCTATTACATAGATCTGTGTATCTGTTTTTGTCACAGTATCACTTTAGTTTGATTACTATAGCCATCTAGAATTGTTTGAAGGGAGAAAGAACCATGCCTTTTGTCTTTTTCTTTTCTTTTCTTTTCTTTTCTTCCCCCTTTTTATTCTTTTCAGGATAGCGTTAGCAATTCTGGATTTTATAAACATTTTACACACTGCTTGGGAGAAGTCCATAGATATTTTCATAGAGATTGATTTTAATCTATATATTGCTGTGGATAAGATAATAATTTTAATGATATTATTATTTTTTTCAATACACAGCATTTGATATCTTTCTCTTTTTAGGTGTCATCACTCATAGTTTTCATTCTTGCTTTCTTTATTAATTTTTCCTTTGTTAAAATTTTCCCCTACATACCTACTCCTTATATCATTCTAAATGAAACTGATTTATTTATTTCTTCACCTCCTAGTTCACAGCTTGCAAAGAAGAATGCCATCAATTTAGAATTTCCAGAATCATAATATCTCCAAATACTGTATGAGGAGTAAATTGAAAACCTGAACAAACCAATTATAATCAAGAAAACTGAAACAGTGATCAAAGTCCCCTTCAAAACAAAACTCTTAGACCAGATAGTTTGATGAATAAGTTTTACAAAATTTTCAAGGTTTAGAATTGGCTATCTTTTAAATCTCTTCACCCCCACCAAAAAAAAAAAGTAAATGGAATGAATAATCTTTTAATATTTGCTGTGAAGCCAGTATCACTGTGCCACAAAAACTGGCAGAGACTTCACACAGAAAAATAAAACTGCAGGCAAATATCACCAATGAAGACTGTTACTGAAATTCTGAAGAACAGGCCAATAAACACGTGAAAAAATGTTCCACATTACTGTCAGAGAAATGCAATAAAGACAACAATGAGATACCACCTCGCTCCTATGAGAATGTCATACATCAAAAACAGCAACAACAAATGTCAGAGAAGTTTTGGGGACAAAGGAACCCTCCTCTACTGATGGTGAGAATGTAAATTGGTCCAACCTCTGTGGAGAGCAGTCTGGAGAACTCTCAGAAGGCAACAAGTGGACCTACCCTATGACCCTGCAATTTCTCCTAAGGAACCAAACATTCCAATCCAAAAAGATTTGTGTATACCTATGTTCATAGCAGCACATTTTGTAATGCCAAGGCTTGGAAGAAACCCAGGTGTCCAACAACCGATGAGTGGCTGAACAAATTCTGGTATATATACACAATGGAATACTACTCAGCTATTTAAAATGGTGAATTCACTTTCTTTACCCCATCTTGGATTGAGCTTGAAGAAATTATGTTAAATGAAATAAGTCAGAATCAGAATGATGTATATGGGATAATCTCACTCATAGAAGTTAAAAAACGATTGTTCCCAGAAGATGGCGGATTGAGAAGCTGCTAGTGGCTGAGCTCTGACCACATCTCCTGGAAATGGTAGGATTTTCTGCCTTTAGTAGGCCAGCCAATAAGGGGTCCTAGCGGTGACACTAAGGTGGTGACTATAACTTAATTTGGCTTAAGAATTAGAAGAGGAAAAAGGGGAAAAAATTTTTTTCTTCCTTTTAATTTCTAAGCATACCTCCTTCCCTGCCCCCCCCCCCATAACCAATCCCTGGGGACCAGCTCCTAGCAGACTTCCTTTTCTTTACCAAATTCCTGTCCCACCAGGGAGTATCATTAATTCTAAGTCTATAACCTTCTGAAACCTCTGGCCTTTTTTCTTTCTAAGTAGCCAACCCCCCCACCTCACCCTGCATAGCTAATTAAATAATTAAAAATATATACATAAAAAAACCTTTCCTTTCACTGCCCTTTTATGACTGTTCTTTTTCTTATCTTTTTCTTTTTTTCTCTCTCTCTTTTTTTCTTTTTCTCATTCTTGTCATCCTTTCTTCCTTAATCCTAAAGCTTCCAAAGTCACAGCCCCCGGCCCCCACACCAACAAACAGTGTGCTTTTTTAAATTCACTGATACACATTTGGGAATTTCCTTTCACTGCTCTTTAATTACAGCTCTTTTTCTTATCTTTTCCCTTTTCTCTCTCTTGCCTCTTTTTTTTTTTTATCTTGTCATACACTTCTTCCCTCTTCTTTGCCTTTCTGAATTTGTGAATTATTTTAGGGAAGAAATCAGACTCAGAGTGGACTCTCTATGTGTGTATCTCTGCTCTGCTTCCCTTTCCCCTCTTGTTACCCCTAAAATATACAGTGGATAGTAGATTTGCATAACTATCTATTCTTGCTATCCTTTCTTTCTTTTCTCTTTCTTCTTCACTGGGATTTGGTTACTATTTATTCTTGGACTGGAGAAATTGTTTAGCTAACTGGTAACGATTAAACTGCTTCAATACTTGTTTCAGTTGCTACTGTAATTCCTGAGGTTGGTGAATGCAATTGTCATAAAGGTACTTAGTACATGTTACTTGTACTCAAGACACAACAACTGAGGAACAACAGAGCATAAAAAAAAGAAACACATAAATCAAAAAAATGGGTAGATCAAAAACAAAACTGCTTCTCCAGTGAATGAAGACAAGAGCCCAGAAGAAACTACAAATCAGCCAGAAGTAACCATAGATAAGAAAAGTATGCAAGCAATAATAAACTTATTAATCACAGAAATGAAAACAACATTGGAGGAAAGGAATGGCAGTATTAGGGAAACAACAGTTGAGACCCCCAAGGAAAATACTGATTATCTTGAGGCAATTAGAGAACTGAAAGCTGAAATAGCTATAATGAAGAAAGAAGCTGAGGCAAGGGAAAGCAGACTAACAGAAGCAGAAAACAGAATTAGTCAGACAGAGGATGAGTTAGAGAAAATGAAGAAAGAGGTGAAAGAGCTTAAAAAGAGATTGAGAGACACTGAAAACAACAACAGAGACATATGGGATGATCTCAAAAGAAGTAAGATTTGCATAATTGGCCTACCAGAGGAAGAAAGAGAGGAAGGGGAAGCAAACATTCTAGAGGAAATAATAGAAGAAAACTCCCCACACCTGAATAACAGAAAGGACATCAGATTCAAGAGGCCCAGAGAATACCAAACAGAATCAACCCAGACCTGAAGACACCAAGACACATCATAGTCACAATGAGAAGAAGTAAGGATAAAGAAAGGATCCTAAAGGCTGCAAGAGAGAAACAAAAAGTCACATACAAGGGAAAACCCATAAGATTATCTGCAGACTTCTCCACTCAAACTCTAAAAGCCAGAAGAGAATGGCAAGATATCTATCGAGCCCTGAATGAAAAAGGGTTTCAACCAAGGATAATATATCCAGCTAGACTTTCATTCAAACTAGATGGAGGGATCATAACCTTCTTAGACAAACAACAGTTAAAGGAGGCAACTATCACCAAACCAGCCTTGGAAGAGGTTCCAAAAGACCTCTTATAAACAAGAACATCACTACAATACTGGCAATGTATCAGAGCAAACAATTTTTTTTGAACAATGGCACTACAGTACATTAAATCCATAATATCAATAAACGTCAATGGCTTAAACTCACCCATCAAAAGGCACAGGGTGGGGGGATGGATCAGAAAACATAACCCAACCATATGCTGCTTGCAAGAATCCCATCTGTCACAACAAGATAAACAAAGACTTAAAGTGAAAGGATGGAAAACTATCATACAGGTTAACGGACCACAAAAAAGGTCAGGAACAGCCATTCTCATCTCAGACACGATAGATTTTAAATTAAATAAAGTAATAAAAGATAGGCAAGGACATTACATAATGATTAGAGGATCAATCAGCCAAGAAGACTTAACAATTATTAACATCTATGCACCCAATGAGGGACCATCTAAATACATCAAGCACATACTGAAAGAATTTCAAAAATACATCAATAGTAATACAATAATAGTGGGAGACTTCAATACCCCACTCTTACACTTAGACAGATCAGCAAAGCAGAGAACCAATAAAGATACAAGAGAATTGAATGAAGAGATTGACAGACTAGACCTCTTGGACATTTTCAGACTCCTTCACCCCAAAAAACTGGAATACACCTTCTTTTCAAATCCACATAACACATACTCAAGGATAGACCACATGTTAGGCCACAAAGACAGCATCAATAAATTCAAGAGCACTAAAATCATCCCAAGAATCTTCTCAGACCACAGTGGAGTAAAACTAACATTTAATAACAAACAGAAAATTATTAAAAGTCACAGAATTTGGAAACTAAACAACATACTCCTTAAGAACCACTGGGTCAGAGATTCACTCAAGCAGGAAATTCAAATGTTCCTGGAAACAAATGAAAATGAAGACACAACCTGTCAAAATATTTGGGACACAGCTAAAGCAGTACTGAGAGGGACACTTATAGCCATACAATCACATATTAAACACTAATAAGAAGCTCAAATTAACGACCTTACTGCACACCTCAAGGACTTAGAGGAAGAGGAACAAAGGAACCCTAAAGCAACCAGAAGGACAGAAATCACTCAAGTTAGAGCAGAAATAAACAACACTAGAGTTTGCAGTGAGTACCTCCCTAACACTTCCTCTCCACTATTCCAAGCTTTGGTTCCATGATTGCTCAACAATTTGTTCGGCTTCGTATGTTAACTCTCTTCTCAATCACCAGGTTCCAGATGCCATCAGTATGCTAGCCAGACTTCCCTGGATTGAAGACCCCACCAATGTCCTGGAGCTCAGCTTCCCCAGAGACACACCCTACTAGGGAAAGAGAGAGGCAGACTGGGAGTATGGACCGACCAGTCAACGCCCATGTTCAGTGGGGAAGCAATGACAGAAGCCAGACCTTCTACCTTCTGCAACCCTCAATGACCCTGGGTCCATGCTCCTAGAGGGATAGAGAATGGGAAAGCTATCAGGGGAGGTGGTGGGATATGGAGATTGGGTGGTGGGAATTGTGTGGAGTTGTACCCCTCCTACCCTATGGTTTTGTTAATTAATCCTTTCTTAAATAAAAAAAAATTTTTTTTAAAAAGAAGTTAAAAAACAAGATCAGAAGGGAAAACACTAAGTAGAACTTGGACTGGAGTTGGTATACTGCACCAAAGTAAAAGACTGTGCTGAGGGGAGGGTTCATCCTGGAATATGATGGCAGAGGAGGACCTTGGGGGTTATATTGTTATGTGGAAATGTTAAACATGTGCAAATTATTGTATTTTACTGTTGAATGTGAACCATTAATCCCCCAATAAAGAAATTTAAAAAATATTCTGGGTAACATCTTAGCAAACTGGATTTGAAAGAATTGTGCATCATGACCAACTAGGATTAATCAGGAAAACACAAACATGGTTCAATCTACATAAATAAATAAATATAATTCATCACTATATTAGCAAGAGGAAAGTAAAAAAAAACTACATAAATATCTCAGTGGATACAGAAAAAATTTTGACAAGACTCATCCCTTTTATAATCAATCTCTAAAACTGATGGGTATTGAGGGAACACTCCTCAATATATATACAACAAACCTACAGATTACGTATACTATACAGTGAGAAACTGACAGATTTTTTTTTCCTCATAGATAAGGAACATAACATGATTCAATTTTTTGAAATTAAATGCTTTTTGACCGACATTAACATAACATAAAGTCACTCATTCCAAGGTGTAAAATGCAATGAATGAGTTTTTTTATTATTGTAGTTGTTATTGTTGTGGTTATTGATGTCATTGTTGTTGGATAGAACAGAGAAAAATGGAGAGAGGAGGGGAAGACAGAGAGGAGGACAGAAAGACACCTGCAGACTTGCTTCACCTCTTGTGAAGCGACTCCCCTGCAGGTGGGGAGCCGGGGCCTCCAACCGGGATCCTTACGCTAGTCCTTGCGCTTTGTGCCATGTGTGCTTAACCCACTGCGCTACTGCCCAACTCCCATGAATGATATTTTGTACACCCACATGGTTGTACAACTACTGTCTCCATTTTTCCAAAATAGTTTCATTTTCTCAAAAGAAATATTCTAATACCTACAAAACTGTTAACTTCTTCACCCACCTTCCCACTCCAGAAAACAGCAATTTGTTTTCTGGCTCTATGAACTTACCTAAACTAGATGTTTGATATAAATATGATCAGATAATATGTAGGAGTTGTGTCTAATTTTTTGTGACATAGCATACTTCATAAGTTCATCCATATGGTATCAATTATCAGTATTCCATTCCATTTTAAGGTATGAATGACATTCTACTATGTTTGAAATATTTGTACAATATTTTGCTGATTGATGCATATCTGAATGCTTCTATCTTTGGGCTATTACAAATACTACTTCTATATACAATTGTATGTTTGAGTACCTATTTTCAAATACTTTAGTACATAATTAAGAATTAAATTCCTGACTCACATGGTAGTGTTATATCTTAACTTCTTGAAGAACTGCTACATTATTTCCCTTTGTAGTTGCATTCTTTTAAATTATCACCAGCAACATAGAAGAACTTAAATGTCTTCCCTCCACATCCTCACCACTGCTTGTGTTTGTTTTTTCTGGTATAGTCAGTTCAGTAAATGTGAAGTATTGTTTCACTGCTGTTTTAGCACATTATTTCCCTGATAATGGCACTGATTATACCTTCGTGTGTTTCTTGAGCTTTGGTGCATTATCTTTGAAGGAATGTCTGCTAAAATATTTGTTCTTTTTTTGGTGTTTTTATTGTTGAGTGTACATATAATTTTGATTTATACATTTGCCACAGAAAATTTAACTTAATCTTTTAAAGATAGAATAATACTTGATTTTAAGACTACCAAAATGAAGGTGAAAAAAATAAACTACTTAGCTTTTTCTGTTTGGAAATGAATGTCTGAAATTCGATAAATCTGTGTTCATTTTATAGACTTGGTTTTCTGCCCACATAGTCCAAAAGGGTGCTTTTGCTTTAGTGTGTAAAAAATTACTGATTAAAATTTTTAAAAAGCATCTATGTGGATTATAGATACAAATCTTACTTTAATGTATGAATTTCTCAATAAATTCATCTCAAAACTTTTTAATATGCACATAAGTAAAACAAAAAAGAAAAATAAATCAGTAAAGGCAGAGATGTGTACCTAATACCCCACAATTAGGACCAGGTTCATGGGTGTGTAATTGTGAAGTTATGCAAAGTTTCATATTTAGGACTCCACTACTGGTTTTAATCATTTGCTGCTGTCATCTTGAAATAATATAATTTCAACAAGAGAGCCTACATGTTCATGTTGCACTGGGTCCAGATTACATAACTAGTACTGTTTATTATAAATAATGAAACTAAGCTTCAAAACTAAACAGATGCAATGTAAAAAACAAAAAAGTATCTATACTCTTTCCAGACAGAAAAAAAATTGGGAATTTTCTGTAAACCATATTTAATCTACTTTTGACACTAACATTCAAAGATTTCTTCTAAATTTAGGCAGCATTATATTTTGAGAGTTTTTTTTAATCAATTTTATATTTAGTTTTGAAGAGACATTTGCATTTTGAAAGACAAAATTATACTTTAAAATAGATTTTATTTGAAACAAAATAATAATGTGTCTGTTTCTCTGAAATTATTTTGGTAATCTTAGATAATGGAAGCAGTTTTTTCACTGAGAATATTAAGACTTTTTTTTTAATTTTAAAGTAACTCTAGTGTCACTGTAATAAACACATCTTAAAATTACAAATGGATAAACTATTCACACAGAAAATAACAAGGTATGTATATTGAGTCTTGAAGCTCTCTTCAAATCTTACCTGATGGGTTTATTTGTAACAATGCTTCCAAAAGTTTCATATTTTGTTTTAGAAGTTTGGTTTGGATTATAATCTTTTGACCAAATGAAATGATAATATTTTTACATAACCAAATTTTTACTTGCAAGTTACTACAGTTTTTCTCCCATTTCTGTAATGACTTGTTACTGTGCTTCTATATTTTCAACTTACTGATATACTTTAGATAGTGGAATTGATTTTCAGCAGCCAATCTTTTCCTTCTTACATTATTTATTAGTTCACAATTTCATTTAAGATGAGAGAAAACCTTTTCACTTGACTTGTACATAGACTAACCTCATTTTCATGACATTGTACAGTATAATTTTGCCATTTATTCAGATGACTAAAATATTGAACATACAGATTACTCATAATGAAAATGATGAATAAATAAAACCCTTTTGATGGTATACAATATTGGAACTCAGGGTGCATCTCATAAGATATGAAATCTATCAATAGTCCAGCATAAAAATTTGATAGATTTTCAAAATAAGAAATGTAAAGTTAATGCCTATTAGAACAGAGAATATGAATATTTTAAAAACTGTTCTAATAAAATAAGTATCTGTACATACAACTATGAAGAAAAGAGTTAATTAGAACTAACTTATGAATGAAGAGAAAATTTTGTTAGTAAAAATAAAATCTCATATATAGTAAATTTATGCTAAAATAGGTTAAGAATGTAATTTGACTATGCTAACATTTTTGCTTTAAACAAGCAATATATACAAAATTCAATGTAGTTAAGTTTTTGAGAACCTGCTATAATGAAAAAGCTGTTTAAGATGTCTAGCTAAGAGGTTGACTAACTGATGACAAGTCACTTTTTGTCTTGAAAACACTGTCTACTGTGTCTTCATATGATATCCAGTGATCTCTCAAATGCTTCTTCTTATAGGGAACCAATTTTAGTGAACCAGAGTCCCCGACTATACTATTTCTTTTTATTTTTAAAAGTTTTATATTCACAAAGAGCTATACTGGGGGCTGGATGGTGGCACAACTGGTTGAGCACACATGTTACAGTGCACAGGGATCCAGGTTTGAGCCCCTGGTCCCCACCTGCAGAGGGAAAGCTTCACGAGTGGTGAAGCAGTGCTGTAGGTGTTTCTCTGTCTCTGTCTCTCTCTCTATTTCCCCCTTTCCTCTCAATTTCTGGCTATCTCTACCCAATAAATAAATAAAGATAATAAAAAGAGATAAATTGAAAGGTAGGGATTCAATATGTAAATTAGGGGAAACACAATTCCATCCATTTATTTATGTCTGTGTGATGCAAAAAAACTTGGGGGGGAGCAGGTAGATTTTCAGCTCCACTGTAGGAGAGTGGGGAAAGGGTCACAGACCTTTGGTGGCAATAATGATGTTAATATGTACTCCTGTTAACTTACAGAAAGATACTAAAGTCTCTCACATTCAACAAAGAAAGTTATTTTTAATCCTATGTACTTGTTGATAATTACTAAATCAATAAAAAATAAAGTTACTTTGCATACAATTATATATTTTGTGAATTAGGAAACATTTGAGCTAAAGTAGACTTGATAATATATATGCTAAAGAGAAATATGAAAGGATATGACATCTCACTATAATTCTCTAGTAATAGGGTGGGGAACTTTTATTCTGCCTTCTTAATATACCATTAAATTATCAACTTAAAAAATTAGCACTTGATGTTGAGATAGAAAATGTATCCTAGATTTATTACAGTTTAAGTCCTGCTTGTAGGACTTGAGAGGGCCAGCTAAATGATTTTGAGGACTGTATATGGCCAGTGGGCTGGGTGTTCCCCACATCTGATCTTATAGGTAATATTTATTTAATGTTATCCATATACTAGTTGGTATGTAAATTATCACATCAGTCTTATAAAAATAGTGTAAATATTTACTTTATATATCTGTGGTAACTATGGTAGGGTCATATGTAACATATATGTAATATATATATATATAAATCAGCTAATAAAAAAGTCTAAGATTTGAGTTCACACTGATTATAGAAATAATAAAATATTTTCACTGAGTCAATATTGATGCCTAGAGATATGAGGAATCATTATAGTCACCCAGTTAGAATTGAGCACATATTGGGACAAATGCTATTCTGTAGATATGAAGAAATGCGTGGTTAGGCACTATGCACAGCTTGACTAAATTCCGATTTAAAATGTCACCATTGGTTTCACATACATTCCCAGTGGCTATTTTCCCAGTCTGCGTTGGCAAATTTGATAGGTATATATGGAAATTGGTGTAACCTCCCAACTAGACCATTGGCCTGTGAAGTTAGAATTATTGAAATAGTCTTATTTAATATCTGCACAATATAGCACAGAAAATCAAAACAGTAGGTAAGAGTTGCCTTTTAGCCATGGGATCCTAATGGACACATGTATAGTCCTGGGATACGGGGGAATAATTAGAAGTTTTAGACCATTTTCCACCTCTTTGATGTTTCTTCTTATTTCTTCCTACCAGGCCACTAGATTTACCCTCTAGCAAGGATGGAATTGTGTGATGGGGTTTTGTGATGACCTTATGCTAAGTATCTCAGGTACCAGCCATTGGTCTAACTTGATTTCATTATCATACTGTGGAAAAAATAAGTCTGGAAAAAAGCAAACAAAATTGACTGTACTCTTTATGTAACTCCAATTCTGTACTTGCTCTCAAGCTTTGTTTTTATTATGTTTATAGTATGCAATAAAAAAATCATCTTACTTTGCTTAAAAATTTCTTCTCTACTTGTTGTTCCCCTTTGTGGTCAGCAGCCCATAGAAGAGCCACCTATTTTCATGAATAAAGGCTGTAAACTTGATGGAAAGAGAACTGCAACAACTATAAACACTATACCCAGATATGACAAAGTTCAAAGGAAGAAAGACACCATCTTTTTCTCTGAGGTTCTGAAGCAAGAAAATATCTCTCCTCTTTTACCAGTGGCATTTTTTTTCTAACTCCTAGTGTGTGTAGGGGGCTGTCATTGTTATGATGGTGATTCCCTTTGCTGTGCAGAAGCTATTCAGTTTAATGTTGTCTCATTGGTCATTATTTTTGTTTGTTTTTCTTGCAAACAGATTTAAATCAGTGAAAATGTTACAAGAAATTACATGGAAGTGAATTCAGCCTATATTTTTCCTTTTAAGTATTTAATGGTTTCTAGCCTAACTTCTAAATCTTTGATCCACTTGTAGTTAAAATTTCTATATGATGAAATGTGGTGGTCCAGTTTAATTAATCTGCATGTTTCAATCCAGTTTTATATAGTGAACGGACTCTCCTTTTTCCATTTTATATCTTGGGCTCCCTTGTCAAAAATTAATTGAGCATAGGTATGGGGGAGTTGATTTTGGGGATCTCAATTCTATTCCACTGGTCTGTGTAGCTATTTTGGTTCCAGCACCAGACCATTTTGTTTATAGTGGCTCTACAGTATGTTTTTAGCAGAATGCCTCCATTCTTCTCTTATCTCTCAGGACTGCTTTGGCTATTCTGGGAATTTTCTGTCTCCAAATAAACTTTTATATCTTTTTTTTCTACTGTCTCGAAGAAATTTGGTGTCACAATTTTTTTTTTAAACCTAACTCATTCTCCCTCCCTCACTGTGAGAAGTCACACATTCTTTTTTTTTAATCATTTTTTTGTTTAATTTTTTTTTTTTGAGAGAGATGCAGACAGAGAGAGACACAGAGAGAAACACCAGAGCACTGCTGAGCTCTGGTTTATGGTGGTATGGGGCATTGAATCTGGGACTTTGGAGCCTCAGGCATGAGAGTCTGTTTGCATAACCATTATGCTATCTCCCCCACCCTGGTGTCAGAATTTAACCACAAAAAGATGACTAAGTAATGAGAATGGTATCACCATAATTATGACAGATCAATCTGGAATAAGTCTCATTAACTCATATTTGGAGAATGAAATCAAATGTTGCTAGTAAAATCGAGAATTTTGTTAGTAAGAAGCAAAAGCAGTGTCTTTTTTTTTCCAAGCAGAGGTAGAATGAGAGAGAAGGAGAGAGAGAGTGAGAGAGAGAGAAACCATAGCACAATGTGGGAGTCTAGCTCTACAAGGGGTCAATGAGGGGTCACAAGGGATCACACTTTTGGGCATGGAACCTTGAAACCATTCAGGGAATGGAACAGAATGCTGGACACATTTATTGGGACATATTTATACAGCAATATTTGGCAAAATTCCCCAAGAATTTGGATCCTTCACCCAATTATGTAATTATCTGTCTTATTGGTTTGAGACAGCCTCTTACTCTAATCTAGTCTGGGACATTAGGAGCAGCTAGTGGTTGTCTTCTTTAGCATGTAGCACAATGAGATTTTCCTCAGAAAGTTGTTTCAGTAGCACACATCACCCCTAAGATCATGTAACAAGCAAGATTTACTTCTGACAGCTGCACAGCATGTGTCATGGAAGTTTGCCTCAGAATGCTGTTTTTTAGAGGTTTTCCACCATTTTTCTCATGTTCTGGTCTCCTACACACCAAAGCTTCCTTCAGTGCAATTGGGCAATGGATAATACCTGAGTCACACACTTGGCAAAGCAGTGCACTCAGTTATTCTGCCAGTCCTTGCAGTGCCAGTTATAACCATTGTCCTTCCCACGATCTAGTCAACTGGGAAAGAAATAGCAGGTATCTATTAAAATTCAAAATAACATTTCTGATGAGGCAATGCCATTTTGTTATTAATCAATGGTTCATTACTCACTGCTTAAAATACCAAATAATGAAAAGACAAGGGTTGTGCAAGGAAAATGAGTTTGTTGTAGGTTGCTAGTAGAACCTGTTAGATGATAGATTCATGCATGAAAGAACTCTCAGAGATTACAACGGGTTGTGGAACTATGTGAGAGAAGGGTTTCTGCCACCTGGCTAGTGAAAAGGGCTCTGTCACAAATCTATCCATCTGGCCACTTGGTCACAAAGTAACTTCTCCAAGCCTGGAAGGGATCGTTTTATGAGTGTGTCTGGCTGAAAGGGTCCAGTCACTAGAAATAAATCATTTGAGCCTAAGGATGTAAAACTTTGATATAAAATCATTAAGTTAACACCTTTACTTATAGGTTTGCATAGCAAGTTCATCTTTTCCTGGAGGTTCATGTGACAGGAACCTGGTTTTTAACTTTCAAAAACAGGTGTGTAAAGAGCAAGATGGAGTAATGCTTGTTCACTTACAATTTCAGATAAAGCAGATTTCCTATTACTTCAAAGTATAGAGTAATAGCAGCACAAAGCAATGGTGCTTTGTAATATACAAGTTGAAAACTACTTGTGTGTCTAATAATGGCATCACATAAAAAGAGGCAGCGAAAGAGATCTGAATGACTTGGGTTAATCTCTAAGGAATAATTAGTCTAAATTAAACATTAATATGCTTCATATGCTTCAGAACTGAACAATGCAGTGAACATTCAAATGAAAGACAAGGAAAAAATAAAATATAACAGAAACTAACCTGCCCAAGAAACAGCTCCATGCTCTTTTGAAAGCAATTCATAAACTGTCAGCTTTGACATAACAATCGAAATAATAATAATTTTTGAAGTTTTTAAAAGAATGTTGACATAATCATGATTCATACCGATGTAGTTAGTGACTAAATTGCTTTAATCTTACAACGATATGTAATTTGCTTGCACTGTCATTCTTTCTCTTACTTCACACAGAACTAATGTGAAGGGTAGCACAGAGTAGATGGTACAACAGGAAAGTTACTCCTATAATAACTTTTTGGCTTAGTCAGACTGCTTTACTTCTGAGTTCCTAATCCCTGCCCCCTCTCTTAGAAACAAATAATCTAGATGTCACATGCTCATAGCAGAAAATAAAAGAGAAAAAGAGAGTTGAGGAAATAGCTCAACTGCACGGCTGAAGTTCTAAATTTGACCCCCAGAGCTGCATGTAACAGAGTGATGCTCTAACTTCTCCCTCTTTTTCTCTGTGTGTTATGTAAGAAATACTTATTTCCCAAAAAAAATACATGAACCTAAAGGGGCCAGGAAGAGACCATAATGATTTATGCAAAAGACATTTAGGCCTGAGGCTCCAAGGTTCCAGGCAGGTACAATCCCTGGCACCACAGTAAGCCAGAGAGCTAAGCAGTACTCTGGTAAAAAAAAAAAAAAAAAAAAGAAAAAGAAAAAGAAAGAAAGAAAGGAAAGAAAGAAATAAACACACACAAATAATTTTAAATATATGAACCTAGAACTAGATTTTGTTAATAGCATTCCTGCTTGTGTATGTTTGATATTGTAGACTCCAGGATTACCTAGTTCTACAATATTTCCAATTTTCTTTTTGTTGTAGTTGGTTCTCTCTCTCTCTCTCTCTCTCTCTCTCTCTCTCTCTCTCTGCTACAAGGGTTACAATTAGAGCTTGAAGCCTGCATGGCTTCAGCAATTCCTGTGACATTTTAAAAGAGAGACAGAGAGAAAGAGGTGAGGAAAAGGGGAGGGAGAGAGAGAAAGAAAGGCAGCACTGCCTCACTGCTTATGAAGCTTCCCTCTTGCAGATGGTGACCAGGGGCCTGAACCCAGGTCCGAGAGCATGGTAGTGTATGCTCTACTGGAGTCACCATCCTGATACCCAATCTCTCTCTCCTTTTTTCCTTTTCTTTTCTTTTCTTTTCTTTTCTTTTCTTTTCTTTTCTTTTCTTTTCTTTTCTTTTCTTTTCTATTTTTTTCTTGCCTCCAGGTTATTGCTGGATCTCAGTGCCACTGCTTCTGGTGGCCTTTTTTCCCCATATTGTTGGCTATGACAGAGAGAAATTAAGAGGAGGGGGAGAAAAAAGTGGGAGAGAGAAAGATAGATACCTGGAGACCTGCTTTGCTGCTAACAAAGTGACCCCCCTGCAGGTGGGGAGCTGCAGACTTGAACAGGGATCCTTGTGTGGGTTCTTGTGCTTAGTTCTGTGTGCACTGAATCTGGTCTACCGCCGCCTGGCTCCCCCAATTTCTTTGTTTTACCTATCCTCAAAGAGCATATGTTAGCAAAACTACAGGGTGAAAACTGAAATAAAAGTAACTGAACTTCAAATTTCTTTAAAAAAAAATGGTGACCTACTGCTTTGAGCTAGAAACCCCACACTTTACACTGGAGAAGTGTATAAAATCCTGACATTGATATCTACGTGTTTGACTACTATTTTCTATTCAAAAAGTTGAATACAATGGGAGAGGACTAGAATAGTTAATGATCACCCATTGTCCTTCTAACACTCTAATTGGGAAGCAAATATAAGATGGCTCTTAAAACAGAATTGAGTATTATTTCTGATAAAATAAGGTAAAATAAGAGAGGAAAATTTATTCAAACAAGGTTTGTGGTACCTATTCCAAAGATAGGTAAGCATGTTAAATTGAAGAGCATAGGAAAACTAACCACTTATTTCCATGTTGGACTAAAGCTAGGTATGATTATTTTGTGGTGATTACACTCTGAAGGAGATGCTTGGTCCACAGAAGGTTATACCGAAGTAAAATATTTACTCTACTTAAGGACACATTAAGATAATGAAGAAAAGAAAGAGGGAAGAAGAAAAAGAAAGTGAGGGAATGAAAGAGGTGGGGAAAGAGCAGAGGAGAGAGAAAAAAACAGAAAATGAATAGAGGTAGAAGAGAGGGAGGGAAGGTAGAAGGAAAACAATACCAAAAGGAAAATAGGGGCCTGGCGGTAGTGCATCAGGTTAACTGCACATGGCACAAAGTTCAAGGACCAGTGCAAGGATCCCAGTTTGAGACCCCAGCTCCCCACATGCAGGGGGGTTGTTTCACAGGCTGTGAAGCAGGTCTGCGGGTGTTTATCTTTCTCTCCCCCTCTCTACCTCCCCCTCCTCTCTCGATTTCTCTTTGTCCTATCCAACAACAACAGCAATAACAACAAGGGCAACAAAAATGGGAAAAAATGGCCTCCAGGAGCAGTAGATTCATAATGCAGGCACCGTTCCCAGTAATAACCTGGGAGGCAAAAATAAATAAATAAATAAATAAATAAATAAATAAATAAATAAATGTATCTCAGTAAACTATAATCTCCATGAAGGCTCTTCCTTTTGCTCACTGGTGCATTTCAAGTAGTAGAAACATAGAGGATGTTTAATAAATATTTCAAGAGTGAATTTCCCAGAATCAAAAGTTTCACATACATACTACTCTGAAATGTGAAAAGGGCAAGATCTATTAGTGAACTAACACTGCTCCTTAATGGCATATCAAAGTCTGCAAATTTCTTGTTTTACTAACCAGCAGCAAAAACACCTCTTCTCTAGAGGGTTAATTCTCTCATTAGTTAACTCCAGTATCCAAAGTGTATCCTCTGGCAGCACAAAATTTACAATTCTGAGGTCCAAAACAAGCAGGCGTTGCACCTGGAAACAATTAAGCACAAGGCCTTTCTGAGGAGTGCAGGTGTTCTGGCAAGCAGAAAGTGTTTGTTCTATCTAACTGGCTGAAGATCCTGATTAATTGACTTGATTTTAACCTCAAGTAATGTCCACTGAGTTTGCTAGCAGAAATGCGATGACAATGAACCTTAGTTACAGGGAGAAAAATTAGAGTCATTACACACTTGTTTGGAAAATACACTTAATTAATTTTAGCCACATATGTAAGAAAATAATATTTGTATGTTTGGGAGCTATATGGACACTTCTAATTATCAGAAAACTTCAATGAAAATAACTTTATAGTAGAATGGAAAAATTTTATTTAATTGAAGGAAATATGATCACTTCAAAAACTCATTTAAAAATATATATTATTAATTTTAATAAGAAAGATGCAAAGAGAAAGATACAGACAGCAGAGCACTGCACAGTTCTGGCTTATGGTGATGCTGGGATTTGAACCTGGGATCTCAGGCATGAAAGTCATTTCCATAATTATTGCACTGCTTCCCACAGCCCCTCAAAAAACCACCTTTTGAGAAATCTATGTTTCCCTATATCCCGGAACCAAGCTTAGTTTTCTTCTTATAATTGATGTAAAAGAATTAGGGATAATATTACAAGGAAATATTACAAAAAAAGATTAATACAGATCTATAAAATTAGTCAGCAATTGCTATTGAAAATAATTTCCCTATTTAGAGAATGTTTTGTTTATATGCTAAAATATTAGCATTCCATTTGTGGCTAGTGGTATAGTTAGCAGAGGCAAATACTTAGTAACATAACACATGGTGTTTAATTATGAATGTAATATTTAAATTTTTAGTTTTCAAACTTACTAACAGTTCTAGATCTGTTAGCTTCCCAGAGTTGTAGACCAACAGTTAACTCAGAAATTTCTTCGTACATGCAATAAACTTTTAAAGATATATTTATAAGACTACTGACCATTTCCTTCCCCTTCCCTCTAATAGTCTACTAACTGAAATTATATCAACTATTGTGTTTTATTTTCAATTATTTAGACAATTATTTATTGTTACCATGTAATAGCTAAACAGAATTATGGCAAAAAACATTTAGACCATAAGACAAAAATTATTCAAATAAGTACATCTTTTACTGTTAAATAAAAATGTGTTATATCAATTTCTAGGGACATATTGTAACTATATCTTTATTGAAGTAGAAATGCTTTCTTTTCATTTTTAATACTTTATTAATAAATCATAAATTGTGAATCATTAATAATAAATGAATTGAGAGAGAGAAAGAGACTAGAGCACTGATCATCTTTAGTTTATAGTGGTGCTAGTGATTAAACCTGAAACCTCAAGAGTTTTAGACATGAAAGTCTTTTGTATAACCTTTATGATGTTTCCCAAGCCCAGCAATGCATTCAAATGACTATTCTAATTTCTATGACTTCACCTCTCAATATAGGCTTAAAATTCATAGGCTATGGGGACTGGGTGGTGGTGCAGAGGGTTAAGCGCACATGGCACGAAGCACAAGGACTGAAGAAAGGATCCTGGTTTGAGCCCCCAGCACCCCACCTGCAAGGAGTCACTTCACAAGTGGTGAAGCTGGGCTGCAGGTGTCTGTTTTTCTCTCCTGCTCTCTTGTCTTCCCCTCTTCTCTCGAAACCTCTCTGTCCTAACCAATGGTGGTAATGGCTATAACAACAATGGCAATAAAACAACCACATGGGCAACAAAATGGGAAAAAATGGCCTCTAGGAGCAGTGGATTCATGAAGCAGGTACATAGCCCAGCGATAAGCCTGGAGGCAAAAAAAAAAAAAGTTCATAAGCTGTGCTTTTTATCTATATTATGCTTGCAGTTGTAGCAAGAAAATATTTTAAATATGAAAACAGTTATGGGGGCCAGGCAGTGGTGCACCTGGTTAAGCACACATATTATAGTGTGTGAGGAGCTAGATTCAACCCCCTGGTCCCCAACTGCTTCATGAGTGGTGAAGTAGGGCTGCAGGGGTCTCTCTGGTCTTTACCTCTCTATCTTCCCTTCCCCTCTCAATTTCTTTCTGTCTCTAATATATAAATAAATATAATAAAGATAACATAAAATGAACAATCCTTTAAAAATAGATATGGAACATGTTAAGTCTCTAATAATAAAAATGTTATATTCAGATATACATATATATATAAAGAGAGATAGCGAGAGAGAAAGAGAGAAGCAGAGTGACAGAGTGGCAAAGTGAGAGAAAGAAAGAGAACACAGCAATGTGGTGGGGGCCAAGCTTAAACCTGGCTCACACACAGAGCAAAGCAGAATATTATCCAAGCAAGTTATTTTGCCAGCCCATATATTTTCAATTAATCTTCACTTTTGTTATGGAGCCATCTCAGTTTAGTAGTAAATCAGATGCCCAATATTCCTTTTATGTTTTCCATTGTCCCTGTCACCTCTCTCACATTTTCTAAATAAATAGAAATCTAAATCCTATAATTTGTTTTTATTGTTCTCTTTCTTTGACTTGATTTCAAGCTTTGGAATATATAACAAACATTCCTGTATAGAAAGCCAAAGGCAATGCCCCTAAGCTAATGCTGCCATTTGCTAATTGTACAAACGATAAGTCATTAAACGGTTTTGATTCATAATTGATCCAATGAATTAAGTAATATCTATGATATTATTATAGTGTTAGTTATTATCACAATTAATTACATATACTATGTATTGGTCCACTTACTATTTTTTTAAAGTATATTTAATTTTCATGATGATATATCATTTGTGATATAATTAATGTTAGACCCATTTTGAAAGTGAGAAAAATGAAACCGTTCAAATAACTTTAAAAAACTTGCAATGCAAGAAAAAAAGATAATTTCCCTCTAACCATTTTATGTTGATATGACATATATGTTAAATATATTAAACCAATGTTAATACACTTATTACACATTTTTTGGACTTCCTAACTACTAAGTTCATTCTTTTTTCCCCTCAGGGTTCTATCCAAACACACACACAACATTCAATTTATCTTATGTTCCTCATGACTATAAGAGTTTCTCAAATTGATAAATTTGGATAAATTGAACAATTTATCCAAAAATTCCTGTGGCACTATAAAAAACCATGAAAAGGGATTCGACTTCCAGAGGCGGAGCTACGAGCAGCTTTCTCTCCTCTCCTCTCCTCTCCTCTCCCCTCCCGGATCAACTAGGAATACCAAAGGAGACCACCCGGACCGAAACAAGACAGGACTAGAATGACCACAGGAACCCAGTAAATCACCCGTGAGTACAAACACGCGTGGCTGGTGACAGAGAGGAGAGAGGGGCCTAAGGAGAGATTAAGTGGCTGCTAACAGTTCAACAGTTTATCAGTGGAGACACCACCTCCAGTCTGCTCCACAACAAGGGGACAGCTGAAGGGAGGAAAGGACTCCCCAGAGACTCACTAAGTGCAACTCTGAGTCTCCATTGCTACTACCCTCAGAATCTGGAGCAGCAACAGGGAGGGACACCAGGGGACAGAGATCTAACCAGAAAACTCAGGAGAAGACCTATACCTCGGTGGCATAGCAGAGGGGCTGTGAAAGTCTCTTTGCATAACCACTAGATTATCTCTGCCACACCCTGCTTTATCTCTTGGTCAGGAGTCAGTGATTAAGCTAAGAAGCCTATTGATAGTTTAAAAGTCCTCAGGCTCCCATAGCCTACAGGGAAGAAAAAAAAAAGAGGCTTTTACACCACTGAGCTCCGACTCAGGGATTGAAAAAACTGTTAACATATATAAAATGGTTAAAACAACAAGAAAAAATATTGGAGACTCGAACCAGGACAAGAGTTCAGCTAAAAGTCCTCCAGAGGGTGAAGCACAAAACAACGAGTTCAACATCCAAACATTAGCTATGGAAATAATAGGAGTGAGTAAAGAATTTGAAAAAATTGTAATCAGAAATGCAGGAACAACAAATGAGAAAATGGAAGAAAATTCTAATTATCTCATGGTTATTAGAGAGCTGAAAGCTGAAATAGCTAAGCTAAGAAGGCAACTAGCTGAACAAGCTAAAACAGTATCAGAGCAGGGCAACAAAATAGATGAACTCCAGAAAGCAGTAGAGGGCAGAGAGAATAGAATCTTTGAGGCTGAAAACAGAATTAGCAAGATTGAGGATGAATTAGAGACAACTAAAAAAGAAGTAAGAGATCTCAAAAAGAGATTAAGAGATGCTGAAAACAACAACAGAGTCCTATGGGATGACTTCAAAAGAAACAATATACGCATTATTGGCTTACCAGAGGAAGAAAGAGAAGGAGAAGAAGAAAGCATTCTTCAGGCCATAATAGCTGAAAATTTCTCTAGCCTAGACAACACCAAAGACATAAAGATTCAAGAAGCCCAGAGGGTCCCAAACAGAATTAACCCAGACCTAAAGACACCAAGACATGTCATACTTAAAATGGAAAGGAATAAGGATAAAGAAAAGATCCTCAAGGCTGCAAGAGAAAAACAGAGTCACCTACAAAGGAAAACCCATAAGATTAGCAGCAGACTTCTCCATACAAACACTACAGGCCAGAAGAGAATGGCAAGATATCTATCGAGTGCTCAATGAGAAAGGCTTTCAGCCAAGAATACTATATCCTGCTAGACTGTCATTCAGACTAGATGGAAGCATCAAAACCTTCTCAGACAAGCAACAGTTGAAGGAAGCAACCATCATCAAGCCTGCCCTGAAAGAAGTTCTGAAAGGTCTCCTATAAACAACCAGACAACCACAAATAGGACATATATCAAAACACTCTAAAACTCTACAAGAATGGCGTTAAAATATCTTCAATCTTTGATATCAATAAATGTCAATGGCCTGAATTCACCTATTAAAAGACACAGAGTAGGAAGATGGATCAGAAAACACAACCCAACAATATGTTGTCTACAGGAAACTCACCTAACTCAACAAGACAAACACAGACTTAAAGTGAAAGGATGGAAAACTATCATACAAGCCAATGGCCCACAGAAAAGGGCAGGAACAGCTATTCTCATATCTGACATGATAGACTTTAAAATAGATAAGATTAAAAAAGATAGGAATGGACACTACTTAATGCTCAGAGGATCAGTCAATCAAGAGGACTTAACAATTATTAATATCTATGCACCCAATGAGAAGCCATCTAAATACATCAAACTTCTACTGAAAGAGCTACAGCAATATATTAACAGTAACACAATCATAGTAGGGGACTTCAACACCCCACTATCTCAACTTGACAGATCATCCAGGAAGAAAATCAGTAAAGACATAAGGGAGCTAAATGAAGAGATAGATAAACTAGAACTATTGGACATTTTCAGAGTCATTCATCCCAAGAAACTGGAATACACATTTTACTCAAATCCACATGGATCATTCTCAAGGATAGACCATATGTTAGGCCACAAAGACAGCATCAGCCAATTCAAGAGCACTGAAATCATCCCAAGCATCTTCTCAGACCACAGTGGAATTAAACTAACACTTAACAATCAACAAAAGATTAGTAACAGTCCCAAAATGTGGAAGCTCAACAGTACACTTCTTAACAACATCTGGGTCAAAGAGGAAATCAAGGAAGAAATCAAAATGTTTCGAGAGTTCAATGAAAATGAAGACACAAGCTATCAAAATATTTGGGACACAGCTAAAGCAGTCCTAAGACGGAAGTTCATAGCTATACAAGCACACATTAGGAAACAAGAAAAGGCACAAATAAACAGCCTGATTGCAAATCTTAAAGACCTAGAAGAAGAACAACAAAGGAATCCTAAAGCAACCAGAAGGACAGAAATCACTAAAGTTAGGGCAGAAATAAATAACATTGAGAATAGGAAAACCATACAAAAGATCAATGAAAGTAAATGTTGGTTCTTCGAAAGAGTAAACAAAATCGACAAGCCTTTAGCCAGACTCACAAAACAAAAAAGGGAGAAGACCCAAATAAATCGGATAGTAAATGAAAGAGGAGATATCACAACAGACACTGCAGAAATTCAACATATCATGCGAGGCTTCTATGAACAACTATATGCTACCAAGCTAGAGAACCTGGAAGAAATGAATGATTTCCTAGATACCTACCAACTTCCAAAACTAAGTAAAGAGGAAGTGGATAACATGAACAGGCCCATCACAGCTAATGAAATTGAAACAGTTATCAAAAATCTTCCCAAAATAAAAGTCCTGGACCAGATGGTTTTATAAATGAATTCTACAAAACTTTCAAAGAAGAACTAATACCTCTACTTTTAAAAGTCTTCCAGAAGATTGAAGACACTGGAATACTCCCTGCCAGCTTCTATGAAGCCAACATCACCCTGATACCAAAAGCAGACAGGGACACAACCAAAAAAGAAAACTACAGACCAATATCTCTGATGAACATAGATGCGAAAATATTGAACAAAATTCTAGCCAACCGGATACAGCAGTATATCAAAAAGATTGTTCATCATGACCAAGTGGGGTTTATCCCAGGCATGCAAGGTTGGTTTAATATATGTAAATCAATTAATGTGATCCACCACATCAACAAAAGCAAGACCAAAAACCACATGGTCATATCAATAGATGCAGAGAAAGCCTTTGACAAAATACAACATCCCATTATGATCAAAACACTACAAAAAATGGGAATAGATGGAAAATTCCTCAAGAGAGTGGAGTCTATATATAGCAAACCTACAGCCAAAATCATACTCAATGGTGAAAAACTGGAAGCATTTACCCTCAGATCAGGTACTAGACAGGGCTGCCCACTATCACCATTACTATTCAACATAGTGTTGGAAGTTCTTGCCATAGCAATCAGGCAGGAGCAAGGAATTCAAGGGATACAGATTGGAAGAGAAGAAGTCAAACTCTCCTTATTTGCAGATGACATGATAGTATACATGGAAAAACCTAAGGAATCCAGCAAGAAGCTTTTGGAAATCATCAGGCAATATAGTAAGGTGTCAGGCTATAAATTTAACATTCAAAAGTCAGTGGCATTCCTCTATGCAAACACTAAGTTAGAAGAAATTGAAATCCAGAAATCAGTTCCTTTTTCTATAGCAACAAAAACAATAAAATATCTAGGAGTAAACCTAACCAAAGAAGTGAAAGACTTGTATACTGAAAATTATGAGTCACTACTCAAAGAAATTGAAAAAGACACAAAGAAGTGGAAAGATATTCCATGTTCATGGGTTGGAAGAATTAACATCATCAAAATAAATATATTACCCAGAGCCATCTACAAATTTAATGCTATCCCCATCAAGATCCCAAGCACATTTTTTAGGAGAATAGAAAAAATGCTACAAATGTTTATCTGGAACAAGAAAAGACCTAGAATTGCCAAAACAATCTTGAGAAAAAAGAACAGAACCGGAGGCACCACACTCCCAGATCTCAAACTGTATTATAGGGCCATTGTCATCAAAACTGCTTGGTACTGGAACATGAACAGACACACTGACCAGTGGAATAGAATTTTGAGCCCGGAAATGAGGCCCCACACGTATGGACATCTAATCTTTGACAAAGGGGCCCAGACTATTACATGGGGAAAGCAGATTCTCTTCAACAAATGGTGTTGGAAACAATGGGTTGAAACATGCAGAAGAATGAAACTGAATCACTGTATTTCCCCAAATACAAAAGTAAATTCCAAGTGGATCAAGGACTTGGATGTTAGACCAGAAACTATCAGATACTTAGAGGAAAATATTGGCAGAACTTTTTTCCGCATAAATTTTAAAGACATTTTCAATGAAACGAATCCAATTACAAGGAAGACTAAGGCAAGTATAAACCTATGGGACCACATCAAATTAAAAAGCTTCTTCACAGCAAAAGAAACCACTACCCAAACCAAGAGACCCCTCACAGAATGGGAGAAGATCTTTACATGCCATACATCAGATAAGAGTTTAATAACCAATATATATAAAGAGCTTGCCAGACTCAACAACAAGACAACAAATAACCCCATCCAAAAATGGGGGGAGGAATTGGACAGAATATTCACCACAGAAGAGATCCAAAAGGCCGAGAAACACATGAAAAAATGCTCCAAGTCTCTGATTGTCAGAGAAATGCAAATCAAGACAACAATGAGATAGCACTTCACTCTTGTGAGTATGTCATACATCAGAAAAGGTAACAGCAGCAAATGCTGGAGAGGGTGTGGGGTCAAAGGAACCCTCCTACACTGCTGGTGGGAATGTAAGTTGGTCAAACCTCTGTGGAGAACAGTCTGGAGAACTCTCAGAAGGCTAGAAATGGACCTACCCTATGATCCTGCAATTCCCCTCCTGGGGATATATCCTAAGGAACCCAACACATCCATCCAAAAAGATCTGTGTACACATATGTTCTTGGCGGCACAATTTGTAATAGCCAAAACTGGAAGCAACCCAGGTGTCCAACAACAGATGAGTGGCTGAGCAAGTTGTGGTCTATATACACAATGGAATACTACTCAGCTGTAAAAAATGGTGACTTCACCGTTTTCAGCCGATCTTGGATGGACCTTGAAAAAATCATGTTGAGTGAAATAAGTCAGAAACAGAAAGATGAATATGGGATGATCTCACTCTCAGGCCGAAGTTGAAAAACAAGACCAGAAAAGAAAACACAAGTCGAACCTGAAATGGAATTGGAGTATTACACCAAAGTAAAAGACTCTGGGGTGGGTGGCTGGGTGGGGAGAATACAGGTCCATGAAAAATGATGAATGAAATAGTGGGGGTTGTATTGTTAAATGGGAATCTGGGGAATGTTATGCATGTTCAAACTATTGTATTTACTGTTGAATGTAAAGCATTAATTCCCCAATAAAGAAATAAATTATTTTAAAAAAAACCATGAAAACCAACAGTTTCTCAAACTTTCCTTGTTTTTAAAAATCTTGACAAGTATGAGAAACACCAGTCAGGTATTTTACAGAATGCCCCACAACTTGGATTTTCTTACACTATTCTCATTATTAGACTGGAGTTATGTAGTTTTGAGAGAAAGACTGCAGAAATAAAATGTAACTTTCATTTCCACCATATCACATCAAGAGTAGATACTGTCAACGTGACTTTATCACCTCCCATGGGTAGTGTTTATTGGGCGACTCACTGTGAAGTTACTCTTTCAGAAGGAGTTATCTGTTCATAGCTTACACATACTAAGTGGAAGTTAGGGGCCAAGCAGTAGCATACACAATGGAGTACAAATGTTACCATGCATAAGAACCAGGATTCAAGCTCCAGGTCCCTACTGCAAGAGGAAGCATCATGAGGGATTATGCAGTGCTTTTCTGTTATTTTTTCCATGCTTTATCAAATAAAATTTTTAAAATGCTATGGAGCTTGAAGGAATCATGCTAAGTGAGATAAGCCAGAATGTGAAAGATGAATATGGGATGACCCCATTCACTCATAGACAGAAGTTGAAAAACAAGATCAAAATGGGAAACATTAAGCAGAACTTGGACTGGATTTGGTGTATTGCACCAAAGTAAAACACTTTGGGAGGGTGTGTGTGGGGGGTTCAGGTCCTGTAACATGATGGCAGAAGAAGACTTAGTAGGTGTTGTATTGTTATGTGGAAAACTGGGGGATGTTACGCATATACAAACTATTGTATTTTACTGTTGACTATAAACTATTAATCTACCAACAAAGAATTTTTTAAAAAATAAGTTGATAATAAGAACAGAAGGGGAAGCGTAAAGCAGAACTTGGATTGAAGTTGGTGTACTGCACCAAAGTAAAGGACTCTGGGGCAGAGGGCAATTCTCAGGTCCTGGAAAGTGATAGGGAAGGAGAACCTAGGTGGGGGAGTTAAGAGTGTTATGTGGAAAACTGATAAATGTTACACATGTAGCAACTACTGTATTTTACTGTCAACTGTAAAATATGGATCACCCCAATAAAGGAAAAAAATAATAAATGGCACTGAGAGTGGTGGATGTGTGATGCTGGCACAGAGCCTCGGTGATAATTTTGGTGTCAAGGGAAAAAAGAAAGAAATGGAAATTAATGTTCCAACTCCTTAATGGCAGATAATCCACATAAATTATTAAGAACTCTTCTGCATATGAGATTTATCCATTTTGTCTACTAATTTATTTATAAAATCCTTTATTTAAATCACTATAAACTCACTGGTTTCTAGAATTTCTGTGACAAATGACTTCATGTAGATACACTGAAATGATTTTCAGATATACAGACATTATTTCCATTATAAATCTTAATTTTAAATTTTCTTCATTATTATTACTATTGTGTGAACTTGTGGAGCCATGCTCTTTTTCTTAATATTTATTTTAATTATTTATTCCCTTTTGTTGCCCTTGTTGTTTTATTGTTGTAGTTATTATTGTTGTTGTCATTGTTGGATAGGACAGAGAGAAATGGAGAGAGGAGGGGAAGACAGAGAGGAGGAGAGAAAGATAGACATCTGCAGACCTGCTTCACCGCCTGTGAAGCGACTCCCCTGCAGGTGGGGAGCCGGGGTTTGAACCGGGATCCTCATGCCGGTCCTTGCGCTTAGCGCCACCTGCGCTTAACCCGCTGCGCTACAGCCCGACTCCCGGAGCCATGCTCTTAAAATTGACTTAAGGAAATTCTTTTCCCTGGGAAATAAGACATTAAGTATATTTGACTTTGAAATCTACATGAATTTTATTACAATCATGTAGAACTGCACAGAAAGTCATGAAAAAAATTGCCCGTGGGCCCCCATATCAATGAATAACTAATTTTTAACAAGGAAGCCAAAAACATTAAATGGAGAAAAGAGGTTCTCTTCAGCAAGTGGTACTGGGAAACTTGTGTTAAAACATGCAGACAAATGAAACTGGACCATCACATATGCACAAAAGTCAACTCCAAATGGAGCAAAGACATGGGCATTAGAATAGAAGCTATTAAATACAAAGAAGAAAATATTATCAGAACATTTCATGATCTATGCTTCAGTAATGTCTTCAAAGACTCCAGTTCAACAGCATAGAAAATAAAATAAAATAATTAAGACTGGGTAGGTAACATAGTGGCTATGCAGAAATGACTTCAGGTGTGTGGCACTAAAAGTTCTAGGTTCAAACCCCAGTAATGCCTGAATCTCTGGGGAAAACAATCAATCAAAGGAACTACATCAAAAGCTTCTGTACAGCAAAGTAAACCATCACCAAAACAGAAGAAAATATCTTTACAAGACATACATCAGATAAAGGACTGACAACCTAAATATGTAGAGTTCACTAAACTGGGGGCTGTGGGGGGCGTTAAAAAAGGAAAGAGTGAGGACATGGACAGAAACTCACTGAGCAAGAGAATTAGAGGGCCAACAAATGCATGGGAAAATGTTCAAAGTCACTGATTGTTGGTATGCTTCTGGATTCTGCTTGTGAAGCCTTCTGTTTTTATCATCACATTGGGTTCTCTTGTGTTGCTTGCTATGTGTTCTGTTTGCACGTCCACTGTTGGCTGGGCACCCCCCTGCCTCCAGGATATTGGTCTGGTATTCCCCCCCCCCCCCCCCCCCCCCCCCCGCCTCTAGGACATTTGGTTTAGTCATCGCTGGTTCACAATTCTTTCTTCTCCCCGCCCCCTATCGTACATATTTCCTTTGTTCCTGACTCTTTGGCTGGAGGAAAGAGATGCAGGACGGAACTGGGTTGTGATTAGATTAGATTAGATTAGTTTGTTGAACCGCGCTTGTGAATAAAGATTGAATTGCATTCTCAGCTCAGCCATGAATCTCTGGTCATCTCTGTCTCCCACCCGCGAAGCCAGCCCAGCAAAAACGACAACAGATTATCAGATAAATGAAAATAAAAACAGTAATGAGATACCACTTAATGCCCATAAGATATGCCCATATATACACAGTGGAATACTACTCAGCTGTTAAGAATAAAGTAATTTACTTTGCCTCATCTTGGATAGTACTTATGTTAGAAATGTAAGGCATACATGAAAAAGAACAGAAGCAACAAATGTTGGAGAGGTTGTGGAGACAGAGGAACCCTTCTATACTGCTGGTGGGAATGTAAATTGGTCCAGTCTCTGTGGAGAGCAGTGTGGAGAACTCTCACAAGGCTAGATAGACATGGACCTTCCATATGACCCAGTAATTCCTCTCCTGGGCATATACCCCAAGGATTCCATAATGCCCAATCAAAAAGATATGTGTACTCCTATGTTCATAGAAGCACGATTCATAAGAGCTAAAACCTGAAAGGAATCCAGGTGCCCAAAAACAGATGAGTGGATGAGAAAGCTGTGATATATATACACAATGGAATACTATGCAGCTATTAAGAACAATGAACCCACTTTATCTGACCCATCTTGGACGGACTAGAAGGAATTATATTAAGTGAACTAAGTCAGAAAGACAAAGATAAGTATGGGATGATCCCACTCATCAACAGAAGTTGAGAAAGAAGAACAGAAAGGGAAACTAAAACAGGATCTGATTAAATCGAGAGTAAAGCAACAAAGTAAAAACCCTGTGGTGAAGGGGAGGGTGGACATTCAGCTTCCCGGGTTGTGGGGGTGGGTAGGGGTGGGTAGGTGGGATGAGACACAGTCTTTTGGTGGTGGGAATGGTGTTTACGTACACTCCTATTAAAGTGTAGTCATATAAAGCATTATTCAATTAATATGAGAGGGGAAAAATTGATTGTATGTCTCAAACTTTTTAAAGCACAGACTGAGTCTTTTTAATACATAGGCTAAGTCTTTGATATGTTGATTCTCTCAAAAGCCTAGAACAGGGAGAACAGAAGCAACTGGTGGCACAGCTATATACAAGATGCTGGGTATTATACAGCAAACCCTAACAATGGGACTTTTAAAGTTAACCCAACTACCAAATAATGTGATGATAATAACTATCCATTGTCTTCTTTTTTTTTTTTTTTTCCTCCTCCAGGGTTGTTGCTGGGCTCGGTGCCTGCACCATGAATCCACCGCTCCTGGAGGCCATTTTTTTTCCCCTTTTGTTGCCCTTGTTGTAGCTTCATTGTGGTCATTATTATTGCCCTTGTTGACGGAATTCGTTGTTGGATAGGACAGAGAGAAATGGAGAGAGGAGGGAAAGACAGAGAAGGGGAGAGAAAGATAGACACCTGCAGACCTGCTTCACCACCTGTGAAGCGACTCCCCTGCAGGTGGGGAGCCGGGGGCTCGAACCGGGATCCTTACGCCGGTCCCTGCGCTTTGCACCATATGTGCTTAACCCACTGCGCCACCGCCCGACCCTCTCCATTGTCTTCTTGAACGCTAAGACAACAGGAACATTTCCACTATAGAGTCTTTATTTCCCCCAGTCCTGAAACCTGAGGGTGGGGCCCACTTTCCTGCATGCTTCTCTCAATCCATATCAAATAATATTGCATCTGCCAATCTCAACCTAACCAACACAATGAGTGCCACCCCAACATGCTTCATTTCAGACTGTGTCCAGAGACTTCAGGAGTGGAATGACAACCCTTCAGCTTCATCACTCCGATGAGACCTTTCCTTTCATAGTATTCCCTAATTCCATTCCAGGTGTTCCACTCCCCAATAATGTCCCCAAACCTAGATATAGACCAGGTCCCCTGAGATAGAGCATATGTTCACACGTGTTCATAAACCAGGGAAAAATATATACCTGAAAACAGAATACACAAGAGTCTGCAGTGAGTACCCCCCACCCCCAACACTTCATCTGCACTATTCCAGCTTTTAGGTCCATAATTGTTCAACAATTTGTTTGGCTTTGTATGTTAACTCTCTTTTCAGCCACCAGGTTCCAGAGGCCAGCAGGATGCCGACCAGACTTCCCTGGACTGACGACCCCACCAATGTGTCCTGGAGCTCTGCTTCCCTAGAGACCCACCTTACTAGGGAAAGAGCGAGGCAGGCTGGGAGTATGGATTGACCAGTCAATGCCCATGTTCATCGGGGAAGCAATTACAGAAGTGAGACCTTCCACCTTCTGTAACCCACAATGACCCTGGGTCCATACTCCCAGAGGGATAGAGAATGGGAAAGCTATCAGGGGAGGGGATGGGATATGGAGACCGGGTCGTGGGAATTGTGTGGAGTTGTACCCCTCCTATCCTACGGTTTTGTTAATGTCTCCTTTCTTAAATAAATAAATTTAAAAAAAATGAGTAAGAAAGATCACACAGAAAAAAGAGAGCTTGACAGACAAGCAGACTTTAATAAAGTCTGTGAGGGATGACTTGGCACAGCAATGGACAGAGACAGTCATGACTTGGGGTCAATATAATACAGTTATATCTATATGTACATGTGGTAAATTCTGGGCCCATTGCAGGGGGGTGGAGGTAGGCAGCAGAAAAGATTGCTTAGTCCATTCCATTCAAGTCAGGCTGATCAAGGATTTGTGGAAGGGAAGTGGTGGACTTTCCTTATTGTTTAACCTTCCTACCTCTGGCATTGGTAAACCCAGGGATGTTTCCTTTACCTAGGGTGGTTCGGAGTGGAACTGGGTAAATGACCCTGGGCTGAGGGAATAAGGTGTTTCATGAACAAGAGTCAAGAATTGGGTGTCAGAATTATTTTCCTGGGGCAGGTTTTGGCATGTCTCCTTCAACTTGGAGGCAGCACATAAGTAAGCTAAGCTAAAAAGAGAACAAATACTGAACTTACAAATGGAACTTATGATATGGCAGAAGGGAAAACACTAAGTGAAACTTGGACTGGATATATGGTACACTGCTCCAAAGCAGTGGGGAAACAGAGATGAAAAGGGTGAGGGAAAATCTTTGGGATCTTATTGTATGATGATGGAAAAGGACTTAGGTTATGGGTGAGAGTATTCTGCAGAGAACTTTCATGGGAAGAGGAGAGGCTGTCAACAACTCCACTTGAAACCATTAAATATTCAATAAAATTCTAAAAAAAAAAAAAGACTGGAAATATATATGATTTTATTTATAAAAACAAGAGAGGCGGGAGGCTGGTGGTGGGCAGTAGCACAGTGGGTTAAGCACAGGTGGTGCAAAATGCAAGGATCCCAGTTCAAGCCCCCAGCTCCCCACCTGCAGGGGGGTCACTTCACGAGCAGTGAAGCAGGTCTGCAGGCGTCTATCTTTCTCTCCCCTCTCTGTCTTCCCCTCTTCTCTTCAGTTTTCTCTGTCCTATGCAATAATGATGACATCAATAACAACAATAATAACTACAATAATAAAAAAACAAGGGCAACAAAAGTGAATAAATAAATAAATATAAAAAATAAAAAAAAAACAAGAGAGGCAGATATGGTCCAAAGAATAGAGATTGATTAACTTTGACTAGAACATCTATTTACTGTTTCTAAAATCTTTACTCCAAGTTCATTCTTATACTCTAAATACCTTTTTTAAGGATTAAATTCTACTTTTGTGTTTATTAACTATCTTCTTTGTGAACTGCCTGTTTTTTTAACTTTAAAGGTGCTCAAACACACCACCTTTTAGCAAGATCTTCTAAACGTATATGCTCTTGTAAATAAAATCTGAAATATCACATAAGGTTTAATATAATATGTTAAAAACTAAAATTAAGGCCACCAGATTCCAGAGGCTACTTTGATGCCAACCTTACTTCTCTGGGCAGATGACCCCACCAATGTGTCCTGGAGACCCACTTCCCCAGACCCCTGCCCCACTCTAGTGAAAAAGAAAGACAGACTGGAAGTATGGAACACACATATTCCACAGAGAAGCAATTATAGAAGTCAGATTTTCCACTTTCTGCACCTCATAATGGCCCTGGGTCCATATTCCCAGAGGATAAAGAATAGAAAAGCTTTCAAGGGAGGGGATGGGATATGGACTACTGGTGTTGGGAACTGTGTAGGACTGTACCCCTCTTATCCTATGGTCTTGTTAATATCCATTTTATAAATAAAAATTTAAAAAATCATGAAATATGTGAAATCTGATAAATGGTGGTGAGAGACACCTTTATTTTTCATATGTAATTTAAGTCTTTAATTAAAGAGAAGTGATATGCAATAACTAAAAGAATACTAACTCTTGAGTTTAAAAATTTGGAGAAGATATTGACACCTCTTGAGAAAATAGATGAAAAGGAATATATATCAGTATCACACAGCTACTGTTCTATAATGGGGAAAGGGAAGATAGAAGTCAATATCTTAATACACTCAACCCATATTGCTCTTGACTTTTAAAATAATTTTATCTCTTCTGTGTACCTCTATATGCCTGATTCAATGGCTTTGGGGTCATCTATCTGTTAAATGTCCATATTTTAAAGCTGATGTTTCTTTTCACTGCAGGGTGCGCAAACTAACATTCTTTTTTAAAAGGAGAGAATTTAAAGGTCAAATTATAACTTTATTTTTCCACTCTGACACATGTAAACTAGTTCTTTTCCCAACAGTTATAGACAATAATAGATGCAAAACTAAAGTTCCACTTTTAAATGGCAGTAGATGCAAACTAGAAATTTTATTTTTATTTTTTAATAATTTTTATTTATAAAAAGGAAACACTGACAAGAACCATAGGATAAGAGGGATAAAACTCTACACAATTCCCACCACCAGAACTCTGTATCCTATCCCTTCCCCTGATAGCTTTCCTATTCTTTATCCCTCTGGGAGTATGGACATAAGGTCATTTTGGGATATAGAAGGTAGAAGGTCTGGCTTCTGTAATTGCTCCCCCACTGAACATGGAGGTTGACAGGTCGATCCATATTCCCAGCCTGTCTCTCTCTTTCCCTAGTGGGGAAGGGCTCTGGGGAAGTGGGGCTCAAGGACATATTGGTGGGGTCGCCTACCTACGGAAGTCTGGTTGGCATCACAGTAGCATTTGGAACCTGGTGGCTGAAAGAAGAGTTAATATATAAAGTCAAATAAATTGTTGACTATTCGTGAACCTAAAGGCTGGATTAGTGCAGATGAAGATTTTTTGGGGGGGTCTCCGTTTTGTAGATAGTTAGTAGGCCTATTTTATTTATATTCCAAAGGGCCCATGACTATGCTAGTTTTTTTTTTTTTTTTTTCTGAGCTTGACATCTGATATGCAGATGGATCTTAGTCTGGGGAGATGATGTCATGGCTGAAAAAGGATCAGAAATCTGGACCAGGGAAGAATAGCTCCCAAATATGGAAAAGGTGTATAAATATTATTGACTGTAAATTCCATCTATTTGATCTGATCTGGGGCCCATATTCAGCTTATGAGCCTATGTGACCTCTGCATCCCTGTAGATCTGAGCTCACAGTCTGTGGTCATGAGTAGGAACATTCCAAGCTGCCCCAATTTCAGAACCCATCTTCCTCAGATGGAAGATAGAGTATGTTGTCCAGCACCCCTTTGGAGGATGGAAAATTCTCTACCATAGTAGATCCATGTTGAGGGCATGTATGGGGGACCACCGACAGGTCTACTGTTTGTTCCTGATAGAGATGACCAGTAATAATGGAGAGAGGGATTTATTCAAGGTCTAGGCCCATCTGTTGGGAAACTCAGGACTCCCCAAATAGGGCCCCAGCTGATAGGGTGGCGGCCTGATAGTGACTACAGAGAGGTCATTAAAGTATTCCAGTCTCTTGCCCTTATTCAGCTTTTGCAGTCCTAACTTTGATAAGGCTAGCTTTGGAGTGACTGAGGGAAGTGTAATAGGAACTAGGTGAGGAGGGTATCTAAGTCTAAGTAGACACTATTTCAGTATGAACTTTTATGGTGTCTTTTTAGGTCTTTCTACTTGCTTGCTGCATACACTGATTCACTGCAGACTATTGTGCATTTTTGCTTTCAGGTATATATTTTGCCCTAAATTATGGATACATGTGAACATATGCCCTATCTCATGGGACTTGGTCTATATCTAAGTTTTGGGACTTTGTTAGGAATGGAATTAGAGAATACTATGAAAGGAAAGATCTCACCTGAGTAATGAGGCCGGAGGGTTCACAGTCCACATCTGACATTTCTGGACACTGAAGTAAAGCATGCTGAGGTGGTACTCATTGCGTTGATTAGGTTTAGATCAGCAGATGCAATATCATTTGGTATGAATTGAGAGAAGCTTGCAGGAAAATGAGCCCCACCCTAGAGGTTCCAGGACTGGGGTTAATATAGGCTCTATAGAGGAAGTGGGAGGTTCCTGCTGTCTTAGGGTTTAAGAAGGCAATAGATAGGTATTGCTGTAATCAAATTATTTGGCAACTGGGTTAAGTGTGAAAATCCCTTTGTTAGGATTTGCTGTATCATACACAAGATCACCGTAATTTATGTCATTTGACATTATTTGTATATAGCTGTGTCTTATAGAGTAACGCCACCATTTGCTTGGTCTAAGCTTTTTAGAGAGTCAACATTTAAAAGACTTAGTCTATGTACTGTGCATTAAAATGTTTATTTTATTTTATTTTATTTTATTTTATTTTATTATTGCTACCAGAGTTATTCCTGGGGCTTGGTACCAACGCTAGAAATTCACCATCCTCAGTAGCCACTTTTTCTTTATCTCTTTCTTTCTTTCTTTCTTTTCCTTTCTTCCTCTTTCTTTCTTTCTTATTTCTATTTTATTTGATAGCACAGAAATAAATTGAAAAGGGAAGGGAGGGAGAGAGAAAGAAAACACATGCAGACCTGCATCACTGCTAGTGAAGCAACCCCCTCTTCAAAGGTGGGAACAGGGGGCTCAAACCCAGAGTCTTACACACCTGGTAATGTGCACGCTCAACTGGGTGTGCCACTGCCTAACCCCCACTAAATTTTTTATTTCTTCTTGTTTGGTTGCACTTTCCTTCATAGACTAGGTTAAGGTCAAATTTTTAAGTCAAGGTACTTAAATCATTTGTTACAAAGTCCCTTTATGTTTTTTAATATTTTTATTTATTTATAATTGGACAGAAACAGAGAGAAATTGAGAGGGGAAGGGGTAATAGAGAAGGAGGTGGGGCAGGTGGTAGCACAGCAGGTTAAGCGAACATGGCAACAACCAGCGTAAGGATCCTGGTTCTAGCCACCGGCGCCTCACTTGCAGGGGGTTACTTCACAAACAGTGAGGCAGGTCTGGAGGTGTCTATCTCTCTCCTCTCCCCCCTCAATTTCTCTCTGTCCTATCCAACAACAGCAATGGCAACAATAAGGGCAACAAAATAGGTAAAATGGCCTCCAGCAGCAGTGGATTCATAATGCAGGCACGGAGCCCCAGCAATAACCCCGGAGGCAAAAAAAAAAAAAAAAAGAGACACCTGCAGCCTCGATTCACCACTTGTTAAGATTTCCCCCTGCAGGTGGGGATGGGGCCTGAACCCAGGACCTTGCGTACTATGTGTAAGTACTATATGTGCACTACCACCCAGCCTGATCTCTTTATGTTTTTTTAAATATTTATTTTCTTTTGTTGCCCTTGGTTTATTGTTGTAGTTATTGTTGTTGTTATTGATGTCATCATTGTTGGGTAGGACAGAGAGAAATGGAGAGAAGAAGGGAAGACAGAGAAGGAGCGAGAAAGAAAGATAGACACCTGCAGACCTTCTTCACCGCTTGTGAAGTGACTCCCCTGTGAAGCTTCACTGCTTGTGAAGTGAATCCTTACACTTGTCCTTGTGCTTTGCGCCACGTGCTCTTAAGCCACTGTGCTACTGCCTGGCCCCCTTCTTTATGTTTTTTAAGCCACGAGTACTCATACAGTTTGGTATATGTAGTAAAATAACTTAGAAAAAGACTGTGAAAATAATCAAAGTCAATTCCTTATAGATCAAGTTAAAATTTTAATGCTATATTGTGGAACACTTAGTAAAAATTAGAATGAGCCCGGTAGTGCTGCACCTGGTTAAGTGCACACATGACAGTGTGCAAGGATCCTCTCCCACCCCCAGGTTCAGGCCCCTGGTCCCCACCTGCAGGGGAAAAGCTTCACAAGTGGTGAAGCAGGGCTACAGGTGTCTCTCGGTCTCTCTCCACCTCTAAGTCCCCATCCCCTCTCAGTTTCTGTCTTTATCCAATAAATAAAAGGGAACAAAAGAAAAAAGAAAACAAGTGCCCTGAAATCGACACAGAGGCTAAAGAGCTGGCCTTAACAAGTATGAGGTCTCAACTGATTGCAAATAAATTGACTAGCTACAATAATCTTCATCTATTCAAATGCATTAGGTCTGAAGGGACATTGTTGCACCTAATTTGACTTCCCCCTGAGCAGTACATGATGTGTTATTTGATGCCCTTCAAAGGACACGATTAGCAGAGCTATAAAGTGTCTGATTTTATTAGCTTTGCTGGGTTTTATCAGTTTCTTGATGTGTTATTTTCTCCATTTATTGTGCCTATGGGATCCAGAGATAGAGTAAGCATCAAGTTAATATGTTTTGGGCAAGTAGCAAAGGACCATACTTTAACACTTACACTGTGTTGTGATGACATTGAAGGTGAAGTTGTGGAAACTGTAATGTCAGGGCCATTTATCAAGACAATTCTTCACTGCTATAAACCACGGCTCTGACACTGAATTCAACAGTAGTCTTTTGTTTTAAATAGAACCAAGTGTTGTTCCTGGGACGCACTGCTAACCAATCCTCCTTAACTGAGTAACAAGTAGTCAACAATAAGAAAATAGGTCAGGCAGGTGGTCAGAGAAGAAGCAAAGGTGTTGGCCTCAGATACTGTGTGAAGCTTTTCTGATTAGAGAAAGACAGAAGTCCATTTGAGATACTTAAGTAGAAAAGGAAGTTCTCCATAGGATATTAAAATGCCACCGATTCTTTGCTTTTAATGGGGAGGAGGGGGGTTAGTACACTCACTTAACTAGATTAGTTGAAGGGAAACAATTTCAATGACATGTATTTAAAAGGTGTCAAACCAAAGAACATAATCAGCTTCGAATAGTCTCAGAGTCCTTAACAGGTTTCTGTGGCTTCCTGTTCCTCTATTCTTCTCTACCAGTTAGCTTTCTCAGTGCTTATTCAGACTATTTGCCTATGCATCTAAATTGAATACTGGACTTACGGACTTACTGTTCAAAAAAGCAATTCACTGAAGGCAATGCATGCTCAAATAATGTTTTCTTTTTGCAATCTTACAATTAGTTTTTACTTTTAATTTGAATCTAAGAGAAGATCTAAGGTTTCCCTCTCCTCTCTTCCCTACTAAGCATAACCCACCCCTTTATTCAATCATCTCCATTCACTTTTTTTACAGGAATAGGAAAATGGTGTATAATTGATGTTTTTAAGCATTATGTGTTAATAGAGAGAAAAAGTAAATACTAAGTATCATTGTATAAGTTTAAAGACCTAAAAACAAGACGTATAAATTTACAAATGCACAATGTTATGTACATGTTAAGGTAGACAGATGAAAACATATTGTGGCATTATCTTTCCCAGGACATTATTCTACTGTGCTGTGTGTTGAATATTATCTTAATTTAAAATAAAAGCCTTAGTAGATTAAAAGAATTCTTATCCCAATTCATCAATAAATAAACATATTAAAAGAGGTTAAGTAATTTGCCCCAGAACAAGTTGAAAATGGAACTGGAAATGAGCAATTGTGAAATAACTTCTGAAACACCAAGCTATTGAGCAATACAACTATTTTGTCTGAGAGTGTCTATAGATTCCTTTCTTTCTTTCTTTTCTTTTTGTTGAAAGTTCTATGTTAGAAACTCTGCAGTTCCTCACAAATTTCTCTCCCACACTCATTTATCCTACTCGATCTTAAATGTAAATTTCAACTGCAAACTCTGATTTTAATTAGACAATGAGTTGATAAATAAACAGTGAATATTATAGTTGAACAAGACAAGAATACTACATATTTCTCCTAATCCAATATTTCTTTACTCCACTGGAATGAAACTAAGTAAAGTTTGAGATCAGTGTTTAGCTGTTTCCTGGTAGCATCTTATTCATTAGATTTACATGTACATCAATCACTATATAACTTAAAATGTATTGTGTTTCTTTTTTATTCTATATACTTAAAAGGTGAAAAAAGACAGAAAGGGAAGAGAGAGACCACACCACTGCTTGACCATCCATGAAGTTCCTTTTGTTGCTATTAATGATGCTTCAATATAGCACTGTAAATAAAATCTAAGACTTCAAGCATATAAGACATACTGTGCTTGTGAAGATGTCTCCTGGCCCTTTATTTTAATTACTAGACAACATCCTACTTTATGAACATATATGTTATACCTTAACAATTTTAAAGTACTATAAAGTTTGAGTAAATTACCTGAAAGTGAAAAAAATATAGTTTTCTGCATATACTATATATCTGTATTTTACTTGTATATGTCCTTGTTTCAGTGGAACTGGCGTGGTCCTAGGCAGGCCCCCTCAGGGTCAATAGCTTCCTGAGATGAGGGTCCTTCATGACACCTTCTTGGAAAGAATTATAAGTGACTCTATGATATAAAGTATAAACTCTTTATTACAAAGACGTATTAGAAGCTGTGCAAAAGAACAGTAAGGTGCAAAGAAATCTCATGGGAACAGGCCCACAGGGGCCATAGAGAGAAAAGTTTTGCCCATACCTGTTTCCTCACACCCACCACCCCGGGAAGATGGGAAACTTTATCCATGTGACAACTACTGAATAACTCAGTATTTCTCCAATAAAACAATTTAAAAATTAAAAGAACCAAAGATTCATATTAAATTACATAATTGTTTCTGTGCTATAAATTGTTTTATCTTATGTAAATCGAATATACTCAGTACAAGTGCATGTATGCATGCATAGAAAAACACACAATCACAGTGACTTGATTGATAATAAAATTGTTTCTTCTATGTAATACAAGAAGTGACCAAAGGAACTTGCAACGTGGATGCTATGGTACCCTAGAGAAATGGGATGCTTAAAACATATGTTTCAGAGGGAAAAAATTATTTATTTATTTATTTATTTAAATTTTCCTCTAGGCTCATTCCAGGAGTGCCTGCATTACAAATCCACTGCTCCTGTGGCCTTTTCTGATGTTTTTTTATATGACAGAGAGAAATTAAGAGGGAAGGGGGAATAGAGCAGGAGAGAGAAAGCTAGAAACCTGCAGACCTGCTTCACCACTTGTGAAGCAACCCCCCTGCAAGTGGGGAAACAGGGTTCAAACCGGGATCCTTGCGCTATGTGCGCTTAACTCCATGTCCATGCCCCACCTTCCCAATCTCCCACCTTTTCTTTTTTATATGTAAGGTGCCATATACTTTAGTCCTAAAAACACATGATTTGTTTGGAAAAGTAACTGTAGACAAGCATAAAGTGAAGAACATGTGATCTGATTCTTTGCTTCTGAAAAAAGGCTACTGAGTCTACAAGCTTGTGTATATTTATTTTCTTGAACTAGAATTTAGTACATATTAAATTGTGGTCCAGTAGCTTGAATATAAATTCTAGCATTATTATGTTAATATACATTGTATTTAAAAAAAAAACTAATATAAGTTTACTGATTTCCAAAAGAGATAGTTCACATGATTTTAAAAAAATGGTAGGTCTCTAAATTTTATTATGCTTATTTATTTATGAGCCAGGGTATTCCTCCCCTACCATAGTATTTCCCATGTAGTGTCACTGTACAGACCTATGCTGGCCAAGCAATAAATCTGAACCAGGAAGCTACTTATCAAGCCTTTAAGACAAATCAACAATGGTTTTGCCTACCTATTAATTATATATATATATTCTCCCAAATTAGGCAGCCTTTTAGATTTCTTCACTCTCACTTGTCTAAGATGAGTATGTGGTAGTGTGTATGTGTTGTACAAGATAGTAATTTTTAAATTTATAATGTATTCATATCCAAAATACATGTAATTATGCACACAATGTATATGCGAATTATGTAGCATTCATGTAAATATATAACTCTTTATATTTGTTATCAAAAAACCAGGAAATGATTTATACATTTTTATTTATTAAGCAAGGTTGGAGAAATAGGCACAAAGGGAAATTGAGAAATTATAGCATTTTAATATTACAGAAGCATGTCATTTTCCTTTCATTGGAAATAACATAAAACTCTGGCACTGCAGGTAACCTGAAAGGCATTAGATTAAACTTAGAGTTGATTATAACTTCAAATAATAGCTATTATTATTTTAAAAATTACCAAAAATTCAAGGTGAAGTTAGCTCTAGTGTATTATATATCTCTTTCCACACTCCACAAATGCCATATTTCTTTTATCATTTTCTCTTTCTTTACCTGAAATGTTTGAAAATAGGCTTAAGAATAAATAATGCCACTTATGTTATAAATACTTAATCTGTCTCATAAGACTAATGACATTTTCTTATTTACCTCCAAATCATTATCAAGATCAGAAGGTTAAGACCGACACACTACAAGTACTATTTAAATACCAACAATTATTTAACTAACAGTATATGTGGCAAAAGAAAAAGAAATAAGGTAAAAGAACCTATGATCTGTTCCTGAATTCACTTTAGAATCACACTTGATAGTTTTCAAGTCTCTATTTTTTCATCTGGAAGTTTGTTAGGTGTCCTTCATGACCTCGATAATTTTAAAAGACTTTAAGTCACTTAGTTTGTACAGTGTCCCTCATTTTATTCTACTTACATTTTAGATTTTTCTGATGTTTCATCATAATTTGATACTGGTTATGGATTTTGGGCAGAAAAAGCACAGATGTGGTGTTGTATCCCTCAAGGTGCCCCATATTAAGAGGCGTATAATATCAATTTTTTTCCCATTGCAGGTGATGTAAACACTGCTCAGAACATTAAGGTATTCTCTATCAAACTATTTTTCTCTTTGAATGGGTAACTTATAGGGATATACTTTAAGATATGTAAATAATAATTTTTATGGTATTTTGTTCCTAGAATTTTACATGTACTGATGAATATTGCTGAAGCAAGTATTTCATTATGCTTTCTAAATGCTGTTTTCCTTTTAGATGGGGGGTGTTTAACAGTTTACAGCAAATACAGTTGTTTGAACATTTATAAAAATTCTCAATTTTCTGTAAAACTGTTTCACCCTCAGCCTAGGCCTTCCTCCACCATCATGTTCTAGGACCTGAATGCCCTCCTCCTCACTACAGTCCTTTACTTTGGTGCAATACAGCAAACCCAGTCCAAGTTTTACTTTGTTCTCCCTTTCTGCTCTTTATTTCTCAACTTTGTCCATGAGTGAGACCACACCGTATTCAGCCTTCTCTTTCTGACTTATCTCACTTAAAATGATTCCTTCAAGCTCCATCCAGGATGAGGTGAAGAAAGTGAAGTCACCATTTTTAGTAGCTGATAAACATATACATCAGCTTACTCAGCCACTCATATGTTGTTGGGCACCAGGTTCCATCCAGGTTTTGGCTATTATAAACTGTGCTACTATGAGCATAGGTATACACAGATCTTTTTGGATGTGTGTTCGATTCCTTAAGATATATTCCCAGTAGAGGAGTTGCTGGGCCATAGAGTAGGCCCATTTCTAGCTTTCTCACAGTTCTCCAGGCTGCACTCCACAGAAATTGAACCCATTTATATTCCCACCATCAGTGCAGGAAGGTGCAGCAGGTAGGGTGCAAGCTCAAACTCAGGTCTTGGTGCTTGGTAAGATGTTCACTTAACCAGGTGAACAAGAACCTGGCCCCCAACCCCTATTTAATTACTAATCTAAATGCTTCACAGTAGAGTTATGGGAATTTTTTGCTTTATTCTATACTTAAAAATTCATACTACGGGAGTCGGGCGATGGCGCAGTGGGTTAAGCGCACGTGGCGCAAAGCGCAGGGACCTGCGTAAGGATCCCAGTTCGAGCCCCCGGCTCCCCACCTGCAGGGGAGTCGCTTCACAGGTGGTGAAGCAGGTCTGCAGGTGTCTATCTTTCTCTTCCCTCTCTCTCTGTGTTCCCCTCCTCTCTCCATTTCTCTCTGTCCTATCCAACAACAAAAGCAATGTCAACAATGGCAATAATAACCGCAATGAGGCTGCAACAACTAGGGCAACAAAAAGGGGGGAAAATGGCCTCCAGGAGCGGTGGATTCATGGTGCAGGCACGGAGCCCAGCAATAACTCTGGAGGAAAAAAAATTCATACTACATTCTACATTTTATTGACAATTTTATCTCAGATTTTGACAATAGAGTGTCCTTCAAATTGGTTTTACATACTTTTTGGTATGAATCCATCATTTCCCAATGACTACTTTATGCCAAAAAAATATATTTGATATTTATCATACACTTTTTCAAATCCAGTCCTGAAGTGAGACATTTCTCTAGGGAGTACTGATTCCTTAACTGAAGAATGCTATCTAAAAACAACTTCTGAGACTTAGATATTGTCATTGCCTGTGGAATTCTTTTTTTGGGGGGTGGGGGGATTAATGGTTACTACAGTTGACTGTAAAATACAGTAGTTGGTACATGTGTAACATTTCTCAGTTTTCTTTTTTATTATTTTTTAAATTTGTTTATTGGGGAATTAATATTTTATATTCAACAGTAAATACAATAATTTGTATATGCATAACATTTCTCAGTTTTCTATATAACAATACAACCCCCCACTAGGTTCTCTGTCATCCTTCTTGGACCTGTATTCTCCCTACCCCATCCCCACCCCAGAGTCTTTTACTTTGGTAGAATATGTCAATTCCAGTTCAGGCTCTGCTTGTGTTTTCTCTCCTGATCTTGTTTTTCAACTTCTGCCTGAGAGTGAGATCATCCCACATCATTTCTCAGTTTTCTAAATAACTCTCTAACCCCTCATCTAGGTGCTCCTCCACCATAATGTTCTAGGACCTGAACACTCCCCCCACCCCAGTGTCCTTTACTTTGGTGCAATACACTAAATCCAGTCCTAGTTCTGCTTTATGTTTTCTCTTCTGTTCTAGTTTTTAAAATTTTTTAAAATTTATTTTCTCTTTTATTGTCCTTGTTTTTTTTTGTAGTTATTATTGTTGTTATTGATGTTGTAATTGTTAAATAGGACAGAGAGAAATGGAGAGAGGAGGGGAAGACAGAGAGGGAGAGAAAAAGATAGACACCTGCAGACCTGCTTCACCTCCTGTGAAGCGACTCCCCGGCAGGTGGGGAGTCAGGGACTCGAATCAGGATCCTTATGCAGGTTCTTGTGCTTCACAACATATGCACTTAACCCGTTGTGCTACTGCCTGACTCCCTCTATTCTATTTTTTAACTTCCATCTATAACTGGAATCATTTCACATCCGTTCTTTTTCTGGCTTATCGTAACATAATTCCTTCAATCTCTATCTAAGGTGAGATAAAGAAGGTGAATTCACCATTTTTTTTTTTAGTAATCTTTATTTATGGGATAGAGACAGTAAGAAATTGAGAGAGAAGGAGTTGACAGATAGAGACAGAGTGATATGTGCAACACTGTCTCACTACATGCAAAGCTTTCCTCCTACAGTTGGGGACTGAGAACTTGAACCTGGGTCCTTGTGCACTGTAACACATGTGCTCATTCAGGTGTGCCACCGCCTGGCCCCTGAATTCACCATTTTTAATAACTGAATAGTATCCCATTTTATATATATATATATATATATATATATACCATTACTTACTCAGCCAATTATCTTTTGTTGGACATCTAGATTGGTTCAGGTTTTAGCTATTATAAATTGTGTTGCTATGAACACATGTATACACAGATCTCTTTGGATGGGTGAGTTTGGTTCCTTAGGATATATCCCCAGGAAAGGAACAGCAGGGTCATAGGGTAGGTGCACTTCTAGTACTCTGAGAGTTCTCCAGACTGCTCTCCACAGGGGATGGACCAATTTACGTTCCCAGCAACAGGAGGTTTGCCTTTGGAATTCCTATATTTCAACATCTTAACAGCACACAAAAATTGGACTAGGAGAGAAGGATCAATTTCTTTCCAGGATTCCATTCTCTGTCTTTAATTTTTTTTAAAAGATTTGTTATGAGAGAAGGGAAAAGTAAGAAAGGGAAGGGAAGGGAGAGGAAGGATACTCAGGAAAGGGATAGGAGAAGGGAGAAGAGGAATCAGAGTATCACCCTGGCACATGCATTCATTGCCAGGGATAAAATTTGGGACCTTAAGATAGAGTTCAATCCCTATCTATTGTGTCACTTCCTAGGCCATCACTTTTCATTCTCTCTAATGACTCTCTCTCTCTCTCTCCATATATATTGAAATATAAATGTATATAAATATATGCATATAGTCAACCAGATAATCCATACCATACATAAAGCAAATTTATTATAATATTGTTTAGAATTCTTTCACATACCTGGGATTATATAATCAAAATAATATAATTTAAATCTATATCATTTTGTTCCCCATGTCTTCTAGAAAGGTTGCATAATTCATTTTGAAAATATATTCACCTTTTTCTATTTCAGGTCCATTTGGGGTTTCTCCCATTTTTGTTTATTTAAGTACTAATTTGAGGAAACTGTAAATCAATATGGTTTTAAAAGCCAAGTTAAATAAAACTCTTAGAAAATATATCACTCACCAAAAACTATATACATATGCAAGTATACACATGCAATCTGTCACTATATGTATTTACCTACAATATTTGATATTTTACTTGAATTTTGAATAAACCCCATTCTGCTCTAACTACTTATTTGGATAAATCTAAATTCTAGCCCAAGAGAACCAATTTGAGTTCATTGCTTAGTGGTTGGATCACATTATCCAATTTTAATAGCCTTTCTCTGCAGAGAACAAAATTTGAGCAAACACCATTAATTTCTAGAGTAGATATAATTTAGCATGCATGAAGCAAACTTCCTAAAAGCACAACACCCTCACCTATTATCACACCCCTTAATTCTTAAAAACAAAAGAAATCTTCAAATCAAGAGCCACAGACCCTCGTATGAAAAAGTCAGTAGCAATGAAAAGAAAACAAACAGAAACATTATATTTGGTTATAGACTGAATATGAAGAAAATTCCATAGATACAATTTTAGGCACACAGAAATAAGGGCCCTTGTTGGTACAGTTTATATCTATAACCAAATGACTTACAAGTCTCTAAAAGAAAACTACTAGATAGTTTTGTTCATATCTGCAATATAAAGAATTGAAACACATGAGCTTGTTAAAAATTAAAAAGTAACCAAACAGTTGCTAAGATTTTTTTTTTAAAGTATGGTGTTGATCTACAGGAATGCAAAGGTCACATAGGCTCTTAAGCTGAATATGGGCCCCAGATCAGATCAGATTGATGGGATTTACAGTCAACAATCTTTATACACCTTTCTCATATTTGGGAGCTACTCTCTTCCCTGGTCCAGCTTTCTGGTCCTTTTTCCAGCCATGACATCATCTCCCCAGACAATGACTTGGGTCCACCTGCATATCAGATATCAGGCTCAGAAAAAAACAAAAACAAACAAAAAACCCACTAGTATAGCCATGAGCCCTTTGGAATATACCTAAAATAGGCCTACTGACAAAATAGAGACCCCCCAAATCTTCATCTGCACTAATCCAAGCTCTAGGTTCATGATTAGTCAACAATTTGTTTGGTTTTATATATTAACACTTCTTTCAGCCACCAGTTTCCAGATGCTACTGTGATGCCAATCAAACTTCCCTAGGCAGACAACCCCACAAATATGTCCTGGAGCCCCACTTCTCCAGAGCCCTGCCCCACTAGGGAAAGAGAGAGGCAGGCTGGGAGTATGGATCGACCTGCCAATGCCCATGTTCAATGGAGAAGCAATTACAGAAGCCAGACCTTCCACCTTCTGCACCCCATAATGGCCCTGGGTCCATACTTATGGAGGGATAAAGAATATGAAAGCTATCAGGGGAGGGGATGAGATACAGAGTTCTGGTGGTGGGAACTATGTAGAGTTGTACCCCTCTTATCCTATGGTTCTTGTCAGTGTTTCCTGTTTATAAATACAAATCATATATATATATATATATATATATATATATATATATATTGCTTATGGGGATATATATTGCTTATTATGTATATATATTGCTTATTCTTGGGTAAATTACAAAGATCTAGGTGGGAAATGGGAGGGCACAGAACTGTTATAGTGGATGCATTGTGGAACTATATTCCTGTAATCATATGATCTTGTGGAATATTATTAAATAACTAATAAAAATTTTAAAAAGAGAGATTGAAAAAGGTGATATAATCTCTGTGGTCATAATTTATGGAAAAGACATAAATTCATGAAGGTGGGTCAGTGGAAATAGCAAGATGGCAAAATATGATGTCTTAAGTTTGATACCTGGCACTGATAAAAGCTAGAATGATGTAGTGGTTCTCAACAAATTAATTAATTAATCTCTAATAAAATGAACTGAAGATACCAACAAGCCACAAGTAGATATGACTGATGAAAACACCCCAAAATTGTGTGATAATCACAGGAGTGAGGTAAGCCTTTGATGGAAATATTATCAGAAAAGGGAAAACAACAGATGAGACTATGAAAGAAAGAAAGCACAAATGATCTTGAGGCAATTAAAAAGCTAAAAGCTAAAATAGCTGAGTTAAGAGCCCAACTAGCTCAACAAGCAAATACTTTAACTGAGTATGGGTACATAATAGTCCAAGTAAGGAATAGAACTGAGGGAAGTGAAAACAGAACAACTGAAGCATAAAATAGAATTAGCAAGACTGAGGACAAATTAGAGAAAACTAAGAAAGAAGATAGCTATAAAAAAGGTCAAGAGACATTAAAAACAACAACATCATGGGATGACATCAGAAGAAGTAATATACACATTACTGATTTGCCAGAGAAAGGAGAGGAAGGAGATGAAAGCATACTAGAGGAAATAATAGCAGAAAATTTCCCCACATTGAATAATATAAAGGATAGCCAAAATAATCCCCAAAAGTCCCAAACAGAATCACCAAACATATCTACATACACTGAGGCACATCATAGTTAAAATGGCAAGGAGTAAGGAAAAAGAAATGATTATGAACTCTCAAAGAGATAAACTACAGAAGAAAATCCATAATATTATCAGCAGATTTCTCTCTTTTAAAAATATTTCTTATTTATTTCTTATTGGATAGAGAGAGAGAGAAACTAAGAGTGGATGGGGGAGATAGAAAGGGAGAGAGGCAGTGAGACACCTGCAGTATTACTTCACTATTTGTGAAGCTTTTCTCCTGCAGGTGAGGATCAGGGGGTTGAAACTGCATCCTTGTGCACTGTAATGTGTGTACTTAACCAGATGTTCTACCTAAGACAACAGGAACCTCACATTTCCACTATAGAGTCTGTATTTTCCCCAGTCCTGGAACCTTAGGGTGGGGCCCACTTTTCTGCATGCTGCTCTCAATTAAAATCAAATAATATTGCATCCACAGATCGCAACCTAATCAACACAACGAGTGCCACCCCAGAATGCTGCACTTCAGACTGTGACCAGAGACTTCAGGTGTGGAATGACAGCCCTTCAGCTTCATCACTTGGGTGAGACCTTTCCTTTCATAGTATTCTCTAATTCCATTCCAGGTGCTCCACTCCCCAATAAAGTCCCCAAACCTAGATATAGTCCAGGTCCCCTGAGATAGAGCATAGGTTCATCTATGCCCATAAACTAGGGGAAAAATAGATACCTGAAAGCAGAAGTACACAAGAGCATGCAGGGAATACCCCCAACACTTCATCTGCACTATTACAGTCTTTAGGCCCATGATTGTTCAACAATTTGTTTGGCTTTGTATGTTAACTCTCTTTTCAGCCACCAGATTCTGGATGCTGACCAGACTTCTTTGGACAGACGACCCCATCAATGTGTACTGGAGCACCACTTCCTCAGAGCCCCACCCTACTAGGGAAAGAGAGAGACAGACTGGGAGTATGGATTGACCAGTCAACGCCCATGTTCAGCGGGGAAGCAATTTCAGAAGCCAGACCTTCCACCCTCTGCAACCCACAACGACCCTGGATCCATACTCCCATAGAGACAGAGAATGGGAAGGCTATCAGGGGAGAGGGTGGGATGTGGAGATTGGTTTATGGGAATTGTGCAGAATTGTACCCCTCTCATTCTATGGTTTTGTTAATGTCTCCTTTCTTAAATAAATAAATTTAAAAAATAAAATAAAAATAAAAATATTTTTATTTATTTATTATTGGATAGAGACAGAGAGAAGCTAAGAGTGGATGGGGGATATAGAAAGGGAGAGAGGCAGTGAGACACCTGCAGTATTACTTCACTATTTGTGAAGCTTTTCTCCTGCAGGTGAGGATCAGGGGGTTGAAACTGCATCCTTGTGCACTGTAATGTGTGTACTTAACCAGATGTTCTACCACCTGGTCTCTCAGGAGAATTCTCCAAGCAAATTCTAAAAGCCAGAAGAGAATAACAAGATATATATTGAACACTCAATGAGAAGATTTTCAGCAAAGAATACCAATCCCACCAGACTGTCATTCACACTAGGTGAAGGGATAAAACCTTTTTCAGTCAAATAGCAACTGAAAGAACTAATTATAATCAAACCTGCTCTGCAGATTCTAAAAGGGCTCCTATAAACAATAACCACATCATCAACAACACGACATATATCAGAACACTCAGAAAACTATAGAATAATGACATCAAAATATCTTAAATCCATAATATCAATAAATGCTGATGCCTTGAATTCAACCATTTAAAGGAACAGAGTAGGAAAATAGATCAAAAAACATAATCCAACCATACACTGTCTGAAGGAATTCCTCTAACTCAACAGGACAAAGACATACTCAAAGTGAAAGGACTGAAAACTATCATACAGGGGCAAGGAGGCAGTGGCACACCCAGTAAAGGAAAGATCCACACAAGGATCTGAGATCAAGCCTCTATTCCCAACCTGCAGTGGGGGCACTTCATGAGTGGTGAGCAAGTCTGCAGGTGTCTATCTTTCTCTCTCGCTCTCTGCCTCCAGCTCCATTCTCAATTTCTCTCTGTACTATCGAATTAAAAAAAAAAAAAAGCCACCAGGAGTGGTGGACATGTAGAACTGGCACCAAGCCTCAGTGATAATCCTGGGAGAAAAACAAAACAAAAAACTATCATACAAGCTAATATACCAACTCCTAGTCCACTGTGATGTTCATTTTTTAATGTAGTATTGTTTCATGTTAATTATTTATTTTAACTGTTCAGGAGAATTAAAATAGTCATATTTAGGGGGTCAGATGGCGGCACACCTGGTTGAGCACATACATTACAGTGCTTGAAGACCTAGATTCAAGGTCCGCTCCCCACTTGCAGAGGGGGAAACTTCAGAAGTAGCAAAGCAGTGCTGCAGATGTTACTCTTTCTGTCTCCCATTCTGTGTCCCCTTCCCTTGTCCAAAAATATGTATCCTTATAATTATAAACAAATCCAAACATCAGTTCAAGACATTTTTAAAAATATGGCCCCTCCTACTCCTCCAAAACCATCTACTACTAAGATTTTTCTTCCTTCACTTTAAGCTAAACTGAACAAAGAATTTTGTATATTCCCTAACAAGATAAGATGACTCTGATTTCACTAACATAAGCAGGGTTTCATTTGCCTAGAATATAAGCGCACTTTCCAAAATCTTGACACGATTGGACCCATCTCATTAATCAGCCCTCAGTTCAAATGTCATCTTCTCAAAGAAGGCTGACCTAAATAAATCCTTTAAAAGGTAATTTTCTCTCCCCTCTCTTCCTATCCAATTACCTTATCTGATATTATTTCATTGAATTATGAATTGATTTTATTTTTGCATCTGCTTACATACTTTTTATCTTTTTTCCAAGAAGCCAGAGACCTGTCTTGCTCCTGGTTGTTTTAGATGTGTCTGTGAGAAGCCTAATAGTACCTAGCACATAAAAGATACACAAAAGCTAGTTTGTAAATAAAGTAATAATTGTGAATAAATAGCTGTATTTGTTTTTCCTTATGCACACAGCTTCACAAAGTATACAGTTCATTTGATTTTATAGATTTTTGTCCTATAAAATTTTTATGCTGCTTAGAATCTCATAATTGTAACACATACTAAGAAAATCAATGAACATGGATGTAAAAATTAATGCTTTACAAACCAAATATATAAATTAAGTCAGAAAGTTTTAGCTGACAAAAGTGCAAGAAAGTTGAATGACCTCTGGCTTATAAATATGATGGAAGTGAGAATACTCAGTCATATGAGGTTTATAAAGACTTTATATGTGGGCCAGGTGGTGGTGCATCTGGTTAAGCACACACATTACAGTGCGCGAGGATCCAGGTTCAAGCCCCCGGTCCCCACCTGCAAGGGGAAAGCTTCATGAGTGGTGAAGTAGGGCTGCAGGTGTCTCCCTCTTTAAAAAAAATTTTTTTTATTTTTTACATTACAGAATTACATGTCAACAGGGGTTTGAATCCACACCTTACCCACCACCAGCGTTCTGAATCTTCACTCTCCCCACTGCAATCCACCACAGTCCCCCTAAAGTTGCAGATATGGGCCAACCCTCTTATCTACAACTATCTGTCCACATTTATACACAGTTTCCCCTTCTTTTTCTGATTCAACCCTCTCTTCCCCTCTAAGCCACTCATAATATCATAACTACCTTCGTATGTCCCTCTCCTTTTCCTTCTCTCTCTCTGGGTGTCTCTCTCCCTCTCTATCTTCTATCCCCTCTCAATTTCTTCCTGTCTCTATCCAATAATAAATAAATTATTTTTTAAAGAAAGACTTTATAAATGATTGTGTCCTAGTCATGTGATATCTGTTTTTTTCCAAATATAAAAGCAGCTCTATGTAGAAGTAAGTTACAGAACAAAAGGCATGTTATTTTTTGTTTGATACTCTATCATCTTTTTTGTTAGAAGTTTATCATCTTCAGTATTCAAAAATACTATGGAACTGGGCTTTCAAACACATGATAGCACTTGGACTGTTTGTTATGTCCAGTAAAATCAATTCAGAATATATGTATGTGTGTGTATCTAGTATATACAAAAGTTTACATTTATGAATAGATATCATATTCTTGTATACATATGAATATGTATCTTATTATTATGTCCCAACACACATTGAACATTATACTGCATTTAGTTAAAAATAATTTTAGGGGGAGTCGGGCTGTAGCGCAGCGGGTTAAGCGCAGGTGGCGCAAAGCACAAGAACCGGCATAAGGATCCCGGTTCAAACCCCGACTCCCCACCTGCAGGGGAGTCACTTCACAGGCGGTGAAGCAGGTCTGCAGGTGTCTATCTTTCTCTCCTCCTCTCTGTCTTCCCCTCCTCTCTCCATTTCTCTCTGTCCTATCCAACGACAACAACAATAATAGCTACAACAATAAAACAACAAGGGCAACAAAAGGGAATAAGTAAAATAAAAATAATAAATAAATAAATAATGATAATAATTTTAGGGTCAGGGAAACAACATAGCAGTTTAAGCAACAGAGTTTTATGCTTAAGGCACCAGAACTTCACCTCTTTAGTTCACCTGTCATATGAGGGAAATATAAAGTCTGGTGGTACGGACTGATCAGCCAAGGTCCATGCCCAGCAAAGAGGCAATTAAAGAAGCAAGAATTCTTTCCTTCTGTGCCTCAAAAAGAATTTTGGAGGAGGCTGGAAAGTAGAGCACTAGGTTAAGCGCACATAGTGCAAAGTGCAAGGACTGATGCAAGGATCTCAGTTTGAGCACTAGGCTCCTCACCTGCAGGGGTGTCGCCTCACAAGCAGTGAGGTAGGTCTGCAGGTGTCTTCCTCTCTCCCATCTACCCTTGCTCTCAAATTTTCTTTCTGTCCTACCCAACAACAACAATAACAGTAACAATAGCAGCAAAGGGGGGGATTGAAAAATACTTTGGGCCTATATTTCCAGAAGGCAACAGGTTAGAGGAGAATCACCAGAGGATCTCAGTTCTACTGGGACCCAGAACTTTTGTGATATGGAACTTTTGCTTTTGCACCATCACTGTGAGGGCAGAGATTCTGGAGGTCAGTGAAAGTCAGATGCTGTTACACTTATCTGAAAGGCAAGAGGAAATAGGAAGGGCTACTATGGGATAATTTCATTCATAAGTGGAATATATAGAATTGAAACACGTGAACTTGAAAAAATATAGTCAACCCAAACTAACAATTGTGGTTATAGGTGGGCAGGGGACACACAGAATTTTGGTGTTTGGAGAAATCTTTAATTTCACACATCTATCATATAAACACCACTAGGTTGATAACATTAATCTATGAAAATGTATTAACTATATCAGTTACCATATGACTATCACACCTTTAAGTGCAGTATAAAATGTAAAACATAACATTTTTGCCAGTGTTGATCTTTGATTCTAAGAAAGGAAAAAATTTTGGGGTAAAAATTATGCTTCTTTTCCATTTTGTTTTTCAAGTAAGAACATCATGTTTCTTAAGTGACTAATTAATCCCATAAAGTACTCACATGGAATGAATACTCATGCTTATTATATGTAAAATATTAGCTATATCAAGCAGTTTACTTAAAAAACTCTAGCTATAGTAAGATATTATAACTTCAGCAGCATAAAATTTTAAATTACTATCACTTCTGTTTTTCTTTTAACTTCAGTGATTATTGCATTAGTATATATTTCTGATCAATGTATTTGTCTAATTGTTCCTCATTTAAAAAGAAAATAACTATAAAATTTTATTTATGATTTGAGAATGTATATCAACCATGGTTTAAACAATACATATTTGTGGTGATTAAAATGTTTGTTTATATATCATTAAAGAATTGTTAAGATCTTGTTCTTTTTCTTAACAAATATTTCTCTTTAATATTAGGAAAGGAATTTCATACTGGATTATCACCAGTAGAAAAATAAAGCAATATAGGAATATAAAAAAAATGCTAAGCAAAGAAAAAAGTGTTAAAGAAAGTAATTTACAACTCTTATTATGATTAATAATATAACCATGTCTTCATATATAGTCCTCCATAAACTATCACATAAATTTATATGCACCTGATAATTATTTATCATTATACCACTTGTATAACTAAGGCTAAGCATTTTCTTAAATTATATATTTTTTTCCTCTCACAAGTTATTCTTTGGAACATAAATCTACAATGCATATTTAATGTTATTTGTACTGTATTGCTATAATACAACATAACCTTTTCTCTCCTACAGGGATAAAATTTGTTCGTAAAAATTGAATTATAATTTTAAATATTATGCATTCTAACTAATCTATATTTCTATTATTTTAATATTGTTTCATCAGCAATTATTAGACCAATTTAAGTAGCAATATAAACAGTAAATAAACACTGCTTGGATAGGCTATGGCTTTCATAATGAAAATAAAAATAGTTTTTTTATGTATAATTTTTCATTTTAAATAAATTACAAAGAAGATTCAATTAAAGCAAGATGTCCCAGCTATCTAATCTTTTGTAAACTGAAGAAATGCTGTTTTCTAAGACTGCATTGTCTCAGGAGCACAATTTTACATCATATACATACATAAATATGTATATACACATACAAATATATATATATATATTTATTTCCCTCCATTAAAATTCCACTATCCCTATACAGTAGGACAAAGTGACTTTTCCCCTTATGCTCCCCTTCTTTAGCAGAACAAACAGTAGGCATTTATTAAACCTGTTTGACTTCAACAAAAAGGACCATTCAAGATTCTAATACAAATGATGAGTTAGTAATGGTGGTAAAATGTTGGCAGGTATCACAGTCTATACCAATATATATGTTTTTTTTAATAGATTTTTTAATTTGTAATATTTTATTCACAATCTGAATTTTGAAAGAGAGGCAGCATATGAATAAGTTTTCCCCTTTGGCATTTGCCTTTGCACAGAAAATATCAATAAGCAAAACTCATTCTGAATTCTACTTTATTTCATCAATTATATATATATTAGAATTTCAAACACAAATGCTAAAACTTAACTGAGCAAAACATAAAACAATATCTAGCTCCCCATATGATTTTGTGATATTAACTGATAATCAAAAATCTCTCACTAAGAATTACTTAATGTGACTATTTATGCCTCTACCCATTATTGTATAAGACTAAAGTTTAAACTTAACAGGAAACTTTAGTTATTAACATGGTATCTGGGAATACAGTTCTTCATTAATACTGAATACTTGAACTTAAATGCTTAAACTTAAAATATTTAAGACATATACTACTTTAAAAGGTAACATATATATAAATTTCAGAACTCTTCCACAGAATCACCCATTACTACAGATTAAACCAATATAAGGTTTAAGCAAATTTAGAGTTCTACAAAATTAAAAAAAAAAAATGCCACCAAGGTAGGTCTATACTGAATAAATGGTAAACAGTGTTCTGCTATCATCTTTATATAGTAATCAAATGAAAACTAGTCTTCCTGTCATAGATGCAAGGATGATGTCATCATTTATACTTACTATGCTCTACTACCTATAATTATTTTACCAGTTCATTTTATTTATTTACTTTCAATAACAGATACAGAGAGAAAGATACGCATAGAGAAAACAGAGCACTGCTCAGTTCTGGCTTATGGTGCTACTGGAATTGAACCTGGGACCTCAGAACCTCAGGCATTGAAATCTTACACATAGCCATTATGTGATCTCCCTAGCCTTTTATTAATTCTTAATAAGGCTGTTCTAACATTTTATCTAGATAGGTCTTTATTCTCCTGGTAATACCCATATTCCTGGGCAAAGGCTAGAAGAAGAAGAACCCATATTCCTAATGTAATAATTGGGTTTTTGTCAGTATTTCTTTTTCATTTCAACCTGTCATTTATTCAATATTTAACAATAAATATAGAATAATTATACCACAGTAGGCAATAGTTTAGGGGCCATGAGTACAGCTAAAAGTAAGAGTCCTGGGTTGGTTCCCGGAAGATGGCGGACTGAGAAGCTTCTAGTGGCTTGAGTTCTGACCACATCTTCTGGAAATGGTAGGATTTTCTGCCTATAGTAGGCTAGTCAATAAGGGGTCCTAGCGGTGACACCAAGGAGGTGACTATAACTTAATTTGGGTTAAGAATTAGAGTAGAGAAAAAGGGAACAAAAAATTTTTTTCCTTTTAATTATTAAGCACACTGCCCCCCCACCCACCTGCCCCTAACCAGTCCCTGGAGACCAGCTCCTAGCAGAATCCCCTGCTGAGCTTCTGTCTTTACCAAATTCCTGTCCCACCAGGGAGTATCATTCATTCTAAGTCTATACCCTTCTGAAACCTCTGGCCTTTTTTCTTTCTAAGTAGCCAACCCCCCCCACCTCACCCCACATAGCTAATTAAATAATTAAAAATAAATTAATTAATTAAAAAAAACTCTTTCCTTTCACCGCTCTTTTATGACTGTTCTTTTTCTTATCTTTTTCTTTTTTCTCTCTCTCTTTCTTTTTTTATTCTTTTTCTCATTCTTGTCATCCTTTCTTCCTTATTCCTACAGCTCCCAAAGCCACAGGCCCCAGCCCCCACACTACCAAACAGTGTGCTTTTTTTAATTCACTGATACACATTTGGGAATTATTTTGGGGAAGAATTCTAACTCAGAGTGGACTCTCTATGTGTGTATCTCTGCTCTAGCTCCCTTTCCCCTCTTGTTACCCCTAGAATATATAGTGGATAGTAGACTTGTATAACTGTCTATTCTTGCTATCCCTTCTTTTTTTTTTTTTCTCTCTTTCTTCTTCACTGGGATTTGGTTACTATTCTTTCACGGACTGGAGAAATTGTTTGGCTAACTGGTAGTGATTAAACTGCTTCAATACTTGCTTCAGTTGCTACTGTAATTCCTGAGGTTGGTGAGTGTAATTGTCATAAAGGAATTTAGTACAGTGTTACTTGTACTCAAGACACAACAACTGAGGAACAATAGAGCATTAAAAAAAAAAGTAAGAGTCCTGTTTACACTTTATTAGTTGTTACGGAAATAAATTAGGAAGTGGTTAAAGGAGTCAGGTGGTAGAACAGCGGGGTAAGTGCATATGGCACAAAGTGTAAAGACCGGCGTAAGGATACCGGTTTGAGTCCCCTGCTCCCCACCTGCAGGGGGTACCTTTACAAGTGGTGAAGCAGGTCTGCAGGTGTCTGTCTTTCTCTCCCCCTGTCTTCCCCTCCTCTCTCCACTTCTCTCTGTCCTATCCAACAACAATGACATCAATAACAATAATAACAACAACATGAGCAACAACGGCAAAAAAAAAATAGGGAGGTAATGGCCTCCAGGAGCAGTGATTTCACAGTACATGCACTGAGCTCCAGCAATATCCCTGGAGGAAAAAAAAGAATTGGTTAAATAGTATATATTGAGAATTAAATTGTCTAGATATACAGGATTATACTTTAATAATCAGATTGATTAGATAGAGGAAGAGACATGAGAGCTCTGGTCACAATAGTCATTGTAGACCTGAGCAAAGATCAAGGAAAAGGACATTATATACAAAGAGTAACACTTTTTCATCATTTATTTTAGAAAGAGGTAGAGAGACATTGAGAGGGAGGGGGGAGATAGAGAGGGAGAGAGAAAAGGAGACACGTGTAGCTCTGCTTCACTTCTCCTAAAGCTTCCCCATGTCCTTGCGCATGGTAATGTGTGTTCAATCAGGTGCACCACTGCCTGGTCCCAGGGTAAAACTTTTTTAAAAATAATTCAAGATAGGAAATCACTTTCTATATTCATGAAATTAGAGAAAAAATATCTGAATATGGAAGTATAGTAAAAGAAAATGCAGAATTTGGGAAGATGATAATACTTCTCTTCCTTCTTTCCTCCACTCTTTCCTTCTAAATCTTTGTGCTGAGAAAAGTTTCTGAGGGGCTGTGAATGAAGTCAAGAAACTAATTAGTGTTACAGCCAATAACTACATGGAGACCAAGATGGGCAGAAAGAGGAGACGTTTATTACACCACTGGGTCAGAGCCTAGAATACTCCAGAGAGAGTGCTTGGCCCCAATCTTCAGGTTAAACTTCCTTTCATAGTCTATTCCAAGTCTATAAGCAAAAGCAAGCAGGCCAGGAAGTACAAAAGCACAATTCAAAGCCGTTATCCCATGCAGTTACAATTACTGGGGATTTTGCAACCCACCACCATCAATAACATTGACATTTTCAATTAGCAGGTACATTGTTCAGGGGATGGAATATTTCACTCTACCTATGAGGAAGTAGCCTGACCTAGTTCTGACCTAACTTGTTTTTAGACATTCTAATTCTCTTTGTTTTTGACTTCTCTATTTTTCTTAATCAATTTTATGATCTACTTTTAATTTGTACCCTTGTCTATTTTTTGGCTACATCTCCACTACATTAGAAGACTATTATTTGGCTCTATGCAAGAGATAAATATAGTTGACACTATACAGACAGTGACAGGGGAAAGGTAAATGGATATAGGATGGTACTAACAACAAAGGAGAATAATTAATGTAGGACAAATATGTTCACTGGTGCTGCAGAAGTAAATTTCTATCTATCAGTCTTTTATTAAATGGGAACCTTTTGCTATTTTGTACAGTATGAGACCAGAGTACTTGCTTCTCAAAATAGATCTTCTGTCTCATATATATATATATATTGCACCAGGGTTATCTCTGGGGCTCAGTGCCAACACTGTTAAATCACTGTTCCTGGAGGCCATTTTTCCATTTCATAGAACTGGACAGAGAGAAATTGAGAGAGAAGGGATAGAGAGGGGAAGAGAAAAACACCAGCAGACCTTCTTCACACCTCATGAAACACCCCCCAATTGTGTCCCTGTGCTTAGTACTATGTGCACTTAAATGGGTGCACCACTACCCAGCCCCCTCTTCTATCTCTTCATAATATATATCTGCAAGGGCTGCAGGTTGGGACCCTGAAATCCTACCTCTTAGGAAATATTTTGTCTGTCACTTTTCTGGCACTAGAAGAATTGCAAAGGTAAGAAAGCCAGAACACAGTATCCTTTATTTCCTGCCTTAGAACCTGGTCCCTTCCTTTTAGGAAAGAAGAGATGAGCTTGATAGTCATATTAGACAGGTCAAACTCGGTCTCTCTGGAGTCAGACAATACTTTTTAGTTGATTAGGACTATAAAATCATTTAGTTACTGAAAGAAACATATGTTTGTGAGGAGACTAACACATATCATTTTATTTAGAACAGACTAATTGTTTTTAAATTTATTTTTCATTTTTTCATAGAAGAAGCTAATTTGAGATAATTATTAAAGAAAGTAGTGATGTGTGGGTGGGAGAGCAGTGGATAACCTGTTAAGCACAGATAGTAAGCAAGGCCCCACACAAGAACCTGGGTTTGAGCTCCCCACTTCCCAACTGTAGCCCACCCAAAGCTAGCACACTTAAAGTAGTGAAGTAGGTCTTCAGGTGGATATCTTTCACTCTCCCATTCTATCTCCCTCACTTCTCTCAATTTCTCTCTGTCCTAGCAAACAAAATGGAAAAAATAAATAAAATGGATGCCAGGAGCAGTGGATTCACACTGCTGGCACTAGCCCCAATGATAACCCTGGTGGTGAAAAGAAAAGAAAGGGAAGGAGGAAGGAAGGCAGAAGAAAAGAAACAAGAAAGAAAGAAAGAGAGAGAGAGAGAGGAAGAAAAAAGAGGGAAGAAACAAATCTTGCGATGCTATCTAGTATAGTATTAAACATGTGAGTATAGACTTCCTGGGATAAGTTAGAATCAAAGATACAGTTGGTAATCACTGACACATGTATTTTATTCACACTTATGGTGTGTTCGTCACCAACAGGTTATCTTCAAGAAAATAAGAAACAGAACTTCAAACCACATAACATTCTGTATCAGAACATGGAAGACATATGTTGAAAATGTATAAAACATTACTTCATATAATGTTATAGCTTCTTCCCTATCTTCCTCTTCTCTCTTTCTCTTCCCTTACTTCTTGTATAGGGTGAAATCACTATGTCAATTTCTACTTTTAGAACTAAAGAGGGAATTGTGACTTAAATAATAATTATAACGAGGGACAGGAATTGGCACACTCAGCAGAGTACACATATTACCATGCACAGGGACCCTGGTTCAAGCCTCCAGTTCCTTGCAGGAGGAAGCTTCACAAGTGGTAAAGTAGTGCTGGAAATACCTTTTTCTCTTCCTGTTCAATTTCTCTGTCTTTATAAAATAAATAAATAAATAAATAAATAAATAAATAAATAAAAAAGGAGGGCTTCCAGAAACACTGGATTTGTCATTTAGGCACCAAACCCCAACATTATCTATTGACAATAAATCATTTTAAAAATAGAGATAGTTATTGCAATATGAGTAGTATTTCTTGTTTTCTCAAAAGTACCTATGTACCACTCCCATCACTAACTGAAATCTTCTTCCAACATCAGTCAGAAATAGAAAGACAAATATTATATGATCCCTGACATCTTTTTTAAAAATTTTATTTATAAAAAAAGAAACACTGACAAAACCATAGGATAAGAGGGGTACAACTCCACACAATTCCTACCACCAGAACTCCACATCCCATGCACTCTTTTAATATCTTTCCTATTCTTTAACACTCTGGGAGTATAAACACAAGGTCACTGTGAAATGCAGAAGGTGGAAGGTCTGGCTTCTGTAAGTGCTTCCCCGCTGAACATACTTGCCCCCTTGTTTCATTTCAAAGAATCCACTTTCAGGCTTAAGTTGTTTAATACTAGAAGCTAGATAGTCCTCTTCCTCAAAAACATTAACAACATGCATATCACTGTAGATAATCTGGACAACCCCAGAAGGTAATATTTCAGTCTTATCCATGAAAGGCAATAACTTTTAACTATTTTAATTATAAGTTTTAAAAATGCATTTCCTTTATTGTGATATAATTTCATTCTTATCACTGCTAAAGTAAAATACTTTTTAAGTGAATATATGAATGTTCTTTTTTCCCTATGACTATTAAGAATGAGTACTGCAGGTGCTATCAACTTCCACCATTCCACATGAATGCAATGACATCCCTGGGCCTACACCTATCCTTAAGGAATGCCAAAGGAGACCACCCTGGACTGCAATAAGGCAGGACTAGAATGACTTCAGAAACCCAACAAACCACCGGAGAGTGCAAACACATGTAATTTATGGACAGGGAGAGATTAAGCGGCTGGTAACAGTCCAGCAGTTTACTGGTTGAGGCACCACCTCCAGGATGCTTTATCAGCAAAAAGACTGCTGAAGGGAGAAGACTCCCCTTAGACTTACCAAATGCAACTGTGAATCTCCACTGCTACTGCCCTCAAAGGCTGGAGCAGCAGGGGAGAGGTCCTATGCTGACATCTAGGAACAAAGAACTAATCAAGAAATTAGGAAAGAGCTACACCTTGGTGGAAAAGCAGTGGGGCTATATAGTGGGAGCCTATCCATGTTCTTCTCCTGATGAGAACATGATGAATATTTGCCTCAGTACCTACAGACTATAAATGGGGCTTGTTTTGAAACTTTCAGGGCCCAGCAGTGCTGCCCAGCTTGACAGAGAAGTTGAATTGAGCCTGTAGCTTCAGATCTTCTTGGACTGGAGGCATTATTTGGCTAACTGGTATTGGTTAAACTGCTTCAATCCTTGATTTAGTTTCTATTGTAATTTGTGAGGTTGTTGACTGCATTTGTCATAAAGGCATTTAGTATAGCATGGCTTGTATTCAAAACACAACAACTGGAGAACAAGAGAACATAAAAATAATAAAACATATTAACAAAAAAAGGTTAAACCAAGAGCAAATAAAACTGCTACTACAATGAATGAAGATAGGAGCCCAGAAGAAACTACAAATCAGTCAGAAGTAACTATAGATAAGAACAGTATGCAAGCAGTAGTAAACTTAATAATCACAGAAGTGAAGACAACTATGGAACTATGGAAGAAAGGGCTATCAGAATTAGGGAAACAACAGATGAAACCCTCAAGGAAAATACTAGCTACTTTGAGGTAATTAGAGAACTGAAAGCTAAAATAGCTGAACTGAAGAACGAAGCTGAGGGAAGGGAAAGCAGGCTAACAGAAGCAAAAAACAGACTTAGCCAGAGGATGAGCTAGAGAAAACTATGAAAGAGGTAAAAGAGCTCAAAAAGAGATTGAGAGACACTGAAAACAACAACAGAGACATATGGGATGATCTCAGAAGAAATAACATTTGTATAATTGCCTGCCAGAGGAAGAAAGAGAGGAAGAGGAAGGAAATATTCTAGAGGAAATCTTAGATGAAAACTTTCTAGACCTGAACTTCAGAAAGGACATTAAGATTCAAGAGGCCCAAAGAGTCCCAAACAGAATCATCCCAGACCTGAACACACCAAGACACATCATAGCTACAATGAAAAGAAGTAAGGATAAGAAAGGATATTAAAGACTGCAAGAATAAAGCAAAAAGTCACATACAGGGAAAAGTCCAAAAGACTATCAGCACATTTCTCCACTCAAACTCTAAAAGCCAGAAGAGAATGGCACGATTTTTGTTGAGCCCTGAATGAAAAAGGGTTTCAACCAAGGATAATATATCCTGCTGGACTTTCATTCAAACTAGATGGAGGGATCAAAACCTTCTTAGACAGACAACAGTTAAAGGAGGCAACCATCACCAAGCCTGCCCTGAAAGAGGTTCTAAAAGACATCTTATAAACAAGAAAATCACTATAATACTTGCCATATATCAGAGCGAATAAAAAATTATTGAATAATGTCACTACAATACATTAAATCCATAATAGCAATAAATGTTAATGGCTTAAACTCACCCATCAAAAGGCACAGAGTGGGAGGATGGATCAGAAAACATAATGCAACCATATGCTGCTTGCAAGAATCCCATCTGACCCAACAAAATAAACACAGACTTAAAGTGAAAGGATGGAAAACTATCATACAGGCTAATGGACCACAAAAAAGGGCAGGAACAACCATTCTCATCTCTGACACAATATATTTTAAATTAAATAAAGTAATAAAAGGCCATTACATAATTAGAGGATCAATCAGCCTAGAAGACTTAACAATTATTAACATCTATGCACCCAGTGAGGGACCATTTAAATATATCAAACCCCTACTGAAAGAACTACAGAAATATATCAACAGTAATACAATAATAGTGGGAGACTTTAACACCCCACTCTCACACTTAGACAGATCAAAGAAGCAGAGAATCAACCAAGAAACAAGAGAATTAAATGAAGAGATGGATAGACTAGACCTCCTGGACACTTTCAGAGTTCTTCATCCCAAAGAACTGGAATACACATTCTTTTCAAATCCACACAACACATCCTCAAGGATAGACCACATGTTAGGACACAAAGACAGCATCAACAAATTCAAGAGAATTAAAATCCCAAGTATCTTCTCAGACCACAGTGGAGTAAAGCTAACATTTAACAACAGACAGAAAATTACTGAAAGACACAGAATTTGAAAACAACATACTACTTAAGAACCACTGAGTCAGACAGACACACAAACAAGAAATTCAAATGTTCCTGGAAACCAATGAAAATGAAGACACAACCTATCAAAATATTTGGGACACAGCTAAAGCAGTATTGAGAGGGAAACTCATAGCCATACAATCACATATTAAACAACAAGAAAAAGCTCAAATAAATTACCTTCCTGCATACCTTAAGGACTTAGAGGAACAAAGGAACCCTAAAGCAACCAGAAGGACAGATATCACTAAAATTAGAGTAGAAATAAACAACATCAAAAATAAAAGAACCATACAAAAGATCAATGAAGCCAAATGTTGGTTCTTTGAAAAATTAAACAAGATTGACAAACCCCTAGCCAGAATCACTAAAAAACAAAACAAAAAAAAAAGAACACCAAAATTAATAGAATCATAAATGATAGGGGAGCTATCACAACTGACACCACACCATAGATATCCAGAAAATCATGCAAAAATTCTATGAAGAACTATACACCACCAAGCTAAAATATCTGGAAGAAATGGAAGAATTCCTATAAAGATATGCCCTTCCAAAACTGAACCAAAAAGAACTACAAAACCTAAATACACCAATCACAGACAAAGAAATCAAAACAGTTATTAATAATCTCCCCAACAACAAAAGTCCTGGAACAGATGATTTCACAAATGAATTCTATAAAACCTTCAGTAAACAATTAATACCCATACTTCTAAAGATTTTCCACAAGATGGAAGAAACAGGAACACTCCCTTCCACCTTCTATGAAACCAACATCACCCTGATACCAAAAGCAGATATGGACACAGCAAAAAAGGAAAACTACAGACCAATATCTCTGATGAACATAGATGACAAAATATTAAACAAGATCTTGGCCAACTGGATACAGCAGTATATCAAAAAAATTGTTCATCACGACCAAGTGGGATTCATCCTGGGAATGCAAGACTGGTTTAACATACGTAAGTCAATCAATGTCATTCACCACAACAATAAAAGCAAAGCTAAAAATCACATGATTATCTCAATAGATGCAGAGAAAGCCTTTGACAAAATCCAACACCCATTCATGCTCAAAACTCTACAAAAAAATGGGAATAGGCAGGAAATTCCTCAAGATACTGGAATCCATATGTAGCAAACCTACAGCCAACATCATACTCAATGGACAGAAGCTGAAAGCATTCCCCCTCAGATTGAGGACTATACAGAGATGTCCACTATCACCATAACTCTTCAACATAGTATTGGAACTTCTTGCCATACCAATCAGGCAAGAGAAAGAAATCAAAAGAATACAGATTGGAATGGAAGAAGATAAGCTCTCACTATTTGCAGATGATATGATAGTATACATAAAATAACCTACAGAATCCAGCAGAAAACTACTGGAAGTTATTAGGCAATATAGCAAGGTGTCAGGGTACAAAATCAATGTACAGAAATCAGTGGCATTTCTTTATGCAAACACTAAACCTAAAGAAGAAGGAATCCAGAATTCACTCCCATTCACTGTTGCAGCAAAATGAATAAAATGCCTAGGAATAAGGCTGACCAAACAAGTGAAAGACTTCTATACTGAAAACTGAGTCACTATTCAGGGAAATAGAAACTGATACCAAGAAATGGAAAGAAATCCCATGCTCATAAATTGGAAGAATAAAAATCATCAAAATGAATATACTCCCCAGAGCCATATACAAGTTTAATGCGATACCCATCCAAGTTCCACCAAGCTTCTTTAAGACAATAGAACAAAAACTACAATCATTTACCTGGAACCAGAAAACACCTAGAACTGACAAAACCATCTTGAAAAGAAACAGAAATGGAGGCATCACACTTCCAGATCTCAAACTATAGTATAAGGCCATCATCATCAAAACAGCCTGATACTGGAACAAAAATAGGCACAGAAACCAGTGGAACAGAATTGAAAGCCCAGAAATAAACCCTCACACCTATGGACATCCTATCTTTGATAAGGGGTCCCAAAGTATTAAATGGAAGAAAGAGGCTCTCTTCAATAAATGGTGCTGGGAAAACTGGGTTGAAACATGAAGAATTAAATTGAACCACCTTATCTCACCAGAAACAAAAATCAACCCCAAATGGATGAAGGACTTGGAAGTTAGATGTGAAACAATCAAATACTTAGAGGAAAACATTGGTGGAACACTTTCCCATCTAAACCTCAAGGATATCTTTGATGAAACAAACCCAATTGCAAGGAAGACTAAAACAGAAACAAATCAATGGGACCATATCAAATTGAAAAGCTTCTGAACAGCCAAAGAAATTATCACACAAACAAAGAGACCCCTCACAGAATGGGAGAAGACCTTCATATGTGATATATCAGACAAGAGACTAATAATCAAAATATACAAAGAGGCCAGCAAACTTAGCAACAAAAAAGCAATGACCCCATCCAAAGATGGGCAGAAGATATGAACAAAACATTCACTTTAGAGGAGATACAAAAGGCTAACAAACATATTAAAAATTGCTCTAGGTCGCTGATTGTCAAAGAAATGCAAATAAAGACAACATTGAGATACCACCTCACTCCTGTGAGAATGGCATACATCGAAAAGAACAGCAGCAACAAATGCTGGAGAGGTTGTGGGGATAGAGGAACCCTTCTGCACTGCTGGTGGTAATGTAAATTGGTCCACCCTCTCTGGAGAGCAGTCTAGAGAACTCTCACAAAGCTAGACTTTGTGACCTTCCATATGACCCAGTAATTCCTCTCCTGGGGATATTCCCCCTAGGATTCCATAAAGCCCAACCAAAAAGATATGTGTACACCTGTGTTCATAGAAACACAATTCATAATAGCTTCTTCTTCTAGCGTTTGCCCTTCTTCCGTAGCCAGTCAACAGCATCAGGTTGAGCCTGATGTAAAGTTTCGAGACCTCCTTTGAATCTGGAGAGGGGGCAGTCGTTGACTATGTGGGTCATAGTCTGTCTGGAGCCGCAGGGGCAGTTCGGGTCGTCTCTGGCTCCCCAGCGATGGAACATAGCGGCGCACCGCCCATGGCCTGTTCCATAGCGATTGAGGAGGGCCCAATCATAACGTGCTAGGTCAAAGCCGGGTTGACGCTTGCAGGGGTCTGTGATGAGGTGTTTGTTCTTTACCTCAGCTGACTGCCAACTCTGTTTCCAAGAGTCTGGAACAGAGAAGTTCAGTGTAGGCGTAGGGGACCAGATTGGGTGACAAGACATCAAGCATTGGACAGGGTGGGCGAAGATATCCGCGTATATTGGCAGGTCCGGTCGAGCGTAGACATGGGAAATGAACTTAGACGAATATCTGGCAGGGCGATGTTGCTAAGAACTGGAAGCCATGGAACCGGGGTGGAACGGATGGTTCCAGAAATTATCCTCATGGAGGAATATAATTTGGAATCGACCAAGTGGACATGGGGGCTACGGAACCATACTGGGGCACAGTATTCTGCAGTGGAATAGCATAATGCCAGAGATGATGATCGCAGTGTGAAAGTGCTCACGCCCCATGAGGAGCTGGCCAGTGTTGCAATGATGTTATTCCTCACGCCCACCTTTGCTGCAGTTTTTATGAGATGTTCGTGAAATGACAGAGTGCGAATGGACAGTAATGCCAAGATAGACTGGCTGGGCTTCATGCCGGATTCTCGTATCACCAAGCTGCACATTAAGCTCACACGAGGCCGAGGCATGGTGTAGATGGAAAACAGATGATACCGTTTTTGCAGTGCTAGGGATTAGTCGCCATTTTTTTACAGTAATCAGATATCAGAGACATGTCTTTCGTGAGTGTTTCCTCGAGCATGTTGAACTTGGATGCCTGAGTTGCACAGCAGATGTCATCGGCGTAGATGAACTTCCTTGAAGAAGTTTCTGGGAGGTCATTGATGTAAATATTAAATAGTGTAGGAGCCAGAACAGAGCCCTGGGGGAGGCCACTTGAGACAAGTCTCCATCTGCTAGACTTGTCACCCAGATGCACCCGGAATCTTCTGTTTTGGAGAAGAAACGATATAGTGTTGGCCACCCATGGAGGCAGGCATCTTGAGATCTTGACTAGGAGACCACGGTGCCAGACTGTGTCATAGGCTGCTGTGAGATCAACAAAGACAGCACCCATCTTTAAATTCTTCTGGAATCCATTTTCAATGTAAGTTGAGAGGGCCAGGGCTTGTTCGCAGGTAGATCTTCCTGGGCGGAAACCAGCTTGGGCGGGTGATAGGAATTTCTCTGTAAGATGAGAAATACGTGACAGAAGCAACCTCTCAAGGAGTTTGTAACACACGGAGAGGAGAGAAATTGGTCTATAGCTGGCGGCCAGTGTTGGGTCTTTCTTTGCTTTCATAATAGCTAATACCTGGAAGCAACCCAGTTGCCCAACAACAGATGAGTGGCTGAGAAAGCTGTGGTATATATACACAATGGAATACTATACAGCTATCAAGAACAATGAATCCACCTTCTCTGACCCATCTTGGATGGAGATAGAAGGAATTATGTTAAGTGAGCTAAGTTAGAAAGATAAAGATGAGTATGGGATGATCCAACTCATCAGCAGAAGTTAAGAAAGAAGAAAAGAAAGGGAAAATAAAAGCAGGATTTGACTAAATCTATAGTAGGGCACCACGGTAAAAAACCTGTGGTGAAGGGGAGGGTGGACACTGGCTTCCCTGGTTGGTAGGGGGGTGTGTGTGGGGCAGTTGGGATGGGACATAGTCTTTTTGTGGTAGGAATGGTGTTTATGTACACTCCTATTAAATTGTAGTCATATAAATCTCTATTTAATTCATATGAGAGAGGAAAATTGATTGTATGTCTCAAACTTTTTAAAGCACAGACTGAGTCTTTTTAATACATAGGCTGAGTCTTTGATATGTTGACTCTCCCAAAAGCTTAGACCAGGGAGGACACAAGCAACAAACAGCACATCTGTATACCAGATGCTGGGTATTATACCCCAAACACTAACAAAGAGACTTTTCAAAGTTAACCCAATCACCAAATAATGTGATGATAACAATAACTATCCATTGTCTTCTTGAACCCTGAGACAGCAGGAACCTCACATGTCCTCTATAGGGCCTATATTTCCCCCAGTCCTGGAACCTGAGGGTGGGACACACACTGCATGCTTCTCTCAATTCATATCAACTAATATTGCATCCGCCATTCACAACCTAATCAAGGCAATGAGTGCCACCTCAGTATGCTTCACTTCAGACTGTGTCCAGAGGCTTCAGCTGTGAAATGACAACCCTTCAGCTTCATTATTCAGGTGAGACCTTTCCTATCATAGTATTCTCTAATTCCATTCCAGGTGGTTCACTTCCTAACAATGTCCCAAAATCTAGATATGGACCAGGTCCCTTGAGATAGAGCATATCTTCACATGTATCCATAAACTAGGGTAAAATATATACCTGAAACCAGAAGTACACAAGAGTGCAGTGATTACCCCCCCAACACTACATCTGCACTATTCCAGCTTTTAGGTCCATAACTGTTGAACAATTTGTTTGGCATTGTATATTAACTCTCTTTTCAGCCACTAGTTACAGATGCACGCATGAAGCCAACCAGACTTCCTTGGACAGACAACCCCACCAGTGTGTCCCGGAGCTCCAGTTCCCAAAGACCCACACTACTAGGGAGAAAGGCAAACTGGGAGTATGGACCAACCAGTCAACACCCATGTTCAATGCGGAGGCAACAGAAACCAGAATTTCCACCTTCTGCAACCCACAATGACCTTGGATCCATACTCCCAGAGGGATAAAGAAAGGGAAAGCTATCAGGGGAGGGGATGGGATATAGAGATCTGGTGGTGGGAATTGTGTGGAGTTGTAGCCCTCCTATCCTACAGTTTTGTTAATTTCTCCTTTTTATAATAAATAAATAAATAGTAAAAGATCTCAAAAAGACATTAAGAGATACTGAAAACAACAACAGAGACATATGGGATGACTGCAAAAGAAATAATGTACGCATTATTGGCTTACCAGAGGAAGAAAGAGAGGAGGGAAAGAAAGCATTCTTCAGGACATAATAGCTGAGAACTTCTCTAGACAAAATCAAAGACATAAAGGTTCAAGAAGCCCAGAGGTTCCCAAATAGAATTAATCCAGACTTAAAGACACCAAGACACATCCTATTTAGAATGGAAAGGAATAAGGATAAAGAAAGGATCCTAAAGGCTGCAAGAGAAAATTCAATGATTCACCTACAGAGGAAAACCCCTAAGACTAGCAATAGACTTCTCCACACAAACACTACAGGCCAGAAGAGAATGCAAGATATCTACCGAGTGCTCAATGAGAAAGGCTTTCAACCAAGATTGCTGTATCCTAGTAGACTGTCATTCAGACTAGATGGAGGTATAAAAACCTTCTCAGGCAAGCTACAGTTGAAAGAATCAACTATCACCAAGCCTGCCTTTTTCAGAAAGAAGTTCTGAAAGGTCTCCTATAAAAAGTCAGTCCACTATAAGTATGTCATCTATAAGAACACTCTAAAAATCTTCAAGAATGGCTGTAAATATCTTCAATTTATGATATCACTAAATGTTAATGGCCTGAATTCACCTATTAAAAGGCACAGAGTAGGAAGATGGATCAGAAAATACAACCCAAAAATATGCTGCTACAGGAAACCCACCTAACTCAACAAGACAAACACAGACTCAAAGTGAAAGGATGGAAAACTATCATACAAGCCAATGGCCCACAAAAAGGGGCAGGAACAGTTATTCTTATATCTGACACGATAGACTTTAAAATAGATAAGATTAAAAAAGATAGGAATGGACACTACTTAATGCTCAGAGGATCAGTCATTGAAGAGGATTTAACAATTATTAACATATAGCACCCAATGAGAAGCCATCTAAATACATCAAACATCTACTGAAAGAGCTACAGCAATATATTAACAGCAACACAGTCATAGTAGGGGACTTCAACACCACACTCTCTCAACTTGATAGATCATCCAGACAGAAAATCAATAAAGAAATGAGGAAGCCAAATGAAGTGATAGATTAACTAGGACTATTTGACATTTGCAGAATCATTCACCCCATCATAGTGAAATACACATTCTATTCAAGTCCACATGGGTCATTCTCAAGGACTGACTAATTGTTAGGCAAAAAAGACAGCATCAGCAAATTCAAGAGCATTGAAATCATCCCAAGCATATTCTCAGATCACAGTGGAATTAAACTAACATAGAAATCAACAAAAGATTAGTAATAGTCCCAAAATGTGGAAGCTCAACAGTACACTCCTTAACAGCCACTGGGTCAAAGAGGAAATAAAGGAAGAAATCAAAATGTTTCGAGAGTTCAATGAAAATGAAGACACAAGCTATCAAAATATTTGGGACACAGCTAAGGCATTACTGAGTGGGAAGTTCATAGCCATACAAGCACACATTAGGAAACAAGAAAAAGCACAAATAAACAGCCTGATTGCACATATTAAAGACCTAGAAGAAGAAGAACAAAGGAACCCTAAAGCAACCAGAAAGGCAGAAATAATTAAAGTTAGGGTAAAAATAAATAACACTGAAAATAACAAAACCATACAAAAGATGAATGAACGTAAATGTTTCTTTGAAAGAGTGAACACAATTGACCAATATTTAGCCAGACACACAAAACAAAAAAGGGAGAAGACCCACATAAATTAGATACTAAATGAAAGAGGAGATATCACAACAGACACCACAGAAATTCAACATATCATTCAAGGCTTCTATGAACAACTATATGCCACCAAGCTAGACAACTTGGAAGAAATGGACAATTTCCTAGATACCTATGAACTTCCAAAATTAAATAAAGAGGAACTAGGTAATATGAACAGGCCCATTACGGCCAACGAAATTGAAACAGTTATCAAAAACCTTCCCAAGAATAAAAGTCCTAGACCAGATGGTTTTACAATTGAGTTCTACAAAACCTTCAAGGAAGAGTTAATACCTCTACCTTTAAAAGTCTTCCAGAAGATTGAAGACACTGGAACACTACCTTTCAGCTTCTCTGAAGCCAATATCACTCTGATACCAAAAGCAGACAGGGACACAACCAAAAAAGAAAATAACAGATCAATACATCTGATGAACATAGATGCTAAAATATTGAACAAAATTCTAGCCAACCATATTCAGCAATCTATTAAAAAGATTGTTCATGATGACTATGATCATGATGTCATACATCAGAAAAGGTAGCAGCAACAAATGTTGGAGAGACTATGGGGTCAAAGAAGCCCTCCTGCACTGCTGGTGGTAATGTAAATTTGCCCTACTTTTGTGGAAAGCAGTCTGGAGAACTCTCAGAAGTCTAGAAATGGACCTACCCTATGACCCTGCAATTCCTCTCCTGGGGATATATCCCAAGGAACCCAACACACCCATCCAAAAAGATCTGTGTACACATATGTTCTTAGCAGCACAATTTGTAATAGCCAAACTCTGGAAGCAACCCAGGTGTCCAACAATAGATGAGTGACTGAGCAAGTTGTGGTATATATACACAGTGGAATACTACTCAGCTATTGAAAACGGTGACCTCAGCATTTTCAGCCCCTCTTGGATGGAGCTTGAAGAAATCATGTTAAGTGAAATAAGTCAGAAACAGAAGGATGAATATGGAATGATCTCACTCAAAGGCAGAAGTTGAAAAACAAAATCAGAAGAGAAAACACAAGTAGAACCTGAACTGGAGTTGGTTTATTGTACCAAAGTAAAAGACTCCTTGGTGGTTGGGGTAGGGGGGAGAGTATAGGTCCAAAAAGGATGACAGAGTTCCTAGTGGGTGTTGTAATGTTATGTGGAAAACTGAGAAATGTTATGTACAAACTATTATATTTACTGTTGAATGTAAAACATTAATCTTCCAATCAAGAATTTTTTTAAAAAGAATGAATACTAGCATACAGAAGTATGTGGAGAAGTAGACAGTGAGTCATTTGAAATTAAGCAGTATCATAAATGTCTCTCATTTTATAAAATTGCCTAAATTATCTGTGTAATTTCAACTCAAAATTATAATATATACATATGATATTTTGTCCAAAACATTCTAAAGCTCTCTCGTTTTTAAGATATGCTTTCCATTAACCATGACTATGTGAAGGCACTTATTTTCATATTAAGTAGGTATGACATATTACCTAGTGAACAGAAAAGATAAACATTAAAAACTCTCTGAATGTCATCAAATGTCAAATCAGGTACCAAACAAAGTTTAGAAACTAAAAGTGTAAGAAATTAGGTGGTTAATTAGAAATAACATCCTCTGGGGAAAATGTTTGGCAGTGGCATTTTAAATATCAGTCCACACATTTCATCCACCCTGCCACTGTCTTGATACCTGTCATCTGGTCTTGATCTTTCCCCCATTAATGTACAGACTACATAAAAAAATCAGGCAACTTTCCATCTGGAATTCATGGATACAGTTTATTTGATGTGGAGATAGAATGGTAAAGACTTGGCAATAGTATTGACACAATATGAGAAGTTTTACATCTTTTATTGGATTTCAGCCATTCCAGCAGCTATTTCCCCCATTGTGTTATAAATTTTGGATGCAGCTATCTAACAGAAGGCTAACTGAGATTATGAAGAGACAACTGTTTGGCTCATTATAAAGTCAGATGTGTTCTTTGGCATTTGAGTGGACAGCAGAGACTGACATTAACACATGGCTCATTAGGAATGAATTTGAGCTTGGCCTTTTGCTGCACTTAAAACAAAATACCTAATATAAAGAAACAACTCCTTGAAAATGCCGATATATTTTCTTAAATATACATAGCTGTAATCTAAAATGAAAGTACTATTCCTCTAGACATTTGCCATTAAGAACACATTGCATATCTTAAAGTTATGAAAAAAACAATGAAACAGCACAAGATCATGTTTCTTTTATCTTTCTGGTTCTAGTGACAAATACAGTCATTTTTTTCTGTTCCTGTCAACTATTTCTCATGTTCTAGAACAGACCATCTTTTAGTCTCAGGATGGGTCATGTTAGCAGCATTAGAATGTAGTTAATGGTCAGCTATCATTTCAATAATAAATTTGATTTTACAAGTCTGATAATTCAATTTGCACCAAGCTGAAACCTAAAGCATAACATAGTGTATTACCTTGAATCTATAAAGTAGAACAGTCTTTTCTATTAAGGCAACTTAACAATGTGTATAGAAGCAGTTTGTGAACTATTAGAATAAACTGGTTATTTAATTCAAGTGTTTACAAATTTCACATCTTCTAACCTAAATCATATTTTGCTACTTAAAATACTTTTGACAACAAAATACAAAATGTTTCATTTGAAAATCATTTAGATATCATGTAATTTTGAATGAGTATACTGTAATTTGTTTTGTTTCTTTGAGAAGTTTAAATTGCAAACAAATAAATGCTGCTTTCATAATTTGTGTGTATCTGAAACATGCACGAAGTAAATTGAAAGAAGTGTGCCTGCCAGTCCTGTCAATTATGATGAAAATCACACATTTCTTATATTTTAAGATATGTTTGTAGAAGTAAATAAGATGTTCAAAGAAAGAACACATCCATCAAATATTTCATAGACAACATGACATGACTAAAAGCTTCAGAATTTAAATGAAATTGAAAAGCACAAAATGAATTTGTGTTTTAAACTTTGAAGATTTTAAAGATAAAAAAGCTAGTACCAGAATTTTAAAAAATTATAAAAATAAACCCGATAAAATTAATGCCTCTGAACAAAGATGTTTAAGACTGACATAGCTTCCACAACTCCCTCTTCTGCTGCTTATTTATGGTAGAAGCCCAGTAAGGCATCATTCCTACTGCAACTGACTGAGAACTCTGTTAGGAGTAGGTGGACTAAGGATATACAAATTTTCCCAAAGACACATTATCTTTAACTGATATCATCACTAGGATGAATCTACATCTGTCTTATTATTGCATTACTTCATGTCTCTTTATATATAGGAGTTATGTAAATATATATATTTTAAATAATTAAATTTCTTTCTTAAAATATATTTTATCTGTGTACATTTTTCCAAATGAAAAATAATGCAACTTAATGAATCAGAATTAGTAAGTGCTTTCTAGACATGATCACTAATGAACAAGTTAAGCTAAATTACATTTCCTTTATTTGTGAAATGGAAAAAATGGCATTTGCTATTCCAAGCTGCAAACATAAGAGCAAAATAGAAAACCTACAATAAATTTCTACAATAATTATTAAAATACAATCTTTCCTGGTGCATTGTTGTACTCATATGTCAATGACTGCACTGTAAAGCATTAACCCCCTCAATAATAAAATGGCATATAAATAAAAAATAAATAAAAATAAAATAAAATACAAGTTTTGGGAAAGTTATACACATTTAGAATATCTCATTAATAATAATAATAATGTTCAAAGGATTAATAAAATTTACTGAAATTCAAACTTCTTGACAGAAAGTGTACCTCTTACTTATAAGAATTGAATGAAGTTTTACAATAAGAAAAACACCTTAATATATATTTTTAAAAATTCCACATGCTCATTATTTAAAAGCACCATCATTACATATAAATTCACTGAACTCTGAGCTAGACTTTTTTCTTAAGCTAGAGGGCAAACTTATTTCTGGTGACAGAAATGTGCAGAAGTATAGTACAGTTAAAGTGTGTGGAAGAATTATTCATTTTTTGAGACTTCCAGGGGTCCTCTTGCTCAATGTGAGTTATTTCTCATTGAACAAATGACTTTGATAAGCAAATAAAACATTCTAATTTGATCCTGTATTACAAAGACAAGCAATGTGTCTATGTTGTTTGTTCTACATGACGAAGACAGAATGAACAATTTGAAAATATGCCTGGCCCAGTGGTTTTAAATATTCAACTGGATTTTAGGATATAGTATTAAAGCCAGTAAACAGTGCCAGTAAGAGGGATGAGAGACCAAGGAAAGAGGGAGTAGGGGAAATGGAGAAAAATGTATGTATGTTTTGTAACTGTGATTAGTACATGGGTAAAAGATTTATGAACTACAAGAGACAAATGCAAGACTAATTATTGAAAAAGCACAGTGTGCTGCTACTTCCTGTATATCTAGGAAGTTCCCAGAGTGGGAAGATGAGGAAGAAAATATATGATATCTCATTAATAGTAATTCTAGCATTAAAGAAAATGTAGAATTGGGGTCAAGTAATGGTGTACCTGGTTGAGTGTACACATTACAGTGCTCAAGGACCCAGGTTCAAGCCCCTGGTCCCCACTTACAGACAGAAAAATTCGTAAGCGGTGAAGCAGTGCTGCAGCTGTCTTTATTTCCCCCTCTCTGTCTCCCCCTTCCCTCTCAATTTTTCTGTCTCTATCATATATATAATATATATACAAATAACTGAGGAATGACTTAAATTATTATTCTATTAAGTAGAATGGATAACTATACTTGATTCATGTTTCTTACTAGTGATTTTGGAGACCTAACAACAAATACATACTTATTTTTTTTCACTTAATTTCATAGCTACCTTGCATTTAAAAAGCAAAAGGTAAATCTGTATTTTATGTATAAAATTTGCATATATCACTTATGAAGCACTAAAAAAATGAAGCATTTTAATCTTTCTCACATACTGACTTCATATTTGGCAGTACAGCTTGTGACTTCATATTTTATTTACCTGCAACAACTGAACTAATTTATCTAGACTGCTTTAAAAATGGTTCAGTTTCACTGCTTCTGGGATATTTTTCCATTCATTCAGATAAAGAGAAAGAGAGAGAGATAAGTAGAGAGGAAGAGACACCACAGGACTAGACTTCCTCCTGATGCCATGCTATATCATATATGGTGCTAAAGTTGAAATCTGCATCGAGCATATAACACACCATGGTGATCTATCACTCTGACCCTAACCTACCAATGTAGTTGTCAAATTGATGACTAAAAGTGATTCAATAACTTATTAAATAAATGTAAGAAACTAACTGAAGTATGTAGAAAAACTATTAAAATATATATATCTTTATATATATATATTAAGGCAAATTAGTATATTGGGGGAAATAATGACTTAAAAAATAACTGCTGTTGGGGCTGGGGAGTGGCACACCTAGCTGACTGTGCAAGGATCCTGCTTCAAGCTTGCAGTCCCCACCTGCAGCTGGGAAGCCTCATGAGTTGTAGAACAGTGCTGCCAGTATCTTTCTTTTTTTCTCTCCATCCCTCTCTATTTCTTTCTGTCTCTATCAAACAGCGAGCAAGGGAAATGATAGCTACTGGAAGGGGCAAACTTGTCATGCAGGCACAAAGTTCCAGTGATGACAACAAAAAACAGAAAACAACCCCAGGGGCTGGAGAAGTAGGTCACCTAGTAGGGGCAGTGAACTGCTGTGCATGCAGCCCAGGATTAAGTCCCAGAATCACATGAGAGTAGTACCAGAGCATCATAGGAAGCACTGATGCTATGTTGTCTACTCTCTCTCTCTCTCCTTCCCTCCCTCTTTCCCTCCGTCTCTCCCTCCCTCTCTCCCTCCCTCTCTCTCTCTAAATGAAAAATAAATCTGGAATCAAAGAAATTATGCATGCATAAAACCCTAGTTACACAAAACAAACAAAAAGAACAAATAAAAGGCAGCACCAAATTAGCACTCTTTTCCTTGTAGATCCCAAAAGTTTATAAGTGAGTCATAGAACTTTATAAAAATTATCTGAAATACAAACATATTATGGGGGGAAGGCAGTAGATTTTCAAAATCATTATTACTGTATAACAGATTATTTTACCTATATTTTCCACTATGAGCAAACACATATCCACCAATACCCTAAAGCCTGAGGTTAAGAGAACAACAAAAGAAAGAGAATAAAGAGAAAAGGAAAAGGAAAAAACCTGAAAAAAAGAAATCCAGTAGAACTAACTGACATGTCTAATTACTTCTGGAAATGAAATACTGAAGACTGCTCTCAGCATATAGAATAATTTTTATTTTATGTTCTGATTTCTATTTGATTGCTATATGCATTTTTATTTGGGAATTTATCATTTATATGCATTTAGAAAACCTTGCATTCATGTTTTTTGCTTGTTTTGTTGTGTTTGAATATGCATTCATCAGGTTCTTTTCTGATTATTCTTGAGAGTATTTTTATCCTTTGAAATTTTAAGAGAAATATATGTCCCCATCATTTATCTAACGGGGCATTTTTAAAAAAAGACATTGGGGGAGTCGGGCGGTAGCGCAGTGGGTTAAGCGCAGGTGGCGCTAAGCACAAGGACTGGCATAAGGATCCCGGTTCGAGCCCTCGGCTCCCCACCTGCAGGGGAGTCACTTCACAGGCAGTGAAGCAGGTCTGCTGGTGTCTGTCTTTCTCTCTCCCTCTCTGTCTTCCCCTCCTCTCTCCATTTCTCTCTGTCCTATCCAACAACAATGACATCAATAATAACTACAACAACAAAACAACATGGGCAACAAAAGGAATAAATAAAAATAAATAAATATAAAAAAAGACATTGGCTGTTGGTGAAAATGGGACTTACCTCTGAACATCTTTTTTAAAATTTATTTATAATTTTTATTTATAAAATGGAAACACTGACAAGAACCACAGGATAAGAGGGGTACAACTCCACACAACTCCCACCACCAGAACTCTGTATCCCATCCCCTCATCCCCTCCTGAGATAGCTTTCCTATTCTTTCCTCCTGGGAGTATGGACCCAGGGTAATTATGGGGTGCAGAAAGTGGAAGGTCTGGCTTCTGTAATTGCTTCCCCGCTGAACATGGGCATTGGCAGGTTGATCCATACTCCCAGATTGCCTCTCTTTTTCCCTAGTGGGATGGGGCTCTGGGGAAGCCAAATTCCAGGACACATTGGTGGGGTCATCTGCCCAGGGAAGTCTGGTTGGCATTATGGTAGCATTTGGAACCTGCTGGCTGAAAGAATAGTTAATATATAAAGCAAAAAAAAGTTTCAACTAATCATGAACCTAAAGGCTGGATTAATGCAGATAAATGAAATAGTGTCTACTTAGAAGTAGATAACCGGAAGATGGTGGACTGAGAAGCTGCTAGCAGCGTGTGCTCTGAGCACATCTGGAACGTAGGATTTTCTGCCTTTAGCAGGCCAGTCAATAATTATAGTCACCAGAGAGGTGACTATAATTTAATTTGGGTTAAGAATTAGAGTAAAGGTGGCACGGACTAGCGGGCGGACTGCTCCAGACTTCCCAGGCGGCGACGGGCAAGGCGGGTGCGCCAGGCGTTGTCCTCCACCCAGGAAGGCGGCTCCTCCGCCGGTTGCAGAGAGCTGCTGGGCAGCCGGCAGAGGACCCGGAGGGAGCACTGTAGCTCAGGGGCTTTCTTTTGGGAGTCTCCAGGGACCACCACGATCCTGAGGGTGGATCCAAAGACATCTTAAGTATGGCTCTCATTGGATCAAAGGACTTGGAGCTAGTTTTCATTTTCGAGAAATCCATTAAAAAAGTCTGGAGGGGGGGGTTTCCTGGAAGATGGCGGACTGAGAAGCTGCTAGCCGCTGAGCTCTGAACACATCCCCTGGAAACAATAGGATTTTCTGCCTTTAGCAGACCAGCCAGTAAGGTGTCATAGCGGTGACAAGGAGATGACTATAACTTAATTTGGGTTAAGAATTAGAGTAGGGAAAAATTCTTTATTCTTCCTTTTAATTTTCAAGCATACCTCCTCCCCCCCCACCCACCATAAGCAGTCCCTGGGGACCAGCTCCTACCAGGATACCCCACACCACCAAACAGGGTGCTTTTTTTGAATTCACTGATACACATTTGGGAAGTTCCTTGCACTGCTCTTTAATTACAACTCTTTTTCTTATCTTCTCCCTTTTCTCTCTCTTGTCTCTCTCTCTCTCTTTTTTTTTTTAATCTTGTCATAAACTTCTTCCTTCTTCTTTGCCTTTCTGAATTTGTGAATTACTTTGGGGAAGAAATCTGACTCAGAGCGGACTCTCTATGTGTGTATCTCTGCTCTAGTTCCCTTTCCCCTCTTGTTACCCCTAGAATATATGGTGGATAGTAGATTTTCATAACAGTCTATTCATGCTATCCTCTCTTTCTTTTCTCTTTCTTCACTGGGATTTCGTTACTATTTTTTCACAGACTGGAGAAATTGTTTGGCTAACTGGTAATGATTAAACTACTTCAATACTTACTTCAGTTGCTACTGTAATTCAGGAGGTTGGTGAGTGCAATTGTCATAAAGGTATTTAGTACAGTGTTACTTGTACTCAAGACACAACAACTGAGGAACAACAGAGCATAAAAAAAAGAAGAAAGAAACACATAAATAAAAAAAATGGGTAGATCAAAAACAAATAAAACTGCTACTCCAATGAATGAAGACAAGAGCCCAGAAGAAACTACAAATCAGCCAGAAGTAACCATAGATAAGAAAAGTATGCAAGCAATAATAAACTTATTAATCACAGAAATGAAAACAACATTGGAGGAAAGGAATGGCAGTATTAGGGAAACAACAGTTGAGACCCCCAAGGAAAATACTGATTATCTTGAGGCAATTAGAGAACTGAAAGTTGAAATAGCTGGAATGAAGAAAGAAGCTGAGGCAAGGGAAAGCAGACTAACAGAAGCAGAAAACAGAATTAGTCAGACAGAGGATAAGTTAGAGAAAACAAAGAAAGAGGTGAAAGAGCTTAAAAAGAGATTGAGAGACACTGAAAACAACAACAGAGACATATGGGATGATCTCAAAAGAAGTAACATTCGTATAATTGGCCTGCCAGAGGAAGAAAGAGAGGAAGGGGAAGCAAACATTCTAGAGGAAATAATACAAGAAAACTTCCCATACCTGAATAACAGAAAGGATATCAAGGTTCAAGAGGCCCAGAGAGTACCAAACAGAATCAACCCAGACCTGAAGACACCAAGATACATCATAGTCACAATGAGAAGAAGTAAGGATAAAGAAAGGATCCTAAAGGCTGCAAGAGAGAAACAAAAAGTCACATACAAGGGAAAACCCATAAGATTATCTGCAGACTTCTCCACTCAAACACTAAAAGCCAGAAGGGAGTAGCAAGATATCTATGGAGCCCTGAATGAAAAAGGGTTTCAACCAAGGATAATATATCCTGCTAGACTTTCATTCAAACTAGATGGAGGGATCAAAAACTTCTTAGATAAACAACAGTTAAAGGAGGCAACCATCACCAAGCCGGCCCTGAAAGAGGTACTAAAAGACCTCTTATAAACAAGAACATCACTATAATACTTGCAATATATCAGAGCAAATAAATTTTTTTTGAACAATGGCACTACAATACATTAAATCCATAATATCAATAAATGTCAATGGATTAAACTCACCCATCAAAAGGCACAGGGTGGGAGGATGGATCAGAAACCATAACCCAACCATATGCTGCTTGCAAGAATCCCGTCTGTCACAACAAGATAAACACAGACTTAAAGTGAAAGGATGGAAAACTATCATACAGGCTAACGGACCACAAAAAAGGGCAGGAACAGCCATTCTCATCTCAGATATGATAGATTTTAAATTAAATAAAGTAATAAAAGATAGGCAAGGACATTACATAATGATTAGAGGATCAATCAGCCAAGAAGACTTAACAACTATTAACATCTATGCACCCAACGAGGGACCATCTAAATACATTAAGCATCTACTGAAAGAATTTTAAAAATACATCAATAGTAATATAATAATAGTGGGAGACTTCAATACCCCACTCTCACACTTAGACAGATCAACAAAGCAGAGAACCAATAAAGATACAAGAGAATTGAGAGAAGAGATCGATACACTAGACCTCTTGGACATTTTCAGACTCCTCCACCCCAAAAAACTGGAATACACCTTCTTTTCAAATCCACATAACACATACTCAAGGGTAGACCACATGTTAGGCCACAAAGACAGCATCAATAAATTCAAGAGCATGGAAATAATCCCAAGTATCTTCTCAGACCGCAGTGGAGTAAAACTAACATTTAACAACAAATGGAAAATTATTAAGAGACACAGAATTTGGAAACTAAACAACATACTCCTTAAGAACCACTGGGTCAGAGACTCACTCAAACAGGAAATTCAAAAGTTCCTGGAAACTAATGAAAAATGAAGACACAACCTATCAAAATATTTGGGACACAGCTAAAGCAGTACTGAGAGGGAAATTTATAGCCATACAATCACATATTAAACACGAAGAAGAAGCTCAAATGAACAACCTTACTGCACACCTCAAGGACGTAGAGGAAGAGGAACAAAGGAACCCAAAAGCAACCAGAAGGACTGATATCACTAAAGTTAAAGCAGAAATAAACAACATCGAAAATAAAAGAACCATACAAAAGATCAATGAAGCCAAATGTTGGTTCTTTGAAAGATTAAACAAAATTGACAAACCCCTAGCCAGACTCACCAAACAAGAAAGAGAGAAGACTCAAATTAATAGAATTGTAAACGATGCAGGAGATATCACAACTGACACCACAGAAATCCAGAGAATCCTGCAAAAATTCTATAAAGAACTATATGCCACCAAGCTAGAGAATCTGGAAGAAATGGAACAATTCCTAGAAACCTATACACTTCCAAAACTGAACCAAGAAGAACTACAAAATCTAAATGCACCAATCACAGACAAAGAAATTGAAACCGTTATTAAGAATCTCCCCAACAACAAAAGTCCTGGATCAGATGGCTTCACAAATGAATTCTACAAAACTTTCAGGAAACAGTTAGTACCCATACTTCTTAAGCTATTACATAAGAGTGAAGAAACAGAAATACTCCCTTCCACCTTCTTGAAGCCAACGTCACCCTGATACCAAAAGCTGATAGGGACACAACAAAAAAGGGAAACTACAGACCAATATCTCTGATGAACATAGATGCCAAAATATTAAACAAGATCTTGGCCAACCGGATACAGCAACATATCAAAAAGATTGTTCATCATGACCAAGTGGGATTCATCCCAGGAATGCAAGGCTGGTTCAACATCCATAAGTCAATCAATGTCATTCAGCAGATCAATAAAAGCAAAGCCAAAAACCACATGATTATCTCAATACATGCAGAGAAAGCCTTTGACAAAATCCAACACCCATTTATGCTCAAAATTCTACAAAAAATGGGAATAGATGGGAAATTCCTCAAGATAGTGGAGTCTATATTTAGCAAACCTACAGCCAACATCATACTCAATGGACAGAAGCTGAAAGCATTCCCCCTCAGATCAGGGACTAGACAGGGCTGTCCACTGTCACCATTACTCTTCAACATAGTATTGGAAGTTCTTGCCATAGCAATCAGGCAAGAGAAAGAAATCAAAGGAATACAGATTGGAAGGGAAGAAGTCAAGCTCTCACTATTTGCAGATGATATGATAGTATACATAGAAAGACCTAAAGAATCCAGCAGAAAACTACTGGAAGTCATTAGGCAATATAGCAAGGTATCAGGGTACAAAATCAATGTACAAAAATCAGTGGCATTTCTTTATGCAAACACTAAATCTGAAGAAAGACATCCAGAAATCACTCCCATTTACTGTTTCAGCAAAATCAATCAAATACCTAGGAATAAAGTTGACCAAAGAAGTGAAAGACTTGTGTGCTGAAAACTATGAGTCGCTACTCAAGGAAATAGAAACTGATACCAAGAAATGGAAAGATATCCCATGCTCATGGATTGGAAGAATAAATATCATCAAAATGAATATTCTCCCCAGAGCCATATACAGATTTAATGCAATACCCATCAATGTTCCACCAAGCTTCTTTAAGAGAATAGAACAAACACTACAATCATTTATCTGGAACATGAAAACACCTAGAATTGCCAAAACCATCTTAAGGAAAAGAAACAGAAATGGAGGCATCACATTCCCAGACCTTAAACCATATTATAAAGGCATCATCATCAAAACAGCATGGTACTGGAACAAAAATAGGCACACAGACCAGTGGAACAGAATTGAAAGCCCAGAAGTAAATCCCAACACCTATGGGCATCTAATCTTTGATAAGGGGGCCCAAAGGATTAAATGGAAAAAGGAGGCTCTCTTCAATAAATGGTGCTGGGAAAACTGGGTAGAAACATGCAGAAGAATGAAATTGAACCACTTTATCTCACCAGAAACAAAAATCAACTCCAAATGGATCAAAGACCTAGATGTCAGACCAGAAACAATCAAATACTTAGAGGAAAACATTGGTAAAAACACTTTCCCACATACACCTCAAGGACATCTTTGATGAATCAAACCCAATTGCAAGGAAGACTAAAGCAGAAATAAACCAATGGGACTACATCAAATTGAAAAGCTTCTGCACATCCAAAGAAACTATTAAACAAACAGAGAGACCCCTCACAGAATGGGAGAAGATCTTCACATGCCAGACATCAGACAAGAAACTAATCACCAAAATATATAAAGAGCTCAGCAAACTTAGCACCAAAAAAGCAAATGACCCCATCCAAAAATGGGCAGAGGATATGAACAAAACATTCACCTCAGAGGAGATCCAAAAGGCTAACAAACATATGAAAAACTGCTCTAGGTCACTGATTGTCAGAGAAATGCAAATTAAGACAACACTAAGATACCACCTCACTCCTGTAAGAATGGCATACATCAAAAAGGACAGCAGCAACAAAAGCTGCAGAGGATGTGGAGACAGAGGAACCCTTTTACATTGCTGGTGGGAATGTAAATTGGTCCAGCCTCTGTGGAGAGCAGTCTGGAAAACTCTCAGAAGGCTAGACATGGACCTTCCATATGATCCAGTAATTCCTCTCCTGGGGTTATACCCCAAGGACTCCATAACACCCAACCAAAAAGAGGTTTGTACTCCTATGTTCATAGCAGCACAATTCATAATAGCTAAAACCTGGAAGCAACCCAGGTGCCCAACAACAGATGAGTGGATGAGAAAGCTGTGGTATATATACACAATGGAATACTATGCAGCTATCAAGAACAATGAATCCACCCTCTCTGACCCATCTTGGACAGAGCTAGAAGTAATTATGTTAAGTGAGCTAAGTCAGAAAGATAAAGATGAGTATGGGATGATCCCACTCATCAACAGAAGTTGATTATGAAGATCTGAAAGGGAAACTAAAAGCAGGACCTGACCAAATTGTAAGTAGGGCACCAAAGTAAAAACCCAGTGGTGAGGGTAGACATGTAGCTTCCTGGGCCAGTGGGGGGTGGGAGTGGGCAGGAGGGATGGGTCACAGTCCTTTGGTGGTGGGAATGGTGTTTATGTACACTCCTAGCAAAATGTAGACATATAAATCAGTAGTTAATTAATATGAGAGGGGGAAAATCTATTGTATGTCTCAAAGTTTCTCAAAACACAAACTGAATCCTTTTAATATATAGGCTGTGTATTTGATACGCGGACTCTCTCAAAAGCCTAGACCAAGTAGATTAGAAACATCCAATAGCACAGCTATATACAAGATACTGGATACTGTACAGCAAACCATAACAAAAGGACTTTTCAAAGTTAACCCAATTAACAAATAATGATAACATTAACTATCGATTGTTTTTTTGAATCCTAAGACAGCAGGAACCTCACATCTCCACTATAGAGCCCCTACTTCCCCCAGTCCTGGAACCCTTGCATAGGGCCCAGTTTCCCGTATGCATCTCCCAATCCAAACCAAATAATATTGCATCCGCCGATCACAACCTAACCAATGCAACGATTGCCACCTCAACATGCTTCACCTCAGACTGTGTCCAGAGACTTCACATGTGGAATGACAACCCTTCAGCTTCATTACTCGGGTGAGACCTTTCCTTTTATAGTACACTCTAATTTCATCTCAGGTAGTTCACTTTCTAACAAAGTCCCATAACCTAGATATACACTAGTTTCTGTGAGAGAGAGCTTATGTGCACATGTATCCATAAACTACTGCAAAATATATACCTGAATATATTTTACACTAGAGTTTGCAGTGAGTACCTCCCTAACACTTCCTCTCCACTATTCCAAGCTTGGGATCCATGATTGCTCAACAAATTGTTTGGCTTCATATATTAACTCTCTTTTCAATCACCAGGTTCCAGATGCCACCAGGATGCTGGCCAGGCTTCCCTGGATTGAAGACCCCACCAATGTGTCCTGGAGCTCAGCTTCCCCAGAGACACATCTTACTAGGGAAAGAGAGAGGCAGACTGGGAGTATGGACCGACCAGTCAACGCCCATTTTCAGCAGGGAAGCAATTACAGAATCCAGACCTTCTACCTTTTGCCACCCTCAACGACCCTGGCTCCATGCTCCCAGAGGGCTAGAGAATGGGAAAGCTATCATGGGAGGGGGTGGGTTATGGAGATTGGGTGGTGGGAATTGTGTGGAGTTGTACCCCTCCTACCTTATGTTTTTGTTCATTAATCCTTTCTTAAATAAAAAATTAAAAAAAATAGAAGTAGATAACCTCCTCATATACTTCCTATTACACTTCCCTCAGTCATACCTCTGAACATCTTAAAGGAAGATATTGTCATCTATTGCTAGAAAAGTTCTCTCAAGTATATTCCTCCTTGTATTTGGCTGGATTTATGAATCCAAGAGTTTTTATACACTACAAAGAACTGTATTCCTTCTGGTCTAATCATCTGATCAGTCATTTATTCTTCACAATCCTTTGTTCCTGCCTATATATGGTCTCAAAATGAAAATGAAGTCATTCCTGAAATCCATTAATAGGTATTTCTACAACTCATTATTTGTACACTATTGTTCTTGTTAAATCTCAAGATGGTATTAAACGTCAAATCTTTTTTTCCAGAGAAGAAATTTCACATATTTAAACAAAACAGTACAGATTATTATTTTGTTTTTATGGATATGTAAAATAATTGACAGAGGAGTAAGGAAAAGAAGATTTAAAGCAAAAGTATACAGCCTGCAGTAAGAATTTACTAACATAAGAAGCAATGAAGATGATGCCTTGGGAGATAGCACAGTGCTAAAGCTTTGGGCTTTACAGCATGAGGTTCAGCTCCCAATGTCACATGTGCCAGAGTGATGCTCAAGTTCTTTTCTGTCAATCTCTCTCTCTCTCTCTCTCTCTCACACACACACACACAACCACACACACACACACACACACACACACACACACACACCATTTCTCCCCTTTCTCATGATGCTAAATAAATTGCTGGGACTGGATGCCTGTTATGATCCACTGTTCCTTGTGGCCATTTTTCCTTCATTTTTTTTTTTTTTTACTTCTTTACTGGGGGATTAATGTTTTACAGTTGACAGTAAATACAATAGTTTGTACATGCATAACATTTCTCAGTTTTCCATACAATACAACTCCCACTAGGTCCTCTGTCATCCTTTTCCAGGACCTGAACTCCACACCCCCCCCAACCTCCAGAGTCTTTTATTTTGGTGCCACACATCAATCCTTCCTTATTTTTTTCCTTTATATTTTTATTAGGTAGGGCAGATAGAAATTAAGAGGAGAGAGGGAGATAAAGAGGGAGAGAGATAAGATCAAACCTGCAGCAGCATCCCTCTGCAGGGCGGGGGGACACAGGGTTCAAACCCTGAACCCTGGTCCTTAAGCACGGTAATGTGTGTGTTTAACCCAGTGAGCCATTACCTGGCCCCTTTAAAATGTTTCTTTAAAAAAGAAAATTATCATTCTCCTGAATTTAGGTGCCAGTTTAGTGAGGCATCAAATCTGATTTTTGGCCTATTGGCATTTCTGACAGTCAAAACCACTTTGAACTACTGCTGTATATCCAAAATTATAATCACGTAATTATCATTAAGACAATTTTTCAATAGATTAGTTACATATGTATACTTTACAACAAATTCATTTCCACTAATGTTTTTGTTTGTTTGATTGTTTTGTTTTTTCCTCTAAGGTTATCAACTGGGCTCAGTACTGGCACTACAAATCCACTGCTCCTGGGGGCCTTTTATTTTTCCCATTTTTATTTGATAAGACAGAGAGAAATTGAGAGGGGAGAAGGAGATAGTGAGGAGTGAAATAGACACCTGTAGACGTACTTTACTGCTCATGACATGATCCTCTTGCAGGTGGAGAGCTAAGGACTCAAACCAGATCCTTGTGTGACCCTTGCACCTAGTACTTTGTGCACTTAACCACTGCGGGGGCCCTCCACTACTGTTTTTGAGCCCATAGACTGTCAGAGGAAACTTTTATATATGGACTAAAATATATATTTTAAGTAAAAATAAGCCTTAAAAAAAAAACCTTTCTTTTGGGGAGGCAGACAGCTTAATGGTTATACAAAAGACTGTCAGACCCCAGGCTCAATCCCTAATATTACCAAAAACAAGAGCTGAGCATTGCTCCAGTCTCTCTGTCTGTATTTCTCTGTCAGTAAAACAAATAAACAAATTGTTTTTTAAAAAGCAGATAATATGCAGATAATGACAGATTTTTAAAAAATTCTTCTTTTAATCGAATTTGTTGTCTGATGACATTATTGAATTACAAAGTCTAAAACAACTTAAGAATCAAGCTTAATATTCCAAATGATATTAAGAGTAAACAGAAAATCAATAAATAATATTCATTAGAACCACTTATGTTATTTCATTTTATTTGCCTCCAGGGTTATTGCTGGGGCTCAGTGACTGCCATGGAGGCTATTTTTTCCCTTTTGTTGCCCTTGTTGTTTTATCGTTGTGCTTATTGTTATTGTTGTTATTTCTTTATATATATATATTTTTTATTTTTATTTATTTATTCCCTTTTGTTGCCCTTGTTGTTTTATTGTTGTAGTTATTACCGTTGTTGTCGTCGTTGTTGGGTAGGACAGAGAGAAATGGAGAGAGGAGGGGAAGACAGAGAGGAGGAGAGAAAGATAGACACCTGCAGACCTGCTTCACCGCCTGTGAAGCAACTCCCCTGCAGGTGGGGAGCCGGGGTTCGAACTGGGATCCTTATGCCGGTCCTTGTGCTTTGCGCCACCTGCGCTTAACCCGCTGCGCTACAGCCCGACTCCCATTGTTGTTATTTCTGTAGTTGTTGGATAGGACAGAGAGAAATCGAGAAAGTAGGGGAAGACAGATGGGGGAGAGGAAGACACCTGCAGACCTGCTTCACTTCTTGTGAAGTGACTCCCCTGAGGTGGGGAGCCGGGGCTCAAACTGGGATCCTTATGCTAGTCCTTGCGCTTTGTGCTATGTGAGCTTAACCTGCTACACTACTGCCCAACCCCCCAGAGTCACTTATTTATCTAAGTTCAAAAATAAGCTACCATATAAATGTTTTCTACTTGCATAACTTGTATCACAAAACTCAAAGCATAATTTAGAAACACTAAAAAATTTAACATACAGAATAAAGGTAACTTGATAAGGTCTCTGAATGTATATTATATTGACTCTATCTCTAAAGTGACTGATTTTGTTCTATATCATGTTCTTTGTGATCAATGATTGAATTTCAATTACTTTCACCACAGAGTTACTGGAACTGGAACAATTCATTAAACTTAAGCCACTGAATTCATATTCTTCAAAAATCCTCATAGTTTCTACAAAGAAAACTAGTATGTTGGTATCACCTATATTAGTTTAGATTCTCTTTTCCACTTTAATTTACATATTCTAAAGTTAGTTCTTAAGGATTTAATCAGTGGGATCATATATATTTTATAAATGAATGTGAATGCTACAGTCAAATTTCTACTAAAATATTAAGATGTATTTTGTTCATTTTATAAATATACTATACAAATTAATTGAAAGTAAGTTTTCAGTTCCCTTGGCTTTATGCAGGTTGTAAGTAATTTCACAGCTTCCATATAATTAATTCTGTTACTGCTCTTTGATCTTTAATCAACATTTCACATTTCCCTGTTTATTTCTAATGATACCCTGCAGCTTTTAAATTTATTCTTTTCCCACTTTTTTTTTCTAGGACTAAAAGAAAAACTAAATTTTCTAGGTGTAAGAAAGAAATAAAACACCTGTGCTTTAAATAGAAAAAAATGGTGTAATGACAATAAATAAATTAATAAATTAATACAACCAGCTGAGGAGAGTCACTCTCTAAAAAATTCACAGGACCAGCAAAATATTACAGTGCATTTGGATCATGTGCTGTTTTGCCATGTATACAGCCCTGGATTGAGCCTGGGCCCAACCACATTGAAGGGAACTTCTCTACTGAGGTCTCTTTCACTTCCTGTTTTCTCTATTTTAGAAACAAAGACAATAAAAATAAGAAAGTCAAGAACACTCTTGCTGCAATATCCTAAACTCTAACATAAAATTTCTTGGGTCATAAGTGAATAAAAATAAAGTGTCTAATATTTTAAGAAAAGGAAGGCATATGTCTTTATATTCTAACCAAACTTAATTTTATCAACAGTTTGGTTTGACTATAGTAGAGAGTAGAATGTTTCAAGTTACTATAATCTTTTATAATTTTTTCTCAGTAACAGAGCTTCACTGCTTCAGGCTGATTCTTCAGAGACAGAGAGATCAAGAACAAGAAAGAGAGATACAGAGTAGAAAGATACCCTGGAAAACTCCAACACAAGAATAGCATACAGGTCTACAGGTAGAGCTTTTAAAGATTTTATTTGTAAAAATATATATACCAGTTAATTAATTAATTAATTAATTAATTAATTTAATTAGTTAAAGAGGCCTCTGGTGACTATTTCAATTTCTTTTATTGTAATTATTCTATTTATGTTTTTTCGTTCCTCTTGGTTAAGTCCTGGGTGGTTTTATGCTTCTAAGAAGTCATCCAATCAGTTGGTCTCACTCATAGACAGAAGTTGAAAAACCATATCAGAAGAGAAAACACAAAGCAGAACCTGAACTCTAGTTAGTGTATTGCACCAAAATAAAAGACTCTGTGTGTGTGTGTGTTGGGTGGGGGGGTCAGGTCCTGGAACATGATGGCAGAGGACCTAGTTGGGGTTGTATCATTATGTGGAAAACTGGAAAATGTTATGCATGTACAAACTACTGTATTTACTGTCAACTATAAAACATTAATCCCTCAATGAAGAATTTTTTGGGCAGAGGTAGATAGCATAATGGTTATGCAAACAGACTCCCATGCCTAAGGCTCCAAGGTACCAGGTTCAATCCCCTGCAGCACCGTAAGCCAGCATCAGGCAGATGTTATCTGCCTACAAGAAACACATATAGCAGTCGATGAAGCTGCTCAATTCACCATCAGTGGATTCGATTTAATATGCTATAATCTCCATCCTAAACATGGCTGAGCCATCTATGCCAAATCGTGTCTTACGGATGTTTACCATACAGCCTCTTCGACCTTCTACGACTCCATTACTATTGGAACTATTCAGCTCGTCAATGTATATAAGCCTCCCAGTGCCTCATGGGATAATGAGGTCCTGCCTAGCCCAAATCACCCAGCCGTTTACGTTGGAGACTTTAATAGTCATCACCAAGACTGGGGATATTCCTCCACTCGTGCTGATGGCTCTATCTTAGCCGACTGGGCTTCAGCGAATGACCTCTCCCTATTATACGATCCCAAACAGCCAGGCTCTTTTCACAGTGCTAGATGGAATAAAGACTCGTTACCCGACCTGTGCTGGATTAGCACAGTCAACGGCCAAGCCTTTCCCGCTATGAGACAAGTTCTCAAGATCTTCCGGCACAGTCATCACCGCCCAGCTATCATCCACATTGGTCTCCAGCTCCCACTGATTCTGTGCTTGGAGAAACTAAGATGGAACTTTCAGAAAGCAAACTGGTGTCTGTTCAGTGATTTTACCAACAAATCTATTCCTGCAATTCCAATTAACTCTATCCCCTCTGAAGATTCCTACAGGCGCTTCCACCAAGCCATCTTCAAAGCAGCTTCCCAAGCCATTCCTCGTGGGAGACATGCTAACTATACGCCTTGTCTTGATGCTGAATGCGAGCAACTACTAAAGCAGTATGATGAGTCGGGCGACCCAGATGTGGCTGACCATCTCATTGCCTCCCTGGATGCAGCACGCCAAGCCCACTGGCAACAACTCACGGAAAGTCTGAACTTCACCCACTCAAGTAGGAAGGCCTGGAAGCTTCTTCATAGTCTGGGTGCCGGTAGCCAACCCCCTCCCGTCTCCCATCCTTCCGTATCTCCAAACTCAGTGGCCAGTCACCTAACTCAAGTTGGACGTGCTAAGATCGACCCAGTCTGGAAAAGAGAAATTTCCCATGAGTGGTCATCCCACTTCCGGTTATCTTGTCCATCTCCAAAACTCTCTCCCTTTACACTGTCTGAACTGGAAGACGCTTTGAAGAGGGTTAAACCAGGAACAGCTGCTGGCTATGATAACATCACCCCAGAACTCATTCTTAACCTGGGTCCCGCGGCAAAGAAGTGGCTTGCTTCATTCCTGTCCCACATCTTGGAATCTGAGTCTATGTCCAAAGTTTGGCGTTGTGTGAAGATTATAGCAGTTTTGAAACCAAAGAAAGACCCAACACTGGCCGCCAGCTATAGACCAATTTCTCTCCTCTCCGTGTGTTACAAATTCCTTGAGAGGCTGCTTCTGTCACGTATTTCTCATCTTACAGAGAAATTCCTATCACCCGCCCAAGCTGGTTTCTGCCCAGGAAGATCTACCTGCGAACAAGCCCTGGCCCTCTCAACTTACATTGAAAATGGATTCCAGAAGAATTTAAAGACGGGTGCTGTCTTTGTTGATCTCACAGCAGCCTATGACACGGTCTGGCACCGTGGTCTCCTAGTCAAGATCTCAAGATGCCTGACTCCATGGGTGGCCAACACTATATCGTTTCTTCAAAACAGAAGATTCCGGGTGCATCTGGGTGACAAGTCTACCAGATGGAGACCTGTCTCAAGTGGCCTCCCCCAGGGCTCTGTTCTGGCTCCTACGCTATTTAATATTTACATCAATGACCTCCCAGAAACTTCTTCAAGGAAGTTCATCTACACCGATGACATCTGCTGTGCAACTCAGGCATCCAAGTTCGACATCCTTGAGGAAACACTCACAAAAGACATGTCTCTGATATCTGATTACTGTAAAAAAAATGGCGACTAATCCCTAGCACTGCAAAAACGGTATCATCTGTTTTCCATCTACACCATGCCTCAGCCTCGCGTAAGCTTAATGTGCAGCTTGGCGGTATGAGAATCCGGCATGAAGCCCAGCCAGTCTATATTGGCATTACTCTCGATCGCACTCTGTCATTTCACAAACATCTCATAAAAACTGCAGCAAAGGTGGGCGCGAGGAATAACATCATTGCAAGACTGGCCAGCTCCTCATGGGGCGCGAGCGCTTCCACACTACGATCATCATCTCTGGCATTATGCTATTCCACTGCAGAATACTGTGCCCCAGTATGGTTCCGTAGCCCCCACGTCCACTTGGTCGATTCCAAATTATATTCCTCCATGAGGATAATTTCTGGAACCATCTGTTCCACCCCGGTTCCATGGCTTCCAGTTGTTAGTAACATCGCCCCGCCAGATATTCGTCAGGATGCGGCATCATCTAAGTTCATTTCCCATGACTACGCTCGACCGGACCTGCCAATATATGTGGATATCTTTGCCCACCCTGTCCAACGCTTGACGTCTCGTCACCCAATCTGGTCCCCTATGCCTACAATGAACTTCTCTGTTCCAGTCTCTTGGAAACAGAGCTGGCAGTCAGCTGAGGTAAAGAACAAACACCTCATCACAGACCCCTGCAAGTGTCAACCTGGCTTTGACCTAGCACGTTATGATTGGGCCCTCCTCAATCGCTATTGAACAGGCCATGGCATGTGCGCTGCTATGTTCCATCGCTGGGGAGCCAGAGACGACCCAAATTGCCCCTGCGGCTACAGACAGACTATGACCCACATAGTCAATGACTGCCACCTCTCCAGATTCAAAGGAGGTCTCGAAACTTTACATCAGGCTCAACCTGATGCTGTTGACTGGCTACGGAAGAAGGGCAAACACTAGAAGAAGAAGAAACCGTAAGCCAGAAGTGAGCAGTGTTCTCGTAAATAATTAAATAAAAATTTTAAAAATTAAAAAATAAGATCTTTTTTTAAAAAAAAAGTTGCCAGGCTAGTGATGTAAGAGAGAGAGATGACCCAGGAACCAAGCTCATGGTGGCAATTCAAATCTTTATTCATCCAAACGTCCCAGAGTCAGGTGGTAGCACACCTGGTTAAGCCACGTGGCACAAACCACAATAGCCAGCATCAGCCTCCTGGTCTGGCTGCCCACCTCTCCAGCTGGAAAAGGGCAGAGACAAGTTGGAAACAGAAGTGACTTGACAATACCATACATGGTTAGGAAAGGGATGAAGAAAGGTGAAAAAGGTAGGGTCTTCCTTAGCAACTGTTTCTAGGGGTTTAACTGGTAGGATTAATAATATCCTCTGGGTTTGAGGGTAGAAAAAGAATATATTAAATGAGCAGATGGGAGGGGTAATAGGGGGGAGGTCTTAAGTCATTTGTTAGACAAACCTGAAGATTGAATATGTAGATAATAAAAAAAGATAATAAAAGGATAATGGTATCAAGGAATGCAGGGTGGAGCAGGAGGAGCTGGTCTAATGTTTTAAGGAATGCCAGGCTCCTGGAGGCAGAAAACTGCAAGGTGCTTTGTGAGGCAGGGAGTCTGACATGACATGGCAAACCTTTGGGGTTCCCATGTCCCTTTTGCTCAACCTCTCGGTAGAGAGAGACTAACAGGATAGACACACCCCTCAGGTCAAGCCCTGACAGGCTCTACCACATCCTCACAATTTCTCTACAAAAAGTCATCCATCTCTGCACATTTTCCAGATCGGTTCATTGAAGTGTCATATACTTTGGATTTTTTTTTTAAATTTTTTATTTATGAAAAGGAAACATTGACTAAACCATAGGATAAGAGGGGTTCAACTCCACACAATTCCCACCACCAGAACTCAGTATTCCATCCCCTCCCCTGATAGTTTTCCTATTCTTTAACCCTCTGGGCGTATGGACCCAAGGTCATTGTGTGATGCAGAAGGTTGAAGGTCTTGCTTCCCTGTTGAACATGGGCATTGACAGGTCGAACCATACTCCCAGCCTGCCTCTCTCTTTCCCTAGTGGGAAAGGGATCTGGGGAAGCAGAGGTCCAAGACACATTGGTGGGGTTGTCTGTCCAGGGAAGTCTGGTCAGCATTATGCTAGCATGTGGAACCTGGTGGTTGAAAAGAGAGTTAACATACAAAGCCAAACAAATTGTTGACCAATCATGGACCTAAAGGCTGAAATAGTGCAAATGAAGAGTTGGGGGGGGGGGTTCCTCCATTTTTAGATAGCTAGTAGGCATATTTTAGTTATATTCCAAAGGACTTGTGGCTATACTAGTTTTTTTTTTCCCCCTGATCCTGAAATCTAATATGCAGGTGGATCCAAGTTATTGTCTGGGAAGATGATGTCATGGCTGGAAAAGGAACAGAAAGCTGTATCAGGGAAGAGAGTAGCTCCCTAATATGGAAAAGGCATATAAATATTGTTGACTATAAACCCCATCGATTTGATGTGATCTGGGTCCCATATTCAGCTTCGGAGCCTATGTGACCTCTGTCTGCATTCCTGTAGATCTGAGCTCACATTCTGTAGTCATAGTTACAATGAAAAAATGTAAGGAAATTTTGGATTTCTACAGTGTCACTGTGGTTTATCCTTTTCCATTTATGAACCTATTTATTTGGGTCTTCTCCCCTTTTTTTGCTAGTGAATCTCGCCAGGGGTTTGTCAATTTTGTTTATCCTTTTGAAGAACCAACTCTTAGTTTCATTGATTTTTGTTTGCTTGCTTGTTCTATTCCTGCTGCAATCTTTGTTATTTCACTTCTCTTTGGTTTGGGTTTCCTTTGTTCTTCTTTTTCAAGACCTTTCATATGTGAAGTCAGATTGCTTCTTTGAGCTTTCCTTATTTCCTGATGTGTGCCTGTAGAGCTATGAATTTCCCTCTTAGTACTACTGTAGCAGTATCCCCATAGGCTCTGATAGTTCATGACTACAGTTTCATTGTTCCCAGAAATGCTTTAAGTTCCTCTCTGACCCAATTATTGTTAAGCAATATACTGCTGTTTTTCCATATTTTTATTATGACTATTAGTTTAAATCTGCTGTGTTTGAAGAAGATGCTTAGAATGATTTCAATACTCCTGAATATATACTGCCCTTTTTGTCACATAGCATATGGTCTACATTTTAGATCATTCTGTGCAGACCCAAGAAGAATGAGTATTAGTTTAGGGGAGCTGCAGAGACTATCTAACACTTCATTTAATTCTCGTTTCCTTGTCAATTTTCTGCCTCATTAATCTGTGTGGTTGAAAGAGTGGGGTATTAAAATTCCCAGTCATTATTGTGTATAATTAATATATCTCAACTCTACCAGTAGATACTTGATACATTGTGTTGCCCCTTCACTGTGTGTGGACAGATTACCATATATTTTTTTCTTTTTTTTTTAAGAAAGGATTAATTAACAAAACCATAGGAAAGGAGGGGTACAATTCCACACAAGTCCCACCACCCAATCTCCATATCCCACCCCCTCCCCTGATAGCTTTCCCATTCTCTATCCCTCTGGGAGCATGGACCCAGGGTCATTGTGGGTTGCAGAAGGTAGAAGGTCTGGCTTCTGTAACTGCTTCCCCGCTGAACATGGGCATTGACTGGTCGGTCCATACTCCCAGGCTTCCTCTATCTTTCCCTAGTAGGGTGGGTCTCTGGGGAAGCGGAGCTCCAGGACACATTGGTGGGGTCTTCAGTACAGGGAAGCCTGGCCGGCATCCTGATGACATCTGGAACCTGGTGACTGAAAAGAGAGTTAACATACGAAGCCAAACAAATTGTTGAGCAATCATGGACCCAAAGCTTGGAATAGTGGAGAGGAAGTGTTAGGGGGGTGCTCACTGCAAACTCTAGTGTACTTTTGCTTTCAGGCATATATTTTCCAGTAGTTTATGGATACATGTGCACATAAGCTCTCTCTCACAGAAACTAGTGTATATCTAGGTTTTGGGACTTTGTTAGAAAGTGAACCACCTGAGATGGAATTAGAGTATACTATGAAAGGAAAGGTCTCACCTGAGTTATGAAGCTGAAGGGCTGTCATTCCACACGTGAAGTCTCTGGACACAGTCTGAAGTGAAGCATGTTGAGGTGGCAATTGTTGTGTTGATTAGGTTGTGATCGGCAAATGCAATATTATTTGATATGGATTAGGAGAGGCATACGGGAAAGTGGGCCTTATACAATGGTTCTAGGACTGTGGGAAGTAGAGGCTCTATAGTGGAGATGTGAGATTCCTGCTGTCTTAGGGTTCAAAAAGATAATCGATAGTTAATGTTATCATCACATTATTTGGTTATTGGGTTAACTTTGAAAAGTCCTTTTGTTAGGGTTTCCTGTACAGTACACAGTATCTTATATATAGCTGTGCTATTGGTTGCTTCTCATCTACTTGGTCTAGGCTTTTGAGAGAGTCTGCATATCAGTTACACAGCCTATATATTAAAAAGATTCAGTTTGTCTTTTGAAAAACTTTGAGACATACAATTAATTTTCCCCCTCTCATATTAATTAACTAGTGATTTATATGACTACATTTTACTAGGAGTGTACATAAACACCATTCCCACCACCAAAAGACTGTGACCCATCCCTCCCACCAACTCCCTACACCCACTGGCCTAGGAAGCTGCATGTCTACCCCTCACCACAGGGTTTTTACTTTGGTGCCCTACTTACAATTTGGTCAGGTCCTGCCTTTAGTTTCCCTTTCAGATCTTCTTACTCAACTTCTGTTGATGAGTGGGATCATCCCATACTCATCTTTATCTTTCTGACTTAGCTCACTTAACATAATTACTTCTAGCTCTGTCCAAGATGGGTCAGAGAGGGTGGATTCATTGTTCTTGAAAGCTGCATAGTATTCCATTGTGTATATATACCACAGCTTTCTCATCCACTCATCTGTTGTTGGGCACCTGCGTTGCTTCCAGGTTTTAGCTATTATGAATTATGCTGCTATGAACATAGGAGTACAAATCTCTTTTTGGTTGGGTGTTATGGAGTCCTTGGGGTATAACCCCAGGAGAGGAATTACTGGATCATATGGAAGGTCCATGTCTAGCCTTCTGAGAGTTTTCCAGACTGCTCTCCACAGAGGCTGGACCAATTTACATTCCTACCAGCATTGTAAAAGGGTTCTTCTGTCCCCACAACCTCTCCAGCATTTGTTGCTGCTGTCCTTTTTGATGTAAGCCATTCTTAAAGGAGTGAGGTAGTATCTTAGTGTTGTCTTAATTTGCATTTCTCTGACAATCAGTGACCTAGAGCAGTTTTTCATATGTTTGTTAGCCTTTTGGATCTACTCTGAGGTGAATGTTTTGTTCATATCCTCTGCCCATTTTAGATGGGGTCATTTGCTTTTTTGGTGCTAAGTTTGCTGAGCTCTTTATATATTTTGGTGATTAGTTTCTTGTCTGATGTCTGGCATGTGAAGATCTTCTCCCATTATGTGAGGGGTCTCTTTGTTTGTGTGATAGTTTCTTTGGATGTGCAAAACCTTTTGAATTTGATGTAGTCCCATTGGTTTGTTTCTGCTTTAGTCTTCCTTGCAATTGGATTTGATTCACCAAAGATGTCCCTGAGGTATAGGTGGGAAAGTGTTTTACCAATGTTTTCTTCTAAGTATTTGATTGTTTCTGGTCTGACATCTAGGTCTTTGATCCATTTGGAGTTGATTTTTGTTTCTGGAGAGATAAAGTGGTTCAATTTCATTCTTCTGCATGTTACAACCCAGTTTTCCCAGCACCATTTATTGAAGAGAGCCTCCTTCTTCCATTAATCCTTTGGGCCCCCTTATCAAAGATGATATGTCCATAGGTATGAGGATTTATTTCTGGGCTTTCAATTCTTTCCCACTGGTCTGTGTGCCAATTTTTTTCCCAGTACCATGCTGTTTTGATGATGATGGCTTTATAATATGGTTTAAGGTCTGGGAATGTGATCCCTCCATTTCTGTTTCCTTTCCTTAAGATGGTTTTGGCAATTCTAGGTGTTTTCATGTTCCAGATAATTGATTGTAGTGTTTGTTCTATTTTCTTAGAGAAGCTAGGTGGAACTTTGATGGGTATTGCATTAAATTTGTATATGGCTCTGGGGAGAATATTCATTTTGATGATATTTCTTCTTCCAATCCATGAGCATGGGATATCTTTCCATTTCTTGGTATCAGTTTCTATTTCCTTGGGTAGCGACTCATAGTTTCAGTATATAAGTCTTTCACTTCTTTGGTCAACTTTATTCCTAGGTATTTGATTGATTTTGCTGAAACAGTAAATGGGAGTGATTTCTGGATGTCTTCTTCTTCAGATTTAGTGTTTGCATAAAGAAATGCCACTGATTTTTGTACATTGATTTTGTAGCCTGATACCTTGCTATATTGCCCAATAACTTCCAGTAGTTTTCTGCTGGATTCTTTAGGTTTTTCTATGTATACTATCACATCATCTGCGTATAGTGAGAGCTTGACTTCTTCCCTTCCAATCTGTATTCCTTTGATTTCTTTCTCTTGCCTGATTGCTATGACAAGAACTTCCAATACTATGTTGAAGAGTAACGGTGACAGTGGACAGCCCTGTCTAGTCCCTGATCTGAGGGGGAATGCTTTCAGCTTCTGTCCATTGAGTATGATTTTGGCTGTAGGTTTGCTTTATATAGACTCCACTATCTTGAGGAATTTCCCATCTATTCCCATTTTTTGTAGAGTTTTGAGCATGAATGGGTGTTGGATTTTGTCAAAGGCTTTCTCTGCATCTATTGAGATAATCATGTGGTTTTTGGCTTTGCTTTGATTGATGTGGTGAATGACATTGATTGACTTATGGATGTTGAACCAGCCTTGCATCCCTGGGATGAAACCCACTTGGTCATGATGAACAATCTTTTTGATATGTTTCAGTATCCTGTTGGCCAAGATCTTGTTTAATATTTTGGCATCTATGTTCATCAGAGATATTGGTCTGTAGTTTTTCTTTTTTGTTGTGTCCCTATCAGCTTTTGGTATCAGGGTGATGTTGGCTTCATAGAAGGTGGAAGGGAGTATTCCTATTTCTTCAATCTTATGGAAAAGCTTCAGAAGTATGGGTACTAACTGTTTCCTCAAAGTTTTGTAGAATTCGTTTGTGAAGCCATCTGGTCCAGGACTTTTGTTGTTGGGGAGGTTCTTAATAACGGTTTCAATTTCTTTGTCTGTGATTGGTGCATTTAGGTTTTGTAGTTCTTTTTGGTTCAGTTTTGGAAGGGCATATGCTTCTAGGAATTGTTCCATTTCTTCTAGATTCTCTAGCTTGGTGGCGTATAGTTCTTTATAGAAGTTTCGCAGGATTCTCTGGATTTCTGTGGTGTCAGTTGTGATATCTCCTCCATTGTTTACAATTCTATTAATTTGAGTCTTCTCTCTTTTTTTGTTTGGTGAGTCTATCCTGGCTTTGTCAATTTTGTTTAATCTTTCAAAGAACCAACATTTGGCTTCATTGATCTTTTGTATGGTTCTTTTATTTTCGATGTTGTTTATTTCTGCTTTAACTTTAGTGATTTCAGTCCTTCTGGTTGCTTTTGGGTTCCTTTGTTCCTCTTCCTCTAAGTCCTTGAGGTGTGCAATAAGGTCGTTCATTTGAGCTTCTTCTTGATGTTTAATATGTGATTGTATGGCTATGTTCCCTCTTAGTACTGCTTTAGCTGTGTCCCAAATATTTTGATAGGTTGTTTCTTCATTTTCTTTTTTTTCCAGGAACATTTGAATTTCCTGTTTGAGTGAATCTCTGACCCAGTGGTTCTTAAGGAGTATGTTGTTTAGTTTCCAAATTCTGTGACTTTTAATAATTTTCCGTTTGTTGTTAAATGTTAGTTTTACTGCACTGTGGTCTGAGAAGATACTTGGGATGATTTCAATGTTCTTGAATTTTATTGATGCTGTCTTATGGCCTACAATGTGGTCTATCCTTGAGTATGTGTTATGTGGATTTGAAAAGAAGGTGTATTCCAGTTTTTTGGGGTGGAGGAGTCTGAAAATGTCCAAGAGGTCTAGTCTGTCAATCTCTTCATTCAATTCTCTTGTATCTTTGTTGGTTTTCTGCTTTGTTGATCTGTCTAAGTGTGAGAGTGGGGTATTGAAGTCTCCCACTATTATTGTATTACTATGGATGTATTTTTGAAATTCTTTCAGTAAGTGCTTGACGAATTTAGATGGTCCCTCATTGGGTGCATAGATGTTAATAGTTGTTAAGTCTTCTTGGCTGATTGATCCTCTAATCATTCTGTAGTGTCCTTGCCTACCTTTTATTACTTTATTTAATTTAAAATGTATCGTGTCTGAGATGAGAATAGCTGTTCCTGCCCTTTTTTGTGGTCTGTTAGCCTGTATGATAGTTTTCCATCCTTTCACTTTAAGTCTGTGTTTATCTTGTTGTGACAGATGGGATTCTTGCAAGCAGCATATGGTTGGATTATGTTTTCTGATCCTTCCCCCAACTCTGTGCCTTTTGATGGGTGAGTTTAAGCCATTGACATTTATTGATATTATGGATTTAATGTATTGTAGTGCCATTGTTCAAAAAAAAATTTTTTTTGTTTGCTCCTATATATTGCCAGTATTATAGTGATGTTCTTGTTTATAAGAGGTCTTTTAGAACCTCTTTCAGGGCCGGCTTGGTGATGGTTTCCTCCTTTAACTGTTGTTTGTCTAAGAAGTTTTTGATCCCTCCATCTAGTTTGAATGAAAGTCTAGCTGGATATATTATCCTTGGTTGAAACCCTTTTTCATTCAGGGCTCGATAGATATCTTGCTACTCCCTTCTGGCTTTTAGTGTTTGAGTGGAGAAGTCTGCAGATAATCTTATGGGTTTTCCCTTGTATGTGACTTTTTGTTTCTCTCTTGCAGCCTTTAGGATCCTTTCTTTATCCTTAGTTCTTCTCATTGTGACTATGATGTGTGTTGGCGTCTTCAGGTTTGGGTTGATTCTGTTTGGTACTCTTTGGGCCTCTTGAATCTTGATGTCTTTTCTGTTATTCAGGTCTGGGAAGTTTTCTTCTGTTATTTCCTCTAGAATGTTTGCTTCCCCTTCCTCTCTTTCTTCCTCTAGCAGGCCAATTATGCAAATCTTACTTCTTTTGAGATCATCCCATATGTCTCTGTTGTTGTTTTCAGTGTCTCTCAATCTCTTTTAAGCTCTTTCACCTCTTTCTTTATTTTCTCTAACTCATCCTCTGTCTGACTAATTCTGTTTTCTACTTCTGTTAGTCTGCTTTCCCTTGCCTCAGCTTCTTTCTTCATTATAGCTATTTCAGCTTTCAGTTCTCTAATTGCCTCAAGATAATCAGTATTTTCCTTGGGGATCTCAACTGTTGTTTCCCTAATACTGCCATTCCTTTCCTCCAATGTTGTTTTCATTTCTGTCATTAATAAAGTTTATTATTGCTAGCATACTTTTCTTATCTATGATTACTTCTGGCTGATTTGTAGTTTCTTCTGGGCTCTTGTCTTCATTCATTGGAGTAGTAGTTTTATTTATTTTTGATCTACCCATTTTTTTGATTTATGTGTTTCTTTTTTATGCTCTGTTGTTCCTCAGTTGTTGTGTCTTGAGCACAAGCAACACTGTACTAAATACCTTTATGACAATTGCACTCACCAACCTCCGGAATTACAGTAGCAACTGAAGCAAGTATTGAAGCAGTTTAATCACTACCTGTTAGCCAAACAATTTCTCCAGTCCATGAAAAAATAGTAACCAAATCCCAGTGAAGAAGAAAGAGAAAGGAAAGAAGGGATAGCAAGAATAGACAGTTAAGCAAATCTACTATCCACTGTATATTCTAGGGGTAACAAGCGTGGAAAGGTAACTAGAGCAGAGATACACACATAGAGGGTCCATACTGAGTCTGATTTCTTCCCCAAAATAATTCACAAATTCAGAAAGGCAAAGAAGAAGGAAGGAAGAGTGTATGACAAGATAAAAAAAAAAGAAATAAAAGAAGAGACAAGAGAGAGAAAAGAGAAAAGATAAGAAAAAGAGCTGTAATTAAAAAGCAGTAAAAGGGAAGTTTTTTATTACTTTATTTTTAATTAAATTTAATTTTTTTAGTTAGCTAGGAGGAGGGAGGGGAGAGTCTGTAGAGGAGGTAGGAGTAACGAGACAAGTTCCTCCCACAATAGATAAGATGCCCACTACCCTAGCAATTAAAGCTATCCTAAGAGTTAATTCTGATCAACCTAAAGGGGGGGAGATATATGTCTTTATATAATATGAATAATAAAATAGAGCAGGGTAAAAAAAAAAACCCTCCCAGATCACCTCAAATCTCATGATCAGAGGCAGCTGATTGTTAGGAAAGAGAAAAAACAACAACAACAACAAAACACCTCAGGACTAGACAAGGATAGGTGAAATAGACAGTTATGTAGATCTACTATCCACTCTGTATTCTAGGGGTAGCTAAAGGAGGAAGGGATGTTGAGCAGAGATACTCACAGTGAGAGTCCAACTCTGAGTCAGAATTCTTTCCCAAAATAATTCCCAAATGTGTATCAGTGAATTCAAAAAAGCACACTGTTTGGTGGTTTGGGGGATGGGGCCTGTGGCTTTGGAAGCTGTAGGATTAAGAACAAAAGGATGGCCAGAATGAGAAAAAGAAAAAAGAGAGAGAGAGAGAGAGAAAAGAAAAAGATAAGAAAAAGAACAGTCATAAAACAGCGGTGAAAGGAGGTTTTTTTATGTATTTATTTTTAATTATTTAATTAGCTATGCAGGGTTAGGTGGGGGGGTTGGCTACTTAGAAAGAAAAAAGGCCAGAGGTTTCAGAAGGGTATAGACTTAGGATGAATGATACTCCCTGGTGGGACATGAATTTTGGTAAAGAAAGGGGCTCAGCCAGGGAGCCTGCTAGGAGCTGGTCCCCAGGGACTGTTTATGGGATGGGGGCAAAGGGGGGGGTGTGCTTAATTATTTAAAAGAAAGAAAAAAAATTTTTCCCCTTTTTTCCTACTGTATATTTTAACCCAAATTAAGTTATAATCACCTCCTTGGTGTCACTGCTAGGACCCCTTATTGACTGGCCTATTAAAGGCAGAAAATCCTACCGTTTCCAGAAGATGTGGTCAGAGCTCAAGCCACTAGCAGCTTCTCAGTCCACCATCTTCCAGGAATCCCCAGATTACTATATTTTTAAGATTTATTTATTTATTGTCATCAGAGTCCATGCTGTACCTTTGTGCCTAGATAAAGATTTCATCAATCCTGGCTGCCATTTTTCTCCCTCTTTTTCCTAATATTTTTATTTATTTATTCTGGCTACAAAGACAAATTGAGAGGGAAAAAGGAGGCAGAGAAAGACACTTGCAGCCCTGTTTAACCACTACTGGAGATTAATCTCTGCAGGTGAGGACCATGGTCTTTAAAGTGGGTCCTTGTGCACTGTAATGTGTACACTCAATCAGGTAGACCACCACCTTGCTCCACTTTATTTATTTATTTTTTTACCTTATAGAGATGAAAGACAGAGAGGAGAGACTAAGACAGAAAGAAATATAGCTATCTATATCACTGTTTCACTACTTGCAAAGATTCATACCTGCTGGTGGAGACAAAGACTTTTACCCTGATCCTCATATTAAGCATGTATAAATAAACTTAAAAAATGAGGTTAAAGAATTGTACACTGAGAATTATAAGTCACTACTATGGGAAATAAATAAAAATACACAAATAATTGAAAGAATGCATCATGCTTATAAACTGGAAGAATTAGCATCATTGTAATAATTAAACATATACATGTACAGAGTCATATACTGATTTAATGTAGTCTCACTGAGTTTACACAAATTTCTCTAAAAGACCAGAACAGAAGCTACAAAAGTTTATTAGAACAGAAAAATACCTAGAATTTCCAAAGCATTCCTGAGTAAAGAGAATAACAAATAGGTAATAATGCTTCCTGACCTCAAATTATACTACAGACCTAGTATAATAAAAAACTGCCTGGTACTGGAACAAAAATAGACACACAGAACATGGTACAGAATTTAAAACTCAGAAATCCCCAAACTAAGGACAACTAATTTGTTTTTTTAATAAGGAGGCCAAGAACATCAAATGGTTTGGGGAATTTGTTTTGAAAAATGCAAAAGAATTAAACAGAAGCACAACATATCACAATGCACAAAAGTCAACTCCAAATGTACCAAAGATTTGGATGTTAGACTAGATACCATAAAACACACAGAAGAAACATGGGCAGAACTCTCCATGATGTTTGATTTGGAAATGTTTTTGAATAATCAAGACCAATAGCAAGGTAAATAAAAACAAACAAAAATAATAATGGGACTATATCAAACTGAAAAACTGCACAGCTAAAGGAATCACCACCAAAACAGAAACACATTCTATTGAATAGCAAATCTTTTTTAAGCCATACCTAGGACAAAGGTCTAATAGCCAAAATAGATAAAGAGCTTACTAAACTCAGCAACAAAAATACAAAGATCCCCATTAAAATTGGGAACAGTACATGGATATAATGTTCAGCAAAGAGGATACTCAGATGCCCAACAGACACATGAAAAGAATATTTAGTCACTGATTATCAGAGTAATGCAAGTAAAGGCAATGAGACACCAATTTATACCTGTTAGCATGGCATATGTTATAAAGAACAGGGGAAACAAATGCTAGGAAAGAACACTTCCACACTGCTGATGGAAATGTAAATGGGCTTAGTCTTCTGAAAAAGGTCCGATGATTTCTCAGAATACTGGAAACAGTCTTACTCAGTGATTCAAAAATCCCTCTGCTAGAAGCTATCCAAGGGACATAGAACACCTATGAGAAGAGTTCTATATACATCTATTCTTAGAGCAGCACAGTTTGTAATAGCTCAAACTTGAAAATAACAAAAAGGCCCAACAACAGATGAGGGCCTAAAAAAAGTTTTGGTATGCAAAATGTAATATTATTGAGCTGAAAAGAATAAGAAACCTTTTCCTTTACTTCATCTGGGATGGAACTTGAAGAAGCCTTATTAAGTGAGATAAGCCAGAAGGAGAACAACAAACACTATTTGATCTCATTCATAAGCAGAAACTTAGGGGGAAAGGAAGGAAGGAAAGAAGGAAGGATAAAGAAGGTGAATGTTCAAGAAATAGGTAAAATATAAAGTGAAATGGGAGTAGGTATGATGTATTGAAGCAAAGTAAAAGACTGGGGAAGTAAGAATGAGGGAAAGGGCATAAAGAAAATGTTGGGGAAAGACTTGGGTGAAGGGTGAGAACGTTGTGCAGAACCTACCACAAAAGAGGAGAAGTTCTACCCATGAGCAACAACTGTCCTGTAAACCATTGTTTCATCAGTAAAATGATTTGAAAAAAATATGTTGTTATTTTTTTAAAGAATTTATTTATTTATTCATGAGAAAGACAGGTGTAGAGAGAGAAAGAAACAGACATCACTCTGGTATATGTGCTGCCGTGGATTGAACTCAAGACCTCATGGTTGAGAAGCCAATGCTTTATCCACTGTGCCACCTCCCAGACTACAATATATGGTATTATTTATATACACGTCATGTTTAATAAACTTTAAAAAGTAATATGGCACACGGGTATATAACTAAAATTATCATAATTTATTTTCATTTTACTTTTATGAAAAGTTTATTTGGGTATAATTTCAATGTACTTTTAACAGATAATATAATATTCAATTACTTATAATGAGTATAAATAATTGTTACAACAACAGTATTGAAATAGTCATTTTGATAAACAATTTTGATGAATGCTTAACTGATCTCTAAAATGTACTTTATTGAATCATAAAAACAAGAGAAACAGGTACCAAATTCCCATAAAAATACCAATGACAACTACTTAAGAAATCTATATTTTGGGGAGTAGTGCAGTGGGTTAAGCACACGTGGTGCAAAGCGCAAGTACTGGTGTAAGGATCCCAGTTCGAGCCCCCGGCTCCCCACCTGCAGGGGAGTCGCTTCACAGGCAGTGAAGCAGGTCTGCAGGTGTCTATCTTTCTCTCCCCCCCTCTGTCTTCCCCTCCTCTCTCCATTTCTCTCTGTCCTATCCAACAACAACAACATCAAAATAACGACAACAATAAAACAACAAGGGAAACAAAAGGGAATAAATAAATATTTTTTTAAAAAAGAAATCTATATTTTGGTGATTAAAAATTATTTAGTTCAAACACCTTATCTGAACAACATTTAGGAGATAAAGCTGACTAAAGTAAAGGAAAGACAATATAATGGCTTGGTAACTGCCATGAATACTTCTCATCATTATAGTGCGAATATTTGCAAAAAAATTAAAAAGGAAGTAAACAAACTATCTCTAGAACTCTGTGAGAACTATTATGGTTATAATTTGGGAAAGTAGGATCACAAAATTTTGGATGGTGGATCCAATACAGAATTATATCCTGCAATCTTACAATATTGTAAATCACTATTAACCACAGATAAAAAGTTTGTAAAAGAAAATTAAACAGTGTGAGATGTCTTTAACAAGCAGCTGTTAAAATAAACAGGTGTCTTTTTTCCCTCTTCTTTATCTCCCCAACCCCTGTTTTAACAAATAAAACAGAGAGAGAAAGAGAGAGAGGAGAGGGAGAGAGAAAGAAAGAGAGAGAGAGAAAGAATGAAAGAGAGAGAAAGAAAAAAGAAAGACTTTCTGTGGGCTGGGCAGTGGCCCACACAGTTAAGTACACAAGTTATCAAGTACAACAGCCCAGTTTCCATCCTGTTCCTTACTTGGGGCGTGGGGAGGGCACTTTATCAGATTTGAAGCAGAACTACAGGTATCTTTTTTCCTCCTCTCTATCCCCACTTCCCTCTCAATATCTATTGGTTAGCAAGTAGAAAGGTGGGTGGCTTTATAAATTAATTCTATAAAACCTTGAAGTATAAGCTAATACGTATACTTTTTAATCTCTTGCAAAATATTGAAGATATAAGAATATCCCATTCCACCTTTTTTGTTTTCATTTTTTTATTGGATAGGACAGAGAGAAACTGAGAGGAGGCATAGATAGAGAGGGAAAAAGATAGACACCTGCAGACCTGCTTCACCACTTGTGAAGCGCCCCCCCCCCCCCATTGCAGGTGGAGAGCTGCAGGTGGATGGAACCAGAATCCTCTGCATGTCTTTACACTTATTACTATGTTCATCTAACCCAGCGCACCTACTAACCCTTTCCACTTTCTATGAAGTCAAGTTCATCCTAATACCAAAAACAGACAGGGACACAACATAAGAAAGAAAAGAAAGAAGAAAGAGAGAAAGAGAGAAAGAAAGAAAGGAAGGAAGGAAGGAAGGAAGGAGGGAAGGTTGGGGGAGGGAGGGAGGAAGACAGGCAGGCAGGCTGGCAAGCCAATATCCCTGGTAAACATATATGCAAAAATATTGAAGAAAATTCTAACCAACTGGATATAGTAGTATATCATGACCAAGTGGGATTTATCCAAAGGATGTTAAGGCTAGTTCAATATATGTATATCAACCAATCTGACCTACAACATCAAAAAATAATAAAAAACTACATGATTATATCAATAGATGCAGAGAAAGTTTTTAACAAAATCCAACATCCCTTCATGATCAAAACACTACAAAAAAAAGGGAATAGTTGGAAAATGCCTGTAAGTACAGAAGTCCATATACAGCAAACCCACAACCAACATCATACTCAGTGGTGAGAAACTGAAAGCATTCTCACTTAGATCAGCTACTAGACAGGGCTGCCTATTATTACTATGACTATTCAACATAGTGTTGAAAGTTCTTGCCATAGTAAGAGTAAGGGATTAAAGGGATACAGATTGCAAGAGACTAAGTCAAACTTCACTATTTTGAAGATATGATAGTATATGTAGAAAAACCTAGAGAATCCAGCAGGAAGTTCTTAGAAATTATCAATCAATACAGTAAGATGACAGGCTACAAAATGAACATACAAAAGTGTTTTATTTAGTGGTTCATGTGCTGCCGGGGATTGAACTCAGGACCTCATGGTTGAGAATCCAATGCTTTATCCACTGTGCCACCTCCCAGACCACAGTATATATTATGATTTGTATACATGTCCTATTTAATAAACTTTAAAAAGTAATATGGCACACAGATATATAACTAAAATTATCACAAAATGATAATTTATCTCTAAAATATACTATATTGAATCATTAAAAACAAGAGAAAAAAGTACCATGTTATTATAAGAGATTCCACTTCTTTTTTTTTTTAAGATTTTATTTTTATGTATGAGAAAGATAGGAGGAGAGAGCAAGAACCAGACATCACTCTGGTACATGTGCTGCCGGGGATCGAACTCGGGACCTCATGCTTGAAAGTCCAAAATTTTATCACTGCACCACCTCCTGGACCACAAGAAATTCCATTTCTTTATGCAAACTCTAAATAAGAAGAAGAAATCTAGAAATCAGACCACCACTTACAGCAGCAAGAATAATAAAATATCTAGGAATAAAGCTAAGAAAAGATGTAAAAGACGTGTATACTGGAAACTATGAGTTACTGATCAAGGAAACAAAAATATACAAAGAAGTGAAAAGATATTCCATGTTCAGTCTACAGCCATACCACCCTAACCATGACTGATCTTGTCTGATATTCCATATTCATGAATTAGAAGACTTAACATCACCTAAATGAATTTTTTTTTTTTTTGTCTCCAGGGTTATTGCTGAGGCTCAGTGCCTACACTCTGAATCCACTGCTAGTGGAAGTATTTTGTTCCCTTTTCTTGCCCTTGTTTATCATTGTTGCTATTATGACCCCCCTGCAGGTGGGGAGCCAGGGGCTCCAATCGGGTTTCTTATGCAGGTCCGGTGCACTATGCACCACTTGCACACTTAACTCACTGCGCTACCGCCCAGCCCCCCTAAATGAATATTTTACCCAGAGCCAAATACACATTCAAAGAAATACCCATCTAGGTCCCACCAATTGTTTTAAAAGAAAATAGAACAACAGACACAGAAGTTCTTTCAGAACAAGAAAAATGCCAAGAATCATCAAAACAATCTTGAAATAAAAGAACAGGACTGGAAGCATCATGTTCCTAGATTCCCAACTATACAATAGGGTGATTGTAATCAAAATGGTCTTGTACTAGAACAAAAAAAGACACACTAACCAGTAGAATAGAATTGAGAACCCAGAAATAAACCCCCACACTATGGACACCTAATTTATGACAAGGCAGCCAAAGGTACTAAATGGGGAAAGGAGACACTCTTCAACAAATGATGTTAGGAAAATTAGGCTGCAACATGCAGAAGAATAAAACTGAACCACTTCATTTCATCAGAAACAAAAGTAAACTCCAAGTTGAAAAAGGACTTGGAAGTTAGACCAGAAACTATCAAATACTTAGAGGAAAACATTGGCAAAACTCTTCTCCATTACATTTTATAGAGATCTTCAAATGACTCAAGTCCAGTTACAAGGAAAACTAAAACAAAAATAAACCAATGGACTACATAAAATTTAAAAATCTTCTTCACATCAAAAGAATTAACCACCCAAACACAAATACTCTTTACAAAATGGGAGAATATTAAATGGGAGAATATTACATGCCATATACCAGGCAAAAGAAAATAAACAAAACTTGTACCTATACTAACAATTTTATTTACTGTTGACTGTTAACCACTAATCCCCCAGTAAAAAATATTAAACAAAAAAGAATAGTAGTAAAAAGGACAACTCTGTGCCATGATTGTGAAAATGAAGCCCTAAATTATCTAAATCCCTAAAAGATTAATCTGAGTGTTTTAAAAAGAAACAATAATTTTAACTTAAAATAAAATGTTTCCATATGTCCCTGGTATCGAAAATAATCAAGATAGCACCTAAATATTTCTCCCAGTCCTGGAACCTCTGCGGCTTGGTTCATTTTCCTGCACACTTCTCTCAATCCATCTCACTTGATACAGCATCTGCTGAGCTCAACTAAGTCAATGTAACCAGTACCGCCTTGACGTGTTTCATTTTGGACAGTGTCCAAAGACACCAGGCCTAGGATATTAACTCTTCAGCTCCATTACTCTACTCCCAACTGCAGATGCTACCATGATACCAACCTGCCTTCCCTGAACAGATGACCTCACCAATGTGTCCGTGAACCCCACCTCTCCAGACCTCTGCCCCACTAGGTGAAGAGAGAAACATGCTGGGAGTATGGATTGACCAATTAACACCTATGTCCAGAGGAGAAGCAACTACAGAGCCAGACCTTCTACCTCTGCACCTCACAATGATCCTGGGTCCATACTCCTCTGGGATAAAGAATAGGGAACCTTTCAGTGGATGCGATAAGATACAGAACTCTGGTGGAGGGAATTATGTAGAATTGTACTTCTTCTCCAACAGATTTGTCATTCATAATGACATAAATTCATAATCAATAAAAATTTTACTTTGTCAGCTAAAATTAATAATATGCTAATAACATACATTTAAGAGTTTTAAAAGGGAATTTAAATGATGTTTTCCACTTTGGTACCTTTTACCTTGTCTTTGAAAAATCATTGAAAGCAAACTGAAAAAGGCCACTAGATGCTTTTTTTAATGAAGGTTATGGGAGAAAATAAACTGTTATGAAGTGGTAATATTATTTTAAATTAATAAATATTTGAAAGGAGAATCTTATTCTAAAATACCCAATAGAAAAAAAAAGATAAAATGTATTCTTCAGTTATGACTACTAAATCTAACTGTGATAAAAAATATAATGTATTCCTCTGTAAAATGCTCATTTGAAATGAAAAATTAGCATATCTGAATATATTAGTTTATTCTTAATTATGTCTGGAATACAATTACTTGGAAAGTGGAATTATCTTATGGTGCTGTGATACCTCTCTTAAGCATTTATCCAAATGAAACTGAAACATTAATTCAACGAGACATATGCACTCTGTATTCATAACTACATTATTCACAATAGCCAAAGAGTAGAAATAGCCTTCATGTCCATCATCAGATGACTGGCTAAGAAAGTCATGGCATATATATTTTATGGAATATTACTTTGCAATCAAAAAGATGATATTGTGTCCTTTGGGACAAAGTGGATAGAATTGGAGATCATTATGAAGTAAGTAAAGAGATGAAAGACAACTACCAGATTGTCTCACTCATATATGCAATCTAAAGAACTAATACACATAAACTTGGGAAAAAAAAACTGAAGAAAATTGTTTCTAAGAACTGTGAGTCCTGTAGTGGTTATCTTTGAGAAGTGGGAGGGCAGGGATACAGAACTCTGGTGGTGGCTATATTATGAAACTATATACTATAATCTCACAATCTTGTAATCAAGTACTAATCACAAATAAAAAAAAAGGAAGAAAGGAACCATAGTAACCAGAAATTCTGGAGAGGTTGTAAGGGTAAAAGATCCCTCCTGTACTTCTGGTAGGAAATTAAATTGGTCAAACCCCTGTGGAGACCAGTCTGGAGAATTCTTAGCATAGAAATGGACCTACACTATGATCATTCAATTCTTCTCCTAGGTAATATCCTATAGAATAAATCACATTCATTCTAAAAGACCTTTGAATAGCCATGTTCATAGCAGCTCAATTTGTAATAGCCAAAATCTAGAAGCAACTTAGGTGTCCAGCAACAGATGAGTGGCTAAGAAAATTATGTTATATATACACAATGGAATACGTCTCAGCTATCAAGAATGATGAAATCACCTTCTCCTCATCTTGGTGCTTGAAGGAATCATGTTAAGTGAGATAATCCAAAAAGAGGATGAATATAGGATAATCTCACTTATGGGCAGAAGTTGAGAAATAAAAACAAAAAACGGAAACACATAGCAGAATGTGGACTTGGTTTGGTGTATAGCACCAAAGTAAAAGACTCGGAGGGGGGTTTGCAGTGGAGGAATGGTACTTTCAGGTCCTGGTACATGATGGTGGAGGTGGGCACAGGCTGGGGTTAAGAGTTTTCCAGGGGGTCGGGCGGTAGTGCATGTGACTGTGACGCTATGGAAGGTATCTACAAGGACTAAGAATGACTCTGTACCATGATTGTGAGAATGAAGCGCTAAAGCATCTACATCCCTAAAAGATAAACCTGAATATATATTTTTTTAAAGGAACAACAATTTTGGGGGCTGGGCAGTAGCACAGTGGGTTAACTGCACATGGCACAAAGTGCAAGGAATGGCATAAGGATCCTGGTTCAAGCCCCTGGCTCCCCAACTTCAGGGGGGTAGCTTCACAGATGGTGAAGCAGGTCTACAGGTGTCTATCTTCCTCTCCCCATCTCTGTCTTCCTCCTCTCTAGATTTCTCTGTCCTATCCAACAACAACAGCAGCAATAACAAGGGCAACAAAATGGAAAAAAATAGCTGCCAGGAGCAGTGGATTTGTGGTGTGGGCACCAAGCCCCAGTGATAACCCTGGAGGGAAAATAAGGAAAGAAAGAAAGAAAGAAAGAAAGAAAGAAAGAAAGAAAGAAAGAAAGAAAGAAAGAAAGAAAGAAAGGAAGAGGAACAACAACTTTAACTTAAAAACATGTTTCCATATGTCCCTGGAATCTAAAATAAGCAAGAAAACATCTAATCAATGTTCTACTTTAAGTCAGCTAAAAATAATAATATCCCAATAAGTATCTTTGAGAATTTTATGAACATTTAAATGATAATTTCCACTTTGCTACCTTTAACTTTGCCTTTGAAAAACATTGTAAGCAAGCTGAAAAAGTTGCATGATGTTTTTTTTTTCAGGAGATGAAGGTTATGGGAAAATATAAACTGTTATGAAGTGTTAATATTACTTTAAAGTAATAAATGTTTAAATGAGAGGATAATCCTATTCTAAAATATCCAGTAGATAAAAAAATGATAAAATGTATTCTTTAGTTATGGCTAGTAAATCTAGCTGTGATGGAAAAATATAATGTATTCTTCTGTAAAATGCTCATTTGAAGTGAAAAAAAAATAGCATGTCTGAAGGCATTAGTTTATTCTTAATTATGTCTGGAATGCAATTGCTTGGAAAGCTTACAGAGTGATATCAGAGCAGTGATATTTTATATATTGTGACAGAGTGAACAGCCAGCAGGATGCTGAGCAAAACAACGTAGAGCCAATTTTGCTACTGAACCAGTACAAATCTATAGATTTTTTTTCTTTAATAGACTAATGGCCAACATAAAGCTTTGTTTTCTCTTTAAAGTAATCTCTTGCTTTATCTGATAAAACAAGAGTGCAAAAGATGCTCAGTGAAAATGCAACATTGCTCAGAGTGCTTAAAATTCATAGAAGACAATGCCCCAAAGTTGTGATTCTTCTATGGAATACATATATGTATCAATCCAAATGAAGAGCTAGTTGCTTTTATATACTTATTAGAGCCATTGAAGTTGAAGTGCTGATGTAATTTCATAAGAGGCACATAAAATCACTCCTATACTTAGACTTTGCTTTTAGACTGACTTTTTCATTCAAATAGAGAGGGAAATACACCACAGCACCAATACTTCCCCTGGTGTCCTGTACTACCATACAGTGCCCAGATTCAAACCTGGGATAAATCTAACCCTTTCTTCCTCTTTCCCTCCCCCCCCCATTTCCCCCTTCCTTCTTTCCCCCTCCCCCCTTTCCCCTTCCCCCATCTCTCTTTCCCTTCCCTTCCCTTCCCTTCCCTTCCCTTCCCTTCCCTTCCCTTCCCTTCCCTTCCCTTCCCTTCCTTTCGTCATGGGCAACCTAAGACCTAGGTTCAAGACAAGTCTTACCACATGAAGGGAAGCTTTGGTGCTGTGCTATCTTTTTTGTCTATCTTTGTTTCTATCTGAAAAACAAAGCCAACTTGAAACAGTGAAACCCCAGTGATAACAGAAATACATATGCATTAAGATAATTTTTTAAACAAGTACAAAAACTTCTCTAGAATTTTAAGGGTTTTCCAATTAGAATACTAATTTAAGACATTTTACTTTTTGCATCTCCTAACACATAACACAATTTTCCTTTGTAAATTTTGTGAGCCATTTTTATCCCTCTTAAAATGAAAGATAGTCTAGTTTAAAGTTAGTAGAGGTTATATAAGAAGCAGGATGGGCATTTCAAGAAACATCAAAATAAGATAAAAATATATTTTTGAGAGACACAGTTTTCCTTAAAACAAAGTATTCTGGCAGAGGGTAGATAGCATAATGGTTATGCAAAGAGGCTCTCATACCTGAGGCTCCAAAGTCCCAGGTTCAATCCCCTGAACCACCATAAGCCAGAGCTGAGCAGTGCTCTGGTAAGAAAAAAAGAAGAAGAAAAAGAAGAAAAACAAAGTATTCTGTTAATATTATGTGTTAAATTCATGACAATGAGCTTTTATTTTCTTAGATAAAATACAGATAAGCAATAGAAGATAGATAATAGAATGAATAGATAAGATAGAAAGATAGATATCTAGGAAGCTCTTTTTTCTTGGGAAACTACAATAATTGTGCATTTTTTGATGTGATTACATATTAATTGTTCACTTGTTTCTTTCTAATTTTTTTAAATGAGTTACTGCTCTATAATGTAGTTAGTTGAAATTGGATGTGAAATTCAATTAACAAGTGTTCCTTACAATCAAGAATATTATGAAAAGAATTCTAGCACAATACTAAAGCTTCAGTGTATCCAAGCAGGAAAGCTAATCACCATCATTACCATTTATACCTTAGTCTGAAAACTGCTGAGTTTTGCAGTAGTAAATTAAATAGATGCTATAAAACAGAAAAAAAGCAACATTATCTTCAATAGATAACTCAAAACACCATTTATATCAGTATCAGATGGTTATTCCATCTAATAATTTAATAGGTTACACTTTACATAAAGAATCCCTTATGCAAAAAATAAAAAGTAGTAATATTATTTTAATCATGGTAAAAGTTATTTTGAAACTTTCATTAGTTTTGAAAAGGATTTTTCTATCCTACTATTACAAGTGTGCTAGAGATTACAATAATTACTGCTTATACAAGAATAATGTATGCACTATGACATTGAATAGATATCTTTTGTTTCTGCACTCTTGTTGTTTCCTAACTTTTTATTATTTCAACCTTCATTAGCATGTCCACTAGAAGATAACAAAAGGATTTCTATAATAATACAAATCATTGGATTAAAGTGACTGGTAAAGGAAAGAAGTAATGATTTATTCTGAATATCAACTACTAATTACAGCATAACATTCAGAATACTACTGAGGGAGATAACATTTTAAAAGTACTAATAAAGTCAAGTATAAATAATTAGAATGATATATTTGCCTTGGAAATTTCAGACATTTTTAAATAATAAAGTTAGAGAACATTGCATCACAAGAAATCTGTTGTCAGTGAGTAATCTCAAGTCAGTTTTCTATAATGTTATCTCTAGGTTTTAAGACAGAAATATATTGAGTTTTATTTTTTTAGATTTGTTTATATAATGTTGATGTTCAACAAACTGTATATATTTAAAGTGGAAGCAGCTTAAATGTCCATCTATAGAGGACAGGCTAAAGAAGTCATGAAATATATACTTCCTGAAATACTACTCAGCAATAAAAAATATATATTGCTTCCTTGGGGACAAAATGGATGGAACTAAACATGATTATGCTTAGTGAAGTAAGTAAACAGATGAACTATAACTACCAGAGAGTTCCACTCTATGTGAAATCTACAGAATTGATTCGCATGAACTAGCAAAAAAAAAAAAAAAAAAAAGGAGGAAATGGAAGGAAAGACAGAAAGAGGGAAAAAAGAAAGAAAAAGGAACAAAGGAAAGAAGAAAAAACTACTTCTAAGACTTTGTGTGAACTAAAGTGGTTATCTTTGGGAGGAGGGGGAATAATATAGAACTTTGGTTGGTTGCAGACATAACTATTCCTTGTAATCTTACAATATAGTAACCCATTATTAATCACAAATAATAACTGAAAAAAAATCTCAACAAGCTGGAAGATAAACTTAAAAAAACTATATATACTTAAATTTCCATTTATGCATACCATGACCAGAGACATGACCATGAATCCTCCCAAGTTCTGTTTGAATTTTGAAAATTTTCAACTTTTCCATCCAAAAATGGGCAGAGGATATGAACAAAACATTCACCTCAAAGGAGATCCAAAAGGCTAACAAACATAGGAAAAACTGCTCTAGGTCACTGATTGTCAGAGAAATGCAAATTAAGACAACACTAAGATACCACCTCACTCCTGTAAGAATGGCATACATCAAAAAGGACAGCAGCAACAAATTATGGAGAGGATGTGGGGACAGAAGAACCCTTTTACAATGCTGGTGGGAATGTAAATTGGTCCAGCCTCTGTGGAGAGCAGTCTGGAAAACTCTCACAAGGCTAGACATGGACCTTCCATATGATCCAGTAATTCCTCTCCTGGGATTATACCCCAAGGGCTCCATAACACCCAACCAAAAAGAGGTGTGTACTCCTATGTTCATAGCAGCACAATTCATAATAGCTAAAACCTGGAAGCAACCCAGGTGCCCAACAGCAGATGAGTGGCTGAGAAAGCTGTGGTATATATACACAATGGAATACTATGTAGCTATCAAAAACAATGAACCCACCTTCTCTGAACCATCTTGGACAGAGCTAGAAGGAATTATTTTAGGTGAGCTAAGTCAGAAAGATAAAGATGAGTATGGGATGATCACTCATCAACAGAAGTTGAGTAAGAAGATCTGAAAGGGAAACTAAAAGCAGGACCTGACCAAATTGTAAGTAGGGCACCAAAGTAAAAACCCTGTGGTGAGGGGTAGAATGCAGCTTCCTGGACCAGTGGGGGGTGGGAGTGGGCGGGAGGGATGGGTCACAGTCTTTTGGTGGTGGGAATGGTGTTTATGTACACTCCTAGTAAAATGTAGTCATATAAATCACTAGTTAATTAATATGAGAGGGGGAAAATTAATTGTATGTCTCAAAGTTTTTAAAACACAGACTGAGTCTTTTTAATATATAGGCTGTGTATTTGATATGCCTAGACCAAGTAGACCAGAAGCAACCAATAGCACAGCTATATACAAGATACTGGGTACTGTACATGTAGCAAACCCTAACAAAAGGACTTTTTTTCATAGTTAACCCAATTACCAAATAATGTGATGATAACATTGTCTTTTTGAACCCTAAGACAGCAGGAATCTCACATCTCCACTATAGAGCCTCTACTTCCCCCAGTCCTGGAACCTTTGGATCAGGCCCACTTTCCCATATGCCTCTCCCAATCCATATCAAATAATATTGCATCTGCCGATCGCAACTAATCAACACAGCGATTGCCACCTCAACATGCTTCACCTCAGACTGTGTCCAGAGACTTCACTTGTGGAATGACAACCCTTCAGCTTCATTACTCGGGTGAGACCTTTCCTTTCATAGTATTCTTTAATTCCATACCAGGTGGTTCACTTTCTAACAAAGTCCCAAAACCTAGGTATACGCTAGTTTCGGTGAGAGAGAGCATATTTTCACACGTATCCACCAACTACTGCAAAATATATACCTGAAAGCAGAAGTACACTAGAGTTTACAGTGAGTACTCCCCTAACACTTCCTCTTCACTATTTCAAGCTCTAAGTTTTTATCTTTGGCTTCAGGCCAACACCCCTTCTCACCTCAGCCACATGCACAAACACTCTCTTGAGGCTGTGGTACTTTTGCAGATGTCTAAGCTATAGTTGGTGAATTTTGTTAAATTTGATAGTTGTATATATTTGTTTTGATCTGGTGGCTGTTACTGCATGGTCACACCTCCAGACCTGAGCAATCTTACTTGTCCAAGTAATTTTGATTTTCTTTTACCTAATAATGAAACATGATTCACATCTTTCCATTCCCAGTGGACATCTTGGATTCTGTCTTGTTTGGGGAAGTACATGTTCAGATACCCTGCTCATTTTTTTATTGTTAAGTTTTTTTTATACACTTTGGATACTTATGTATAATCAGATTTATGCTGTGCAAATCTATTTTCCCATTCAACATGGTGTTTTTACTTTGATGCAAGTTTATTTTGCTGTGCAAAGCACTTTGGTTTGATGAAGTCTCACTGATATCTTTTGCTTATTATGTCAACGAAGTTTTTAAGTTCCCAAATCTCCCTAAAGCTACAATCAAGGCATGTATCACTTATACTTTTCTATTTTACGATTTGGGGCTTTAGATCCAAGTCTTTAATCAATTTTGAATAAATTGTTTTGTGTATGTTAGACATGTGTTAATCCAGTTTTCCCACACTCCTTACTAAAGAAATTTCCCTAGCTCCACAGTAGGCTCTTAACTTCTTTTGTTATGTACAAAATATGTCAGTTGGATAAGTCATAGCACATTTTGTGCATAGAAATATGCATCATAATTTTATGACATATATATGTATGTATATGAGAAAGTATTTTATCTTATATCATATATATCACCAGTGCATATATATATAACTTTATAAAAATTAAGTGATAAGTATATTAATAAATGTCAATGAAACATTCTCAAGAATAGGCTATATTCTGGAATATAAAATAAGTCTTTCTAAAAATTTTATTTATTTTACTTTAGTGGGAGGGAAAGAGAGACAGAGAGAAAGACACACACAGAAAGACCAGAACATTGCTCATCTCTGATTTATGGTAGTAGTGGAGATTGAACTTGAGTCATCAGAGCCTCAGGCATGAAAATGTTTTCTTTCTTTCTTTCTTTCTTTCTTTCTTTCTTTCTTTCTTTCTTTCTTTCATTCTTTTTTTTTCCTTTCTTTTTTTTTGCCTCCAGCATTATTTCCAGGGCTCTATTCTGGCACTACGAATCCACTGCTCCTGGCAGCCATTTTTTCCATTTTATTGGATAGGACAAAGAGAAATTGAGAGGGGAAAGAAAGGGAAAGAGGAAGATAAATGGGTAGATGCAGATCTGCTTCTCAGATTGTGGTGGGGAGCCAGGGGTCAAACCCAGAATCTTGCACAGGTCCTTGGACATAATACTATGTGTGCTTAACCAGGTGAGCCATCAGTTGACGCCCCCACATAAAGCAGTCTTAATAAAAAGACTGAGATGAAATCTATCGTCTTTTAAATCTTAATGGGATAAAGCTAAAACATCCATAAACATAAAAGGTAAAATGATGAATTTATATAATTAGCAACATGCTACTAAAAAGCTACTATGTCAATAACGAAATTGAAGGTAAGCCAAAATAATACTTGTAGATGAATGAAAATGAAGAAATGACTACACAGAACTCATGTACCAAAAGCAGTACAAAGAGGGAAGCTCATAGATATTACAAGTCTACTTCAGTGAAGAAGAAAAATCACTAATAAAACAGCTCAGCTTATAGCTAATGGAACTAGGAAAAGGAAGACAGCATAAGTTAGTAGACAGAAGGAAACAATAAAGTCAGCAATGAGTGAAATAGAAATCAAAAAGACTACAAAAGCCAGCTTTCTGAAAATAATCATAAAATTGAAAAGGAACAATTTCAAACACATTCTATGACGTCAATATCACCAGGATTCTAAAACCAGAAGAACAGAAACATACAGACTACTATTTCTAATCAACAATGATGTAGAGTAACAACAAAAAACTAGCAAATTGAATTTAATACTACTTTAAAGGAATTGCATACCATAAATGAGTAAGATTACTTCAGGATGTTAGCTGTCAGGCTCAGACAAAAATTAGTAAAGTCATGGGCCCCTTGGAGTAAACCTAAAATAAGATCTGCTAGCTTTTTCCAAAATGGAGGCCCCAAATCTCATCTGCTATATTCTTACCTTTAGGTTCCTGATTATTAAACAATTTGTTCTGCTTTATATCTTAATGTTTTTCAGCCACCGAGTTCCAGGTGCTACCATGATGCCAACGTTAATTCTCTTGGAAGATGACCACACCAATGTGTCCTGGAACACCACCTCTCCAGAACCCTGCCCTACCAGGGACAGATAGAAACAGGCTGGGAGTATGGATTGCACAGCTAATGTCTATGTCCAGTGGGGAAGCAATTACAGAAGCCTGTCGTTCCACCTTCTGTACCTCAAATGATCCTGGGTCCATACTCCCAGAGGGGATGGGATACGGAATTCTGGTGGTGGGAATTATGTGGAATTTTACCCCTCTGATCCTACAGTCTTATCGATCATTGTTAAATCAATAATAATAAAAAAGGTTTATTGCAGGGATACACCTTTACATACTGTGGGGTGACTGGTATTGTTTTATAGTTATTGCTCTATATATTTGTTTTTAAATCATATAGCTAAGAAAAAATTACAAGCTAGAGACAGTAACACTGCTTATGTATGTGTGTGTATTTATCTTCTATGGTATTTATTTCTTCCTGTGAATTCACATATTTCTATTATTTTGACCTGGAGAATTCTCTTGTTTTTTCATAGAAAATATCTGCTATCAATGAACCCCCTTTGGTCTTGTTTAGTTGGGGATGTTTTAATTTCTCCTTCATTAAGGTGGGAAGTATTTTTGTCAAAAGTAGAACTCCTTATTTAATGAAGATTTTTTATATTAATTGTTTCATTTACTATTTTTTCAAATGAAATTTACTTTATTTAAGCATGTCTTCCATTGATTCTTTCTTTCTTTCTTTCTTTCTTTCTTTCTTTTCTTTTCTTTTCTTTTTTTAACTGTGTCCTATCCCATCCATCTCCCCCCTGCCCTGGAAGCTAAACATAATTATTTATTTTCAAATAGTATTTTCTCTGTCTCCTCAGACACTCACTATGCATTCATTGCCCCCTTTTGTGGTTTTCCAAAGGTCTTATAATCAATTCCTTCAGTAGTTTCTCTTTTTTTTTTTTACAGTGAATATTGATCTATCATGATGAGTGAGACAAATCAGAAGGAAAAAGACTAATACTGAATGATCTCACTTATATGTGTAACTTAAGAACGAAAACCAGGAAGGAAAAACATAAGGTGAAACTTGGACTGGGCATGGCATATTGCACCACAGCAATGGACTCTGGGGAAGGCAGAAAGAGACAGCAGGGAGGGACATAGGGATCTATTGTGTCTTCTAGGTGAAGGTTGTGCTTCTGTGTTAAAGACTACACTGTAGGGGCCAGGTGGTGGCGCACGTGGTTGAGCACACATGTTACAGTGGTTACAGTGCACAAGGATCCAGGTTTGAGCCCTTGGCCCCCACCTGCAGGAGGAAAGTTTCACAAGTGGTGAAGCAGTGCTGCAGGTGTCTCTCTCTCTCCCTGTCACCCACTTCCCTCTCATTTTCTGACTATCTCTATCCAGCAATAAAGATAAAAATTAATTAATTAATTTAATTAAATAACAAATTTTGAAAAAAAGGACTACATTGTAAATTATCAACCCCACGTGCACACACACATACACAAATCTCTCAGAATGCATTTTTTTTGAGACATTCAGTTTATTGCTGTATCTTGAATTTTACTTCCTGCTTCTGTGGAGCCTTCAAGATAAATGTAGAAATTCTGTGTTTTCTCTCCTTAGTCCTGAGCATGTGTCCTGTACTGGTATATACTTGTCTTTGCTACACTCACACAGTAAAAGACAAAACAAATTATTTTCTTTTATTTGTTTATTTCCACAGGGTTATCACTTTTCTAATAATATTTCTTTCTCCCTCCTTCTCTGATTCCCAGTATGCCTTCATTGTTTCATTTTGTGGGGTTCAATGTCTGTTCTAGTAGACATTTTTTTTCTTTTTTTAAATTTAATTTAATTTATTGACAGGACAGAGAAATTGTGAGGAATGGGAAAGATCGAGAGGGAGAGAGGAGAAGATAAGACACCTATAGAACTGCTTCATCCTGAAGTTGGAAAGTGAGACTTGCACCTGGATCCTTGTGCATGGTAATATGTGTGCTCAACCAAGTATGCCACCAACCAGCCCCCATGAGAAAAAATATTTTCAAAGCCAATTAATCGATTAGTTATCTCTGCTTTCCTGACATCTTCCTACCCAAGCTTTTTTGCTTCAGCTGTTATACTCAGTTCTAAGAGTTAGTGGTCAGTTTCATTTATCTTCAAATATATTCAGAAAATGCTTTCCTAGAAGTGACCTAAGTTCTGGGGGTAGTCCAAGGTAAATAAATTAAGGTGAATCTTTCAGGGAACTATGATACATGATATAACATAACCATCTTTTTGGAGAATAAAGTCTACTGCTACTTCTATAACATAAACCTATACCATCATTGGAGGCTATTGTCTGCAAGGTTCCTAAAAGTTGAGTTATGAAGGGTGGTAATACAATATAAAAATGTCATGGAAATAATTATCAAAATTGTGTTACTTATTTTCTTTGTTAAATATATCTTGGTTGGTTTAAGTTTTTACTAAATGACACAAACCAAAGTAGTGTTAATACTGACAAGTTTTTTCAGTAAGTTAATTGCTTTTGTGGAGGCAAGGAGTTTCAGAATTCCCAAATTTTATCACTGCCAGTTACGTAACTCTAATCAAGCAATGTTAACATATTGTATATTTTATATTTTCATGTTGAGTCAATAGCTTCTCCTCTCTCTCTCTTTCTCACTCTCTTGCTCTCTCGCTCTTCCTTTGCTTTTTTCTTACATCATTGCAATGGTTATAATTTATTAGGTGTCTATGGCCAAACTGCCCTGAGCAGTCCTGACCTCAGAATAAAGTGCAAAAACAGTGAAAGTATTCATAATTATCATCTGAAATAACAGTAAAATTTAACTGATTTATTGATTTTAATATTTGCATTCAACTATTAATCTACATTATTTTTATGTAAATTACCCTTGGGTATTTCATATTAATGGAATCATATTATATATCATTTTTATATCTGACTCCTTTCAACTAAAATAATATTTTTCCAAATCATTTTATTAGAGAAATAATGGCTTATGGCATAGCCGTTGGCAAAGGGATATATGATTTTTCATGATCCCTCATAGGTGTCTGCAAAATACCCTCAACAACCATCCTAGGTCTTTGCCCACCATAATGGACCAGGACCCCAATTTAACACTTTTTCTCCATGTCTTCTCCAACATTTATCATTTCTGTCCTTTGATATATGACATTTTCACAGGTGTAAAGTGGTATCTAATTCTTGTCTTTATCTGTATTTATTTGATAATCAGTGACTTTGAGTATCTTCTCATCTATCTGTTGGCCCTCTAGATTTCTTCCTTGGTGAAATTTCTGTCCATTGTCTTCATCTTATTTTCTAATGAGGTAACTAATTTACTGAGCTCATTATCTATTTAGGTTATTAGCCCTTTGTCTAAGGTGTGTTGTGTAAAGATCTTCTCCCATTTGGTAGGGTGTCTTTCTGTTGAGGTGGTAATAGCCTTTGCTGTGCAGAAGCTTTTCAATTTGATGTAGTCCCATTGCTTTATTTTTCCTTTCATTTTCTTTGCATTGTTTTGAATCCTTGAAGGTTTTTTGAAGCGTAAATCCCAAAGTGTCCTGCCAATATTTTCTTCTATGTATTTGATAGTTTCTGACCTAATGTTCATGTCCTTCATCCACTTCATAGTGTTTGTATACAGTGATAGAGATGACTCAATTTCACTCGCTTGCTCTTGTTTTTTTGCCTCCAAGGTTATCAATTGGGCTCAGTGCCGGTACTATGAATCCACTACTCTTGGCAGCCATTTTTTTTTTCTTTCTATTTTTTTATTAGACAGAGAGAAATTGAAAGGGGATGGAAAGATAGAGTGGAAGAGAGAAAGACAGACACCTGCAGACCTGCTTGACTGCTTGTCAAGCGTCCGCCCTGCATGTAGAGAGTTGGGACTCAAACCTGGGTCCTTGTGCCACTGCCTGGCCCCTAACTTTTCTGGGACTTTATTACTCCAGGCTTTCTCATATAAAAAGAGAGAAAGATCACCATACACAAAGACCCAGATTCTAGCCCTCATTATCCATTCTGCTGAATAAATGCTTCACAAGTGGTGAAGCATGTCTGCAGGTGCCTTTCTTTCTTCCTCTCTACCTCCCCTCCTCTCTCAGTTTCTCTCTGTCCTTTCAAATAGAAAGAAAGAAAATGGAGTGGAGGCCACTGGGAGCAGTGGATTTATAGTGCAGGCACCAAGCTCCAGTGATAACTCTGGTGGACAGAGAGAGAGAGAAAGAGAGAGAGAAACTCTGGTGGAGAGAGAGAGAGAGAGAGAGACAGAGAGAGAGATTATAGCACCAAAACTTCATTTAATTAGGGAGCTGTAGGTTTGAACCTGTGTTGTGTGCATGACAAAGCAGGGACACTATGCAAGTGAGCTGTTTTGCTGATCAAGTTTTCATATATATTTTTTTAAGTTTTCCTATTAATATAGGCTTTAATCTTCTCTTAGATCAATGCCTTTATGCATGTTAGAGAATTTTAAGAGACTAGAGCATCACTCCTCCATGTTATGCAGTACTGGAATTGAGCCTAGGATTTCAGCCTACTGCTGACACGTCTCCTGATCCAATGGTGAGCATTCTGATGTCTTTCTTTGTCACGTGAATAAGTCTTTTGTTGAAATGTCTGTTAAAATTATTGAAATTTCAGAAATTCAAATTTTAATTGTCATTATTATCAAATTATAAAATGTACACAATATTTCAATGTACACACATTTAATCAGATATTTGATTTACAAATATGTTCTTTAGTTTTTGCTTAGTCTCTCCAAATGTCTCACTGGCATCTTTTAGAGTGCGAAAGTTTTAAATTTTGATGACATGTAAGTTAACTTCCCTTATTTTAATTTTGCTGTTGGGGTTAAGAAACATTTGTTTGGGAGAAGATCCAAGATGGTGACCTCTTAGCAGTGCCAAGATTATTCTCAATGAATCTGTGGCAATCAAACCTACAGAGTCGCAATTTAGTTGATCCTTGGAGATCAGAAAGCACAAAGACAGAGGAAGAGGAGTACAGGGAACCCAGGAAAAGAAAAAAAGAAAACTGAAAGTCATGTCTATTTCTCTACAACACAGGGCCTAGCAGCCTTGCACCAATGTCAAAGGCCTACTGAAAAATGCAAGCAGTTCTTAGAACTCTCCATAAAACTAAACCAACCACAGATCCACCCAGAGTCCTCAGATTTCCAGAACCCTGTGAGCAACAACCCAGATGACTCCATCTTACCTGTTGACTCCACCACCCCAGTTCCTCCAAGACTCATTTCTGCACAGTCTACCCAGCTGCACTAAATTACGCACTCCTGTGCTCTGTGCCTGGGCCCCTTAACCCTTTTCCAGCATTCCCCTTGAGCATTCCTCCAGCTAGGACTTCCCCTACCACAGCCTTTTTAGGTCTGTAACAATGTGCAAGGGCCTGCCACCCAGATAGGGCACCCCTCAGTTAGACATCTCTGTCTACAGACTGTATGCACTCTGTTTCTCTGTTACCGGGGGCTTCCTCCCAGCTAGGGCTCTCCCTCAATTACATGTTCCCACCAGAATCTGCGTGGGATCTGTTTTCCTGAATGAGTCCTGTAGCCTAGCTAGGGCTCCTCCTCAATTGTGAGTCCCCACCAACAGAAAAAATGAGAAATTTCTCAACATCACTAGTCATCAGAGAAATAAAAGCAACCAGTTTACACCTGTAAAATGCCATATATTAGAAAGAACAGTAACAACAAATGTTGGTGAGGATAGGGGAAAAGTAAAGTTTTACACTGCTGGTGGGTGGGAATGTAAGTTGGTCCAACCTTTATGGAAAGCAGACTGGGAGTTTCTCAGAACAATAGTAATGGACCCAGAAGTTTCTTTCCTAGGAATTTACCCAACAGGGGGGGAAAATCTATCAGAAGAGATGCATGTATACCTATGAACATATCATTTGTAATAGACAAAACCTGGAAGCAATCCAGATGTCCAATGACAGATGAGTAGTTTTAAAAAAGTTTAGTATATATTTACAGTGGAATATTACTCAGCTGTTAAAAATCAAACTATCTTCTTGTGTCATCCTGAATAGAAGTTGAAGATATTTTGCTAACTGAAATAAGCCAAAAAGCAAAATACAATACCAAATAATCTCACTCAAGAGCAGGACTTAATAAATGAGGACAAGGAAAGAGAACACACACTGAACTATGGGCTGGGAAAGGTGTATGTATCAAAGCAAAGGACTGTGGGAAGGAATGGAGAGGGAGCAACTAAAGAGAACTTTGGTGTCTTGATGCATAATGAAATTATATCCATCAATGACTGCACTATAAATCATAAACTCCTCCCAATAAAAATGAAAAAAAAGAAGCATTTGCTTACCTCAAGCTAATATAAGTTTTCTTTTTTTTTTCCTTCCAAGAACTATATGGATTTAACTATCACATTAAGCCTTATTTTTTAAATAAATTTTTCTGTGAGGGATAGAAGTGTCTGAATTCTTTCTACTTCTGAATATGATTACTTTCAGTATCATCTCTTGAAAAACAGCAATTCTGTCCCCACAGATTAGCCTTCCCTCTCTCTAAAATTTCCTTGACATTAGGTAAACATCTTTAGCCACCTATAAACAAGTATATTAATATTACAATGGTTATTAATACTGCTATTATCAGAATTACTGTTACTACATCCAGCTTTTTTCCCCTTTTATTTCTCCTTTTCCCCTCTTTCTCTCTTTAACTTTTTTTTTCTTTAAGCTCTCAGACCTCATCTTTGACTGATAACTGATTTTTCCCAGACCAAAGGTGTGAATTTTTTTCTTTTCTGAATTTCAGAGAGACTGAGGAGAAAGAAAATGAGAGAGAAGCAAAGAAAGGAGAATCACTATAAAATGACACAAGTATCCATTGTACTTCCTTGGTGTCAGTAGTGGTGTTCTTATGTGAGAGTTTGATAAAAGATCTCTCTTGTGATAAGGTATGCACCCTATTGGGTAAGCTATCTTTTGGCCCTAGTTTTTCTTTTTTTTTTTTTTATATTTAAAAAGCTCAAAGTCATCCAAGATCTTAAGTCATCTATGTGATGTTTTTTCCATAGCTAGAACAGATGTTGATTATGACTCTTCTGGGATTAAAAAACTATTTATATAATTCATACACTGCTTCCTACATATGTAAAGTTGTTCTATATATTCAAATTTTAAATTATGATTATATATAAATGGGTCAACTGTACAGGTGCCTGTAGATATAAACATCCATGTATGCACAGCCACATACATAGATGCCATCATGCTGTTGTTTCCTGATATCCCTCTCACTCAAATTAATTTATAAATATGTTTTAATGTCCTAACATACACAAGTGTTAATTTTGTGGCTTAATATTGTGGAATTTACAATAAAGTTTCATTAGTTCCTAATACACATTATTTAAAAAAAATATTTATTTATTTCCTTTTTGTTGACCTTATTGTTTTTATTGTTGCAGTCATCGTTGTTGCATAGGATAGAGAGAAATGGGGAGAGGAAGGGAAGACAGAGAAGATGAGAGATAGACACCTGCAGACCTGCTTCACCACCTGTGAATCTAACCCCCTGCAGGTGGGGAGCCAGGGGCTTGAACTGGAATCCTTAGGCTGGCCCTTGCGCTTTGCGCCATGTGTGCTCAACCCGCTGCACTACCACCCAACTCCCCAATACACATTATTTTTAAGATTTTTCAGACATATGTATTTATATTCCCCTTTTTAAAATGATTAACTTTATATCTTTTATGAATAGAAGAGAATCTGAGAGCAATCAGAGCACATCTCATGTCTGGTTATTTCACCAAAGCAAAAAACTCCAGGGAAGCGGTGACAGGCATGCAGAGCATGGGGAAGACTTTGAGGTTAAAAGAATATAAACTGAGATGTGAGTGCTTTGTAGACAACACAGAGAGATGTGAAATTGTGCCTATAGTCTAACAACTATACTGTAAACTATTAACCCCTCCCCAATAAAATGATTATTATTACTACTATTTTTAAATTCTGCTCTGAAATATGATGGTGCTAAGGGATGAACTTGGCCAAAGCCTCTAGGGGCCTCAAGCTTACAATTTTTTTTTTTTTTTTACTAGAGAATTGCTCCTCTACTCTGGCTTATAATGGTACAGAGAATTGTATCATTCAACTCAATTCAGACTCTCAGCAATGAACATTTTTTGGAAAATGTTTATTCTGGCTCCCCAGTTCACAGCTATATCTAGTCAGGCCAAGTTGGCCAAGAATTTATTTAACTTGACAACTGATAACAGAAATAATGAAATGAGAATCAGTCAGCTCATATTAATATTACATATTTTAAAAGTTCAATTTTTATTAACTATTAGAGACTAGAAAGCAAAACCATTTAAAATGCAATATATGTTTTCAGAGTAAAATTGTCTATGTACTTTGTCTCCACCACTGACCCATAGACATTAGTCAAAATGGATTGGTATTATGCTGCTAATGTTTCATAATTTACATGAGTTACACATTATGAGTCACTTATGGAAGTGTGATTTTGTGATTTGATTTAAATAGTGATTTTGTCGTGTGTTGTGTACTGGTGTTTTAAAAGACAACTGTAGTTCTAAACATTTAATTCATTTTTACCAGAAAAAATTATATATGTTTATATGTATGAATAGGTATATACTGATATACATATCTAAATTTATAAATACAATAATTATATTTGCCTGAATACAGTAACAGGACCAGTAAAAATTTTTATTTCTTAAAGACTATTCATTGGGTTTTAGAAAAGTAATATAGGTCAACTAATATTAGAGATCTAAAGATACTTTAAAGACGTTTGACTTAGGAGCACTATCAAAGTGTCTATTGGAGAAAATGAGAAGCAGCTCATCACATTCAAGCTATGAGAATTGTTCAGACACAGGTGTTTCTCTAAGTTAGTAACTGTGAAAAGCAACAATTATACAATTATAATACCCAGATCATTGCATCAAATTTTTCATTTTATGTCAGTGTTTTCACTCTTTCTCTATTCATTTCTGGTTGCCTTAGAAGAAAACAGTTATTCTTTGTCAGGTTGAGGGCATTCAAGTGAACCAAAAGGTCAATCTAATTAAAAAAGGGAAAGAACTTCAAATCACAGGGGGTGGGGGGATCCAGCTAAATGCCAAGGAATTTATATCACTGAATGCATGAGGTAAACACTCAAACAATGAGATGAATGCACAAAGGTGTCAAACATGAAAAAAAAAAGATAGTCTGTGACCTTTATTATTTTTTGTAAATTAAATGATATTTATTCCTTGAAAGAGAAACACTGCCCATAATAACATTTAAAAATGCAATTAATTTCATCATGACTTCATATTGGAGAGCTTTATTTCATGCCAATGATTAACAGAAATAGTCATATTTATAAACTATTCAGTGGGGAAACTAGATTAAAAGGTAGCAGCCTCACTGAATGATTCTTCCCAAAGATACACTTAATAACTTTAACTTTTTAATCTTTGCAAAAGCTATCCATCATTTGGAACTACCCCTCATAAATACTGCTCAAGACACTGCTAAAGTTCAGTTAAAGTTTCAAATTCAGATAGGTTTCAAACTCTGCTGTATTAATGGTGTGCAAAGCAAAATACAGAAAGTAGTAATAAATGACCTTTTCCTGCATTTTTTTGTCAAACCATGTTTTTCTTTACTTTTACAAGGTGCATCCTTCAGCAATGAGTATATATATATATATATATATATATATATATATATATATATATATATTTTTTTAATGTAAAAGTTGCAATAAAAGGTGAAAGTATCTTCCTATAGTAAATTGTTATATTGACAATATAGTCTTACCCGTTGTAATATTGTCCCTGCTGGATAGGTAATTAATGTCAATAATATCAGAATATCTTTTGTTTATTATTCTAGTTTATGGCATCATTAATCATCACTTTCTCATTTGTTTGGCTTTTTTTTTTAAAGGTGTGTGTGTGTGTGTGTGTGTGTGTGTGTGTGTGTGTGTATAGGGGGAGGATAGTCCCGTCAGAGTTCTATTCTGTCATAACTGTGCCTAAAGGAACCAGGGACCCAGATATGCAAGGAATGCATACTAGCCACTGAGCATTGTCTCCTCCTGCAGTTAATGTCTTTTAAGGAAAACCTCAGACACTGAACCACTTTTTAGTTGTACCTGGAGTGGTGGTTAGCTATTCCCCACTCTATGCTGCCTAAAACACCGTTTCTAAAAGTATAAAAACAAGTAGCTTCATGGTTTAGTGAATAAGCTTATATCATGGGGCCGCATGGTGGCACACCTGGTTGAGTGCACAAATCACAATGTGCAAGGACCTAGGTTCTAGCCCCCAGTTCCCACCTGCAGGGAGAAAGCTCTGCAAGTGGTGAAGTAGGGCTGCAGGTGTCTCTGTCTCTCTTCCTCTCTGCTTCCCCTTCCCTCTCAATTTCTAGTTGTCTCTATCCAATAAATAAAGATAAGAAAAATAATTAAATAACTTAAAAAAAAACAGAGTAAAATACATTTTTTAAAAAAAGCATATATCACACAAACCCAGCAATATTTTCTCTTTGTCCTTTTCAGTCCTTTCAGGAGCAGATGCCTTTTGAAATTAGTAAGATATGTTATGGTCCATTAGTGTCTACCAAGATAGTTGCTTTTTTTCTTTCTTTTTTAAAAATTATATTTATTTACTGGTTAGAGATGGCCAGAAATCAAGAGGGAAGGAGGAGATAGAGGGAGAGAATCATCATTTTATTAAAAACAGGAAAACAATCAGAATGTGACTGGTTGTGTGTCTGCATATAGACCTTTCAATCATTCTCTGCACTATACACTTCAGATGAAAACTTTTTTTTTCAGATTTTATAACAATTTATAAAATAAGAATGTATCATTTTAGGGACTTATGAAGGCGGGGCTACGAGCAGCAGCAGATCTGTTTCTCTCCTCTCCTTTCCGCTCCTGGATCAACTAGCAATACCAAAGGAGACCACCTAGGACCAAAACATGACAGGACTAGCATGACTTCAGGAACCCACCAAATCACGGCGAGTGCAAACACGTGTGACTGGTGGACAAAGAGGAGCCTAGGGATAGATTAAGTGGCTGGTAACAGTCTGGCAGTTTATCAGTTGAGACACCACCTCCAGTCTGTTCCACCAACAAGGGGACAGCTGAAGGGAGGAGAGGACTCCCTGGAGACTCACCAAGTGCCACTCTGAGTCTCCATTGCTACTGCCCTCAGAATCTGGAGCAGCGGCAGGGAGGGATACCTGGGGACAGAGATCTAACCAGGAAACTCAGGAGAAGACCTATACCAAGGTGGCAAAGCAGTGGGGCTGTGAAAGTCTCTTTGCATAACCACTGAATTATCTCTGCCACACCCTGCTTTATCAATTGGTCAGGAGTCAGTGATTAAACTAAGAAGCCTACTTATAGTTTAAAAGCCCTCTGGCTCCCATAGCCTACAGGGAAGAAAAAGCACAAAAGAGGCTTTTAAGACACTGAGTTCCAAATCAGGGCTTAAAATACTATTGAAACAACTCTTAACTTCCACCACTGTGAACCCTTTAATTACCTTACTTAGACACAAGTCAATCCAGGCAATAGTGATCAGTAATTTGAAAAGTATTGAGAGAGGGAACTCATAACATAATATATAAAATGGTTAAACCAACAAGAAAAAATATTGGAGAAATTAACCAGGAAAAGAGTCTAGCTGAAAGTCCTCCAAAGGGTGAAGCACAAAATAATGAGTTCAACATCCAAACACTAGCTAAGGAGATAATCACAGGAGTGAGTAAAGAGTTTGAAAGAATTGTAATAAAAAATACAGGAATAACCAATGAGATTCTGGAAGAAAACACAAATTATCTCAAGGTTATTAGAGAGCTGAAAGATGAAATAGCTGAGCTAAGAACACAACTAGCTGAACAAGCTAAAACAGTATCAGAACAGGGTAACAAAACAGATGAACTACAGAAAACAGTAAAGGGCAGAGAGAATAGAATAAATGAGGCTGAAGACAGAATTAGCAAGATTGAGTACAAATTAGAAACAACTAAAAAAGAAGTAACAGATCTCAAAAAGAGACTAAGAGATACTGAAAACAACAACAGAGTCCTATGGAATAACTTCACAAGAAACAATACAGGCATTATCGGCTTACCAGAGGTAGAAAGAGAGGGAGAGGAAGAAAACATTCTTCATGCCATAATAGCTTAAAACTTCGCTAGTCTAGACAACATCAAACACATAAAGATTTAAGAAGCCCAGAGGGTCCCAAACAGAAGTAACCCAGACTTAAAGACACATCATATTTAGAATGGAAAGGAATAAGGATAGAGAAAGGATCCTGAAGGCTGCAAGAGAAAATTTAAAGAGTCACCTACAGAGGAAAATCCATAAGATTAGCAACAGACTTCTCCACACAAACACTACAGGCCAGAAGAGAGTGGCAAGATATCTATCGAGTGCTCAATGAGAAAGGTTTTCAACCAAGAATACTGTATCCTGCTAGACTGTCATTCAGACTAGATGGAGACATAAAAACCTTCTCAGACAAGCAAAAGTTGAAAGAATCAACTCTCACTAAGCCTGCCTTTTTCAGAAAGAAGTTCTGAAAGGACTCCTATAAAAAGTCAGACCACCATAAATAGGCCATATATCAGAACACTCTAAAACTCTACAAGAATGGTGTTAAAATATATTCAATATTTGATATCAATAAATGTCTATGGCCATAATTCACCTATTAAAAGACACAGAGTAGGAAGATGAATCAGAAAATACAACCCAACAATATGCTGTCTACAGGAAACCCACCTAACTCAACAAGACAAACAGACTTAAAGTGAAAGGATGGAAAACTATCATACAAGCCAATGGCCCACAAAAAAAGGGCAGGAACAGCTATTCTCATATCTGAGACGACAGACTTTAAAATAGATAAGACTAAACAAGATAGGAATGGACACTACTTAATGCTCAGAGGATTAGTCAATCAAGAGGACTTAACAATTATTAACATCTATGCACCCAAAGAGAAGCCATCTAAATACATCAAATGACTACTAAAAGAGCTACAGCAATATATTAACAGCAATATGGTCATAGTAGGTGACTGCCAGGCAGAAAATCAATAAAGACATAAGGGAGCTAAATGAAGAGATAGATTAACTAGAACTATTGGACATTTTCAGAGTCATTCATCCCAAGAAACTGGAATACACATTTTACTCAGGTCCACATGGGTCATTTTCAGGGACTGACCATATCTTAGGCCACAAAGATAGCATCAGCAAATTGAAGAGCATTGAAATCATCCCAAGCAACTTCTCAGACCACAATGGAATTAAACTAACACTTAACTATCAACAAAAGATTAGTAATAGTCCCAAAATGTGGAAGCTCAACAGTACACTCCTTAACAGCTACTGGGTCAAAGAGTCAATAAAGGAAGAAATCAAAATGTTTCAAGAGTTCAATGAAAATAAAGACACAAGCTATCAAAATATTGAGGACACAGCTAAGGCAGTACTGAGAGGGAAGTTCATAGGCATACAAGCACATATTAGGAAACAAGAAAAAGCACAAATAAACAGCCTGATTGCACATATTAAAGACCTAGAAGAAGAAGAACAAAGGAACCCTAAAGCAAACAGAAGGAGAGAGATCAATAATGTTAGGGCAGAAATCAATAACACTGAAAATAAGAAAACCATACAAAAGATCAACGAAAGTAAATGTTGGTTCTTCGAAAGAGTAAACAAAATCGACAAACCTTTAGCCAGACTCACAAAACAAAAAAGGGAGAAGACCCAAATAAATCGGATAGTAAATGAAAGAGGAGATATCACAACAGACACAGCAGAAATTCAACACATCATGCGAGGCTTCTATGAACAACTATATGCCACCAAGCTAGAGAACCTGAAAGAAATAGATGATTTCCTACCAACTTCCAAAACTAAGTAAAGAGGAAGTAGATAACATAAACAGACCCATCACAGCTAATAAAATTGAAACAGTTATCAACAATCTTCCCAAAAATAAAAGTCTTAGACCAGATGGTTTTACAAATGATTTCTACAAAAATTTCAAAGAAGAACTAATACCTCAACTTTTAAAAATCTTCCAGAAGATTGAAGACACTTCCATGAAGCCAACATCACATACCAAAAACAGACAGGGACACACCCAAAAAAGAAAACTACAGACTAATATCTCTGATGAACATAGATGTGAAAATATTGAACAAAATCCTAGCCAAGTGGATACAGTAGTATATTAAAAAGACTGTTCACCATGACCAAATGGGGTTTATCCCAGTCATGCAAGGTTGGTTTAATATATGTAAATCAATCAATGTGATCCACCACATCAACAAAAGCAAGACCAAAAACCACATGGTCATACCAGTAGATGCAGAGAAAACCTTTCACAAAATCCAACATCCCTTTATGATCAAAACACTACAAAAATGGGAATAGATGGAAAATTCCAGAAGATAGTGGAGTCTATATATAGCAAACCTACAGCCAACATCATACTCAATAGTGAAAAACTGGAAGCATTTCCACTCAGATCAGGTACTAGACAGGGCTGCCCACTAGCACCATTACTATTCAACATAGTGGTGGAAGTTCTTGCCATAGCAATCAGGCAGGAGCAAGGAATTAAAGTCATGCAGATTGGAAGAGAAGAAGTCAGACTCTCCCTATTTGCAGATGACATGATAGTATACACAGAAAAACCTAAGGAATCCAGCAAGAAGCTTTTGGAAATTATCAGGCAATACAGTAAGGTGTCAGGCTACAAAATTAACATTCAAAAGTCAGTGGCATTCCTCTATGCAAACACAAAATTATAAGAAGTTGAAATCCAGAAATCAATTCCTTTTTCTATAGCAACAAAAACAATAAAATACCTAGAAATAAACTTTACCAAAGAAGTGAAAGACTTGCACACTGAAAATTATGAGTCACTAATCAAGGAAATTGAAAAAGACACAAAGAAGTGGAAAGATATTCCTTGTTCATGGGTTGAAATAATTAACATCAACAAAATGAATATACTACCCAGAGCCATCTACAAATTTAATGCTATCCCCATCAAGATCCCAAGCACATTTTTTAGGAGAATAAAACAAATGCTACAAATGTTTATCTGGAACCAAAAAAGACCGAGAATTGCCAAAACAATCTTGAGAAAAAAAAAAAAAAAGAACCAGAGTCATCACACTCCCAGATCTCAAATTTTATTATAGGGTCACTGTCATCAAAACTGCTTGGTACTGGGACATGAATAGACATACTGACCAGTGGAATAGAATTGAGATCCCAGAAGTAAGCCCCACACATATGGATATCTAATCTTTGACAAAGATGCCCAGACTATTCAGTGGGGAAAGCAGAGTCTCTTCAAAAAATGGTGTTGGAAAAAATGGGTTGAAACATGCAGAAGAATGAAACTGAACCACTATATTTCCCCAAATACAAAAGTAAATTCCAAGTGAATCAAGGACTTGGATGTTAGACCACAAACTATCAGATACTTAGAGGAAAATATTGGCAGAAATCTTTTCCGCATAAACTTTAAAGACATCTTCAATTAAACTAATCCAATTACAAAGAAGACTAAGACAAACATAAAAATTAAAAAGCTTCTGCACAGCTAAAGAAACTACTACCCAAACCAAGAGACCCCTCACAGAATGGGAGAGGATATTTACATGCCATACATCAGACAAGAGGCTAATAACCAGAATATATAAAGAACTTGCAAATCTCAACAACAAGACAACAAATAACCCCACACACACACACCCAAAAATGGGGGGAGGACATAGACAGAATATTCACCACAGAAGAGATCCAAAAGGCCGAGAAACACATGAAAAAATGCTCCAAGTGTCTGATTGTCAGAGAAATGCAAATAAAGACAACAATGAGATGTCACTTCATTCCTGTGAGGATGTCATACTTCAGAAAAGGTAACAGCAGCAAATGCTGGAGAGGGTGTGGGGTCAAAGGAACCCTCCTCCACTGCTGGTGGGAATGTAAATTGGTCCAACCTCTGTGGAGAGCAGTCTGGAGAACTCTCACAAAGCTAGTGATGGACCTTCCATATGACCCAGTAATTCCTCTCCTAGGGATATACCCCAAGGACACCAAAATAAAGGATTCTACATTTGGGGAAACAGGGAAGAAGGTGGGTGTCAGGTACCCAGTGAAAGATAGCAAAAAAGAGATGGGTTGGTGCAAAGAGTGGTGTGGATACACAGATTATGGGGGATAAAAAGTTGTACCCATGTGTCAACAACTGTACTGTAAACCATAAAGCTTACAATAAAATTATTTTTAGAAAGAAAAATTCACCCTTCTAAAGCATAAAAAAGCTAGTACTCAGTGTAGGTAAGTCACTGGGAAAAATCAATGCAACATACCAGATGTCTTGATAAATAACAGTCTGGGTAGGAGGAATAGTATTCAAATGTACCAAACTGCATATACCAATGATATTTGGAATATATATTTCTGATATCATATATAAGTGGCCCTTGAGCTACAGACCTTTAGTTGTGGTCAGAGGTTACGAATGTACTTTTAAAATCACCTTATCAGTAATTTTATTCTAATCTAAACCAGCATGCTTTCCCATCAAGATACATATTCTTTATTTAGACATATTAATAACTTTAAATCAAATGCAAGTTTTTCCACTACCTGGTTCTAACATGATTCCAACTCCTAAGGGAGTCTTTTTTTATGTTTAACATTTGTTGTATTATTATATTCTAATTCATACAATCATTATAGTGATGGTTATCCCAGCAAATTATAACCATCCCACATCTATAAGTTTGTAATATATATATATATATATATATATATATATATATATATATATATATATATATAGTAGCAAGACTTTTCTCCCTTACTCTTAACTGTTTTATATGAAATATAAAAATATCTAATCATATTCATTTTATTATTGGTAAAACTGTCACTTTATATCAATAGAGCTACGAAATAACAATATTTTAAAGAAATTGGATTTGTTTTCCTGTCTTTCCTTTGCTTAAAATTATCACAAATCTCAAGGAATTAAAAGTGCTTCCTTCACTTCTGATGTTTTCTCCACATTGACCTCTCTACTACTAGTGTTGTCACATACTAAGAATGTTTTGCATTTAAATGAACCGACTTCTTACAAGCAAAGGAACTGAGGCACAGTAAGACTAAAGAATCTTTAGGGCTGACAATTTTCTAGAAATTCAATAGAAACATCTTTTGTATAATTCTCCACAGTTATAACAAAGGCTATATTGTAGTATATTCTACAATGGCATATCTGACCTTTTGTTTGAACATCTCTGTAGTTCTCAACCTACAGACATATTGGAAGATGTCTTAGTACTCCATGCAGTACATGTAGGCTTTAACCTGAATAAAGTGCTTGGCAAGGAACTACCAGGTGAATTATCTCAACAAAGAAATCAGATCACATACACAATGCTTCATTTGAAACTTGTCTGTATTATTTTTCTAAAAATGTTTACTCTAGGAAAGCAGGAAATATTAAATAAGATAAATGGTATTTATTTTATTTATGCTTTCAATGATTTACTTGAATTTAAAATTAATGCTGGGTTTGAAACAGCCCACCATGTAGGACAAGACACATACATGGAGTTACATGGAGGAGCCTGCTTCTGTGAAGATTCTATCTGTCTTTGCTTCAGAGGAAAAAAAAAAAACAAACAGACTAAATCCTTAAAAGTTATAATATGAGTGTACTAATTGGAATGTTGGAATGAGTAACTTTTAAAAACTTCCATCATAATTCAATCAAAATAATTAAATATTGAGATAGGGGATAGATAAAAACCAATCACATGGATACGTATATAGCATTAGGCAAAACAAAAAAAGTAAACTCCCAGTTGTTCTTTTGATTATAAGATATTCAAGATATTTTATAACTGATGATTACCATATTTGGCAAGTTCCAATTCCTCTGTTTGCAAACAAGCAGCTTGCATTTTGAATTAGGGATGTTGGTAGAGAAATAACAGTTTTGACTGTGAAAACCTGCTAATGAAAGCTGCTACTTCATGCTCAAAGCATAGAAATTGCTTAAGTACTGCACTAAATTGATATTTTCATATCATAGAAGTTCATAAAGATACCAGTGAATACAAGTCATAGCTTAGCAATTCCTCTTAAATATCTAATATTGAATGGAGAAAACAGCTGAAGAAGGTAACAGAAATTTTGTTAGTGAACATAAAGAACACAAAATTATTTTTATGATGCAAATTTCAAGTACATAAAAATATCTTCTCCTGGAATAATTAATAATAAATCCAATAGCAATATTATTAAAATATACTATTTCCTACAGGGTAAAATTAATTTTAACATTATGTATGTAACACCAAAGTCAACTGTTACTTTAGTTCTTAGAACATCATCAGCAGAGTGACAATATAAATTAATGATAATGATAAGGTACTCCATACTATATAACATATTATAATTATTAATATATGAGTAAGCTAGTGGCAGAAATCACTGAGGGAATTGCAGATCAAAAGTTCCTCATCATGGGGGACAGGTGATAGCACAACAGGTTAAGCACACATGGCACAAAGCACAGGGACCAGCATAATGATCCCAGTTCATGCCTCCAGCTCCCCACCTGCAGGGGGTTGCTTCACAAGTGGTGAACCGGGTCTGCAGGTGTCTATTTCACTCTCCACTTCTCTGTCTTCCATTCCTCTCTTGATTTCTCTCTGTCCTGTCCAGCAATAACAACAAGGGCAATAAGGGAAAAGAAAAAAAAAAAAGAAAAAAGAAAAAAAAAAGGGAAAAAATGGCCTCCCAGAGTAGTGGATTCACAATGCAGGCACAGAGCCCCAGCAATAACTCTAGAGGCAAAATAATAAATAAATAAATTCCTCATTATCACAAGCTACCAAAGTTCTGAAGAGAAGTAGTCAGGCTTTTCAGAGAGATATCTTGGGGAAGTTTGAGTCAAAAGGAATAGAAGCATTGGGCAGAGGAGTCTCTAATCTCTTTGCTATTAATACCTACATATCCAGGTATTTCTTTTTTTTAATTTCTTTGTTGGGGGATTAATGTTTTACAGTAGACAGTAAATACAACAGCTTGTACATGCATAACATTTCTCAGTTTTTCACACAACAATACAACCCCCACTAGGTACCACTGGTTTATTTTGGCCTTAGTCTTCTTTGTAATTGGATTCGTTCCATTCAAGATGTTTTAAAAATTTATAAGGAAAAGAGTTCTGCCAATATTTCCTCTTAGTATTTGAAAGTTTCTGGTCTAACATTCAAGTCCTTGATCCACTTGGAATTCACTTTTGTGTTTGGTGAAATACAGTGCTTCAGTTTCATTCTTCTGCATGTTTCAACCTATTTTTTCCAACACCATTTGTTGAAGAGACTCTGCTTTCCCCATTTAATAGTCTGGGCACCTTTGTCAAAGATTAGATGTTCATATGTGTGGGGGCTTACTTCTGGGCTCTCAATTATATGCCACTGGTCAGTGTGTCTATTAATGGCCAAGTACCAAGCAGTTTTGATAACAATGGCCCTATAATACAATTTGAGATCTGGGAGTCTGATGCCTCTGGTTCTGTTCTTTCTTCTCAAGATTGTTTTGGCAATTCTAGGCCTTTTCTGGTTCCAGATAAACATCTGTAGCATTTGTTTTATTCTCCTAAAAAATGTGCTTGGGATCATGATGGGGATTGCATTTAATTTCTATATGGCTCTGGATAGTTTATTAATTTTAATGATGTCAATTCCTCCCCTATAAACATGAATATCTTTCCACTTCTTTGTGTCTTTTTCTATTTCCTTGAATAGTGACTCATAATTTTCAGTATACAAGTCTTTCACTTCTTTGGAAAGGTTTATTCCTAGATATTTTATTGTTTTTGTTGCTATAGTAAAAGGAATTGATTTCTGGATTTCAATGTCTTCTAACTTAGTATTTGCATAAAGGAATGGCACTGAGGTTAGTATGTTAATTTTGTAGCATGACAACTTACTATATTGCCTAATAATTTCCAAAAGCCTCTTGCTGGATTCTTTAGGTTTTTCTATGTATACTATCATATCATCTGCAAATAGGGAGAGTTTGACTTCTTGTCTTCCAATCTGTATCCCTTTAATTCTCTGCCCCTGCCTGATTTCTATGGCAAGAATTTCCAACACTGTGTTGAATAGTAATGGCGATAGTGGGCAGCGCTGTCTAGGGGAAATGTTTCCAGTTATTCAGTATTGAGTATGATGTTGGCTGTAGCTTTGCTATATATGGACTCCGCTATCTTGAGAAATTTTCCATTTATTCCCATTTTTGTAGTGTTTTGATCATAAAGGGATGTTGTATTTTGTGAAAGGCTTTCTCTGCATCTATTGATATGGCCATGTGGTTTTTGGTCTTGCTTTTATTGATTTGGTGGATCACATTGATTGATTTATGTACATTAAACCAAGCTTGCATCCTGGGCATAAACCCCACTTGGTCACGATGAACAATCTTTCTAATATACTTCTATATCTGGTTAGCTACACTTTTATTCAATATTTTAGCATCTGTGTTCATCAGAGATGTTGGTCTGTAGTTTCCTTCTTCTTGTATCCCTGTCTGCTTTTGGTATCAGACTGATGTTGGCTTCCTAGAAGCTAGAAGGGAGTATTCTTGTGTCTTCAAACCTTTGGAAGACTTTTAAAAGTAGAGGGATTAGTTCCTCCTTGAAGGTTTTGCAGAATTCGTTTGTAAAACCATCTGGTCCAGGAACTTTATTCTTGGGAAGAATACTTTATTTTTTATAACTGTTTCTATTTCTCTGGTTGTGACTGTCCTGTTCATATTTTCTAGTTCCTATTTATTTAATTGTGGAAGTTTGTAAGTATCTAGGAACTTATCTGTTGCTGAGGACTTATTCTGATGCAGTCTCCGCCCCCAGGTTTTTCTATGCTCCGCTAAATCCTAGAGTGCCCCCTTTCAACCAATCCTGGCCCTACACGTCACCCCTGGTTGTCGCCCAATAAAAAGCCCCCTCACCCCTCCCTTCTCTCTCTCTGGGCTCTGGCTCTCCCTCTCTGAGGTCTCGCTCCCTGCTCTGCCCCCGTGGTCGGCCATTGCTGGCTGGCTCCACGTGGTCTGAACCAAACCTCCCCCCCCATCCTATAATAAAGATCTGTGTACCCCTTTGCTCTGGACGTCCGCTCTCTTCTCCGCGGTGCAGCCCGACACCAGACCACCTCAACATTCCTTTTAAATTTTTGATTGACACGGGGGCAGCAAAGACGATTTTAAGGCAAGAAGAGATTCCCCAAGATTGGGAACTCATCCCTGGACCCAGTTTACATGGAATAGGAGGGATGACGAGAGCATTTTACACACGAGACTCGCTTATGTGGGAAGACCCAGAAGGTTCTACTGGACACTTCCGCCCTTTGGTAGCTAATATTAGCACCAACTTACTGGGCAGGGATCTTCTGGAATGTCTTAATGTTAGGATATCCACAGACGCCTCTGCAGAGCGTAAAACTCATTCCCGCGATACCAGGTCTATTCAGCACCCCCAATACTAAATGCCACTGTTCATAGCCAAACACCCCGCTTAAGCTGGCTTTCTAATGAGCCTGTCTGGGTGGAACAGTGGCCTTTACCTAGGGATAAGCTAAAAATTTTAAAAGAGCTCGTCCGAGAGCAGTTGTCCTTGGGACACATTCGTCATTCTCGAAGCCCATGGAATACTCCTGTCTTTGTGATTAAAAAGCGCTCGGGAAAATGGCGCCTCCTTCAAGATCTCCGTGCAGTAAATAAAACCATGCAGGTCTGGGGCTCCCCCCAAAGGGGTTTGCCTCTTGCTTCTGCAATTCCCACGGGAATTCCAATCATAGCTATTGATAAACAAGATTGTTTTTTCTCTATCCCCTTGCATCCGCGAGATTGTAAACGTTTTGCCTTCTCTGTTCCGTCTATTAATAATGCCAGCCCCGCTGATAGATTTGAATGGGTGGTGCTGCCCCAGGGTATGGCCAATAGTCCTACGATTTGTCAGGAGGCTGTTAAATCTGCCCTTGTCCCATATATTCATAAGGGCCTTAATATTTTTCATTATACAGATGATAATTTAATATGGGGAAAATCAGATACAGATCTCTATGCCTTACGTGATTTTCTCATTCCTGCATTAAAGAAAAGCGGCCTTAATGTAGCCCCTGAGAAGATACAGCTAATCCCTCAAATATCCTTCCTAGGTTCAGAGATTTCTCTAACGCAAATTCGTCCCTTAAAACCTAATGTTACCTTCCCTTCTAACCTTACTCTTGCTTCTTTACAAAGTTTTCTAGGAAATTTAAATTGGCTTAGGCAGTATCTCTATCTGCCCACAAGCTGCCTCCAACCACTGTTTGACCTGTTGAAAGGAAACAAACAGCCCTCTTCAAAACGTAAATTAACTCCTGAGGCCTCCTTGGCACTGGAAAGGGTTAACCAGGCCCTCCAGGACATGCACCTTGTTCGATTCTCCCCCTCCTCTCCGGTAAACCTTCTAATCTTCAACTCCACCCCCACAGTAGTAGGGGCACTGTGGCAAGACCATGGGGTTCTCGAATGGCTTCACACGCCAGTAGGAGGAGCTCCAAGACTCCTCACTGAGATAGATGCGTTAGCATTCATGGTTCGCCAAGGAAGAAATAGGTCTGTGCAGGTCTTAGGGAAAGAACCGGATTTAATCATTCTGCCCTTTTCTCTCACAGATACAGAGTGGCTTATACGCCATCATTCCCGCTTTGCCATAAGCTTCGTGGGGTTTCCAGGACAAATAGATAACCATTTTCCTTCTAATAAATTGATAGCTTCTTTACCTCTTCTGCCTCTACTAGCACCTAAACTTTTCTCTCAGGATCCCATTCCCTCTGCTCCTACAATCTTTACTGATGGCGGAAAAAGGGGAGCTGCTGCCCTTATATATTACCCAGACAAACAATCTCCTAAACCTCTCTTTACTGAGCTTCCTGACAATTCCCCTCAGTACAAAGAACTTTATGCTGTTTTTCTTGCACTAAAAGCTGTACCAGAATCCTTCAACCTTTTTTCTGACAGTGTGTATACTGTTAACTTACTTCCATGGCTTGCTCGTTCGTATGTGAAAATTGATGACAACCCACTTTCCCCTCTCTTGATTCAAATCGCCTCTATGCTCTGTTCTCGAACCCAACCACTGTATATTCAACACCTTCGCTCCCACAGCCCTCTTCCTGGTTCCCTGTCCGAAGGGAATGCCGCAGTTGACCGCCTTGCCTCCACAGGAACTTTCCCAGTCTCTGTCTCTGATCCTGCTAATTTTCACTCTCTAACCCATGTTAATCTTAAAGGCCTTCAAGCTCGATTCCCTGATGTTCCTGTATCACAGTTAAAACATATCCTCGCTACATGCTCTTCTTGTGCAAGTCTCATAAAGACACCTGCTATCCAGACCCTTGGGGTTAATCCCCGAGGTTTAAAAGCTAATGCTATTTGGCAAATTGATGTCACCCACATACCAAACTTTGGCAAACAAAAATATGTGTTTGTCTCAATTGATACCTTTTCTAAATTTATGTGGGCTACAGCTCAGACAGGAGAAAGTGCTAAAAAGCTTGTAAGCCATATGCTCTCTTGTTTTGCCGTTATGGGGGTCCCATTATTTTTGAAAACAGACAATTCACCTATGTTTACAAGTAAACAATTTAAAGATTTTTGTTCCCTCTGGAATATTACTCATACCACGGGCATTCCCTACAATCCACAGGGACAAGGCATTGTCGAGAGGGCCCATCAAACTCTGAAGGCTCAACTAAATAAAGATAAAAGAAGAACATATCCCCCAAATATCCAGCTAGCAAAAGCCTTAACTACGTTAAATCTCTTTAATATTTACAATAACTCAGCCTTACCCCCTATTATTCTTCACTGGCAAACACCATCTACCCTCCCATCTATTAAGGTCAAATAGAGAGACCCACTCGATAAAGTTTGGAAAGGGCCTGACCCATTATTGACCATGGGAAGGGGTTTCGCATGCATTTTCCCTCAAAATTTCTCTAAACCTGTCTGGGTTCCTGCCCGCCATGTCCGACAATACCCGCAGGATGGCGCTGTTATTCCTGAAGAACAAGAAATAACACAAGAGGACCAGATGCAGGATACATCCCAGGATCCATAATATGGCATGGCAGAACCTACAAAAGTTGGCTCACAGAGCCCTCTCTCCTACCCCTTCCCTGAATGTCTTATGTTATGAATGGCCAGTTGTGTTTTGTGAGTGAGTGTGCTGAATGACCAAAAATTTTTTGTATGACCCATCTGCTCAGAAGTACTCTAAATGTTAAAACCATTGTTACTAACATGCATTAACTCTCTAAGTAACCTGAGTCTGCTTATAGTCCAAAGTCAATTATAGTAAACCTCTAACTTGTTACAAGTTTTATTGTTTTTCACAAGTAAGTGATTACAGCTATCAAGCCTTCATATGAAGAATCATCTGTTCATACGGTAAGGTATTAAAAACTGTAAGAAGTTCCTCCATATCCAACCTATGTGAATTAGCAACATTCACATACTCTTGTAAACTTAACTGGTGTATCTTGTCTTGCCACCATAGGCCTGCCTTTGTCAGCCAACAATTTAAAGATGTTTCTCTTTATAACATCACCCATGCCACGGACATCCTTTACTACCCCCAAAGACAAATGGCTGTTCCCCTGGACATCACATTCACTGACTGCTTCCCTTAGACTTGAGATATGCTCCTACCTCTTCATATCAATGGATACATTCCCCCTTCCTTACCTGTATACCCTTAGTTGTGAGACCCTAGCTTGTTTTACTTCTTCTGCTCACAATAGGTCCTATAATTCTTTTTTTTCAACATTTTAAATTTATTTATTAGTGAAAAAGAGAGAAAGAACCAGACTCACTCTGGTACATGTGCTACCAGGGATCGAACTCAGGACATCATGCTTAAGAGTCCAAGGCTTTAGTCACTGCATCACCTCCCGGACCACAGTCCTATAATTCTTAACAAGCTCATGGCCTTTTGCAGCAACAGATTGATGCCATAAAGATGCAACCTATACAAAGTCACTATCATAGGCTGGACATAGCAGAATATTGAGTTGCTGTGGAGGATTTGCCCCCCTCCATCAGAACGTCCACCATGTAGAGGGCTGGCTAGCCAATGACGGGTAAGAGGAAACTAGCGCTATCCAGTCAACCTAATACAGGGCATCTGGTACTACTGGGCAAAAATGACCAGGTGTTCCAATGACGGGTAAGACGGAAGGCTGATCCCCAACCTAAGACAGGCACAGTCCACCCTGACACAAAACAAAGTCCGCCAAACATCAAAACATGATATAAGACAGGGGGACATGTGGGGAGCCACTTGTGCCCTCAAGGTTGCTATTGGCATGGCCATAGAGTTTATGTTAAAAGATAGTTCCTGGGAATCGGGTGGTGGCGCAGCGGGTTTAGCAAGAACTGGCTTGAGGATCCCAGTTTGAGCCCCCGGCTCCTCACCTGCAGGGGAATCACTTCACAGGCGGTGAAGCAGGTCTACAGGTATCTTTATCTCCCTCTGTCTTTCCCTCCTCTCTGCATTTCTCTCTGTTCTATCCAACAACCACAATATCAGCAATAACAACAATATAATTACAACAAAAACAACTAGGGCAACAAAAGGCAAGATACAAGATACAAAAAAAAAAAAAAAGGGATAAGATAATTCCCGCTTCCCTACACCTTAGAGTCTTTGTTAAAAGATAAGGTCTTTTTCCCCATGAATCACCCAGGACCTTCCAGATAAACGGCTGACTATCATGACAAATAATATAAAATGTAATCATAAATGAATAAGAAAGATACATCCCCCAATACTCAGTTGGTCAAGGCACCAAACCTCTTCTTCTATAAAGCATTCAAATCAGATGCCCTGCTAACCACGAGAAGCAGATTGTTTGTGTTTCTTTCACAGGAATCCCGGAAAAACCATCTGAACCCCTGCACACCCTGACGTCACTCACTAGATGGCACGACTACCGTGGCACACCCCCCGAAACCCTAGATGTCACTCAACGCGATCTGAAGAATCTGATTCGCAGACTCCAAGGACAGAACCTTTTTACTGCCTGTCTGCCTTTCCTGCTTTTGCTTTGACCTGTCACGTTTTGGCGGTTCCAGCTCACAATCTACAGAAAAGCAGAATTCCAGAGGCTGACCTTCCTCATGCAGCATTTCATCCCCTGCCATTTCTCCCCCTAGTCGCCTACTTTGGACTGAGACTTCTATGGGACTTGCTGGTATACCCTTTGGACACTTTAGACAATTTTACAGCAGCTTCCTTCCCTTCACGTTGCTGGTTTTTCATAGACTGATCCTGAGTAATTCATAGACTTTACAGACTGTTGCCTTGAGGACTATACAATGCCAAATAGCCCCTCTGTTTGGTGGGTCATGCCTCCCGCCTCCCCCTCATTATGTACCCTTGCCCCTTTCCCCACCCAAACAGGGAATGCTCCTTTACACACCAATCCTTCCCTTCACACCACACTGGCTTTTACTTCTCCCCTTCGTGTCCCTTCCTATTTTGTTATGTCATGTAGGCTTATGCCCAAAAGGTTTCTGCCCCATGATAGTCTTTTATAGACTTTGTACATCTTATGCTATTACTAGGTAGAAAGATAAAAAAGATGTAGAGATATTGTGAAGAGATGGTTGAGCAGGCTGCGCTTAAACCTATGAGATGAGTCTCTCCAGGTAAGTCTCTCTCTCTAAAGAGGGGTTGAGCACAGGAAGACACATAAATCTCACAAGGTTGACAGCCATTTAAGCCTTCCCTTCTCCACAGAAAGTCCTACATCTTCCCACCTGAGCATGGCATTCCTCTAAAACATTTAAGCCTGCTCCATTTTTCTTTACTGCGTCCATTTAGATATAAAAGGATAGGAGGAGATGTTGCTGAGGACTTATTCTGATGCAGTCTCCGCCCCCAGGTTTTTCTATGCTCCGCTAAATCCTAGAGTGCCCCCTTTCAACCAATCCTGGCCCTACATGTCACCCCTGGTTGTCGCCCAATAAAAAGCCCCCTCACCCCTCCCTTCTCTCTCTCTGGGCTCTGGCTCTCCCTCTCTGAGGTCTCGCTCCCTGCTCTGCCCCCGTGGTCGGCCATTGCTGGCTGGCTCCACGTGGTCTGAACCAAACCTCCCCCCCCATCCTATAATAAAGATCTGTGTACCCCTTTGCTCTGGACGTCCGCTCTCTTCTCCGCGGTGCAGCCCGACACCAGACCGCCTCAACAACACTTATCCAGTTCTTCCAGGTTCTCTAGCTTAGTGGCATATAGTTGTTCATAGAAACCTCTCATGATATGTTGAATTTCTGTGGTGTCTGTTGTGATATCCTGTGGTGTCTGTTGTGGTGTCATCTTTCATTTATTTGGGTTTCTCCCTTTTTTGTTTGTGAGTCTGGCTAAAGGCTTGTCGATTTTTTTCACTCTTCAGAAGAACCAAGATTGTCTTTTGTTATCATTTGTGTGGTTTTCTTTTCAGTGTTATTTATTTCTGCCCTAAATTTAGTTATTTCAGTCCTTTTGATTGCTTTAGAATTCCTGTTATCAGCTGATCAGGAGTAGATATGGGCTTTAGCCCCAAGAATCTCTCCTTAGGGCCCTCTCTGTCCTCGAGTCCAGTCACACACTGTTTTCACTCACCTGTGACTTGGGGGGTTCCCAAAGCAGTCCTAGTCCTGTCTTGTGGTCTCAGGTAAATCTTCTTGGATATTCCCAGTTGACTGGGGAAAGGAAACGCAGCTGCTGCTACTGTGAGCCCCACCTCCAAAAGTTGATCTGTGCCATTAAATCTTAAACATTCAGGGAGTCAGATGGTAGCACAGCAGGTTAAGTGCAAGTGGTACAAAGCTCAAGGATCCTGGTTCAAGCCTCTGGCTCCCCACCTGCTGAGGAGATGCTTCACAGGCAGTGAAGCAGGTCTGCAGGTGTCTTTCTCTCCCCCTCTGTCTTCCCCTCTTCTCTCCATTTCCTTCTGTCCTATTCAACAACAACCACATCAATAACAGCAACAATAATAACTACAACAATAAAACAACAAGGGCAATCAAAAGGAATAAACATTTTAAAAATCTTAAACATTTGGCATGAAATGATGCTGTCTGAGACTAAGAGAGAGACTACCCAGATAATTCTAACTATTAAATTAGTTGCATGATCATACAGCAAATAGGCAATAGACACACAGTATATATTAGGCAGCTTGAATCCAGTGTGAACCTACTGCAAATGATTTGAGGCAAAATTTCATTATTTGGAAATAGTATGTAGCAAGGTAAAAATGTTAGTTGTTCTATATTACTTTCCATAGTGACTATTTTTAGTCATTCATGAACTTAAGTGACATTCAGAAGTAAAATCATCACTAATATAGATTTAGATATTCAGTTGGCCAGCTGGTTGAGCTCACATGTTACAATGCACAAGGATCCAGGTTCAAGTCCCAGGTCCCCACCTGCAGCAAGAATACTTCATAAGTGGTGAAGCAGTGCTGCAGGTGACTCTCTGCCTCTCTCCCCCTCTATCACCCCTTTCTGCCTTTCTGTCTCAATTTCTGTCTTTTCAATCCAATAAGTAAAGATAATAAAAATATTTTAAAGAGTTAGAACTTTTAAAAAAAGACATATTCAGTGAAAAATATGCTTTAAAAGTTTACACTAAAGCCAGGGAGATGACTCAGAAATTGTCGTACAGGTGAAGGATCTGGGTTTGACCCCTACTACCTCAAGAGGAAAAAATGACTGGGGGCTAGGTGGTAGCCCAGCAGGTTAAGCACAAATGTCAAAAAGTACAAGGACCAGCTCAAGGATCCCAGTTTGAGCCCCTGGATCCCCACCTGCAGTGAAACAGGTCTGCAGGTGTCTATCTTTCTCCCCCTCTGTCTTCCCCTCCTCTCTCAATTTCTCTGTCCTACCCAACAACAACAGCAATAGCAACAATAGCAAAACAACAAGGGCAACAAAATGGGAAAAATGGCCTCCAGGAGCAGTGGATTCATAGTGCAGGCACTGAGACCCAGCAATAACCCTGAAGGCAAAAGAGAGAGAGAGAGAGAGAGAGAGAGAGAGGAGAGAAAGAATGACAAAACAAGTAGAACTCTTTGGACAGTGAAGGCAAATAAAAGAAAAATACTTTCAAGTTTCAAAAATCAAAGAATGCAACACATGCATTTGATACATCATAAAATAAATGATAATTTTAGTTAATAAAGAAAAATCATAGGCTAAAATATAACATTTAAGGGCTGGGGAAACAGCACAATAGTTATGTAAAAACCTCTCATTTGTCTGAAGCTCTAAGGTCTCAGGTTCAGTCCCTAGCACACCATAAATCAGAGCTGAGCAGTATTCTTGGCTCTTTCCTCTCCTCTTCTATATCTTTCTCTGTATATCAGTCTCATTAACATAAATAAAAAGGGAGCCAGGCAGTAGCACAGCTGGTTAAGCACACATGGTGAAAAGCACAAAGATCAGCATAAAGATCCCGATTGGAGCCCCTGGCTCCCCATCTACAAGGGTTCGCTTCACAAGTGGTGAAGCTGGTCTGCAGGTGTCTATCTTTCTCCCCACCTCATTTTCCCTTCCACCCTCAATTTCTCTGTCTTATCCAACAATGACAGCAATAACAACAATAGTATTAACAACAATGATTAACAACAAGGGCTACAAAAGGGGAAAAAATACTCTCCAAGAGCAGTGGATTCATAGTGCAGGCACCCAAGCCCCAGCAATAACCCTAGAGGCAAAAATAAATAAATAAATTAAAAAATAGATTTTTTAAAAAAATATTTATTTTATTTATTTATTCCCTTTTGTTGCCCTTGTGGTTTTATTGTTGTAGTTATTATTGTTGTTGTCATTGTTGGATAGGACAGAGAGAAATGGAGAGAGGAGGGGAAGACAGAGAGGAGGAGAGAAAGATACACCTGCAGACCTGCTTCACCGCCTGTGAAGCGACTCCCCTGCAGGTGGGGAGCCAGGGTTCGAACCAGGATCCTTATGACGGTCCTTGTGTTTTGCGCCACCTGCGTTTAACCTGCTGCGCTACAGCCCGACTCCCAAATAAAATATTTTTTAAAAATGCATCTTCAATGATACAAATCCAATTACAAAGAAGATTAAAAAATAAACCAATGTAACTACATCAAATTAAAATAAATAAAATTTTAAAAAGAGTAACTTTTAACCAACAACAATTTAAAAGATACTTTTTAATTGTAAAGGAATTTTTATAAAAATAAATGCAACACATGGTTAGGAGGATAGCATAGTGACTACAGACTGATCTGAAAAATATGAGCCCCAAATTCTAACCCTATTCAGTCATATGTTAAAGTGATGTACATGTTTTCTCTCCTCTCTCTCTAATTTATAAATAAAATAAATTCTTTTTATATTTATTATACTTATTGAATAATAACTAATAAAGTGCACTGTAACAAGTGCACTTAACCAGGTGCACCTTGAAATAAATCTTTAAGAAGTAGATGACAAATGCACATCATTTAGAAATAATGTAATTATTTGTAATTAAGAAATAAAGAAAGAAAAATAATAAATAAATAACATTTGATATAACTATAATATTTAATATAAATATTAATAAAATAAATATAAATATATTAATAAATTGTTTAATATAAAATAATAAAAATAAAGAAACTGGAGGCCAGGTGATGGAGTACCTTGTTAAGTGCACACACTACAGTGTGCAAAGCCACAGGTTCAAGACCCTGGTCCCCACCTGTGGGGGAAAGCTTCACAAGTGGTGAAGCAGGGCTACAGGTGCCTCTCTATCTCCCTCCATCTCTGTATCTTCTTCCTCTCTCAATTTCTCTTTGTCCCTACCCAATAATGAATAAAAAATATAATAAATTAAAAAAGTATTTCATTAAAAAATAAAGAAAGTAAGGGAGGAAGGAAGGAAGGAATGAAGACTGACCAGTAAGCTACTCAGTTGTAGATAGTGTCTTAGATTAAGCCTGGGGCCTCATGCATGCAAATCAAGTGCTTTGCCCCTCTGAACCACATCTCAGACAGTCAAATTTAACACTTATTTGATTTTTCCATGAGTGAAATGAGACTGTCCAATTCGATTATCTCCACTTATGTCTAACACATCTTCAGTATATAAAATTTGGAGATTAGACAAATGGGGAAATATGTATGCATATTGATTGCACATATATGCATGTATTTTATTATTTTTTTCTTTTTATAGTCATTTGTTTTCATCATTCTAGGCTATTTCAAGTTAGAATAACTGAGACAGAGGGACTGAAACACACCATAGCACTAAAACTTCCTTCATTGTGTTGAAGGCTGAACTCAAACCAGAGTCCTCGGCCATGAGCATGATAAAGCTCCCCTCTCCCACCCCCCAGTGGGATTTTTGCAACTACCACTGGGAAGCAAGAGGAAGAACTCTGGAAAGGACACCCCTATGCTATCATTGTGCAATTTTACAAAATCAAGTCTTTCCCCGCTCACACATAGGAACTGGAGTGCAGAGTTCTAGTCTAACTGAAGTATAAGGCAGACAGACAATACAGGCCTATTTTACAGAATGTCAACTTTCACATAGAGGACAGCTATAAATATTCAAATTAGAGTTAATAAGTTTAAGAAAAATATTGTGGGGAGTCGGGCTGTAGCGCAGCGGGTTAAGCGCAGGTGGCACAAAGCACAAGGACCGGCATAAGGATCCCGGTTCGAACCCCGGCTCCCCACCTGCAGGGGAGTCGCTTCACAGGTGGTGAAGCAGGTCTGCAGGTGTCTATCTTTCTCTCCTCCTCTCTGTCTTCCCCTCCTCTCTCCATTTCTCTCTGTCCTATCCAACAACGACAACAACAATTATAACTACAACAATAAAACCACAAGGGCAACAAAAGGGAATAAATAAAATAAATATTAAAAAAAAAGAAAAATATTGTGATCAACTGTAAATTCACATGTATGTGCTGAGTCATCCATTGTATTTCTTCATCTACATTAGCTAAATTTTAGTGCAAAGTAAAACAGAATATAGCACAAATTAAGATGTCATCAAACATAAAATGATGTACCTTATTTTATAAAATTTTCTCAAAATAGAAATTGTGTACATGTATATTAATTTCATGCTGAAAATGAGTTGATTTCATTTCCATCACACTACAGAATGTAGCAGAAGTTAAATATAATATATATGGCACTATGCAACCAGACACTTTTCCTAATATTCATAAAGTCAATTGTTTTTTGCTTCAGTGGTGCAGTGAATTAATTGCAGTTGAGTGCATTTCAACAAAAATTGTAAAATGCCTTTGCTATGTTCCTTTTATTAAAACTTTTATGAATTAAAAACTCATTAGCTACAAAATGAGTTACTGTAAATTCTCTTAAACCTCTCAATTATTTTATGTAGTTTATTTTCATTCACCTTGACTTATATAAATTACTGGTAGCTGATCTTTAATGACTCATCACATTGCATATGAGATTATGTCTTCCCTCATTCTATTATTTCTTTATGATTAAAACATTATATTCTGAAAGATGAAAAATGAACTGGCCATGTGAGTTTTGATGCATACATGTTATTAAGCCAAGAGAACATTTTATTGTGCTACTGAGAGTGAAAGGTATATATTATATTAAAAAGGGCAAACTAATGAAAAAATAGAGGGAGGAGTTTAAAGAAGTGACATAGTATTGCTGCTTAGTATGAGGTCCTTGAAACAGAAACCTAATTTGGGAAGGGGAAATGGAGGTCCCCAGACCTCCCTCCCCTCTCTTCCCAGACTGCTTCCAGAAAATTGGAACTGTTGTGTGGTCAAATGTCATTTCAGACTAGAGGGCAGTGTAGCCTTGGTCACCAGCTTCTCTATGGCAATGGGACAAACACCTTAAAGTTTGCTTGGTCCTCCTGCTGCCACAAGGGTACAATATCCAGTTCCCCAAGTCTTCAAATGATCCCCTGGTACCCCTGGTACGGTTCAGTGGACTTTGGCTTCTATGGCTCTCAACAGCAGTCCTGGGCTCCTCTTTTTAGAAAGTCACTTGGTTCCTGAGAGGTCTTACTGGGCCATTTAAATCTGCCATGTGGGGAGTCGGGTGGTAGCGCAGCTGGGTAAGCAGACATAGTGCAAAGCACAAGGACCAGCACAAAGATCCCGGTTCCAGCCCCTGGCTCCCCACCTGCAAGGGAGTCATTTCACAAGCAGTGAAGCAGGTCTGCAGGTGTCTATCTTTCTCTCCCTCTCTCTGTCTTCTGCTCCTCTATTTCTCTCTGTCCTATTCAACAACAATGACATCAGTAACAATAATAACTACAACAATAAAACAAGGGCAACAAAAGGAAACAAATAAATATTTAAAAAAATAAATCTACCATGTGCATCTGAAGCACTTGCTAATATATTACCCACTCACAATGCCATGCCTCCGCTTGCTTGAGCACTTCTCTCCTCCTCTTGATTCTGCTATTTATTACTATTACTATTACAATTACTAACCTTTAGACAATGATGTTTCTTTCCCAGGGATTCCAGTTGTTCTCTGACGAAATTTGTTGAATTATTTTGTTGTAATATTTTTTTTCTGGGGGAGAGCCAACTTTCTATGACCATGCTGTTATAGCTCCTCAAATATGTATTTTTTACCAATATAGCTAGTAAAACAAATTAACTAGTGTTACTTAGTGCTTAGTCAGAATTCTAAAAACACCAGATAATGTCTTATCTTATTTAGAAACAATGTTAGACTCCATTGCATTTCTTCTGTACACAAATATTCCTTGACTAATATTCATGTGTAAATATGTACTTTTTTTGAGATACCATAGTATTCTATTCCTAGAAGATATATAAAATTATACCTAATATAGCTCATAACTTAAAATGTTGCTTCAATAATAATTTCATTAATTTTGTTGTTTGCTTTACAACCTGAAATATTAAACTTTTAACTCTAATAATTTAAATTACATTTACTTTTTGTAATACAGCATTAGTAGATACATGTGTACATGCATATCCTTTAAGTATCATAATTGTAACCTAGAGAGAATGAAATTTACAATAAGCATAATTAACAGAAGCTTACCAAGATATCAGGATACCTCTGAAAGGTACATTAGCTGTGAAAAATTAGCCCCCATAATACGAGGAGAATGAGTGACATAGTCTCACAAAAGGAAGGGGGAAAGGATAAAATGAGTTCAACTCCGGGGCACAGTGTTCTGAAAGAATAGTGTAGAGGTTAATACATAAACCACCCATAAATACTACTCTAGTTGGCAATTTTGAAACTACGTATGTACTAGGGTTGAACAAATTGTAGGACAACAGGAGCAGACTTCTTGTAAGAAACAGAAATTACCAACAAGGGAGAAGGTAAGTTGAACTCACGTGATGCTGTAATAAAGCTAAAAGTAGATAGCTGGGGGTGTCCAGCGGTAGCACAGCAGGTTAAGCACAGGTGGCAAAGCACAAGGACCAGTGTAAGAATCCCGGTTGGAGCCCCCAACTCCCCACCTACAGGGGAGTCACTTCACAGGTGGTGAAGCAGGTCTGCAGGTGTCTATCTTTCTCTCCCGCTCTCTGTCTTCCCCTCCTCTCTCCATTTCTCTCTGTCCTAGCCAACAACGAACGACATCAACAACAACAATAACCACAACAACAAAGGCAAAAAAAGGGGGAAAAATGGCCTCCAAGAGCAGTGAATTCATGGTGCAGGCACTGAGCCCCAGCAATAACCCTGGAAGCAAAAAAAAAAAAAGTAGATAGCTAGATAAATTAACATTTGCATACAAAAATGAGCAGAAATAATTTTCTCAACACTATTTGGTAACTTCGCCTGTAAACAGTGACATCCCAGTAGAATGAACATTCATGTTTCTCTTGACTTTAAAATACTGTTCTCCAATGGACTGGATACAGAAGTTCTTGAAGAGAAATGACTGATTCTTAAGCTAAGGAAGAAAATACAAAATCATTCTAGAGTAGCAAAAAGTTAGTGTCAATATGCAGATAAGATGCACTAGTAAATGCAGGAACTAGCTGGCAAAATCTTAAAGAGGATGGTTTATGTACATGGTTTCATCACATCTTGCTCAAATTATTAAGTACTATAATGATTTCAAAATGTGTGCACACGGCTGGGGAAACAGCATAATGATTATGCAAAAGACTTCCATGCCTGAGACTCCAAGGTCCAAGGTTCAATCCCCAGCACCACTATAAGCCAGAGTTGAGCAGTGCTTTGGTCTCTCTCTATATATTTCTCTTTGTATTTCTCTGTCATTAAAATAAAATTAAAAATATAAAATATGTTTAAAATGTGTGCACAAATGTTTTGATATACTTTCCTCTAGGATGTGGGGCTTAACTCTCCATCCACTTAAGTGGCTGACTGGACTCAGAAGCTTTTCTTTTATTATTATTTTTTTGTATCTTTTTCTTAATGAATAGAAACTTAAAGGGTAAAAAGTAACTAAGTAGTGGAAAAACCAGAAAAAAAAAATCTCAAACAGTTAATTATGGCTATAATCAACTGTTGTTGTTGTGGTCAGGTGTCAGGCTGCGCGGAGAAGAGAGAGGAAGTCCAGAGCAAGTGGGGTACACAAATCTTTATTATAGGATGGGGGGGTGGCTCAGGCCACGTGGAGTCAGAGACAATGGCCGTCCCCACTACCTCACCACAGGGCGAGAGAAGGGAGAGAGATCTGGGAGCAGAAGGAACGGAGGGAGGGAGAGAGAGAGAGAGAAAGAGAGAGGGGGGAGGGGGAGCCTAGGGCCCAGAGAAAGTGGGGGATGGGGGGTGAGGAGGCTTTTATTGGGCGACAACCAGGGGTGACGTGTGGGGCCAGGATTGGTTGAAGGGGGCACTGCTAGTATTTCGCAGGGCATGGTTAAACCTGGGGGCGGAGACTGCATCAGAATAATTCCTCAGCGTCAATCAACAGTAAAGATGTACTTTGCTATTATAAATGTCCAGTATGTGTGAGGAAGTTAACTTCTACACTACCTCACCCCTGTGAAATCCTCCCCCCAAATTCTTGATCTCAGTCCAGTTAGGAAACAGCACTGGAAAAATCCACACTGGAAAAAAATACTATCATACCAGTTTTCTTCAAAATGTCAAGATTTAAAAAGAGGCATAAGACAAGATCACAGAGCAATCTAAGAAGACTTAATGACTAAGTGAATCATGACAACCTCCATCAAATTCTGGATCAGAAAATGCACATAAGTGAAAACACTTGTCAAATACAAGTATGTAGCTAATAATGTATCACTGCTAATTTATCAGTTTCAATAAATGTACTAGAACTTATGAACTGTTAACATTAGGGATGACTGAACATATGGTACATGGGAACACTGTATTATATTAACAACATCAATATATCTAAGTCCATTTCAAAACAGTAAATGGAACAAAAGTTCTGCTTTACCACTAACTTCCATCTGAAGATTCATTTACACATCTTTGTTTTCTGTTTTCTTTATTTCATACTGTTGCCATTTTTCTAGACTATAACTGCCTTTGACAGACTTCCTTTTGGTTACTTTATAAGACTTCTAACTTTTAAAAATTGTCTGGCAAAGTTCAAAAAACCTTATTCCCTGATCATTCTGTATGCTGCCAATGTCACTCATATCCAAGATCTCTGACCTACAATTCTTCTAACTAAATTTCTACAGTGTTGACTGTCATTCAAAGAAATATAAATACCATCCTCTGGGTATTATAAGTTCTGTGTGGGAAGACATAATATCTTTAAAATAATTCAGTTTGCTTTATATTTATAGTAAAATGAGGATATAAAAAACTAGAATATAACCTAAATAATTTATTTGATTTGAACAAGTCAAACTTTTTATTTTGTTATTGAGAATATGACATAACAGGAGAACTAAAAAATAAAAGTAATCATCCTCAAATAAACAGTAATTACATTGCACATAAGTACCACTAAACTTTATTATGACAAGAGTTGCTGTGTCCACCACACAGGTATTTTTTAGCAATTGTATTAAATTGCTATATTCTGAAGTGCATTTCACAGTTAATGTTCAATGTCTTCTGTTGAACATTTACAAAAATTTCATCATATCTTGGAAGACTAGAAGTCATTGTTTAATCAAAGAAAAGATATCTCAGACTGAAGATTTGAAATAATTCATTTTTCCAAACAAGTATGCTATATATTTTGAAATGTAAAGTTGAATCTATGGTATTCAATCACAAGATATATTCTGTTGGCACTTTTAGTTTTATGTCTTTGATGAAACTACAAAATACTCGGACACGGTTACTTAAATTCAAAAAGAATTATTTTAATTCTTCACACCCCTTTGTGAAACGTAGAGAAGAGCATTAATTCCTATCTTTGGCATGCATTACCTTCCTTCCCTTTATTTTCACATCTAATAACTTTTCTACAAAAAACCCCCAAAAAAACTCTTGCATATTTCCTTTGCTAAACATGTTTCTACATTTAGTCAGAGAAGCCAATATCCAAGAATCTGAATAAAGCTTTAAGAAGCAGCTTACACCTTTAAAATTAAAGTATAGATGCTCCATGACCAGGCTGTAAGATATACTTTCTAGAAGAATAAATTGCTCATGAAGATTTTTGTCGACCTAAGTTAAATTACTTAACCAGGCCAGCACTCTAAACTTCACTAATATCCATGCATTACTTACACTGATACTGTTCTAAGTGATCTCCTTGTACCCACTTTGGCATGTAAAATCCTTACCAAACCTTTTACAATTAAGCTTGAACACTACTATGCTTAAAAATTAATATTTTATTTTAAATTTATTTTTATTATTAACTTAATAATGACATCTACTATAATAAGATTACAGAAGATTACTTCTATACTGCACCTGGCATCATAATTTTGTGCCCTTCCCTAGAAATGGACCAACCCTATGATCCTGCAATTCCTCAGCTGGGGTAGATCCTAAGGAACCCAACACACCCATAAAAAAAGATCTGTGTACACATATGTTCTTGGCAGCACAATTTTTAATAGCCAAAACCTGGAAGCAACCCAGGTGTCCAACAACAGGTGAGTGGCTGAGCAAGTGTGGTATATATACACAATGGAATACTACTACTCAGCTTTAAAAAATGGTGACTTCACCGTTTTCAGACGATCTTGGATGGACCTTGAAAAAATCATGTTGAGTGAAATAAGTCAGAAACAGAAGGATGAATATGGGATGATCTCACTCTCATGCAGAAGTTGAAAAACAAGATCAGAAGAGCAAACACAAGTAGAACCTGAATTGGAATTGGTGTATTACACCAAAGTAAAAGACTCTAGGATGAGTCAGGGGGAGAATACAGATCCTTCAGAGGACCTAGTGGGGTTGCATTGTTATATGGAAAACTGAGAAATGTTATGCATGCACAGACTATTGTATTTACTGTTGAATGTAAAACATTAATTCCCCAATAAAAAAGTTAAAGAAAAAAAATTTTGTGCCCCTCCCTCTTCGTTTGCCTTTCCCCTCACCCCCAAGGATAACCAAGATAGTTTTCACAACATCAGAGCAACTGTTTGACTTTTTCTTTTTTTAACACTTTCATGTGTTTTAGTGCTTTACACTGCATATGCGAGTAAAACTATCTGTTGGTTGTTATTCAGAGAAATCCAGATCATTTGGTAACATGTAAACTACAGCATCGAACACTGAGTTAAAGGAAATCAAGGTATTATATATCACAAGAAGGATGTTTGTTTTATTTTGTGACAAAATGCTAAGAACATAACATAGAGAATCAAATTCTCTTAAATAATTAATGTTAAGAAAACTGGACTGCTAGCTTTATGCAAATGCTGTGGAACATACTATTGTTTTGATTACAAAACAAACAAACAAAAAGCTACTTCTCCTTGGACTAGATAAGAATCTATTTTGATGCTCAGTAAAATTTATTTACTGTTATAAGCTACTATATAAAGGAAGTTACTTAGAGGTTACTGTTCTTAACAGATTTCTTAAATGAATTATACATAGGTATGTGTCATAATAATAAAAACAAGAAAAAAGTTCTAGTTTACAGTTTCTTTATGGCAAGATTATTTTCATATGAAATATAAAATAGGAGATCATCACTTAAGAAATTGCATTGGGAGTCTGCAGTAGCTCAATGGGTTAAGCACACGTGTCACAAAGCACAAGGACCGCTGTAAGGATCCTGGTTCGAGCCCCCGGCTCCCCACCTGCAGGGGAGTCGCTTCACAGACCACAGGCGGTGAAGCAGGTGTGCAGGTGTCTGTCTTTCTCTCCCCCTCTGTCTTCCCCTCTTCTTTCCATTTGTCTCTGTCCTATCCAACAATGACAACATCAATAACAACAACAAAAAATAACTATAGCAATAAAAACAAGGGCAACAAAAAGGGAATAAATAAATATTAAAAAATAAAAAAATAGAAATTGCGACATACAATTGATTTTCCCCCTCTCATATTAACTACTGATTTATATGTCTACATTTTGCTAGGAGTGTACATAAACACCATTCCCACCACCAAAGGACTGTGACCCATCCCTCCCGCCCACTCCCATCCCCCACTGGCCCAGGAAGCTGCATGTCTTCCCCTCACTACTGGGTTTTTACTTTGGTGCCCTACTTACAATTTGATCAGGTCCTGCTTTTAGTTTCCCTTTCAGATCTTCTTGATCAGCTTCTGTTGATGAGTGGGATCATCCCATACTCATCTTTATCTTTCTGACTTAGTTCACTTAACATAATTCCTTCTAGCTCTGTCCAAGATGGGTCAGAGAAGGTGGGTTCATTGTTTTTGATAGCTGCATAGTATTCCATTGTGTATATATACCACAGCTTTCTCAACCACTCATCTATTGTTGGGCACCTGGGTTGCTTCCAGGTTTTAGCTATTATGAATTGTGCTGCTATGAACATAGGGGTACACACCTCTTTTTGGTTGGGTGTTATGGAGTCCTTGGGGTATAACCCCAGGAGAGGAATTACTGGATCATATGGAAGGTCCATGTCTCGCCTTCTGAGAGTTTTCCTGACTGCTCTCCACAGAGGCTGTACCAATTTACATTCCCACCAGCAATGTAAAAGGGTTCCTCTGTCCCCATATCCTCTCCAGCATTTGTTCCTGCTGTCCTATTTGATGTATGCCATTCTTACAGGAGTGAGGTGGTATCTTAGTGTTGTCTTAATTTGCATTTCTCTGACAATCAGTGACCTAGAGCAGTTTTTCATATGTTTGTTAGCCTTTTGGATCTCCTCTGAGGTGAATGTTTTGTTCATATCCTCTGCCCATTTTTGGATGGGGTCATTTGCTTTTTTGGTGCTAAGTTTGCTGAGCTCTTTATATATTTTGGTGATTAGTTTCTTGTCTGATGTCTGGCATGTGAAGACCTTGTATGTCTCAAATTTTCTCTAAACACAAACTGAATCCTTTTAATATATAGGCTGTGTATTTGATACGCGGACTCTCTCAAAAGCCTAGACCAAGTAGATTAGAAGCATCCAATAGCACAGCTATATACAAGATACTGGATACTGTACAGCAAACCATAACAAAAGAACTTTTCAAAGTTAACCCAATTAACAAATAATGTGATGATAACATTAACTATCTATTGTCTTTTTGAACCCTAAGACAGCAGGAACCTCACATCTCCACTATAGAGCCCCTACTTCCCCCAGTCCTGGAACCCTTGGATAGGGCCCACTTTCCCGTATGCATCTCCCAATCCAAACCAAATAATATTGCATCTGCCGATCACAAATTAACCAACGCAATGATTGCCACCTCAACATGCTTCACCTCAGACTGTGTCTAGAGACTTCACGTGTGGAATGACAACCCTTCAGCTTCATTACTCAGGTGAGACCTTTCCTTTTATAGTACACTCTAATTTCATCTCAGGTAATTCACTTTCTAACAAAGTCCAATAACCTAGATATACACCAGTTTCTGTGAGAGAGAGCTTATGTGCACATGTATCCATAAACTACTGCAAAATATATACCTGAAAGCAGAAGTACACTAGAGTTTGCAGTGAGTACCTCCCTAACACTTCCTCTCCACTATTCCAAGCTTGGGATCCATGATTGCTCAACAAATTGTTTGGCTTCGTATGTTAACTCTCTTTTCAGTCATCAGGTTCCAAATGCCACCAGGATGCTGGCCAGGCTTCCCTGGATTGAAGACCCCACCAATGTGTCCTGGAGCTCAGCTCCCCCAGAGACACACCTTACTAGGGAAAGAGAGAGGCAGACTGGGAGTATGGACCGACCAGTCAACGCCCACGTTCAGCGGGGAAGCAATTACAGAAGCCAGACCTTCTACCTTCTGCAACCCTCAATGACCCTGGGTCCATGCTCCCAGAGGGCTAGAGAATGGGAAAGCTATCATGGGAGGGGGTGGGTTATGGAGATTGGGTGGTGGGAATTGTGTGGAGTTGTACCCCTCCTACCTTATGTTTTGTTCATTAATCCTTTCTTAAATAAAAAATTAAAAAAATAGAAATTGCACTGATACAGTATCAACTAAACCACATGACTTTCATTATCCTGTATTTGTCTTACAATGTTTTGGCCATTGGACTCGCCCTAAGTTTGCTGAGCTATATTGCCAATACTAGGAATCACCTTGCTTTAATTTAAAACTGATATAAATGTAATACTACAAATGTCAAGAGATATTTTTATCAAGAAATAAAGCAGTGGTCCTATAAGGAAAGAGGTAAATATTCTAAAAACTTATCTCTTCAGAAAAATAGAAATTATATGAACACCAAATTAAATTCCATTTGTATTTCATATTGCAACCTTCCAGAACTCCAAGATCTATTTTCTATCTACAACCAATCTATAATTAAAGATAGATAAACTTTCCTTTTAGTTCAGTTACCATAGCATATACAATATTGCCAATAACACATTTCATGTGTTTCATTACATTACCCAATTTCCCTGAAATTATGTGAGACATTTTGAATTGTTCTAAGAAACAAATAGGCTAAGATTAATAAACATCAAGTTGAACAAAACAATGAAGGTAAGACCTTCTGTTTTCTTTTTCAGTGATTAAGGACAAAAATAATAAGGAACATTCACCCTATCATTGTAGAACATTGTATGAAATCGAAATCAAAGAATGAGAACAAACATTACTGAATTTGTAGAATGCTACCAAAGTCTGCAATGTCAAAACAATCCAGAATGAGGAAGTAAAAATAAAACAAAAATATGCAAGTATCATGTTCCCTGACTTCAAACTATAGTACAAATAAGAATAATCGGGAGTCGGGCAGTAGCACAGCGGGTTAAGCGCACTTGGCGTGAAGCACAAGGACTGCCTAAGACCCCGGTTTGAGGCCCCGGCTCCCCACCTGCAGGGGAGTCGCTTCACAAATGGTGAAGCAGGTCTGTATGTTTCTATCTTTCTCTCCCCCTTTATCTTTTCCTCCTCTCTCTATTTCTCTCTGTCCTATCCAACAACGATGACAACAATAACAACAACAATAATAACCACAACAATAATAAAAAACAACAAAAGGGAAAATAAATAATTAAGATATTTAAAAAGCCTTTAAAAAACAAATAAGGGTAATCAAAACAATAGTATGTTCCATAGCATTTGCATAAAGCTAGCAATCCAGTCTTCTTATTAATTATTTAAGAGAATTTGATTCTCTATGTCATGTTCTTAGCATTTTGTCACAAAGTAACTGCCTATAGATGCTTTATTTTATTTTTGGATTCTCAATTATTTTGATCTATGTGTCTTTTCATTCCATTACACTACTATAATGAAATACAAATATTTCATAAAATAATTATGCTTAAAATGATTGTCTATTAATTTCTAAGGCTTAGAAAAAAATCACCATATCCATAATGGAATAAGGTACAAAATTAGCATTGTGTTCACTATGTACAGAAAATGCCATGTGGCTTCAAGCATGCTGTTGCTTTGAAGAGAATACACATAATAGGAATTTTAGAATCTTGCTTAGTTTGTTCTTCTTCTGTACACTTCTATGCATTCTGTACATATAAGAAGAAAAACTGTAGTGAAAATATGTTTAGACTGTTCAATTTGTGTTCATTTAAGGTATTTTTTTTCCATAGAGAACTTTTTTCTAGGAAACTTGAATAGTAACATTTTTGAGGAAACCAAGTGAATAAAGAAGTCTAATGAGGAAATGAATCAATGGCCCAGAAGAACTGAAGTTAGAATTAAAAATTAATTTATCCTGAAAAATCAGGAATATTAAATGAAATTCCTCTAGAACCATTATAGTAATAAAATGAGTATTGCTTCTAAAGTTGAATATTTTTATTAGATAAGTTTAAAATTTCAAGAGGATTATTTTGAAGAAAGTTTCTCTGGAAAACATCAATAATATCTACTTTCATTAAGTGAAGAATAACATGAAGTGAATGAAAGAAAGCTCTTTCACTGAATGAAAGGCAAATGTGTGATTTCATGTAATTACTATTTTTATGTAAAAGTATGTATATTACTAAGTGTTATAGATTGTAGATAGTTTAGTTATAAATACAAAATGATTAATTTTGTCTTTCAATCTTGTCTTTGCTTTGACATATAAATTAGATTTTCACATTTTGCTTTTGCATTAAAAATCAGACATTCAAGGGAGTCAGGAGGTAGCGCAGCGGGTTAAGCACACGTGGCCCAGGCAAAGCACAAGGACCAGTGTAAGAATCCCAGTTCCAGCCCCCCGGCTCCCCACCTGCAGGGGAGTCTCTTCATAGGCAGTGAAGCAGTTCTGCAGGTATCTTTCTCTCCCCCTTTCTGTCTTACCCTCCTCTCTCCATTTCTCTCTGTTCTATCTAACAATGATGACATCAATAAAAACAATAATAAAAAACAAGGGCAACAAAAGGGAAAATAAATATTAAAAATAATAAAAAACAATCAGACATTCATAGTCTAAAACATTGCTATTAAAATACTGAAACAGAGTAAAGTTGCTCTGCAAATACTGTTTTTTAATTTTTTTTAATATTCTGAAGTGAAGCATGCTGGGGTGGCACTCGTTGCGTTGATTGGGTTGTGATCCGCGGATGCAATATTATTTGATTTGAATTGAGAGAAGCATAGAGGAAAGTGGGCCCCACCCTATGGTTCCAGGACTGGGGGAAATATAGGCTCTATAGTGGAAATGTGAGGTTCCTGCTGTCTTAGGGTACAAGAAGACAATGGATAGTTAATGTTATCATCACATTATTTGGTGATTGGGTAAACTTTGAAAAGTCCCTTTGTTAGGGTTTGGGGTATAATACCCAGCATCTTGTATATAGCTGTGCTACCGGTTGCTTCTGTTCTCACTGGTCTAGGCTTTTGAGAGAGTCAACATATCAAAAACATATTAAAAAGACTCAGTCTGTGTTTTGAGAAGTTCTAGACATATGATCAATTTTCCCATCATATATTAATTAAATAATGATTTATATGTCTACACTTTAACAGGAGTGTACATAAACACCATTCCCACCACCAAAAGACTGTGTCCCATCCCTGTGGTTTGGGACTGTGTCCCAAACCCTGTGTCCCCCACATCCCCCCCCCACCCCTGACACACTGGGAAGCCCAATGGCCACTCTCTCCTTCGCCACAGGGTTTTTACTTGAGAAAGAAGAACAGAAAGGGAAACTAAAAGCAGAATCTGATTAAATTGAGAGCAGTGCAAATACTTTTAAAATATTTCCTAGTGTAAATATTTCAATCTTGTATTGAACTCTAATATCAGAGAATATAAGCAATTAATGCTATTAACCAACCTATTGTAACTACCTTCATTACTTACTAAGTATTCTGGATGAACAGATGTGTTTATATAATTTGGTTTCACAATTTGTACAAAACACAAAACTATATATATGTACCAGAATTAACAGGTGTTGCATAGAAAGACTCTAAGGAAATTGTATTGAATTTTATAGTTTTATCATTTAAAAGCTGAAAACACATAATAAGACAGAACTATAGGTATTGATAAAGAGCTTTGCAAACTTCTCTAGCTATGTAAGTATGTGTGTGCATGTGAATATTTAAGTATAATCTGTTCCCTGTATAATAAACTAAGCACATAGTTGATTACATCTAACCAGAATTCATGGAAATTAAATCATGACTAAAATATACAGTTAATATTGTCTTTTTACTGCATGAAATTATAATGAATCTAGATAGCATCCGAGTGTAATTCAAGTTATTTACTTACTCTGAATTTTCCAAATCTATACTGTTTTCATAAACATAATCCACATATTAAGAAATTAATAGTAAAACAAAGAACCTTCCTTCTCCACTCAAATTGGCCTCTTCCCATGAAGAACACAACTATAACTTAATCTGTCTGAAATTAATATGCTTAAAACTTTAATTTTCAGTGATGATTATTCATTTTATATAATATGTTGCTGAAAACATGTAGCAAGAGGGAATCATGTTGAGCAATGTAAGCCATAAGAAAGACAAATAAAAGATTATCTCATTCACTGGGGGAGCGGGAGGGGCCCAAGAAACAAAGGAAAGAACAATACAGGGTGAATTTTCCATGGACTATAGTATACTGTAGCAGATCTGGGGACTAAGAAAGGGAAAGGGAGGGCTGCCAAGGACAGATTGGGAACCTAAGTCTTTATGGTGGAATAAGATGATGGTTGGGTTAAGGGTGATACGTACTGAATTCTATCTTGGGGAAATATGGAAATGTAGCCTTGTGAGAACAAGGGTCCTGCAAATCAACATATCCTCAATAAAGTTTATTGGAACTGCAAAGTAAATAAACTAATTAAATATATCTCTAACTCCAAACTATAGTCATTTTAGAGTACATTGATCATTTCTTGAAACCTGACCCCCTGCTAGTTAAAGTACATAACCAGTGATCTTATTTTTATGTAAGAAACAAAGTCTTAGATTTTTTTTTTAAAAAAAAAGGTAAAGTGGGTACATAGCAGAACAAGAATTTCATTTTTCTTAAAGACATTTAGAACACATAAAAGAAGCTTAATAAAATATATATGGCTCAGGGACTTGGAGCCAGTGAAGGATTTGGGTTTGAATCATGGCTTTACATGAGAACATCACAGCATTGGAGGAAAGCCCTGGGCAGCGAGACATCCCTTCTCCAAATCAGATATATGGGCTGAGGGTAAGAGACAGAGCTCTAACTAAAGTTTATGCAAACAGACTCTCATTACTGAGGCTCTGAGGTCCCACTTCAATTTCCCACCCTACCTTAAGCCGGAGCTGAGCAGTTATGTGGTAAAAATTAAGATTTTAAAAAATTAAAAAGAAAAGAAATATATGGACTGAGACTGAAGGTTTGCATTTAAGAAAGAAAAATAAAAAGATATTTTTGCTCATGTTCTAGTTATACCACTTAACATCTAAGTTACTACAAGAATAAAGGATGTATTTACTTTATTTAAACTAAAAGCACCACCTAAATATTTAACTTTTTATTATCACCAGGGCTATTGCTGCCTGAAAGAGGAATCCTCCTCTGCCAGAAACTTTTAAAAATAGAAATGGGAAAAAAATTGAGAGGGAAGATAGAGAAGAAAGAGAAAGAGAGTTTATCTTCAGCACCATCTCACTGTTCATGAATTTTCACCCTTCCCTTCAAGTTGAACCCAAGTCCTTGTATACAGTAACATGTGCTCTACCAAGTTTGCCATTACCCAACTCCACATCTGAATTTCTCTTAATTACACTGAGACTAATTAAAAAGTACTCAAGACTAGTCCCTACCACACTGAAGGGAGGTTAAGTGTTATAATCTCTTTCTCCCTCTTTCCCTCCCTCCCTCAGTCCCTCCCTCCCTTTTCATCTCTATCTAAAAATGAAACCGGTTAAGACTAGACATCTACTGGAAGTAACAGATGCAAGGCATAGATGCATTTCTATAACAATTACATATCTGACCTCAGAGGACAACTGGTTTTGTAAACAACATGATTTATCATAGAACAGCACAAGAATGCTATGGAGAATCCACAAGCTCTATTTTTTCCCTTAAAATTAAATCCAGACTAATTTATCTGAATCAAATAAGAGTATTAAAGTTTTAATATTGACTGCAAATGTGTAGGCTGTACTATAAAGCCATTAGAGAAAAAAAATGTGTCACTGATGCCATGGTATAAAAAGTTGATACACACAAAATCACTTTCTAGGCATGTAAACATTCATTTTATGCATCACTTGCTCAGTACTGTTTCACACTTAAAAGAAAAAAGCTAAAATAAAAGTAGCACTGACTTCATAAGAAAAATAAAGTATCCCCATACTTTATTTAACTGGCGCACGCAGCTGGTTAACCGCACTTGGCACAAAGCACAACTGGTGTAAGTATCCTGCTTCTGACCTGGCTTCCCACCTGCAGGGGAGTTGCTTTACAAGCAGTGAAGCAGGTTTGCAGGTGTCTATCTCTCCTCTTCTGTCTTACTCCCTTCTCTCCATTTCTCTCTCTCCTATCCAACAACAATGACAGCAATAGCAACAATAATAATAACAGCAAAGATGAACAACAAGGGCAACAAAATGGGGGAAAAAATGGTCTCCAGGAGCAGTGGATTCATAGTGCAGGCACGGAGCCCCAGAGATAGCCCTGGAGGCAAAACACCAAACCAAACCAAACAAAACAAAAGAAAAAGAAAGTATTACAGATCCCATTTTTCTTGAATATAGGCCCCAGATCAAATTGATGGGGGTTTTACAGTTAAAGATATTTATATACTTTTCCCATATTTTGGGAGCTACTCTCTTCCCTGATCCAGCTTTCTAGTCCAAATTCCAACCCTGACCCCACTTCCCCAGATAATACCTTTGGCCCATCTACATGTTAGCTGTCAGGCACAGGCAAAAATTAGTAAAGTCATGGGCCCCTTGGAATATAACTAAAGTAGACCTACTAACTTTTTCCAAAATGGAGACCTCAAATCTCACCTGCTAAATCCATGCCTTTAGGTTCCAGATTATTAAACAATTTGTTCTTTTATATCTTAATGTTTTCTCCAGACACCAAGTTGCAGATGCTACCATGATGCCAACCTGACTTCCTCGGGCAGACTAACACACCAATGTACCCTAGAACCCCATCTCTCCAGAGCCCTGACCCACTAGGGAATAAAGAAATAGGTTGGGAGTATGAATAGACATGCTGACATCCATGTTCAATGGAGAAGCAATTACAGAAGCCAGACCTCCCACCTTCTGCAACCCAATAGTGATCATATGTCCACACTCTCAGAGAGATAAAGAATAGGAAAGCTTCCATTGGGGGGGGGGGATAGGATATGGAACTCTGATGGTGGGAAATACATGGAATTTTACCCCTATTATCCTATGGTTCTGTTGATATTTTCTATTTTTATTTTATAAATAAATTAAATTCAATTAAAAGTTGATACATATAAAATCTCTTCCTAGGCATGTAAATTTTCATTCTATGCATTCATGTATCAATTGTTTAATACTGTTTTACACTTTTCTGTTCAGATTTCATTCTGAAACTTATTTTTTACCCAAATCAAACAAACAACAAATAAAACAGGAGCCAGAATGCTCAAGTCTAAGGCAAAACTAAATAATAAAAATATGTGCCAAGTCTGGAATGGACAGACTTTGATGTATAACTATTTAGATTCTTTACTTTACCTGTAAAATAAACCTAGTACCGCATATCCAGTTGAGTTGTTCATGCAACTAAATTATTTAATATAATGTTAGTTTGGATTTTTTTATACACAGAATGAACTCATTCTCATATGTTCTCAGACTTCTCTCAATTTGAAAAAAAATATGAGTATGGCAACAAAGTAAAAACCCTGTGGTGAGAGGGAGGACATTCAGCTTCCCTGGGCGGTGAGGGTGGGTGGGATGGGACACAGTCTTTTGGTGGTGGGAATGGTGTTTATGTACACTCCTATTAAAGTGTAGTCATATAAACTTCTATTCAATTAATATGAGAGAGGAAAAATTGATCATATGTCTAGAACTTTTTAAAACACAGAATGAATCTTTTTAATACATAGGCTAAGTCTTTGATATGTTGACTCTCTCAAAAGCCTAGACCAGGGAGAACAGAAGCAACCAGTGGCCTGCTATATGCAAGATGCTGGGTATTATACAACAAACACTAAGAAAGGGACTTTTCAAAGTCAATTAGCAAATAATGTGATGATAACATTAACTATCCATTGTCTTCTTGTACCCTAAGACAGCAGGAACCTCATATTTCCACTATAGAGCCTATATTTCCCCCAGTCCTGGAACCTCAGGGTGGGGCCCACATTCCTGCATGCTTCGCCCAATTCATATCAAATAATATTGCATCCGTCGATCGCAACCTAATCAACACAGTAAGTGCCACCCCAGCATGCTTCTCTGGACTGTGTCCAGAGACTTCAGGTGTGGTATGACAACCCTTCAGCTTCATCACTCGGGTGAGACCTTTCCTTTCATAGTATTCTCTAATTCCATTCCAGGTGGTCCACTCCCCAATAAAATGCCCAGGTCCCTTGAGATAGAGCATATGTTCACATGTGTACATAAACCAGGGAAAAATATATACCTGAAAGCAGAAGTACACAAAAGTCTGCAGAGAGTACCCCCCAACACTTCACGCGCACTATTCCAGCCTTTAGGTCCATGACTGTTGAACAATTTGTTTGGCTTTGTATGTTAACTCTCTTTTCAGCCACCAGGTTCCAGATGCATGATGCCGACCAGACTTCCCTGGACTGATGATCCCACCAATGCTTCCCCAGAGCCCCACCCTACTAGGGAAAGAGAGAAGCAGACTGGGAGTATGGATTGACCAGTCAACGCCTATGTTCAGCAGAGAAGCAATTACAGAAGCCAGACTTTCCACATTCTGCAACCCACAGTGACCCTGGGTCCATACTCCCAGAGGGAGAGAGAATGGGAAAGCTATCAGGGGAGGGGATGGAATATGGAGATCGGGTGGTGGGAATTGTGTGGAGTTGTACCCCTCCTATCCTACGGTTTTGTTAATGTCTCTTTTCTTAAATAAATTTAAAAAAAGAAAAAAAGAAAAAAATATGACAGCATATATTTCCAATGAAAGTCAAAACTTCCATTACATTTTTTTATTGAAGAAATGTTATTCTGTGATCTTCACTCTTTTAGTAACAGTCATAAAATGGAATAACGAATTCACCTTCCTCACCTCATCTTCTATAGAACTTCAAGGCATCATGTTAACTGAGATAAGCTGAAAAGAGAAGGATGAATATAAGATGATCTCGATCATAGACATAAGTTGAGAATAATAATAGAAGGAGAAACAGAAAGCAGAACCTGGACCAGGTTTGGTGTACTGCACCAAAGTAAAGGACTCTAGGACTGAAGGGAGCTTTCAGATCCTGGTGTATAATGGTGGGGGAGTACCTTGCTGGGAGTTTATAATGTCTTGCATAAAACTGAGAAATTTTATGAATGTATTAACAACTCTATTTACTGCTTACTGTAAACCATTAATCCCCCAGCTTCAAAAAAAAATTAACTCTAACTTACTGAAAAAATCTGATTGATAGCTTAAACTTTTAACATTCAGTTAAACCTCATTTTTACTAATTATTTTAGGCAAAGACCTTCATTTCTGCATTCTACTTCCATATATATATATATTTCCACTTTGCTTTATTCCTAGAAAAATAAGGACTTCCAAAGAAAGAGTTTAGGAATTTTAATCCTGAAAATAGTGGTTCAAGTATATAAGTCTGCTTAACACAGAGTTTGTTGCAATAGACCGGCAGACATGTACTTACTCAATTCATTGACCTAGACAGAACTACTAATTATACTGACAATACTTGCATATAATAGCCAATTTTTTTTATTTACTATTGTTTTTGCCAAATGTAATTACAATGATAATTTTGAAAATATTCACATGTGGGGTTATGTTCCTTTAGCCTTAACATATGAAATGAAATTATCTGTCAAGTTAGATAATGCACACTTTAATTACAATTAGACCATGACACTAGATTAATGGAAAAGTAACAGAAGAAAAATTAATGGCGTGCTTTTACCACTCATGTACAGATTTTTTCAAGAAAAAAACTACTAAGATCATAAGGAAATAGTATTTTATCTCCCAGTTATTTTGCGAATAAACTGTTATGTCTGGATTGGTGAATGAAAGAAAAATCAAATTTTATATATAAATATTTAAAAAGAAAATTCTTGCAATGTCTTTATGTATTAATTAGTTAGTTTGAGTGTCTGTAAATGTAACTTAGCATCTTATAAGCTTTCGAGTTAGAAATTATTTTCTTCTGAATTTTTTGCTATAATTGTGATGAATAGCCAACTTGAGCTAAAGTTTAAAAATAGAACTTAAATTTAATTAGCCAATGAAAAGTCTAAGTGCTGCCATCATATTTCATGACTAAAGTCAGCTCCTAATTTATGGTACAGTTATGGGAAATAGTTCTTTATTCATATATAAATGAATCCACAATGTTTTAAGGACCAATCTGCATGCCTCTAGGAGGCAATTTTTTGTAAAATAAGTATAACTATATTCAGAAAGAATTTGCTGGCATTTTTTTAACACAAGCCTGTGATGATACTTCATTGAAAAAAATTTCAACTGGCAAACTTGTAGTTTGAGTGTCACACAATATAGAGGACAATATTCAAGAGTTTAAAAATAGCTGTATCTCTAATGACCTGGGACTCTCAAAATTCCATTACTCTAAAATATTTCTGCAATATCAAAATAGCTGTCGTACATGTACACTATTGTCTTCTTATTTCCATGCCATAATTGTGTTTTGTTTTCCTGAGTCTCTTTAGTAAGACTCAGCTAAAACTAACCTGCACTAAGGCCTTCCTAATACTTAAAGATAAGCTGTGCTATCTTTACCACCCAGAGAACTTAGCTATACTTTGAAATTGCTATTATAATTTATTTCTCTACTCACAGCCTATAGTCATTTAATTGAAAATGTCTTAACTCTGTATATTGATACATATTTACATATACTGAACCCTATGTTTATTTTTATAAACTTATAACATATGCACATATTAAATATCTTAAACATATGTCAACAGGAAATATATAGCAGTTGTAATCAGGAAAATTTGTAGCTCACTCACTACTTTCTAAAAAAAATATAATGGAGAAAGTTAAAACATTTTCAAAAACGTTGAAAGTATCAGAAAAAAAGCAATAGAAATATCAACACTACTTTTTTAATGAAGTTGGAGAATTTAAATTAAATAAATTAAAATATCAGTGAAGTCACAGCTACCTGTAGTAGAAGGCAAGGAATTTTCAAGCATTTCCTGTAGGATACGTGTATATGGATGATTCTGACCAAGTCTGTTACCACCAGAGAAAAACTAGTAAGACCCTATCTTTTCTACTTCCAAAATCTCAAATGAAAATCTGGATGAATTCCACAAATATCGTTGCTAGCTGAGACTCAAAGAACACAATCTTTCATTTCTTGTGGTAATACAGAAAACAGAGAACAAGGATAAATGCTGCTCAACTGCCAACAGGAAATAGGCACATTCCATCGCTTTGGCTATTAGCATCTCTACAATTTCAGTAGTAGATAAATACATTCCTTTTCAAAACAGGACAGTAATACTCTTCACTCTTATGACACAATCAGTCTTAAAATATTGCCCAAATGAGTAGTGCATTAAATTGTGATTCTGCAATACTTTAACACTTGCCACACTTAAGTCTAAAAGGACAAAACAATAGAGTAAACATGAAAGGGATCTGGGTCATGTTTTCAAAGATGCACTGTCTTTTATGCAGGATTAGACAGCATGTACTAAAACACCCTGACTTCACTCTTTCTCTCTCTCATTTAATTCCTTTTCTTTTTTTTTTTTTAATTTTTTATTTAAGAAAGGATTCGTGAACAAAAGCATAAGGTAGGAGGGGTACAACTCCACACAATTCCCAACACCCAATCCCCATAACCCACCCCCTCCCATGGTAGCTTTCCCATTCTCTATCCCTCTGGGAGCATGGACCCAGGTTCGTTGAGGGTTGCAGAAGGTAGAAGGTCTGGCTTCTGTAATTGCTTCCCCGCTGAACATGGGCGTTGACTGGTCGGTCCATACTCCCAGTCTGCCTCTCTCTTTCCCTAGTAGGGTGTGACTCTGGGGAAGCAGAGCTCCAGGACACATTGGTGGGGTCTTCAATCCAGGGAAGCCTAGCCAGCATCCTGGTGGCATCTGGAACCTGGTGATTGAAAAGAGAGTTAACATATGAAGCCAAACAATTTGTTGAGCAATCATGGATCCCAAGCTTGGAATAATGGAGAGGAAGTGTTAGGGAGGTACTCACTGCAAACTCTAGTGTAGTCCTGCTTTCAGGTATATATTTTGCAGTAGTTTATGGATACGTGTGCACATAAGCTCTCTCTCACAGAAACTGGTGTATATCTAGGTTATGGGACTTTGTTAGAAAGTGAACTACCTGAGATGAAATTAGAGTGTACTATTAAAGGAAAGGTCTCACCCGAGTAATGAAGCTGAAGGGTTGTCATTCCACACGTGAAGTCTCTGAAGATCTGAAAGGGAAACTAAAAGCAGGACCTGATCAAATTGTAAGTAGGGCACCAAAGTAAAAACCCAGTGGTGAGGGGTAGGCATGTAGCTTCCTGGGCCAGTGGGGGGTGGGAGTGGGCGGGAGGGATGGGTCACAGTCCTTTGGTGGTGGGAATGGTGTTTATGTACACTCCTAGCAAAATGTAGACATATAAATCAGGAGCTAATTAATATGAGAGGGGGAAATCAATTGTATGTCTCAAAGTTTCTCAAAAGACAAACTGAATCTTTTTAATATATAGGCTATGTATTTGATATGCAGACTCTCTCAAAAGCCTAGACCAAGTAGATTAGAAGCTTCCAATAGCACAGCTATATACAAGATACTGGGTACTGTCCAGCAAACCATAACAAAGGGACTTTTCAAAGTTAACCCAATTAACAAATAATGTGATGATAATATTAACTATTGATTGTCTTTTTGAACCCTAAGACAGCAGGAACCTCACATCTTCACTATAGAGCCCCTACTTCCCCCAGTCCTGGAACCCTTGGATAGGGCCCACTTTCCCATATGCATCTCCCAATCCAAACCAAATAACATTGCATCTGCCGATCACAACATAACCAAAGCAACGATTGCTACCTCAACATGCTTCACTTCAGAATGTATCCATTTAATTCCTTTTCTATAATTCCTCTAGGGACTGAAACCAAATAGAAGTCAGAGACTGCTGATATGGCATATACTATTCACAATTTCAGAACTGAGTGAAGAATGGAGATAGTGAGGAGTAGATCAGAAGGTTAAATAAATATCCAATATTAAATAACTTAATCACTTGCTATATAAGAATATGGTAATGTTGTCTATCTCCCTATTGTTTCAATGGACCAAAGACTTGGGTGGAAGTTTCAACATGCAATCTGATATTATCTCAGTGAAAAATTCTTTAAAAACTGATATGTGAAATTCAAAAGTATTTAATCCTGCTGAGAGGCAAAGGAACCTTGGTGACTGATGTATTAGAATAGATAAAGTTTACTCTTTGATCCTGGACTCATGTTTTTCATTTAAGGAGAAAGCAAAATATTCATTGGCTATTGCCTTAAGAGCATAGACTATATTTTTATGCTGTTATCTACCCTCAGTTAGCATCTTAATGAAGTTTTTAGTTGGTCAAATCACCACTGTATGTGGACAGTAATATCACGAAACTATGCCCCTGAAACTTTATAACTCTGTAAACTATTACTGAATCACTAATAAAACTGATATTGAAAAATAAGGTTAGAAATTTCTGTTAGGGTATATGATAGCAAAACTGCAGAAGCATAATTGAGTAAAACAACTCTCTCACTAATTTTCTCCTACAATTACTTCCCTGGTGTCAATGGCATTATATAGGGTAGTATTGATACTGTTGTCTTCTACCTAGCAAACAATAGACACACTTTTTATAAATATGTATAAAAACACAGGGAATATATTGAGCCCTCGGTTTTCCATAAAGAGAATAAGACTTAGGTAATGCCTACTTTATATTACAGAACTGAATCATCTGTACATATATATGTTCTGCTAAGATAAAGACTCGGTGATTTTAGTCTTTGCGTTTCTTACTCATATTCTTGCCATGACAGCAATTCATCTCAAGGTTGAGCTCACCACTTCTCTGTGCAGAATGCTAGTGAATATCCCATTGAGAAAAAACTTGACACTGAAGGTTTATGGGTGACTAGTTCAAGGATTTACTAGTCTCCACAGATTTCTGAGATAAAAAAAATTCCTTTCAGATCATAAAAATACCTGGATATCAGCATGCTATTTATTTTCTAATAAAGCTGAATAAAATGAGCAGACTATAACTAATAGATTATAACTATTATAACATCGTTCCACCTTTAGTATACATCATTAAGGATGGAATATAGGTTTGGTACAACTTAATTTATACTGATTTATCTTACTGCTCTTACATGGTAAATAATCTTAAGATGTACATGAAGTCCTCTGGGTAGTTAAACTTTACTACTGTTAATATTCTGAAATATCATATGATAAATTTTATTAATGGGAAGCAAATAATTTGAGGAGTCCCCTTTAGTTTTCTTTTATATTTTCTTTTTTATATATTTATTTATTTTCCCTTTTGATGCCCTTGTTGTTTAACATTGTTGTGGTTATTATCATTGTTACTGATATCATTGTTGTTGGATAGGACAGTGAGAAATGGAGAGAGGAGGAAAAGACAGAGAAGGGGGAGAGAAAGACAGACACCTGCAGACATGCTTCACTGCCTGTGAAGTGACTCCCCTGCAGGTGGGGAGCCAGGGGCTCGGACCCGGATCCTTAAGCCGGTTTTTGCTCTTTGTGCCAAGTGCGCTTAACCCACTGTATTACCGCACGACTCCCTTTTTATATTTTCTGTCTACTGGCAAGAAGATAAGCTGCAAAGAAAATGTAAAAAATTAAACAACTCATTTCAGAATAGTTGAGCATCTATCAATATACCCTTATCTCTGTTTCCTTCTGAAATTCTTTTTTTTATTTTTAATTTATAAAAAGAAAACATTGACGAAGCCATAGGATAAGAGGGGTACAACTCCACACCACTAGAACTATGTATCCCATCCCCTCCCCAGACAGTGTTCCTATTCTTGAATCCTTCTGAAATTCTAACAAAACACAGTGGCAAGGTTTTTCAACAGGGTTAAGACAAGAGATAAACTAAAAACAATCAATTAAAGCTTGCCATTTTTAGCCTTTGCTCCTCTCTCTCTCTCTCTCTCTCTCTCTCTCATTTTCTCTCTCTCTCTTTCCACGTTCACTGCTGGGGTTTAATGCCAGCAGTACGAATCCACTGTTCCTGGTAGCCATTTTTTTCCCATTTTACTGGATAGGACAGAGAGAAATTGAGAGAGGGAGAGATAGGGCGAGAGAAAGGGAAAGATAGATACCTGCCGACCTGCAGACATGCTTCGCTGCTTATGAAGCAACCCCTGCTCCCACCCTCCCCTTGCAGGTGAGGAGCCAGGAGCTTAACCTGGGTCCTTGTGAGGGTCCTTGTGCTTAGTACTACATGCACTTAACCAGGTGCACCACCACCCAGGCCCTATTCTTTGCTTTTTGAAAGAACACAGAAGCCAAAAATTACTAGCTTTTCAAAACAATAAACTTTTCTAAAGTTTTGAGAACCCTTAAATTACTATATGGACATAAAGAAATAAAGCATCTTATAGATTCCCAGAGAATCTCAGGACTAGGAAACACAGGAAGTACTTTTGATATAAGAGTAAAATAGAGATTTTGCATGCTACACAGTAAATAAGTTGACTTTTTTACCCAACATTCTCCATAAAATTTCTCTCTTATGAATCATAAGACTTTGAGTTTTATACAGTAAATACGAAAACACAAAACCTAGAAGTCATACTCAACCTACCAGTGATTTTTGCAAATAAATAAAATACAGTCAGATGAGCTCCATTATATACATCTCTAGTTGCTTCAAGTGCAACTGAGCAGTTTTATCAGAGACCCTATGTTCCCAAAGCCAAAAACATATACTATGTGGCCCTTTAGAAGAAAAAGTTGACCAACCTAATTTATGGGCTAATTTACTGAGAGAACTCAAACAGAGGCTCACAGAAAAGAGGGATGGAAGCAAAAACGTGAATGATTGAAAATAGGGCAAGCAAGTAAAATTCTGTGCATTCTACAATGAGATTTTTCCAAGACTGTTCTGTCCTCTACTAAAAAGTCCTATTCAGACTAATATATCCAGGTAGAAATACATACATTTATACATTTGCATGAGAGAGTGAAATGGGAAGTTCAGGTTTCATTCATTTATTTAATGAAGAAGAAGAAGAAGAAGAAGAAGAAGAAGAAGAAGAAGAAGAAGAAGAAGAAGAAGAAGAAGTAGAAGAGGAAGAAGAAGAAGAAGAAGAAGAAGAAGAAGAAGAAGAAGAAGAAGAAGAAGAAGAAGAAGAAGAAGAAGAAGAAGAGGAAGTTGGAAGAGAGAGAGAGGGAAAGAGAGAGAGAATCTGAGAATGTCAGGATACTTCTCAAGAATATATGGTGCCAGGGATCAAACTCCTAAATCTATACATGCAAGACCTGTCCTTTACCACTAGCTGATTTCCCCTGATGTTTTTTTTTTAAATAAAACAAATGAATTAGATCAACAGTTTGAAAGTATACATTTGAACAGTTTTTAGCATGAATTAATTCTAAGGAAAAAGAGTGTTCCCTTGAGATGCATTTTGCTTAGAATGCAGATATCAAATGTGTACCCAGTGTGCACTTACCTCTAGATTGCAAAAACGATGCCTTGCATCAAAAGCAGGACTCCAAACATGGGGGGGGGGATGCTCTACTTCACCTTGGTTTTCAAATAGGAGCATATGCTGAGCTCCCAGTTTAGAAGCCATCTTCTGCCAAGACCCTGCTGAAAGAGGACATAAAGAAGTGACTGCCCATTGATCCTCTAGTGAACCCAAGCAAGACATTCTCTTGTTCTTAGAATGTAAGGTCAGTCCACTGCCTCTGCATAAGCACCACTACCAGTTTTGAAAGACCTATGTAAGACAAGGAATACAACATAATGATATGCAAAAAGATTTCCACGACTGAGGCTCTGAGGTCCTAGCTTTAATCCCCTGCACCATCATAAACCAAAGCTGAGTGGTGCTCTGATCCCTCTCTGTATCTTTTCTTTGTTGTATGTGTGTGTCTTAAGTTATATATATATATGTGTGTGTGTGTGTGTGTGTATTACTGAGTACATCTGAGCTATATCATTGAGCCCCTTTAATATCTCTATATAAACACTTAAGATTCTAGATAATTGTGAGAAGATATATGTACATTTATATATATATGTGTGTGTGTGTGTGTGTGTGTGTGTGTGTGTGTGTGTGTGTATGTGTGTGTGTGTGTATGTATCTATTATTTTTGTACAGAGTCAGAGATCAGAGATTCTGCTTGCCACTTGATGGTTACTGAACCCAAGAACTCAAACAAGCAAGTCATCTTCATCGCAGTTGTGAGGATTTCTAACTGAACTTGCTGCTGTGGAAAGCTAATTGAAGCAGAAAGGCTCATTTTATATGCCCTTGTAAACCAGTGAAACAGTCACTGTTCTGCTTCAGAAAGTTTCTGGCCACAGCAGGCTTCTGCAAGGGGGTGCTCTTTTGATATGTTAATTATTTAAACTGAAGGCTACAAATACTGAGCCCCTGAGAAGAAAGTTCTTTTCAAGATTGGCGATATGACACAAGTGGAAAGAGAATTGGATTTGCATGCCTGGAATACCTGGTTTGACCCCCTGTACTGCACTTATTTCACACTCTCAGGTGAAACTGTCTCTCATATATATTAACATTAAATATATGCCTCTCATGTTTTAAATATATATATATTTTTAAGTAAAAGCCCTTTGTTCCCCTTATCAGGAATAGATACATTTCCTCATCTAATCTAAGGGAAGTGGTTTTTACTCCTTAAAAATTACTGTTTGATTGGTCGGGGATGTGGCACAGTGGTAAAGTGCTGGACTCTCAAGCATGAGGCTCTGAGTTCAAGACCCGGCAGCACATGTACCAGAGTGATGTCTGGTTCTTTTTCTCTCTCTTCCTATTTTTCTCATCAAAAAATAAATAAAATATATATTTTTTAAATTGAAATTCAGAATTAAAAAAAAATTACTGCTTGAGCCCTCTCTCCTCTGAATTCCCTGAAGGCCTAGAGGAAAGTATCCTACCCCAATCATGAATTCTTACTCCCTGTTTTAAAGTCTTGCTTAAGATTACATCAAGAAATACTCATTTTTTCCTTTATATTCATTTTTTTTCTAAGTTCTCAAAACGGCCTGCTGAAAGTTCCTTTTTTCTTCTTTCTTTTTCACTTTTTCTCCCCCCCCCCTTCTACCTTCCTTTCTTCTTTCCTTTCCCTTCCCCCCTTCCCTACTTTTTTCTTCCTTGTCGTGGAAGGTTACCTCTGAGGGTTGGTGCCTGTCCAAGTCCGCCTACAACATCACTCAGCTGCTGGAGGTCTTTGCTGTGGGTGGTGAGTATGGAATCTCTCCCAGGTAAAACTTCTCAGGTTACAAACAGCACACCCCACAGGTAACCACTGTACAGGGCTCCCTTCTCGGCCTATCAAGTGCCCTCAATCACCTTTGTCAAGTTAGCACACTCTCCATGAAAACCTCGGCATCCCTATTCTAACATGTGTGGCTGTTCCGCGTGCAAATTAAAAACTCTTCACTCAACTGAGGGTCAGAAGTCACATATCTCCACCAAATGCCCATGCAGTAACACGGTTGAAAGAACAGGGCAAAACTCGAACTTGCTATACAGCCTGAGTCCACCATCTCCGAGGTTTCTGAGCAATGGGGGACGAGGACAGTATCACAAGGCTTGGGCTCAGTGATCCCGCGAGACTACAGCATGGTTGGGGGGCGGGGGAGGTACGCGCAGAGGAGGGGGGGGGCTGTTTGCAGAGTGCAAATCCATATCTCAAGAGGAGCTTAGTGCACTCAAATAATACAACTTCTACATTTTTCATACAGTGAAAAGGCATGTTCGCTAGGATTTAGAGGTGAACCATGCATGTGTATTTAGGGTTTCTGACATTTTTATTTCAAAATTTGTTTAACGAAAACATCTATTTTTGTAAGGTTAAAGACCACATGGTTGGAGTTAGCCTGCATTGTTTTATGGTCTCCCAGTGGAGGAATGAATTGGTTTGTTTAGTCTTTTTTTTTCAGCCCTGGGGCCAAAGTAACTTTTTGGTGGCTTTTACTGGCCCTGTGACTATTGTTTGTTAATGAACAGTGGAAATGTCTTATATTTTAAGTGAAGCACCCATCAGCATTCACCCTGTTTTGGGACATGTTGCTTCACAAAACAATGCTTACAGTAGGTTCCCTGTTTCTGAGAACTGAAGATTGTACCAATCTCGGTTGTTTTTTGATTTCACAAAGTTCACCCATTGCAGTCCTGAAGACCGAGAACAATCAAAGTTAGCTCCAGGCCTCTCCTGATCTTTGTTAACTTTTCGCAACCTTTGTTTCTCTCTCAAAAAAAACTGAGATGGACTCTGGGGCTTGGAAAGTAAAATCAATCTGACCTGAGAATTACAGTTCAGAGGGTGTGGCAAACCTTTTTGGGGAAAAGTCAGAGTTACTTCATGAGCATCCATAGAAGAAGGGAAAAATGGCTCCGTATTAAAGAAGTGCCACTTAGTGCCAGTCCTATGAAGTACAGCCTATCCCTAGGTATATCATCGTGCTTTTTTTTTTTTTTGCTTCCAGAGTTATTACTGGGGCTCAGTGCCTATACTACGAATCTACTGCTCCTGAAGGTAATATTTTCCTGTTCTGCTATTGTCGTTGTTGTTGCTGCTGTTGTTGGATAGGACAGAGAAATTGAGAGAGGAGGAGAAGGTAGTGGGGAGAAAGACACCTGCAGACCTGCTTCACTGCTTGTGAAGCAACCCTCTCTGCAGGTGAGCATTGGGGGCTGGGAACCAGGTGCACTTAACCCAGTGTGCTACTGCCTGATGCCTTCATCATAAATTACTTTTAATCAGAATTAAGCATAAGTTTTATAGGGAAAACAAAGAAAACAGAACAGAATGCAGACTTGTGTAGTTATAGAACTTAAGTGACACACAGAAAAAAAAATCTAAAGTTCTTTTAGAGAATTTTTTTCATTTTTTTAAAATTTGTGACTAATAGTAGATTACAAAATTGTAAGATTATAGTGTGTAGTTCCACACCCACCCACCATCAACTTTCTGTATCCCCTCCCTCCCACCTCCTCAAAATAACCACCATAGTTCTCATAAGTCTTACAATTTTCTTGCTTCTGCCCCCCCACTCCAAGTTCATGTGTTTCAGATCACTAGAGTACACATGAGAGAAACCATCCAGTAGCTGTCTTTTATCTTTACTTGTTTTGATAAGCATAATAACCTTATCTGTTGTAGTGCTGGGATCAGGCACAGGGCCTTTCACTTGAGCCATAATCATTATGCCACCCATCTGGCCCAAGTTTTATTCTACAGTTTGAGATAGAAGAGACAGAGAGGTACTAACACACAGTTCTGCCATTCATTAAGTTCCACCTGTCCCTGTCTTGTATTTTCATGTGGTATCATGGATGGAACCCAGGGTTTCATACAAGGCAGGTATGTATTCTATCCACTGAGTTACATCCCAGGTCCCTCAAAAATATTTTATAAAGGAAACATTATCCTGTTTTTAGTCCTTTTCAAAAAAAAAATCATCTCTTTCCTTTCACTTTATTTTAAATATTGAACACTATATATCACCTGATAACAAGAAATATAGAAGCGTGTTTCTGTGCCATCAAAATAAAGAAATGCTCACAGTGTGTCTTATGGCCCTATTGTTTCTGTACACAGTACACACCTCTGAATATGTGTTAACTTTATCAGGATCCTTGACTGTTTTATCAGAGATTACTTAGTGCAGATTTTCCATTTATAGCCTCGTTGAAATCATTTTTTTTTTTTGGAAGGAAGAATAATCTTTGTTGTACTTACTGCATACAGTGAAGTTTGGTAAATGAATTGTGCACAGATACAATTTATTGTGGTACAAGAGAGAATCTGTACAGAGCAAAGATGACAGCACTTGTGCGCTCAGCACTAATCCTTCTTGCTTTTTGTAATCGTGCCAAAGTACTTTTGGTAATATTAATTGAGAGAAGCCACATAGTATTTTAAATAGTGTCTTGGGAATTTCTCCCATTATACAGCAGAGTTACTATACAAAACATCCATCAGTAGTGACCACACCATCCTATATTGCAGTGTGGCATCAACCCAAAACATTACATCTATCTAATCATTGACTTTACATTTGCCTCACTCTGTTTCTAGACAAGAAATAAAATGCATGCTGCAAAATTACGTTTCGAGTAATTTCTGATAAAGGAAGGAGGTGAACTTTGAATGAAGCAATTGTTTTCTAAATGGATTTTTAAGACATGGTATATTGGGTCTTGAGTTCATTGATTTGTATTGGACCAAGAAGCACAGGTTGAAAGGGGACATCTCTCCTGGAGAAGAGATGGTTAGAAGGAGATTGCTTATTCCCTGTCAGAGGCCTCAAGCCAAATTTTTTAAAAAGAAACTGCTCACAGAGCAAATTTCTTTCGATTTCTTTAAGTAAAATTTCAAAATTCTATAAGCACAGGGATATCTTTTATCCTCTAGTGCTCTTTTAAAGAGAAAAATGCATTAGTTTAGTGGATGATTCAAGGGATTGAAAATGGGATATAGGACCTTTCACCTCTTATGCTAGCATTTAATGAATGTAGCCCAGGTTTAAACTGATCGAAACTCTTTTCATTGTGTTGCACTATAGTAGTTTAAGGAATAGTCATATGATTTTCATCAGAATAGAAACTCTCAGATTCTTAGGGATAGTCATACATTTAATTTGATTCTAAACCTGAAAAAAGCTCTTCTTAGTGAGAATACATTTACTTTTAATAAATAAATCACTGGAATAAAAGGCCAAATTATCTCTGGATAAGCATTTATATATTTTCTCTCTTTTTTAAATATTACCTACATATGATTATGCAACTCACTACACCAACACCCAAGTTCCAGTGCTACTACACAAGAGGCCCCTGTAACTACTCCCCCACTCTCCTCCTCCCCACCTTCTCCAATAACTACCTCAGTTTTCAGAGTCTTAGAGTCAGTTTGGTTAATATTACTATTTGCAAATTCATATTTTTTTACTTATCTATACTCCACATATAAGTGGAAATATCTGATTGTTGCCCTTCACTTATTATATCACTTAGCATACTCATTTCCAGCTCCATTTATTTTGTCCCAAATAATACACTGTTACCTATTGAGTGGTAGAGCAGTATTTTACTGATTTTTAAGCTCCCACAGCTTGGGCTATTATGAATAGTTAGCATTAAATTTATATTTTGAAACATCCCAATGCAAAGCCTTTAATTGCTTTATCCTCAGTCAAATCACTATTGCTTCAGTAATGTCTTGTAAAAATTAATCACACTAAAAATAGTTTGTTTTTTCTGTATGCCATTAACTTTTGTTTTCATTCTCTTAGATATGTGGTAAATAAGAAAGTACAGATCAATTTCTTTTTTCATAATTTTGGAAGTTATATTTTAAGGTCAAGTTTGCTTGTCCTAATTTGCCAAGTAACCTCTCTGGGATTTTGACATTTTTTTTTTTTTAACCAGAGCACTGTTTAGCTCTGGCTTATGGTGGTGTGGGGGATTGAACCTGGGACTTTGGAGCCTCAGACATGAGAGTCTGTTTGCACAACCATTATGCTATCTACCCTCTGCTGGATTTTGACAATTTAAGAATATATAAAAGCATCCATCAACATAAAACATTCATACAAATGGATAGCATGGACATTCTAAACTATTTCAAAGAGAATATGAGAAGTTTTTATGTGGTCAATGGCTAGTCTTACCCATATCTTGCTTTCAAGTTATTGCTAAGTTCAAGGGATGATTATGTTTCAAGATTCTCTCATCAAGTGATCTTATTTTTAAAAGCATTTGGTGAGACAGTTCAGTAATCTTGTGGCTAAATTCCATTTAAAGAATGAGGTCATGCAATGCAGAGGCACAGAAAGTATCTTTTTCTTGAGAGCTTGTTTGGAGGTTCTAGCAGGGGAGGTCAGCTACTCATATACCCACAACCTAAGACCAGTCTGTCTCTATTCCGGGAAGGCCATCCTCTTCGAAAGAGCGCACAGTTTTGGGAGGGACGTACATGGAGCGGTGAGGGAGGAAGGGGACACCTGCCTAGCCTAGCCAACCACATCAGCAGAATCAACCCTGGTGATCAGTGGGGTGAGAGATGTCTCAGCCAGATTGCCCTCATATCCAAGTATCTTTTTCTTCTAGATAAAGAATGTTAGAAAAGAAGTCTTGGAAAAACTTCACCATGCCATACTGTTATGATAAAATCTAGGCTGTTAGCCACTGAATTTTCAGTTCAAGATGCTATCAATAGTTCAGGAATTCCTGAAGTAAAGTCAGTAATGCACTGAAGTAGTAATTAAAGTTTAATTAGAATATACAAAATACCATGAACTAGAGGCACTAAAACCAAAGAATAAGGTTCAGAGTCATATTGTTACTCAGATGTTTAAACTGCTTGTTTGCTCAGGAAAAGTTTCAAGGCTAGGCTATGTGTTTGATTATAAAAAATGCTACGAATAAAAAATATAGATAAAATAGCTTGCTTTAAAATTGAAAAACATATTGTTATTGGCCATTTCAAGTGTATAAATAGTCCATTCAGAGACTGGCAGATGGATGACATGGAAATTCCAAGCTATTTGAAAAAGAACCTGAAAGGTGATATTTAACAATTCATAATTGAGACTGGTGTGGCAATACATTCAGAATTGTCTAACCTTCTCAGTCCTTCATTTTTCATTATTCAGACCCTATCTCCCTCTTGTCTTCTCTCCTTTCCTCTTCTTTTCTCTGTTTTAGGAAAAGAAAATGCTCAATAGTGACCACTCAGTGATAAGTTGCTTCTTGGAAAACTTTATCTCAAGTAGGTCATTATTGTGAACTGTTTTTGAATGTTCAGTTTTAAAAATGGACATTCTGTCAGAAAGACAGAAACAAATAGTAACTACTTATAAACCAACATTATGGCCTCCATTCACTTAACTTTTCCAGTTTCAAGGTTCTAATAGTTATTGATTTCTCTGAGCTGATTTTTTTCACAAATATTCTTTCAGATTTATAGATATACTTGTAAAAACAATTTCACCATACCTATTTTGGCTGCTAACAATAATAAAAGCAAGCATTAACTAGTAGTCTTACCAACAACCAGACCCATAAATACATGATTTTATATAATTCGTTACATTAATCTAGAATACAAATTATGTAAATTGAGGGTTTTAATTAATTTAAGGACAAACCACTGACAGCTAAGTTTGAAACAGTTGACTTTAAATAGCTTTCATAGACTGGAAATTTCCTCTCTTTTCTAACCCAAACTCTTTAGATATGGCATTAAGGATAAATGTAGAGTATAATTACAATAAAGTACCTCTGTAAAATACTATTCATATGAATAGCTCAAAGCACTTTTTTATGCATTACCTCATTAATCTTTGTTGTATCCTACTCAGTGAGGATGGCTAGACTTTTATTTCTTTTTTATGGATTTTTTTATAAGGGAAATAACTTTAACTTCCAGGTGCTTTCTCCACAGCATATCAATGACTGCATTAACTAAAATAACGTAGGTTGCCTAATTCAAAAATACTTCAATAATTTATTAAGCAATTTTAGCTAATAGTTATTGAGTGCAAACGTACCTTTTACAACTATTAAAATAACTGAAACACATGAGTATGAGAAAGCCTTTACTAAAATATTAGGCTGATTATTATTTTTTTTTTTCATTTTGCCATCAATTATTTCTGGGACTTTGTGCTTGAACAAGACTTAACTATTTCCAGTCTTCCCTTTATTTATTTTTAATAGAATGAGAGATGGAGAGAGAAAGACAAGGAGAGACACCTTCAGTACTGTTCCACCACCTGTGAAGCTTCACTTCGGAAAGTGGGGACCAGGGACTTAAACTGGGTCCTTGTGCATGGTAACATGCAATACACTTGCTAAGCCATCACCTGACCCCAGATTAAGTATTTTAATGTATATAAAAGATAGTAGGGTACTTGAGGAAGCAGATAATATGAACAGGCCCATCAGAGCTAATGAAATTGAAACAGTTATCAAAAATATTCCCCAAAATAAAAGTCCTAGACCAGATGGTTTTTCAAATGAATTCTACAAAACCTTCAAAGAAGAACTAATACCTCTACTTTTAAAAGTCTTCCAGAAGATTGAAGACACTGGAATACTCCCTGCCAGCTTCTAAGAAGCTAACATCACTTTGATACCAAAAGCAGACAGGGACGCAACCAAAAAAGAAAACTATAGACCAATATCTCTGATGAACATAGATGCGAAAATATTGAACAAAATTCTAGCCAACCGGAAACAGCAGTATAGTAAAAAGACTGTTCATCATGACCAAGTGGGGTTTATCCCAGGCATGCAAGATTGGTTTTATATATTTAAATCAATCAATGTGATCCACCACATCAATAAAAGCAAGACCAAAAACCACATGGTCATATCAACAGATGTAGAGAAAGCCTTTGACAAAATACAACATCCCTTTATGATCAAAACACTACAAAAAAATGGGAATAGATGGAAAATTCCAGAAGATAGTGGAATCTACATATAGCAAACATATAGCCAACATCATACTCAATGGTGAAAAACTGGAAGCATTTCCCCTCAGATCAGGTACTAGACAGGGCTGCCCACTAGCACCATTACTATTCAACATAGTGGTGGAAGTTCTTGCCATAGCAATCAGGCAGGAGCAAGGAATTAAAGGCATACAGATTGGAATTCAAACTCTCCCTATTTACAGATGACATGATAATATACATAGAAAAACCAAAGGAATCCAACAAGAAGCTTTTGGATATCATCAGGCAATCCAGTAAGGAGTCAGGCTACAAAATTAACATTTAAAAGTCAGTGCCATTCCTCTATGCAAACACTAAGTTAGAAGAAGTTGAAATCCAGAAATCAATTCCTTTTACTACCGCAACAAAAACAATAGAATATCTAGGAGTAAACCTAACCAAAGAAGTGAAAGACTTGTATACTGAAAATTATGAGTCACTATTCAAGGAAATTGAAAAGGATACAAGGAAGTGGAAAGATATTTCATGTTCATGGGTTGGAAGAATTAACATCATCAAAATGAATATACTACCTAGAGCCATATACAAATGTAATGCTATCCTGGTCAAGATCCCAAGCACATTTTTTAGGAGAATAGAACAAATGCTACAAATGTTTATCTGGAACCAGAAAAGACCTAGAATTGCCAAAACAATCTTGAGAAAAAAAAAAAAAAAGAACCAGAGACATCACACTCCCAGATCTCAAATTGTATTATAGGATCATTATCATCAAAACTGCTTGATACTGGAACATGAATAGACATACTGACCAGTGGAATAGAATTGAGAGCCCTGAAGTGAGCCCCCACACCTATGGACATCTAATCTTTGACAAAGGTGCCAGACTATTCAATGGGAAAAGCAGAGTCTCTTCAAAAAATGGTGTTGGAAAAAAATGGGTTGAAAATGCAGAAGAATGAAACTGAACCACTATATTTCCCCAAATACAAAAGTAAATTCCAAGTGGACCAAGGACTTGGATGTTAGACCACAAAATATCAGATACTTAGAGGAAAATATTGGCAGAATTCCTTTTCTCATAATTTTTTTAATACTTTGTTCTTCTTTTTTAAATATTTATTTTATTTATTTATTCCCCTTTTGTTGCCCTTGTTGTTTTATTGTTGTAGTTATTATTGTTGTTGTTGTTGTTGGATAGGACAGAGAGAAATGGGGAGAGGAGGGGAAGACAGAGAGGAGGAGAGAAAGATAGACACCTGCAGACCTGCTTCACCACCTGTGAAGCGACTCCCCTGCAGGTGGGGAGCCGGGGTTCGAACCGGGATCCTTATGCTGGTCCTTGTGCTTTGCGCCACCTGCGCTCAACCCGCTGCGCTACAGCCCGACTCCCTCTCATGAATTTTAAAGACATCTTCAACGAAACGAATACAATTGCAAAGAAGACTAAGGCAAGCATAAATCTATGGGACTACATCAAACTGAAAAGCTTCTGCACAGCTAAGGAAACTACTACCCAAACCAAGAGACCCCTCACAGAATGGGAGATCTTTACATGCCATGCATCAGACAAGAGGCTAATGACCAGAATATATAAAGAACTTGCAAATCTCAACAACAAGACAACAAATAACCCCATCCAAAAATGGGGGGAGGACATGGACAGAATATTCACCACAGAAGAGATCCAAAAGGCCCGAGAAACACATGAAAAAATGCTCCAAGTGTCTAATTGTCAGAGAAATGCAAAAAAAGACAACAATGAGATGTCACTTCACTCCTGTGAGAATGACATACATCAGAAAAGGTAACAGCAGCAAATGCTGGAGAGGTTGTGGGGTCAAAGGAACCCTCCTCCACTGCTGGTGGGAATGTAAATTGGTCCCACCTCTGTGGAGAACAGTCTGGAGAACTCTCAGAAGGCTAGAAATGGACCTATCCTCTGATCCTGCAATTCCTCTCCTGGGGATGTATCCTAAGGAACCCAACACACCCATCCAAAAAGATCTGTGTACACATATGTTCTTGGCAGCACAATTTGTAATAGCCAAAACTGGAAGCAACCCAGGTGTCCAACAACAGATGAGTGACTGAGCAAGTTGTGATATATGTATATATATATATATATATATATATATATATATATATATATATATATATATATATATGAATACTACTCAGCTATAAAAAATGGTGATTTCACCGTCTTCAGCCGATCTTGGATGGACCTTGAAAAATTCATGTTAAGTGAATTAAGTCAGAAACAGAAAGATGAATATGAGATGATCTCACTCTCAGGCAGAAGTTGAAAAACAAGATCAGAAGAGAAAACACAAGTAGAATCTGAGCTGAAATTGGCATATTGCACCAAAGTAAAAGACTCTGGGGTAGGTGGGTAGGGATAATACAGATCCTAGAAGGATGACAGAGGACCTAGTGGGGGTTTTATTGTTACATGGAAAACTGGGAAATGTTATGCATGTATAATCTATTGTATTTACTGTCAAATGTAAAGCATTAATTCCTCAATGAAATGAAAAAAAAAGATAGTAGGTCTTTGAAGGTGTGAATGGGGGGTGATTAAATATCTTGAATATAGTATTATAAATGTTCATTTTTTTATCACATAAAGAGGGAAGGAATCTCTGATGAGTTTTGTGCAAAAGCCTTCTGTGGAATTTATTACCTTCTTCTAATACTTGATGCAAGGTTTAAGGAGATTTAGTTTAGTCAATTCAATCAAGTCATATTTAGCAAATCCCTTTTCTATCCAAGGTTCTGAATATAGAAGTGAGAGTGTCTGTACTTCTTAGAATATTCAGTATCACTGGGAGGAAGGATAAAAGAAGTCTTGACATATTTGTAGTCTGTGGCAGAATATAGTGCCATTGAAGAGGTAAGAGGAAATACTAACAAGGTATAAGGAGAGAGTTCAGTCTGTTGACTTCAAATTAAGAGGTTATTATACTCACAGTACCACAGATGATGCATATGGACAGTGCTGTATGCCTTTATAGTTTACTCATAGTAATTTGAATAAATAGAATTTTAGGTGCCAGACAGTGGTGCACTTTGTTGAATGCATAAGTGATCATGCTCAAAGCCCTGGTTTCAAACCCCTGGTCCCACCTGCAGGGGCTAACCCTTGAAACAGTCCTCTAAGTGTGTCTCTTCCTCTCTCCCTGTTTTCTCCTCCTCTCTCATCTTCCCTCTGTTCTATCAAATCCAAGGGGAAAAAAAATAAAGACTTTTAGCAGGTTTATATGACATGATTGAAAGAAAGAATTCTTTGAGGGGGGAACATTGCATGTTTTTGTGAAGGTAAGGATAGCAACACAAAAACACTGAAGAGCTGAGGAGATAAATGCATCAATGTCCGTCACAGTACTACTGGACTGTCAGAAAAGTCATAATGTATTTTTGTATACATAAACATGGTTTTATGGATAAACATTAAAGTCCATTGTTCTTTCATACTGTAGAAATTGAGTTAGAATGTCCATTTCTATATTTGGTGCCAGTTATGATAAATATCATTAGGTTATCTGCCCTTGAAATTTAAGTGCAATTCCATCCACTGTTTAAATCAGATTTTACCAATCAAACTCAAGTATGGAAACAAATAGAAATGCATCGTTCAACAGCATCTTCTGACAGTATATGATAAACAGCATCATTTACAGGACACTGCATCATACTATTTACATTTAGAAGCAAGAAAAATGCTGATTAAGCTTCCATTTGGCCGAGGCCTCCAGTATATAGTCTGCTAAGCAATTCAGGCTTTTTAGTTTTAAAGCCTCATCTCTAATAATAACATGCCAGAAGCAATAAAACTACCAAAATGAGTGGGACTGTTTACTTCTGACACGTTATATCATCTCTGAGCCAACAGTATTCCACAAACATGTGTGATTATTACCTCTAGATTGACAGCTCAGCACCCAAGGGTCTCTTCCTCTCCCCAAGGTTTATTTTAAAGCCCACAAAGGGCTCCCTTAAAATGAGAATAAAATTTTATTTTCCATTCAGTGACTCACTTATTTCAAACAAAAGAAAAAAAATCATTGGACTATTCTTGCAGTCAAATAATTCTCATGTTTGGAGCAGAGTTAAGCAAAACAAGAAAACTGCCAAACAGTTTGAGATTTTGGTATTTACTTGGGGAAACTGCTCATTTTAATTGTGAACACACATAACTGTGATAGCAGTAGAGGAATACTAAGACTTTATAGCATTAAGGTAAGAATACAAAGGGGACAAATTTGTTATTTTATAATTGCAAATAATTCAATAAATGTCTGTGTTGGTACTGATTTTCTTTAACAAATTATGACAAAAGTCTCCCTGTCACTAGCATTAATGTTAAAAAGAAGTGTTGTAGACGATTAAATTTACATAGTCTTTTAAAAATAATGGCATTCAGCACTCTCCAGTATCTTGCAATAATTTTTATCTTGTCAATCTACTTAGAAATCATTCTTGTGTATTACTTAATAACTACAATCTTACCATCCAATTTTAGTTACTGAATGTAGATTAAATATATTAAAATAGTTTGTAATTTACACTGTTCTACTTTTCCATTATTTCAAAGTACTTACATATTTTCATGAAACTCCTGGAGTTTCTTTATTATGCCAGATTTACTTTAATCATCCTTTAAAAAATTAAAGAAAGAAAAATGCTTGTTCCTCAAATTATCTTTCTTTTTAAAGTTTAGAAAGAATACAATGGACAATCAGTTATCATACAATAAAGCTTGTAAAATAAGGAACTGGAAAAAAATGTCAATATCTATAAGGTATTATACCTCACTTCAAATTATCTGTGAAATTATTACATACTTTACTGTATATTTTATTCTTATTTATTATACCATAATTGATTTTTCATTCTGAGTGGTGAATATGTGCATTACTTATTTACATACAGTAAAGGGGCATATACAGAGAAAGAACTATATAACTTGGATTTCCTTTAAATCTACTACAAGGAGAATATTCAGACCTGAAATCTTAACCTAGATCAATTCTGAACATTGTGTTTATTATTTTTTTTAACTCTAGTTAAAAAGTCATCTTGTGTGTGCTTTCATGTGCATACATAATTTGTCTAATATCTTTTTACGTATGCATTTATTTTTAAGCATAAAAATTTATGCTTAAAAATTTATGTTTAAGTACTTCCTCTTTAAAACCTACACAGATCACCCGCAAACTAGGTAAAAATCTGTTTATGCTCACAATCCTCAAGGTTTTCCTTTTAACACATTTTTTTTTAACAATATTAAGCATTTGTAAATTGAACTATAGCATGCTCTTAACTCTGTGCTCATTTTTTCTGCTAATTCTCACTAATTTCTGCCTGTCTCACTGAGATCTAGTATAATAATTATTTGTAAAAAAAATGGGAATGACTCCATGCTGAATGAATAAGGGTGAATAAACACATTAATAATACTGTTAGATTAATAACTAATTTGTGAAGGGTGAAGTCTAGATTAAAGGAGAAGTAAAACTAACACTAACTAGGCATAATTCAGAGTTAAGAATTGGGCCAGGAACTTAGTTCACCTGAAAGGTCACCTACTTTGCAATGCATGTGACCCAGGTTTTACCATGACCCCTACATTTTTTTTATCTAGCGTTTGCCCTTCTTCTGTAGCCAGTCAACAGCGTCAGGTTGAGCCTGATGTAAAGTTTCGAGGCCTCCTTTGAATCTGGAGAGGTGGCAGTCGTTGACTATGTGGGTCATAGTCTGTCTGTAGGCGCAGGGGCAGTTCGGGTAGTCTCTGGCTCCCCAGCAATGGAACATAGCGGTGCACCGGCCATGGCCTGTTCGATAGCGATTGAGGAGGGCCCAATCATAATGTGCTAGGTCAAAGCCGGGTTGACGCTTGCAGGAGTCTGTGATGAGGTGTTTGTTCTTGACCTCAGCTGACTGCCAACTCTGTTTCCAAGAGTCTGGAACAGAGAAGTTCAGTGTAGGCGTAGGGGACCAGATTGGGTGATGAGACGTCAAGCGTTGGACAGGGTGGGCAAAGATATCCGCGTATATTGGCAGGTCTGGTCGAGCGTAGACGTGGGAAATGAACTTAGATGATGCCGCATCCCGACGAATATCTGGCGGGGCGATGTTGCTAAGAACTGGCAGCCATGGAACCGGGGTGGAACAGATGGTTCCAGAAATTATCCTCATGGAGGAATATAATTTGGAATCGACCAAGTAGACATGGGGGCTACGGAACCATACTGGGGCACAGTATTCTGCAGTGGAATAGCATAATGCCAGAGATGATGATCGTAGTGTGGAAGCGCTCGCGCCCCATGAGGAGCTGGCCAGTCTTGCAATGATGTTATTCCTCGCGCCCACCTTTGCTGCAGTTTTTATGAGATGTTTGTGAAATGACAGAGTGCGATCAGAGTAATGCCAAGATAGACTGGCTGGGCTTCATGCCGGATTCTCGTATCGCCAAGCTGCACATTAAGCTCACGCGAGGCCGAGGCATGGTGTAGGCGGAAAACAGATGATACTGTTTTTGCAGTGCTAGGGATTAGTCGCCATTTTTTACAGTAATCAGATATCAGAGACATGTCTTTCGTGAGTGTTTTCTCAAGGATGTCGAACTTTGATGCCTGAGTTGCACAGCAGATGTCATCGGCGTAGATGAACTTACTTGAGGAAGTTTCTGGGAGGTCATTGATGTAAATATTAAATAGCATAGGAGCCAGAACAGAGCCCTGGGGGAGGCCACTTGAGACAAGTCTCCATCTGCTAGACTTGTCACCCAGATGCACCCGGAATCTTCTGTTTTGGAGAAGAAATGATATAGTGTTGGCCACCCATGGAGTCAGGCATCTTGAGATCTTGACTAGGAGACCACGGTGCCAGACCGTGTCATAGGCTGCTGTGAATCAACAAAGACAGCACCCGTCTTTAAATTCTTCTGGAACCCATTTTCAATGTAAGTTGAGAGGGCCAGGGCTTGTTCGCAGGTAGATCTTTCTGGGCGGAAACCAGCTTGGGCGGGTGATAGGAATTTCTCTGTAAGATGAGAAATACATGACAGAAGCAGCCTCTCAAGGAGTTTGTAACACACGGAGAGAAGAGAAATTGGTCTATAGCTGGCAGCCAGTGTTGGGTCTTTCTTTGGTTTCAAAACCGCTATAATCTTCGCACAATGCCAAACTTTGGGCATAGACTCAGATTCCAAGATGTGGGACAGGAATGAAGCGAGCCACTTCTTTGCAGCGGGGCCCAAGTTAAGAATGAGTTCTGGGGTGATGTTATCACAGCCAGCAGCCGTTCCCGGTTTAACCCTCTTCAAAGCGTTTTCCAGTTCAGTGTAAAGGGAGAGAGTTTTGGAGATGGACAAGATAACCGGAAGTGGGATGACCACTCGTGGGAAATTTCTCTTTTCCAGACTGGGTCGATCTTAGCACGTCCAACTTGAGTTAGGTGACTGGCCATTGAGTTTGGAGATACGGGAGGATGGGAGACGGGAGGGGGTTGGCTACCGGCACCCAGTCTGTGAAGAAGCTTCCAGGCCTTCCTACTTGAGTGGGTGAAGTTCAGACTTTCCGTGAGTTGTTGCCAGTGGGCTTGGCGTGCTGCATCCAGGGAGGCAATGAGATGGTCAGCCACATCTGGGTCGCCCGACTCATCATACTGCTTTAGTAGTTGCTCGCATTCAGCATCAAGACAAGGCATATAGTTACCATGTCTCCCACGAGGAATGGCTTGGGAAGCTGCTTTGAAGATGGCTTGGTGGAAGCGCCTGTAGGAATCTTCAGAGGGGATAGAGTTAATTGGAATTGCAGGAATAGATTTGTTGGTAAGATCACTGAACAGACGCCAGTTTGCTTTCCGAAAGTTCCATCTTAGTTTCTCTGAGCACAGAATCAGCGGGAGCTGGAGACCAATGTGGATGATAGCTGGGCAGTGATGACTGTGCGGGAAGATCTTGAGAACTTGTCTCGTAGCGGGAAAGGCTTGGCCGTTGACTGTGCTAATCCAGCACAGGTCGGGTGACGAGTCTTTATTCCATCTAGCACTGTGAAAAGAGCCTGGCTGTTTGGGATCGTATAGTAGGGAGAGGCCATTCACTGAAGCCCAGTTGGCTAGATAGAGCCGTCAGCACAAGTGGAGGAATATCCCCAGTCTTGGTGATGACTATTAAAGTCTCCAACGTAAATGGCTGGGTGATTCGGGCTAGGCAGGACCTCATTATCCCATGAGGCACTGGGAGGCTTATATACGTTGACGAACTGAATAGTTCCAATAGTAATGGAGTCGTAGAAGGTCGAAGAGGCCATATGTTAAACGTTCGATTTAGATACGATTTGGCGTAGATGGCTCAGCCATATTTAGGATGCAGATTATAGCATATTAAATCGAATCCACTGATGGTGAATCGAGCAGCTTCATCGACTGCTATATGTGTTTCTTATAGGCAGATAACATCTGCCTGATGCTGAATCGCCAATTGACCAATAAGAACGCGTTTGGCAAAGGACAGCCCCTCAACATTAAGTTGGAGGACTCGAAGAGCAGGACCAACAGCTTGAAAGATGTCAGGAGCTGCTTGTTGTTGGCTTTGAAAGTGACTAGGATCCATGTGGATTCAGTAGGCTAGGAAGGATCGTCAGTTTCCCCAATGAATGGGTACTCACGAGATGCACCACGGGAAGGTCGATCCAATGTATCCCACCCCTACATAATTGGGATTCAAAGGAGGTCTTTACATCAGGCTCAACCTGATGCTGTTGACTGGCTAAGTAAGAAGGGCAAATGCTAGAAGAAGTGTTGTGGTATCTTTCCTTTCCCTCTCCCTCCCCTCCTCCTCTCCCTCCTCCCCTCTCTTCTCTCTTCTCTCCCCTCCATTCTCCCTTCCTTCCTCTCCTCCTGTCTCCCCTCTTATGGAAAAGATTTTGATACCTGAGGATCCAAGGTGTCAGGATCAACCCCTAGTACCATTGTAAGCCAAAGTGAAGTTCTCTTTCTCTCTCTGTATCTCTCTCTCTCTCATGAAAATAAAATAAAAATATTTTTAAAAATCTAATAAAATGTAACATGGAATATCAAATAGTTCAAGTGTTCCTCTGGAGAATGTCAAATTTTGAAAAATCCACCCTTTCTCTTGAGGTAGGCTTTATTTTTTAACTACATAATTGTTGCATTTGGCTTAAAGAATTAAAAATGCAATATAAATGAACTTTGGTGAAGGGTGTGGTATGGAGCTACTTCCTTGTAATCTTACAAATTTCTAACCATTATTAAATCACTAATACAAATTTTAAAAGTATCCTTCTTCTGATTTCCCATTTCAGTTTACCACTCTGATAGCCAACCATTTAAATCTTCTTTAATTATTTATACATATACATAAACATGAATACTCATAATACTACTTTAAATTTTTGCAACCATGCATTCATTGTTGGCATCTCTCCATGGAATATTGGGTTACAGATGTCTTTTGCACACTGGCAGCTCCCCTAAACCCTCTTAGCTATCTCTGGCCCAATTTGATAGACTATGTTTCCTCATGAAAATCTGTCAAAATCAATCAGATGAAGGACAGTCATCTAAAGTAACCTAGAATGATTGTTTTCTTAGGGATTTGGAATTGAGACACCAAGAGAGTCTACCAGTTAGCGAACACGTCTCCAATTTGAGTTATATTGTAAACTACAGTTTTTGTTTGTTTGTTTGCTTGTTTTTTAACCAGAGCACTGCTCAGCTCTGGCTTATGGTGGTGCAGTGCAGGGGATTGAACCTCGGACTTTGGAGCCTCAGGCACAGGAGTCTCTTTGCAGAACCATTATGCTATCTACCCCTGCACTATAGTATTTTTTTTTCACATAAGAATTAAATGAAAATCAAGGATATCCTTTTATGAGAAAATATGTTAAAGAAAATCATCATGTAGCCTGATGGTACATTGGAATGTGGGAAGATGTAGTAAATAGTTTATGCAATCAAAGGGATTTAAGTATTCAGAAATACTTAGTGTGAATACATGCTTGAGAACATGAATATTTTCTTTTCTTTTTAAGTTTTTATTTATTTATTTATTTTCCTTTTTGTTGCCCTTGTTGTTTAACTATGTTGTGGTTATTAATGTCGTTGTTGTTGGACAGGACAGAGAGAAATGGAGAGAGGAGGGGAAGACAGAGAGGAGGAGAGAAAGAGATACCTGCAGACCTGCTTCACCGCTTGTGAAGCGACTCCCTTGAAGGTGGGGAGCCGGCAGCTAGAACTGGGATCCTTACGCAGGTCCTGGGGATTTGCGCCACCTGTGCTTAACCCACTGCGCCACCCCCCGACTCCCGAATATTTTCTTAATAGTATTTGGTAGGACTTTCTTTTGGTCATTTCAGGAACTGACTCTTATTACTAATGACTGCACCAAAGAGTTTGCCATAATATAATTTTGAACTGGTTGTTAATTTGACATCATCCAAAATTGATTGTTATAGAATCAATTTTGTTATGAATAAAGAGTATTTTTTATTATGCATTTACTATTTAGGGATGAAGACATTTCCAAACACTTGAGGAGTATTAATGTGTCTTAAATCAAGGCTATGGTAAGCAATGCATTTGTTTAGAAATAAGAAAAGCTGGATTATATTGAAATGCCACTAACCAGCTAAGTGACCTTAAGTAATTTAAAAGTTTAAATCTCGTGAGTCGGGCGGTAGCTCAGTGGGTTAAGCGCACATGGTGTAAAGCGCAAGGACCAGCGCAAGGACCAGCGGAAGGACCAGCGCAAAGATCCTGGTTCCACCCCCAGCTCCCCACCTGCAGGGGAGTCGCTTCACAGGCGGTGAAGCAGGTCTGCAGGTGTCTTTCTCTCTCCCTCTCTGTCTTCCCCTCCTCTATGTCTCTGCCCTATCCAACAACGACAACAACAATAATAATTAGAACAATAAAACAATAAGGGCAACAAAAGGGAAGAACTAAATATATTTTTTTAAGTTTAAATCTCTTATTTTGGAGAGGGGGAAAAACTGTAAAATCATTAAAGGCTATTCCACTTTAAGGACTAAGGTGTTTCACTAGAAACATGTATTGTCAGAGTTTTATGATGCAATTTGAACAAAGAGAAGCTGCATAATTGAAATATATATTTCTATCCCGTAGAATCGTGTGTAATTCTTTTCACAAGTGTAGCAATTTCACAGATGTCTACATGATTATTAAAATTCATAAACTTGCTTTGAAGTTGGCTTTCTGAGTAATTCATTGTCCAAGTTAACAAATTTGCAGTGTGTGATAAAAATGCTCTTGAATATATATAGTATGGAGAAAGAGGAAAGAAAATACATGCTTTCTTGAAATCTCAATGCATTCCTAATCCTCACACTCCAAGGAACTGAATGAACAAAAACAAAGAGAGGGCAAAGGGGTTGGTGATGATTCTTCCCAATACCATCTGCGTGAACACGTACATCTCTATTAACCTTCAGTTTAAGAGTCAAATATGTTACTGAAGCCAGCTTCAAGTCTTCACTCCTTAACAATAGGCCAACTATGTAGCTGTGATTGATTTGTAAATTCTGGATTTGCACTCTTCGTGAAAGTTTGGGGCTGATTCTAGAAAAAGACCCCTTTCTGAGATCAGTAGGTTGATATGGGGGAGAGGTGGATTTTGAGTTGGATAGCATTAGGAACGAGAGAGAAAGAAAGAAAGAAAGAAGAAGAAAAAAAATAGAATGCCATCTTGAAATACCTTGTTCTGAGGTAATCTGAGTAATTGTTTTTTACTTCCCCTCAGTTAAATATGCTTCCATCATGCTGTCTGTACAGAGCAGTGATTTGTTTTACTGTCACTGTTGGCAAAGCAGGAGATGTAAATATGTTTTTCAGATCCTCTAGGGGACTGCTGAGGCCTTCCCCACCCCCACATGATCATTAATTTTAAATGCAGCCTATCCCTTTTTGGCAGTCTTCCATGCATGAGCCAGAAAGCAGTCCTTTGCCATCTGTAATTTTCAGTGATATAACCCTAGCCAAATTTTAGAGGACAAAAAAAGAAGAAGGAAAAAAAGAAAGCTTACAGAATCAATGTTTTATTGTTAATAGTACTACGGATGTTGAAATTGTCTATGATAGTATGCAAATAATGTACAGATATTGAACCTGTATTTCACAACTAGAATAGAGGTGCTGACATATTTACTTAACCATCCTTCATATGGACATCACAAATGTGAAGGAAAGGTAATCTCAGGTACTATGAATGTAAAGCAGTCCTGTCCTCTGTGCTCAGCTTTTGATGGTCAGTAGGTAGCCTAGCATAATTTTCACATAGCTCCAAAGAGAATATGTGAATCACACAAAGAATCAAAAGCCATAATATAAACCTGGTACAATAGATGTGTTTGCTATTTATCCTAGAGAATCTGAAGTTTTTGTGCAACAGGGGGAAAATTATATATTAACAAACAACTAGAATGTATACTCTCCAGGGCTGGGCAACAGGTGCACCTGGTAGAATGAACATACTACAATATGCAAGGGCCTGAGTTCAAGTCTCTATTCCCCACCTGTAGGGGGGAAGCTTCATTTCATGAGTATTGAATCAATACTGCAGGTTCACACCCTCTTTTTCTTCCTATCTCACCCTTCCATATCAATTTTTTATCTCTATCCAGTAAATTATTTAAAATATAAACTCTCCCTAAAATGGATGATTCTTTTAAAAAAATTTTCATTTATTTATTTTTAATGAGAGAGATACAGAGAGAAAGATATACACAGAGAGATCTGGTCCATCTACACACACACACACACACACACACACACACACCACTATGAATTTTAAAAAAGCAGTCTGTAGCTTTGAGATGTGCGTGTGAGGTCTGGATTCAGTACCAAAAAAAGAAGTATGGCTGACAGTGAAATTATTTCAAGACACAGGTCCTGAAGATAATAACTGAGATATATTTTGTAATCATAAATCGGGGAGTTTCTTTAACCGGGACACAGTGACACTCACAAATGGATATTAAAGGTCACAGGGAAGTAAATCAGGTGCTGCTATAAAAATGAATGTATAAAATCACAATATATTGGTAAAAACAGGCCAAGAAACTATAGCAAAACCTTAGAAGAGAATTTCCCTGGTACTTGAAATGTATTTGTCCTGAAATAGAAAATTTACATAAGGGCCTGGATAAGATTGTATTTAAGATACCAGGAGTCAGGCCGTAGCACAGTGGATTAAGCACAGGTGCCACAAAGCACAAGGACTGGAGTAAGGCTCCCGGCTCAAGCCCCCAGCTCCCCACCTGCAGGGGGGTTGCTTCACAGATGGTGAAGCAGGTCTGCTGGTGTCTGTCTTTCTCTCCTCCTCTCTGTCTTCCCCTCCTCCTTCCATTTCTCTCTGTCCTATCCAACAATGACAACAATAATAACTACAACAGTGAAACAACAAGGGCAACAAAAGGGAATAAATAAATAGATATTAAAAAATAATTTTAAAAAAGATACCAGGAGATTACTAAATAAGGTGCTGGACAAAGTGGACTTGAAAGAAAAGATCCTGTAGAGACATAATTTCAAGTTTTACAAAAAAGTATACCAGTTCCTCTGCAAGGGGGAGGAAAAGGAATTAGAAACAATACCGTACCAAGTAATAAAGTATTGTTGGCATTTGGAAATCTGAGAGATGATAAAGAAAATAGAAAAATAGATACAAAAGAGAAATGAGGAACTCAACTTTAAAGATAACACTTTTAGTGGTTTTAATGAAATTAGCTGCTAAACATAGAGGTATTAAGAATCAGTATTAAAAGTCTATATTCTGAAAGATCTTGGATTAAACATATTTCTAAATATTATTAGTCCTAAAATTTTAACATTTTCTCCTTAGTCTTCTGTAAGATCTTTCCAAAGATGGAAAATGAATATTGATGTAGAGGATAGATTATTATTTTTTAATGTGAACCAGTAAAATTCCAGTATGATAAAGACAAGAAGAGAGGATAACATAAAAAGAGTTATAGTAATTCCTTCAGAGATACATTAAGTATACAAGAAATGTAAAGGCTCATTAAATTTTAGTATTAAAATTATATCTATAATCAGTATGAAACTTAATGCAATAGAAAAGAAGATCAATTCCAGTGGTAATGACTGTGGATAGCAAAAATAGTGTATTGCATTCATTTTCTAAGACTGTAGCAAAACACCACATATCCAGTGGCTAAAACAACAGATTGATTTTTCTCACAGTTCTGGAGGCTGAAAATCTAGGATCACAATATTGGCAGTTTGCTTTCTCCTGACACCTAGCTCTTTGGCTTTCTGAAGGCTGTCTTCTATGTCCTTATACAGCCTTTTCTCTGCTCACTCTCACTCCTGATGCCTTTTATTAGAAGGACCCTAGTCTTAGTGGATTCGAGTCCCACTTTTATTTAATTTAACCTTACCTCTTTATCTTATTTTAACTTTTTCTGAGAAAGAGAAAAATGCCAAAGTCCCAGCCTCAACATGAACCCAGAATATATGAATCTCAGATGCTACTGCTAGTGAATGACTAGTGTCAGGAGTGACTGCACCAGTTTCTCCTGCAGATCGGCATTCCACCAGTGCAACAGCTCTCAGACCTCATTCATGGCTTTTATGTAGTGAGCAAAAGGATCATATCAGAAAAGCAGAATTTCAAAAGAGTCATAAAAGTGTACGATGTCTGGAAAACCATCTGAGGTGGGTTTCTCACAAGTCAGACCTGGTGGTATCTGCAGCATTGTAGATGTTAATCTTCATGTCCTTCCTGCCCATCCCTCACCATTCTGGGGTATGTTGGTATTGTACCTGAGTTTATGAGACAAAGTCTCTGCCTTTCGGGGAACCTTTGACTAGTCTCATATCAACTTACAACATTGACCAGACACCCACTCATCCCGATAGAGGAAATGTGTCAGGCGGCACAGTCTGTCATTATAGTAATCTTGTCTCAGGTTTCCTCATGATGGATACAGAATTTTGAACTATAAGTAACATACAGCCATAGTCCTTAATACAGATGAATGATTTTTTTTAACAATTGTGAACAGAAAGGCAAGAAGGGAGGGGTACTGCTCAGCCATATAGTATCAAGGACCATGCTGAGGACCTTAAGCACTCAAGGCATGTACATGCTCTATAACTTGACCCACTTCACCAACACCTTAATTTCTTTCCTTATCTTATAGTTTACACTGAAATCTTTCTTTCATTTGGAATAATTTTCTACTACAAATGAAGTGTGGATGCAACTCTTTTTTTTCTTTATTGAATAATGTTAGATATATTTTCAAGTGTCTTTTATATTTAACTTTTACCTTGCTATATCTTTTCATCACAGTTAGTTTATGTTCTGTTATGTTCCAAAATTTTAATATCTGTGGTCTTTGAAGCATCTCACTTTACTTTTTGTTATTTCTACTAATTCTAATAGTGATGACTTCTCTACTTAGGAATTTTGTCTTGTGAGTTCCACTTTGGTAGGGATATGTAGAAATCTTTTTGTCTTGAATTGAGACTGAATCCCTTTAGAGAATATTTGTATTTATTTTTTGCTAGGCACCACTATGAAATAACTTTTAAATCAGTTTTTCATCTTAGAGTTTTCTGAACTATAAAGGTAATATAAACAACAAACTGTAATCCTCCATAAGAAAAAAAAAGTACATGCACAATCAAATTTTCAGGAGAGATTTTATACATTTTTTATTATTGGGAGATTAATGCAATTAATACAATTATGGGCACATGTATAAAATTTCTCAGTTTTCTGCAAAAGATAATCACCCCCATGCCAGTTCCTCCTCCACCATCATTCACCAAGACCCAAAAGACCCCTTGCTTCCTAGAGAGTCCTTTACTTTGGTGCAATACACCAAACCCATTCCTACTTCTACTTTGTTTTTATATTTCTTTTCTTATTTATCAATATATGTCTATCAGTGGGATCATCTCATATTCATCCTTCTTCTGGCTTGTCTCATGTAACATGAATTCTTCAAGTTCCATCCAAGGTAAGTTGAAGATGAATTCATTATAGGTGAGTAGTATTCCATTGTGTATCTAGACCACAAGTCACGTAGCCACTCATCTGTTGTTGGACACCTGGGTTGTTTTCAGGTTTTAGCTATTGCAAATTTTGCTTTTATAAACATAGGCATACACACCATCATTTCAGCTGGGGGTATTTGGAGAGGAATTATAGGGCCATAGGGTAGGTCCATTCTCACCTGAGAGGTCTACAGACTGCTCTCCAGGAGGGAGTTTATTTCCTTCCTTCCTTCTTTCCCTCCTTCCTACCTTCCATCCTTCCTTCCTTTCTTTATTTATTCCCTTTTGTTGCCCTTGTTTTTTTATTGTTGTTGTTATTGATGTCGTTGTTGTTGGATAGGACAGAGAGAAATGGAGAAAGGAGGGGAAGACAGAGAGGGAGAGAGAAAGATAGACACCTGCAGACCTGTTTCACCGCCTGTGAAGCAACTCCCCTGCAGGTGAGGAGCTGGGGGCTCGAACCAGGGATCCAACAGGGATTCTTATGCCAGTCCTTGCGCTTTGCGCCATGTGCGCTTAACCTGCTGCGATACCGCCCAATTCCCGGGAGTTTTTTTTCTCATGCTTCTAGATTAATAAGATCTACAAATAACTTCAAAACATTTGTCATTTCCATACCATAACACACATATGTTGTTTGTTTGTTTTCTTTTGTTTCAGAGACAGTAAAAGAGACTAAAGCACCAAAACTTCTTTCAATGTGGTAGAAACTGGTTTTGAACCCTTGTCATGCGCATGGCAAAGCAGACTATCTAGTTAGTTATTTTGCTGGATCTGTAATTTTTTTTTTCTACTTCATCACTTTAGCACCGATAGACTTCAGTTTCTTTTTTGAGAGTACAAAGTTTAAGATATTTTAACCTAGAAGTTTTAGGGTATCTATTTTGGAAATTTTTTTTCTAGGGTATCAAGCTGTCATAAATTAATCAGTAAAGCAAAAAAAAAAACTTAATTATGAACACATAGTATTCAAAATCAGAGGAAGTTTGGTACATGATGTTGAATGCTTTGGAATCTGGTCTCATGCAGAATGAGAATTTTAGTTGAATGCTAGTATTACAAAGAATAGGTTTATAATCTTGTCATCACATTCTGTATTTCTTTTATTCTAAACTGTGGCCATTTGACATGCTCATTTCTTTCTCTAGGTTCAGCCTGACCTGAGATGGAAAGTTCTAAAGTTACAAAGTAATCTTAGGTAGTCTTTTTCCATCTGGATATGTCTGCATAATTATATTTTTAAGTATTCTCTTAGTGTTACAAAAAGATTTGATAGTGAGTTTATATGGAAACTTGTCAGCAAATACTCAGCAATTTTTCTCTTAATTACTTCTTATGATATCCTCTATCAGAAAAAAGTGCATCCAAAAGTAACAGACTCCAGGATTATTCATAGAATAAGGATAAAAGAAAGAAATGAATTTGTTAGAAAAATTGAGTTAAAAGTTGAAAGCAGACAGAGCCAAACATTTTGTGTATTGATTCAGTATGAGATGAGCTGAAGAGTGACTAACTGCTGGTACTTTTCATTAAGTCATCTTGTGAGATAATTTGGATTGTTTTAGATGTTTTCTGAACATAGTCAGAATCAAGGGTTTAGACTCAAATATGCATTGTAGTGCAGCACTCCTTTCCCTGCCCTGATATACAACATGAATGCTCACTGATAGGCAGTTAGACTGAGGGAAGTCCTCATTCTGTAATATCTGTAGATTGCTCCAAATAAATAAAGAATAAATAAGTTATTTTATTTATGCATCCACATAGTTGTCCTCTTTTCTTTAATGGAAAATGTTTTGCCTTAGTTGACTGAGATGTTAGTGATACTTTGCCACAGACTAGGAAGAAATTAACAGCACTCTGACCCAAACCTAAGTAAAAGTAAATTCTGTAATCCTGGGATTACAGATTTATATTCTATCCCATTTCTCAAAAGTGAAGAATGTTCTCATAAAATTACTTGAAATCTGTTTCTCCTTGTTACATTCAAATATAGCCCTGATTTTGTGTAGTTTTCTGACATGTGGGGTCTCTCCACTTCACTGCACTACCTCTGTACATGTTATTATTAAGATGTGATATATATATATATATATTTTTTTTCCCTTTGCTGACCAGTCTAGTGTTGGTTTGATTATACATAGAATTCAAGAAGAACCCAGAAGGTAGAGGATTTTTCCAAGCCCCCCCCCCCTTTGCTAATTTTTATTACAAAGGCATCAAAGAACTTAGTGTTGGTATCAACAGCATTCCCAAATCCAAAAGATAGCTTGCCAATTCATATTAAAGAGTGGCATTCTAAAAGGGATATACTTATTTTACTAATATGGTTTATAATAATTGATTTTCTTTTTTTAATATTTATTTTATTTATTTATTCCCTTTTGTTGCCCTTGTTGTTTTATTGTTGTAGTTATTATTGTTGTTGTCGTTGTTGGATAGGACAGAGAGAAATGGAGAGAGGAGGGTAAGACAGAGAGGAGGAGAGAAAGATAGACACCTACAGACCTGCTTCACCGCCTGTGAAGCGACTCCCCTGCAGGTGGGGAGCCGGGTTCGGGATCCTTATACCTGTCCTTGTGCTTTGCGCCACCTGCGCTTAACCCGCTGCGCTACAGCCCGACTCCCTTAATAATTGATTTTCATATGCTAAACCAGTTTATCATTCCAAGGGATGTGTGTGTCACTTGGTTATGAAGTCTAATCCTTTTTATATGGTGTATTCAGTGTGCTTAAATTTTGTTAAGAATGTTTGGATCTATCGTCAATAGGGTTCATTGGTCTGTGGTTTTGTTTTCTTGTGATGGGTCTGTCTGGTTTTGGTACTAGGGTAATACTGGTTTCATAGAATTAATTAGGTTTTAGTTATGTGCTAAAAAGAAAAGGACAATGCCTGCTGGGGTGATAAATGAGTTGCTTCTATTTAATTTCAGATAGAGACACGGAGAGAGAGAGGCAGAGGGGGGGGGGGAGGAGAAGAAGAAAAAGCAGCAGCAGAGCAGCAGAGGAGAGAAAGCTCAGCTCCACTATTTATGAAGCTTCACCAGGTGCTTTGCTTGGCGCTCTCATGTAGTGCTAAGGGAATAGAGTAAATTAATGGGATTATTAGATCTGTACATTTTTACCATGCAAAGTATATTTTTAAAAACTTACACTAAAATAACAAAAGTTTTGTATTTAGGACAGATCCTTTGTGTAGATGTTATAGTCATAGCATATAGATAGCTACTGAAAATATAAGATGAAATGAAATAGCCCATGGACATTATAAGGAAAAAACTCACTAATACAGGAAGTTGTCAGTTATAAGCATTTAGGAATAAGAACAGCTGTCTACGGCCATACCACTCTGAACACGCCCGATCTCGTAAGCTAAGGAATAAGAACAGCTGTAGAGAACTGATAAGTTCTACAAGAGAAACTGACAAGTGTAAGAACTAAAATTATGAAAGAAATGTAGAGGCCAAGGAAATTTCTTTCTCTTTCTCCTTCTTCTCCTTCCCTTCCTCCTTTTCCTTCCCCTGCTTCCCCTCCTCCTCCTTCTTTTAATCTTTCCTCTTGAAGGAGGAAGATGTGAACTTTGTTAAATAATGCATAGAGGGGGCTGGGAGTTAGCACAGTGGGTACACAGGGTGTGAAGCACAAGGACTTGTGTAAGGATTCCAGTTCAAGCCCCTGACTCCCCACCTGCAGAGGGGTCGCTTCATGGGTAGTGAAACAGGTCTGCAGGTGTCTTTCTCTACCCCCTCCCTGTTTTCCCCTCCTCTCTTGATTTCTCTCTGTCCTGTCCAACAACAACTGCTATAACAATAACAACAAGAGCAACAACAAAAAAATGGGGAAAAAATGACCTCCAGGAGCAACTGCATAAGTAGTGTAGGCATCATGCCCCAGTGATAACCCTGGAGACAAATAATAATAATAATGCCTAGAGGCTGAGCAAGAAAAGTTTGGAAGATATTGGTGCATCAAGAAATAATCAATTTGGTGTCCTTGGCCAGAGCCCTTTCAGTAGAACGCTCAAGTGGTTGTCAGTACCTTGTAGGGAAGAGGTCTCCGATAAGCTGAGTTCTCAAAGGTTTAACTGTAAAAGAAGAGATCCATGTAAATAATATATGCAAGCAGACTCTTGGTTAGGAAAGAAATTTATTTTTTGAGCTGAAGAAAATTTGATCATGTTAGTTGCTAGAATTAATTAATTTATAGAAAACAAATGGAGAGAGAAGGAAAGAAAAATGATGATCAAAATGGAGAGAGGAGAAAAATGACCATCAAAAGGCTAACATATTACAAGTGGAAAATTATGATTCCATGGTGTTTTTCAAAATTCTTGCCACTCTGAATTTCTGTAACTACTTGAATTGTTAACATAAACTGTGATGTGATATCTTATCACAAATATTTTTCAGATTACTTATTATAAGTACTATAATACATACTGTACAATATATCCAAATTGACAAAGTCATTTCTATTTTCCCATAAAGTATATAAGATAGTAAAGATTACTGAAGCTTTTAACTTTTTTAATTTTTTATATTGAGAATTTTTCATTTGTTAAAAACTTGATGAAATTTTTGATGTTGGAAAACACAACATATATTCATTCCCTGTGTATATCATTTTTTAATACTCTGCTGAATTTCTTCCCTTATCCCTTACTCCCTACTCTTTTCTCCCTGAAAATTTAATTAATTTAAAATTAGGTGCAACTATTTTGACATTTTCTTTGATTAATTCAACATGAAACATCTAAGAACAGGAATAATGTTTTACATAACCATAATGAATGTCATAGAAAGGATATTTTTTATTTTATTAATTTATTTATAAAATAAAAAAATCAATAAGACAGGATAAGAGGGATACAAGTCCACACAGTCCCATCACCAGAACTCCATATCCCACATAGAAAGGATATTTAACACTGATACAATACTATTATCTCTATACGCTCTATGTTAAATTCTACCCACAATCAATTATTTCTATACTGTCTTCTGTAAACTCTTTTAGATCCAGGATACAATGAAGATTCCAGTCATGAAATTCTTTACCAAATAATGATGCCACCATCCTATATTTAGTTTTCTTTAAATGATAAACTCCCCATAGATTTTTTCCCTAAAAACTATAGAATATTAACATATTTGAGAGTATGTTCTACAGTTTCAACAGTTTCTCTTAATATGAATTTTCTAAATTGTTTATTTTTTAATTTTGTACTATATTTATTGGATAGAGATAGCAAGAAATAAAGAAGGAAGGGGGAGACAGAGAGGGAGAGACAGAGAGAGAGAGAGAGACACCTGCAGCCCTGCTTCACCACTTGCAAAGCTTTCCCTCTGCAAGCTGGGACCAGGGGCTTGGACCTGGGTCCTTGTGCATTGTAATATGCGTGCTCAAGCAGGTATGCCTCTACCTAGCCCACTGATTATTATTTTTTAAAGAAAGGATTAATTAACAAAACCATAGGGTAGGAGGGGTACAACTCCACACAATTCCCACCACCCAATCTCCATATCCCACCCCCTCTCCTGATAGCTTTCCCATTCTCTATCTCTCTGGGAGCATGGACCCAGGGTCATTGTGGGTTGCAGAAGGTAGAAGGTCTGGCTTCTGTAATTGCTTCCCCGCTGAACATGGGTGTTGACTGGTCGGTCCATACTCCCAGTCTGCCTCTCTCTTTCCCTAGTAGGGTGGGTCTCTGGGGAAGCTGAGCTCCAGGACACATTGGAGTCTTCAATCCAGGGAAGCCTGGCCAGCATCCTGATGGCATCTGGAACCTGGTGACTGAAAAGAGAGTTAACATACGAAGCCGAACAAATTGTTGAGCAAATCATGGAACCAAAGCTTGGAATAGTGGAGAGGAAGTGTTAGGGAGGTACTCACTGCAAACTCTAGTGTACTTCTGCTTTCAGGTATATATTTTGCACTTGTTTATGGATACGTGTGAACAAATGCTCTCTCTCATAGAAACTGGTATATATCTAGGTTTTGGGACTTTGTTAGAAAGTGAACCACCTGAGATGAAATTAGAGTATACTATGAAAGGAAAGGTCTCACCCGAGTTATGAAGCTGAAGGGTTATCATTCCACACGTGAAGTCTCTGGACACAGTCTGAAGTGAAAGCATGTTGAGGTGGCAATCGTTGCGTTGGTTAGGTTGTGATCGGCGGATGCAATATTATTTGATATGGATTGGGAGAGGCATACGGGAAAGTGGGCCCTATCCAAGGGTTCCAGGACTGGGGGAAGTAGAGGCTCTATAGTGGAGATGTGAGGTTCCTGCTGTCTTAGGGTTCAAAAAAACAATCGATAGTTAATGTTATCATCACATTATTTGTTAATTGGGTTAACTCTGAAAAGTCCTTTTGTTAGGGTTTGCTGTACAGTACCCAGTATCTTATATATAGCTGTGCTATTGGATGCTTCTGATCTACTTGGTCTAGGCTTTTGAGAGAGTCCGCATATCAAATACACAGCCTATATATTTAAAAGATTCAGTTTGTGTTTTGAAAAACTTTGATTTTTTAAAATCATGATTAGACTCAGGTTAAATAATTAATATGGTAGGCTTGGGAGACAATGCAGTGGTAGTGTACAGGGCTAACAGGAGAGAGGTTCAAAGTTCTATTCTTGATGGGGTAGCACTTGTTGCGTTGATTAGGCTGTGATCAGCAGATGCAGTGTTATTTGATATGAATTGGGAGAAGCATGCAGGAAAGTGGGCCCCACCCTAAGGTTCCAGGAATGGGGGAAATATAGGCTCTATAGTGGAAATGTGAGGTTCCTGCTGTCTTAGGGTTCAAGAAGACAATGCATAATTATTGTTATCATCACATTATTTGGTAATTGGGTTAACTTTGTAGGGTCCCTTTGTTAGGGTTTACTGTATAATACCCAGCATCTTGTATATAGCTGTGCCACTGGTTGCTTCTGTTCAACCTGCTCTAGGCTTTAGAGAGAGTCAACACCCCAGCATGCTTCACTTCAAACTGTGTCCAGAGACTTCAGTTGTGGAATGACAACCCTTCAGCTTGATAACTCTAGTGATACCTTCCCTTTCACAGTATTCTCTAATTCCATTCCAGGTGGTTCATTTCCTAACAAAGTCCCAAAACCTAGATATAGACCAGGTCCCCTGAAATAGAGCATATGTTCACACGTATCCATAAACTAGGGCAAAATATATACCTGAAAGCAGAAGTACACAGAGTCTGCAGTGAGTACCCCCCCAACACTTCATCTGCACTGTTCAGCCTTTAGCTCCATAACTGTTCAACAATTTGTTTGGCTTTGTGTTTTAACTCACTTTTCAGCCACCAGGTTCCAGATGGCAGCTTTATGCCAATCAGACTTCCTTGGACAGAGGACCCCACCAATGTGTCCTGGAGCTCTGCTTCCCCAGAGACCCACCCTACTAGGGAAAGAGAGAGGCAGACTGGGAGTATGGACCGACCAGTCAATGCCCATATTCAGTGGGGAAGCAATTACAGAAGCCAGACTTTCCACCTTCTGCAACCCACAGTGACCTTGGGTCCATACTCCCAGGGGATAGAGAATGGGAAAGCTATCAGGGGAGGGGATGGGATATAGAGATTTGGTGGTGGGAATTGTGTGGAGCTGTACCTCTCCTACCCTATGGTTTTGTTAATGTCTCTTTTTTAAAAATAAATAAATAAATAAATAAATAAATAAATAAATAAAAACAAAGTTCTATTCTTGACACTTCCAATAGCTACCACAGAATAGAGCTCGGATGAGAGATAGAAAGGCAAACAGAGAGAGAGAAAGAAGGAGAGAGAGAGAGAAACACTAATTGGAAGACTAATTTGTGGAGAACTCTCAGAAGGCTAAAAGTGGACCTACCCTATGGGCCTGCAATTCCTCTCCAGGAGCTATATTCTAAGGAACCAAACATACCCATCCAAAAAGACTTGTGTGTACCTATGTTTATAGCAGCAGTTTGTAATGGCCAAGGCCTGGAAATAATCCAGGTGTCCAACAATAGTTAGTGGTTGAGCAAGTCGTGGTATATGTACACAATGGAATACTACTCAGCTATTAAAAATAGTGATTTCATCTTCTTCACCCCACCTTGGATGGATCTTGAAAGAATCATGTTAAGTGAGATCAGCCAGAAAGAGAAGGATGAATATGGGATGGTATCACTTATAGACAGAAGCTGAAAAACATCAACAAAAGAGGCAACTCATAGCAGAACCTGTACTGGGTTTACTGTATTGCACCAAAATAAAAGACTCTTGGGTGGGGGGAGGTGGGTTCAGGTCCTGGAGCATGATGGCAGAGGAGGACCTAGTGTGGGGTTGAATTGTTATGTGGAAAAGTGAGAAATGTTATGCATGTACATACTATTGTATTGTATAAACCATTAGGCAATATATATATATATGGATATTTATTGGTGTTTTATTTAAAAATAAGCTCAGCAATAACATGGCCGATCAAAAATGTGACTAGAGTGCACTTTCAGTGAGAAGAAAGTCAACCAAAATTTAAACCAACTTCAAAGTGTTCCTTCACCAAATTTTGTGAATATCACACTGGAAAATCATTTACTTGAAATCATAGCAATATGGGGCATAAAAGGCAGAAAGTTAGAATCCCCTCTTCCAATTTTATAAAAATGCCATCTCAGTACTAGGTCTTGCAACAAAGGAGAAGAAGGATTATTGGTGCTCATTAAAAATAATACTGTTCATTTTGAATGGTTTGTAGAAATGTGTACTTTTTTCAGGGATGGAACCACTTGTATCCTCAAAGGCTTGGATAAAAAGGATGAGCCCATTTGAAAGGGTTCATTTCACATTCCATTTCTCTATTATTTCAAAATGACACCTTTGCAGTTTAGAGGGACCAGTAGGCACCATTATAACTAAAACTGAATAAAATTCCAAGCTGTGTCAAAGACATTGTTTGAATTCACTTAAAAGTGTTTTATGTCACTGCTCACCAACTCCCCTTCTCTAGTCATGATCTGCCTGTGGCAAACTGTTTCTCTTTGGGACTGAAAAGATTACTCCCACTGATACTCCTTTGACAGTGTGAATATTGACTTGCACTTATAAAGGTCACACAGTTCCACTAGTTAATAAGAGTAAGAAGAGCAGTTCCAACAAATCTCTTTGAAAGGAATTTAACCTTCAAATTGCAAAGTGTGCTGCTCACTAGAGCCAATTTTGGCAACTAACAAAATACATACTTCTCTGTTTTCCAAAAATACCAATAGGAGTCTGAAAGTTAACATTACAAAAGGGAAACAAGTATGCAATGTCGCAGACAAATGTCTGTGGGAACACCATTGAGAATATGCCTTGTTATTTTCATTTTTTGAAAAAAGAGAGTTAAATACTGTGGAGTAATTCTTTGGACCTTTAACTTCCTTCAATGTGTAATATCCTTTTTGACTTTCAAGAGCCATGTGCTGTGAGATGATAAGGCACCACATATATTTTTCTCAGCATCATTTTGACACAAGATCAAGAAAAAGGTTTATTCCCAGTGGAGCATGGCATCTCCTTACCTATCCTTTGAAAAGTCCTTTGCCTTCTGTTATTGTCTCATGACTGAGAGTTCAGGTAGGGTTGACATAATTTAAGGTCTCCGGGAATGGGGCCTATCTGTTAATAACAGTGTCATGTGATATAATACAAGAAGGATGGGCATGAGAAAACAGGGCTGGGAATGAAAATGAGACATCACTTTTCATGGTGATGGAAAGCAAAACCAATATTTTTAATTTTTAATAAAACACATTTATACTGTGACACAAGCAGCAGAAAAGAATGTGCTGCATATAAATGAAGATGATACCTAGTTTGTCTTGAACAGTAGAGACAGGAGACAATGATAAAATAGGCCTTTTCCAAGTAATAAGTAGAAGAAAAAAATCAGTCTTGAGTATCTTGGAAAGCAAAGCTTGTATGAGACCAGGTCATATTTTAGAAATGCCATTATGACCTCCACTACTTTAAATTTGGTATCAACTAGATGTTCGATTGTGCTAAAAATCATCCTTAATGTCCTTTCTGCCTCATTAGTGGGGGGACCATTCAAGTAACAAAGTGCCAATCAGGGGCTCTTGTTCCCTTTTAGCCTGAAGATATCACTGTGGAGGTTTTTGTGAGAGCATGATCTCTCTGCTTGAGATGCCCTTTATTATAACTATAGTTAAAGGTCTGCTGACTTAGCCATTATAAGCCCCTAGTGTTCTCCACTACAAAAAACTTGCTCTAAAATAAAGCTTAGCATTCTAAGTGGGAGCCCTGGGAGCCTTGATTTTGACAAATTTGATAGGCATAAAGTAGTCAGTTGAGTTAAGAAGGGATAAAAAATATATAAACATCAAATTATGTGAATTATGTGGGCCACTGCTATGCCTTTTCCAAAAATAACATTATTAATTAAATGGAGTTGCAAAGTAATTAGCTTGTAATGTGCACTAATCATTTCAACAAGTTTAAAATATAAAAAATATAATTTAAAAGAAAAATGTGAAAGACAATAACATTTTAAAAATTTCTTTATTTATTTGATAGAGACAGCCAGAAATTGAGAGGAAGGGGGATATAGAGAGGGAGGGAAACAGAGAAACACCTGAAGTTCTGCTTCATCACTCACAAAGCTTTTCTCCTGCAGGCTTGAACCCAGGCCCTTGTACATTGTTCAACTGGGTGAACCACCTTCTGGTCCCTCAATAACTTTTTTGATAGAGAAAACTATCAATATATATATATATATATATATATATATATATTTTAATCAATATATAGAAAAAAACATATATATTTAAAAATTATCTTTATTTATTGAATAGAGACAGTCAGAAATTGAATGTAAATAGAAAGCTCCATGTTAACTGTCAAGTTCAAGCAAAAATTTCTAAAGTCATAGGCTCTTAGGAACATACCTAAAATAGACTTAGTAGCTTCTTACCATTCTAAAATCCATATTCTCACCTGCTCTATTCCTGTTTTAATGAACACTTGTCCTGCTTCATATCTTAACGGCCTTTCAGACACCAAGTCATAGGTGCTACTATGATTCATTTTGAACTCCCTGGGCATACCACCTCACCAGTGGTCTTCAACCTCACCTCTCCAAAGCCCTACCCCACTAGAAACAGACAGAAACAATCTGGGGGGTATGGATCAAACTGCCAATTCCCATATCTAGTGGAGAAGCAATTACAGAAGCCAGAACTCCCACTTCCTGTACTCCATAAAAATTTTCATCCATACATTCAGATGGAGAAATAAGGGAAGATGACTAGAGGGCCCTGAAATCCAATTCCATTGGAATCCAGAGAGAAAGAGGAAAAAAAGGACAGTTGGATGTAGTTAAGAAGTGTAGGTGTGACTTAGAAAGGAAGAGAAGGCAAGACTACAGAAAAAAATAGGTAAAAACATAGATAAATAGCAAATAGTTATAGAAATAATAGTCAATCCATATCTGTGATCTTGGGAGAGCAGTTTCCAACGGAGCCTCAGGCATGACAGTCTCTTTTCATCACCATTATGTTTTCTACCTCTACCCCTACTGCAGTTCCCAATTGAAGGAATGGGGACACAGAACTCTGGCAGTGGGAATGGTGTGGAACTGTACCTGTTATCTTATTATAACTTTATAAATAAATATGAAGTAACTAATAATAATAAAATAAAGTCGTAGGTTTAAATAGATATGGACATCGAAAATACAACACTTTGGGGAGTTGGGTGGTGGCTCAGTGGGTTAAGCGCACGTGGCGTGAAGCACAAGAACTGGTATAAGGATCCTGGTTCAAGCCTGGGATCCCTACCTGCAGGGGAGTCGCTTCACAGGCGGTGAAGCAGGTCTGCAGGTGTCTATCTTCTCTTCACCTCTCCATCTTCCACTCCTCTTTCCATTTCTCTCTGTCCTATCCAGCAACAACGACATCAATAATAACTACAACAATAAAACAACAAGGGCAACAAAAGGGAATAAATAAATATTTTTTAAAATACAGCACTTACAGCCCCTACAACATATTTGACTTTAAACATGCTAATTCCTTAAAACATGTTGGATATGTAAAAATATATCCATTTTTTGTTATTGTCTTTAATGAAATTATAACAGCTTAAGAACAGGTACTAGTTAGCAGACATCTGTTTTCCTAACATGGTGCTCATCCCATTACACCCACTCGACCCAACGAAATCAAAGGGAACTATACATCAGTCAACATAGAAGTAAAAGCACTTACAGCCCAGTCAGACTCAAAATATTAAGGCGTTCAATTTGATTATCTTTTATTTAGAATTTGTTTATCTCAGAGTTTTCCTTTGATCTAGTAACTTTAACACAGAAGTTTAATGATCCGAAAGAACTCTAGTTGAATAATTACATTTGAAATAAATTTGATTTGAGAAAAGCACTGGTTAAGCCCTACTATTTTTTTTCTGGAGAAATATGTATTTAGACTGTCAGAGAAAACTAATTTCCCTTCAAATTTGTATTAATTTCTCACAGAAGAACAAGAGTGGTAATCTTTGTTTATAGAATTCTTTTGTGTTGGTGGGATAATTCATATCAAATGCATTTTCTGTCAAACGTGTCATTATAATAGAGGACTTTATAGTTCTTTTTCTTAAATTACAACATAATATGTGGTGATGTTTTAAGGGTTTTTTTAAATAACTATATAACCCTGTGAAACATTATTGCTATTAAGAGGATAAATCCATGCATTAGGGAAGTTCATGACACATTTTGAAAATGCCGATGTTATTATAACACGTATAATGTAGCTTAATCTCCAGGGGGAAGATTTGTATTTGAAGGATATACAATTAAATTCCAAAAGTAGTTTATTCATCCTCTAGAAAATATGTATCCCAAAGACAAACATTGGAAGGGTAGTATCTTAGAGAGGTAGCACATTGAGATAATAATAAAAGTTGATTTTAAAAGCATTTTTTAGATCACTTTATAGAAGAGGAACTGGAGACACAGGTGATGTTCTCAAACTCAACATTAACTAGTGCTAGAAAATGGTTGAAGAGCTAACCTGCTACTACTTAAGGTGCTATTACTGGGAGGACATCTTACCAAAACTAAAACCCAAAAACCTAACCACAAGTTAGGGAGAAAGAAAATGTTTTCAAGTTCTTGATTATAAGCAGAAGTGGACTGTAGTAACTGACAGAAAAGGGCTCAGAGGCAAAAACAAAAACAACTCATAGTTTCTGTCTGAGGGAAAGAAGAGGAGCCAGGTACAGCGTTGGCACCATAGAAATCCATGTGAAGAAACGTCCTGGGAGTCCTTAGTTAGGAAGCGGGCTGGGGTTCACAAAGCTTGGTTGCCAAAAAGCAGATGCTACAGAGTTAAGAAAAGAATTGAGATACTAGGAACTAAGTATGCCTGGGAGATGCTAGGATTCTCACTGAGACTAGAGGGATTTTAGTGATACTTTGTTATTATTGCTTTGAATGTGATCACAGGCTTGCTTATTTATTTGTTTCTACCATAACACCACTCAACTCTGGTTATTGTTGATGGGGTGAAACCTGAAACATTTACCATCCATCCACTATGCACTGCTGTGTGCTTTCTCTTCCAGACCAGGGCTTATTTTTACTCTAGTCACATGTAAATATATTGATTTCCAGTTGTGGAAAATAATATGAGGAAATTCTGGGAATGTTTCCTAATTGCCCTACTGGGTATAATTATAATACAATATTATAACCAAAATGTCACATAGAAACAGGCCATATATGTTACTCTGATTTAACAGGTCTACCCACAGTCATTTGTGTATGTGTGTGTGTGTGTGTTTATGTCTGTGTGTGTGTGAGTGAGAGAGCTTAGCCCTATGCAACTTTATCACATGAACTAGGTTTTTGATTTTTTTTAATTTTGTTTTTGTTTTTTAAATTATTCATCAATTGAAGATCACCTCCCTACTTGATCATACACCAGCAGTTGGGGATCAAAGTGCCAAGCAACCTACTTCTGGCAGCTTTACTGAACCCAACTGTTTCCAGAGAAGGGTGATAAGATCACTGTCAGAGACAATTGAGGTTACTTTAGTGAGTAAATGAGGACACAATCTCCTTCCTCAAGTGGGAAATGAACCTTAGCTCTCTGCTCAGTCATACAAGCAAACCAGCAACAGATAAACAGAAGCATTGTCCACTTCTCCTGGGTTACTTTGAAAAAAAAATATTATCATAGAAATAGAATTCTGAGGTCAGATAATTGGACTACTGATTTTTTTCTATTTTTAGTTATTAATGGATAGAGACAGAGAGAAATTGAGAGGGGGTAGGGAAAGGGAAAGGGGGAGAAGGAAAGAGGAAGAGAGACATCTGCAGCCTTGCTTCACCATTCATGAAGCTTTCCCCCTACAGGTGAGGGCCAGGAGCTTGAACCCAGGTCCTTGTGCACTGTGGTGTGTGTGCTTAACCAAATGTGCCACCACCCGGCCCCTGACTTAATTTTTTTGCCTCCAGGGTTATTGCTGGGGTTCCGTGCCTGCACCATGAATCCACTGTTCCTGGAGGCCTTTTTTTCTTTTTTACCCCTTTTGTTGCCCTTGTTGTTGTAGCCTTGTTGTGGTTATTATTGTTGTTGTTGTTGATGTCATTCGTTGTTGGATAGGACAGAGAGAAATCGAGAGAGGAGGGGAAGACAGAGAGGGGGAGAGAAAGATAGACACCTGCAGACCTGCTTCACTGCCTGTTAAGGGACTCCCCTGCAAGTGGGGAGCCTGGGGCTAGAACCAGGATCCTTACGTGGGTCCTTGTGCTTTGCGCCACGTGCGCTTAACTTGCTGTGCTACCACCCGAACCCCTCTGACTTAAATTTTAAAGCAAATTAGTCATAAGTTTTTACAAGAATAAATTTCATGGGAGTCCGGCAGTAGCGCAGCGGGTTAAGCGCACATGGTGCAAAGCGCAAGGACCAGCGTAAGAATCCGGGTTCAAGCCCCTGGCTCCCCACCTGCAGGGAGTCATTTCACAAGTGGTGAAGCAGGTCTGCAGGTGTCTTTCTCTCCCCCTCTTTGTCTTCCCCTCCTCCATTTCTCTCTGACCTATCCAACAACGATGACACCAACAACAACAATAATAACTACAACAATGAAAAAAAAGGGCAACAAAAAGGGAAAATAAATAAGTATTTTAAAAAATTTAAAAAATAAATTTCATATATGAGTGAAACCATCCTGTAGTTGTCCTTTACATCCGTATTTGCTTCAATAAGCATGCTTTCCAGTAACATCCCAAAGGACACAATCTCACCTTTTTTATTGCTGAGTTGTACTTCATTGCGTATATATCCTGTACCTTTTTAATCCAGTCATTTGTTGAAGGGCATTTTGGTTGTGTCTGTATTTTGGTTTTTGTGAATAATGCAGCTATAAACATGTTTGTCACCAGGAATCTTGTTTTATTTTATTTATTTATTTATTTATTTATTTATTTATTTATTTTTCTTTCTCTCTCTTTTTATTTTTATTGGGGAATTAATGTTTTACATTCAACAGTAAGTATAATAGTTTGTAATGAATAACATTTCCCAGTTTCCCATATAACAATACACCCCGCACTAGGTCCTCTGAATCCTTCTTGGACCTGTATTCTCCCCACCCACCCAACCCAGAGTCTTTTACTTTGGTGCAATACGCCAATTCCAGTTCAGGTTCTACTTGTGTTTTCTCTTCTGATCTTGTTTTTCAATTTCTGCCTGAGAGTGAGATCATCCCATATTCATCCTTCTGTTTCTGACTTATGTCACTTAATATGAATTTTTTAAGGTCCATCCAAGATCGGCTGAAAACGGTGAAGTCACCATTTTTAATAGCTGAGTAGTATTCCATTGTGTATATATACCACAACTTGCTCAGCCATTCATCTGTTGTTGAACACCTGGGTTTCTTCCAGGTTTTGGCTATTACAAATTGTGCTGCTAAGAACATATATGTACACGGATCTTTTTGGACGGGTGTGTTGGGTTCCTTAGGATATATCCCCAGGAGAAGAATTGCAGGATCATAGGGTAGGTCCATTTCTAGCCTTCTGAGAGTTCTCCAGACTGTTCTCCACAGAGGTTGGACCAATTTACATTCCCACCAGCAGTGTAGGAGGGTTCCTTTGACCCCACAGCCTCTCCAGCATTTGCTGCTGTTACCTTTTCTGATGTATGACATTCTCACAGGAGTGAAGTGGTATCTCATTGTTGTCTTTATTTGCATTCCTCTGACAGAGACTTGGAGCATTTTTTCATGTGTTTCTCGGGCCTTTTGGATCTCTTCTGTGGTGAATATTCTGTCCAAGTCCTCCCCCCATTTTTGGATGGGGTTATTTGATGTCTTGTGGTTGAGTTTGGCAAGCTCTTTATATATTTTGGTGATTAGTTTCTTGTCTGATGTATGGCATGTGAAGATCTTCTCCCATTCTGTGAGGGGTATCTTGGTTTGGGTAGTGGTTTCTTTTGCTGTGAAGAAGCTTTTTCATTTGATGTAGTCCCATAGGTTTATACTTGCCTTAGTCTTCTTTGTAATTGGATTTGTTTCATTGAAGATGTCTTTAAAATTTATGCGGAAAAGAGTTCTGCCAGTATTTTCTTCTAAGTATCTGATAGTTTGTGGTCTAAAATCCAAGTCCTTGATCCACTTGGAATTTACTTTTGTATTTGGTGAAATACAGTGGTTCAGTTTCATTCTTCTGCATTTTCAACCCATTTTTTTTTCCAACACCATTTTTTGAAGAGACTCTGCCTTCCCTATTTAATAGTCTGGCACCTTTGTCAAAGATTAGATGTCCATAGGTGTGGGGGCTCACTTCTGGGCTCTCAATTCTATTCCACTGGTCAGTGTGTCTATTCATGTTCCAGTACCAAGCAGTTTTATTGACAATGGCCCTATAATACGATTTGAGATCTGGGAGTGTGATGCCTCCGGTTCTGTTCTTTTTTCTCAAGATTGTTTTGGCAATTCTAGGTCTTTTCTGGTTCCAGATAAACATTTGTAGCATTCGTTCTATTCTCCTAAAAAATGTGCTTGGGATCTTGATGGGGGAATCTTGTTTTATACCAGCAATGAAAGGGAAATAATCTGGAAAACACTAGAGGAAGCCAGGCACTGTTTCTCTTATCTGAGAGGAAAGAGGAAAGACATTCAGAAGTAGTAATAGTAAGAGTGACTTTGAAAGGAAGTGAAGGCAGTATTGTTGAAAAAAATAGATATAGATATTTTATTTTTAAAATATTTTTAAAGATATATAGATATCTGTAGATAGATAGTTATAGAATCAGTCCATATTGTTGGCTTTGGGAGAACTACTGCAGTTTCTAGTAAAGGGAATGGGGACACAGAACTCTGGTTCTGGTAGGAACCATATCGAATTATACCCCTATTGTCTTACAATTTTGTAAGTCAATATTAAGTCACTAATAAAAATGGAGAAGAAAAGAAAAATTAAGGACCTAACACTAAGTGAGAAGCACTCGATCTTGGCACCAAAATTGCATTATTAAGAAGAAGACTTAATGCACTGTGCCTTGTCAAATATAAAGTAATGACTCTGCAAATCACCCTATTAAGAGAATTAAAAGAAAAAGTAAAGGCTGGGAAATATGCTGGGGACTGAACTCAGGACTTTATGATTCCAAATTTGGAAGTCATTATGCCACCTCTCAGGCCTTCAGTTATGCAACTTCATTGTGTTGATAGTTACATGAAAATATTAGGGAGCTGGGCAGTAGCGCAGTGGGTTAAGTGCACATGGTGCAAAGCTCAAGGACCAGGTAAGGATCCTGGTTCAAGCCCCAGCTCCCCACCTGCAGGAGTGTCACTTCACTAGCGGTGAAGCAGGTCTGTAGGTATCTATCTTTCTCTCCTCCTCTCTGTCTTCCCCTCCTTTCCTGATTTCTCTCTGTCCCATCCAACAACAACGACAGCTATAACAACAATAACAACCACAAGGGCAACAACAAGGGCAACAAAATGGGAAAAATAGCCTCTAGGAATAGTGGATTTATAGTGCTGGCACCAAGCCCCACTGATAACCCTGGAGGCAAACAAAACAAAACAAAACAAAACAAAAATATCTATGAAATAAAAGTTGCATAGAAATTCATGAATGAATTTGTGTCTAACTGGTGAAATATAAGTAAACCCTTAATTACACCAACATAATCATCTGGTCTTTATTTTGTGCTTTATCTTTATCTTTATTTTGTGCTTTATTTTGGTCTTTATCTTGTTATTAAACAAGAAGTCAATATTACCATGGGGTTGCTGAATATATGGTGAAAAGAACCTCTTTCACTTTCCTCTGCAATTTTCTGTAAACTTAAAACTATTTCAAAGTAAATATATTTTTTAAAGAATTTTTAAATTTATTCATGAGAAATGATAGGAGAGAGAGAGAAAGAACCAGACCTCACTCTGGTATATGTGTTTCCGGGAACTGAGTTCGGGACCTCATACTTGATAGTCCAGTGCCCTATCCAGTGCACCACCTTCCAGACCATGCAAAGTAAATATTTTTAAAAATGTAAGTACAATTAGTACAATATCTGATGTAGCTTGGAGAACATGCTGTTGACTTCTTAACTTCTGCAGAACTAGAGTTCTTATCCCCATACCTCTATTTCACCCTCCTATGTTCTAGCTGGGGGAATTTTAAGGAGGGTAGAAGACAACAAATTATACAAATTAATATATGGTAATAAGAATACTACAGCTTCAACTATATCCTGATCTACTGTCTGGAATACTGTATCTTTTTTTATTGTTGTAGTTATTATTGTTGTCTGTCATTGTTAGATAGGACAGAGAGAAATGGAGACAGGAGGGGGAAACATAAAGGAGGAGAGAAAGATAGATACCTGCAGACCTGCTTCACTGCCTGTGAAGTGACTCCCTTGAAGGTGCGGAGCTGGGGGCTCGAACCGGAATCCTTACGCTGGTCTTGAGCTTTGAGCCACCTGTGCTTAACCTCCTGCATTACTGACAACTCCTTGGAATACTGTATCTTTTGTGAAAAGTCAATTTAAAAATCTAGGTAGGAGAATTTCTTTTTCTTTCCAATTTATATTTTCAGCCCTAAAGACAAGTCATGTTGAAATGAAATTCTATGGGCAAACTTTTCAATATATTTATTTGCAAATCTTTTTTTTTTTCATGAGTTACATTCTACTCTCCTGAAAAACTTTTAAAAGATGACACAAGTTTCCTCACTCTAATTACAACTTTAAGTCATCCTCTTGTAAAGACTTTTCTTGAGATTACACTATTTTGTTCTAAAATGTTTAAGGTTGGTTCTTCCTCCTTAAGTGAATTCTTTCCAAATTGCTATTTTTATTTTATTCTTTCTGTCTTCTTTTTTAAATATATAAAATCACATCTGCTTAACTCAGGGATTGTTGAAATTTCATGGGGTTTAGGGATGTAGGAGGCATCTTGCATGAAGATCATTATTACTTTTGATCTGCCTCCAGTAAGCATTCTGACAATTTCTCCCACACCTACTGCTAAAAGTTTTCTCTTCGGGCTAATTGACTGTTAATGGAAGATAAGTAAGGCATTTAAACATCCTCATCTTCTTGGTGTACATGATTTATGTCAACTTCTTAAAAAAAACAGGATTCAAACAGCAGTTGCCTGTTTTTTCTGTCACATCAGAAAATAGGTTTGTGAAGTTTATAAGGAGGCAGATTTTATTGTCTGAATTCTTTCAGAACCAGTAGTGAAGTGCCAAAGCTGAATATTAAGGAGCATAAGGAAAACCAGTTTTGCTATACAACTAATAGGTTGGTAAGGAGGTAGGTAGATAGATGGAAGATAAAAGATAGATAGATGATAGATAGATAGATAGATAGATAGATAGATAGATAGATAGATGATAGATAGATATACTAACCTTATTTGAAGAAAGAAAGCATTACACTTTCATTTGAAATGGAATATTAACAACAAAAATATCTGATTTCCTTTCTGTGAAAAATGGCTTGTTTATTAGGAGTTAGGCAGATTAGTCTTTTATAGGCATAATATCTCATCTCTGGCTCAGGTTTGGTCTCTTAAATACAATTTGAGGTTTATAAATCATATTCTTCAATTTCCTAGGTAAGTAAATAAAAGATAATCTAATTAGATGCCTTTCGGTTTAACTCTGAGAACAGTTAATCATGATTAGAAATGAAGTGGAATTTCTAGGAAGAGTGGGATCTGACTACATTGTGTTATATTTCTTTCCCCAATGGTGATACAAGATGACCACAGAGTGAATGAATGATCCTCTGTGGACTATATACACCCAATTTTCACAGAAACCTAAGCTAACTGCTTAAAAAGGAATTAATTTTTTTGAAATATACATAATTCAGCTAATTCGAGGATGAAGTACATGGTATTATAAAACTCTCTGGAAGCTATTCCTCCTCTCAAGTTACACCCTTCCAGTTGAAACATCAAACATACATCTCTAATATTAACTTTCAGTGTAACCTGTCTTAAGTTCCCAGGTATGTAGGCTGCCATCTTCATTCTCTCCAAGTTATCTTTTTCATACAAAATATTTTGGGGGGGTGGGGTTAGATAGCATAATGGTTATGCAAACAGACTCTCATGGGCTCCAAAGTCCCCGGTTCAATCCCCTGCACCGCCATAAACTAGAGCTGAGGAGTGCTCTAGTCCCAAATATGGGAAAAGTATATAAATACTGTTAACTGTAAACCTCATCAATCTGACCTAGAGCCCATATCCATTCACACTTAGCACAGGAGCCTGTGCAACATCTGAGTTCCTATCAGTCTGAGTTCGAGGTCAATGGTCAAAGCTAGTAACATTCTAGGCTGCACTCACTTCAGGACAAGTCTTCCTCAAGTGTCAGAGTATGTTGCCTCAACCTCCCTTCAGAGAGTGGTGCAGTTTCTACCATTGTTGTACATTGAGGGCAAGATCCTGTAGAGGCCTACAAAAGAGTTTCTGATGTTGTTTCTGATGGAGATGACCAGAGATGGTGGGTAGAGGGGTCTGTTAGAGGTCTAGCCCCATCATATCCATGTGTGAATCCAAGGATTCCTTGACTAGGGCCCTGGATAATGGGGTGGCCTGGTAGTGACCAAAAGGGCCATCATTAAAGTATGTGGTTTTCTTGCCTTTATCAAGCTTTTGAAGTCCCTACTTTACCTGACAAGGTTACACTTAGAGTGACTGAGGGCAGTGAAATAGGAAGTAGGTGAGGAGGATATCTATGTCTAAGTAAAACATACTTGATTAAGTAATTTATGGTATCTTTTTTAGGTCTTTCTACTTGCTTCCTGACTTAGAGTCACTGTAGACTATTGTACTTTTACTTTAAGGTATATATTTTCCCCAAAATTATGGATAGCTGTGCACGTGTGCTCTATCTCTTGGGCTGTGGTCTATATCTAGGTTCTGTAACTTTGTTAGGAAGTATGCCACCTGAAATGGAATTAAGAAGTCCTATGAGCTAGGAAAGGTCTCACCTGAATATTGGAGCTGGAGGGCTAACATTCCAGGCTTGGCAGGTCTCTGGATACAGTCAGAAGTGAAACATGTCAAGTAGCACTTCTTGCATTGATATGGTTGAGACTAACAGATACAGTATCAAATAATATGGACAAAAAGAAGCATGGAGGAGAACGAGCAAATTCCCAGAGGCCCCAGGACTGGGAGAAATACAGGTTTTTTACCAAGAGTGAGGATGGCTCCTTGCTGTCTTAGAGTTTAAGAAGGCAATGGATAATTATTATTATAACTAAGTTATTTGGGAACTTGATTTACTTTGAAAATCCCATTTTAGGATTTACTGTATCTTGACCTTACCCATTATATCCTTTCTGTAAATATTTCATTATGTTTTGACATTGCTGACCATGCCTTGGATTGTATCTTGGCTTTTTATTGATCAGATTACTATATGTTCTATAAATTGTATGTGAACCCAGAGCATTAACAATTGCACCTACACTGGAAATGGCAATGTTACTTTAGGTCAGGCAGCCTTTTAACATTAGAAATTGCTGTTTTATTATATAATAACATGACATGTCATATGAAATTTCACATACAATATGAAACATCAAGCATCATTGTGCTTATAGAATCAATCTTTGAATTTTAACTTTAAATCTATCATAACCTATGATTCTCTCTTGACAATTGGGCAATAGCTAATGTCGAAATCCTGAAAATTCTTATTGCTCACATTCTTTTTAAAATTTTTTTTGTATTTTTTAAAATTTTTATTTATTTATTCCCTCTTGTTGCCCTTGTTTTATTGTTGTAGCTGTTGTTATTGATGTCGTCATTGGACAGGACAGAGAAAAATGTAGTTATTATTGATGTCGTTGTTGTTGAATAGGACAGAGAGAAATGGAGAGAGGAGGGGAAGACAGAAAGGGGGAGAGAAAGAGAGACACCTGCAGACCTGCTTCACCTGTGAAGTGACTCCCCTGCAGGTGGAGAACCGGGGGCCTGAATGGGATCCTTACGCTGGTCCTTGTGCTTCGTGCCACCTGCGCCTTAACCCGCTGCGCTACCACCTGACTCCTAACTGCTCATATTCTTATGCAATATCTTTCATAGATTGCTAGTGTAATTCTCTAAACTCCTGATGCACATGCATCTTTGAATTCCCTTGTACTCTCTGTCTAGAATATGATTTGTCATCTTTTCTGACGTGTGAATTGCTGCTCAAAATTTACAAATTTGTCAAGACTACATAATGTTATTTCCTCCTCTGCATCTAAGATATTAAATCTTTTCAACAATAGATTTTATTATCCTATATTATAGGACATGGGGGAAAGCATTCTATTCTCTATTCTTTGATGCTTTGTTCCTCTTTCTCCACTGACTATGGTGTGTGTGTGTGTGTGTGTGTGTGTGTGTGTGTGTGTGTGTGTGTGTGTGTGTGTGACTTCCCTTGACACAGGTGCTAGAGGACTCACACCTAGTTCCTCAAGCATAGTAAAGTGTGTGCTCTACCAGATGAACTATCTTCCTGTTCCTCTTTGGTATTTTCTATTATGACAAGTCAAATACTTTCACACGTTTCCCTGTCAAGAGCAGTTTTAGATACTCTTTCTGTGAATGTGGGTTTTACTTTATGGTACTTTTTTTTTTTAATTCTTTAGAAGCAAGGATGACTTTATTTATTTATTTTTTTATTTTTTATTTAAAAAGAGGATTAATTAACAAAACCATAGGGTAGCAAGGGTACAACTCCACACAATTCCCACCACCCAATCTCCATATCCCACCCCCTCCACTGATAGCTTTCCCATTCTCTATCCCTCTGTAAGCATGGACTCAGGGTCATTGTGGGTTGCAGAAGGTAGAAGGTCTGGCTTTTGTAATTGCTTCCCCGCTGAACATAGGCGTTGACTGGTCGGTCCATACTTCCAGTCTGCCTCTCTCTTTCCCTAGTAGGGTGTGTCTCTGGGGAAGCAGAGCTCCAGGACACATAGGTGGGGTCTTCAGTCCAGAGAAGCCTGGCTGGCATCCTGATGACATCTGGAACCTGATGACTGAAAAGAGAGTTAACATACGAAGCCGAACAAATTGTTGAGCAATCATGGACCCAAAGCTTGGAATAGTGGAGAGGAAGTGTTAGGGGGGTACTCACTGTAAACTCTAGTGTACTTCTGCTTTCAGGTATATATTTTGCAGTAGTTTACGGATACGTGTGAACATATGCTCTCTCTCACAGAAACTGGTGTATATCGAGATTTTGGGACTATGTTAGAAAGCGAACCACCGGAGATGGAATAGAGTATACTATGAAAGGAAAGGTCTCACCCGAGTAATGAAGCTGAAGGGTTGTCATTCCACACGTGAAGTCTCTGGACACCGTCTGAAGTGAAGCATGTTGAGGTGGCAGTCGTTGCGTTGGTTAGGTTGTGATCGGCAGATGCAATATTATTTGATATGGATTGGGAGAGGCATACGGGAAAGTGGGCCCTATCCAAGGGTTCCAGGACTGGGGGAAGTAAGGGCTCTATAGTAGAGATGTGAGGTTCCTGCTGTCTTAGGGTTCAAAAAGACAATCGATAGTTAATGTTATCATCACATTATTTATTAATTGGGTTAACTTTGAAAAGTCCTTTTGTTAGGGTTTGCTATACAGTACCCAGTGTCTTGTATATAGATGTGCTATTGAATGCTTCTGATCTACTTGGTCTAGGCTTTTGAAAGAGTCTGCATATCAATTACACAGCCTATATATTAAAAAGATTCAGTTTGTGTTTTGAAAAACTTCGAGACATACAATTAATTTTCCCCCTCTCGTATTAATTAACTAGTGATTTATATGACTACATTTTAGTAGGAGAGTACATAAACACCATTCCCACCACCAAAAGACTGTGACACATCCCTCCCACCCACTCCCACCCTCCACTGGCCCAGGAAGCTGCATGTCTACCCCTCACCACAGGGTTTTTACTTTGGTGCCCTACTTACAATTTGATCAGGTCCTGCTTTTAGTTTCCCTTTCAGATCTTCTTAGTCAACTTCTGTTCATGAGTGGGATGATCCCATACTCATATTTATCTTTCTGACTTAGCTCACTTAACATAATTCCTTCTAGCTCTGTCCAAGATGGGTCAGAGAAGGTGGGTTCATTGTTCTGGATAGCTGCATAGTATTCCATTGTGTATATATACCACAGCTTTCTCAGCCACCCATCTGTTGTTGGGCACCTGGCTTGCTTCCAGGTTTTTGCTATTATGAATTGTGCTGCTATGAACATAGGAGTACACACCTCTTTTTGGTTGGGTGTTATGGAGTCCTTGGGGTATAACCCAGGAGAGGAATTACTGGATCATATGGAAGGTCCATGTCTAGCCTTGTGAGAGTTTTCCAGACTGCTCTCCACAGAGGCTGTACCAATTTACATTCCCTCCAGCATTGTAAAAGGGTTCCTCTGTCCCCACAACCTCTCCAGCATTTGTTGTTGCTGTCCTTTTTGATGTATGCCATTCTTACAGGAGTGAGGTGGTATCTTAGTCTTGTCTTAATTTGCATTTCTCTGACAATCAGTGACCTAGAGCAGTTTTTCATATGTTTGTTAGCCTTTTGGATCTCCTCTGTAGTGAATGTTTTGTTCATATCCTCTGCCCATTTTTGGATGGGTTCATTTGCTTTTTTGATGCTAAGTTTGCTGAGCTCTTTATATTTTGGTGATTAGTTTCTTGTCTGATGTCTGGCATGTGAAGATCTTCTCCCATTCTGTGAGGGGTCTCTTTGTTTGTGTGATAGTTTCTTTGGATGTGCAGAATCTTTTGAATTTGATGTAGTCCCATTGGTTTGTTTCAGCTTTAGTCTTCCTTGCAATTGGGCTTGATTCATCAAAGATGTCCTTGAGGTGTATGTGGGAAAGCGTTTTACCAATGTTTTATTTGATTGTTTCTGGTCTGAAATCTAGGTCTTTGTCCATTTGGATTGATTTTTGTTTCTGGTGAGATAAAGTGGTTCAATTTCATTCTTCTGCATGTTACAACCCAGTTTTCCCAGCACCACTTATTGAAGAGAGCCTCCTTCTTCCATTTAATCCTTTGGGCCCCCTTATCAAAGATTAGATGCCCATATGTGTTGGGATTTATTTCTGGGCTTTCAATTCTGTTCCACTGGTCTGTGTGCCTATTTTTGTTCCAGTACCATGCTGTTTTGATGATGATGACTTTATAATATAGTTTCAGGTCTGGGAGTGTTATACCTCCATTTCTGTTGCTTTTCCTCAAGATGGTTTTGGCTATTCTAGGTGTTTTCAGGTTCCAGATAAATGATTGTAGTGTTTGTTCTATTCTCTTAAAGAAGCTTGGTGGAACATTGATGGGTATTGCATTAAATTTGTATATGGCTCTGGGGAGAATATTCATTTTGATGATATTTATTCTTCCAATACATAAGCATGGGATGTCTTTCCATTTCTTGGTATCAGTTTCTATTTCCTTGAGTAGCGACTCATAGTTTTCAGTATATAAGTCTTTCACTTCTTTGGTCAACGTCATTCCTAGGTATTTGATTGATTTTGCTGAAACAGTAAATGTGAGTGATTTCTGGATGTCTTCTTCTTCAGATTTAGTGTTTGCATAAAGAAATGCCACTGATTTTTGTACATTGATTTTGTAGCCTGATACCTTGCTATATTGCCTAATAACTTCCAGTAGTTTTCTGCTGGATTATTTAGGTTTTTCTATGTATACTATCATATCATCTGCAAATAGTGAGAGCTTGACTTCTTCCCTTCCAATCTGTATTCCTTTGATTTCTTTCTCTTGCCTGATTGCTATGGCAAGAACTTCCAATACTATGTTGAAGAGTAACGGTGACAGTGGACAGCCCTGTCTAGTCCCCGATCTGAGGGGGAATGCTTTCAGCTTCTGTCCATTGAGTATAATGTTGGCTGTAGGTTTGCTATATATAGACTCCACTATCTTGAGGAATTTCCCATCTATTCCCATTTTTTGTAGAGTTTTGAGTATGAATGGGTGTTGGATTTTGTCAAAGGCTTTCTCTGCATCTATTGAGATAATCATGTGGTTTTTGGCTTTGCTTTTATTGATGTGGTGAATGACATTGGTTGACTTATGGGTGTTGAACCAGCCTTGCATTCCTGGGATGAATCCCACTTGGTCATGATGAACAATCTTTTTGATATGTTGCTGTATCCGGTTGGCCAAGATCTTGTTTAATATTTTGGCATCTATGTTCATCAGAGACATTGGTCTGTAGTGTTCCTTTTTTGTTCTGTCCCTATCAGCTTTTGGTATCAGGGTGATGTTGGCTTCTTAGAAGGTGGAAGGGAGTATTCCTGTTTCTTCAATCTTATGGAAAAGCTTAAGAAGTATGGGTACTAACTGTTTCCTGAAAGTTTTGTAGAATTCGTCTGTGAAGCCATCTAGTCCAGGACTTTTGTTGTGGGGGAGATTCCTAATAACGGTTTCAATTTCTTTGTCTGTGATTGGTGCATTTAGATTTTGTAGTTCTTCTTGGTTCAGTTTTGGAAGGGTATATGCTTCTAGGAATTGTTCCATGTTTTCCAGATTCTTTAGCTTGGTGGCGTATAGTTCTTTATAGAAGTTTTGCAGGATTCTCTGGATTTCTGTGGTGTCAGTTGTGATATCTCCTGCATCGTTTACAATTCTATTAATTTGAGTCTTCTCTCTTTTTTGTTTGGTGAGTCTGGCTAGGGGTTTGTCCATTTTGTTTAATCTTTCAAAGAACCAACATTTGGCTTCATTGATCTTCTGTATGGTTCTTTTATTTTTGATGTTGTTTATTTCTGCTCTAACTTTAGTGATTTCAGTCCTTCTGGTTGCTTTAGGGTTCCTTTGTTCCTCTTCCTCTAAGTCCTCTAGGTGTGCAGTAAGGTCGTTCATTTGAGCTTCTTCTTGGTGTTTAATATGTGATTGTATGGCTATAAGTTTCCCTCTCAGTACTGCTTTAGCTGTGTCCCAAATATTTTGATAGGATGTGTCTTCATTTTCATTTGTTTCCAGGAACATTTGAATTTCCTGCTTGAGTGAATCTCTGACCCAGTGGTTCTTAAGGAGTATGTTGTTTTGTTTCCAAATTCTGTGACTTTTAATAATTTTCTGTTTGTTGTTTTTATGGTACTCTTTTAAGAAACATAATATAACCTTTATAACAATATTTCATGGCCAAGTATTTAAAATATTTACTTGGAGGAAAAAGAACTATTTCATCATGACCCATGTTATTTTGTACTTAGATTCAAGAAAACACACACACACACACACACACACACACACACACAGAGCTTTGGAAGAAGAACTTCTGGTTTTGTCTTCATTTTAAAAGATCTATCCAGCTTTTTTATGAATTGAGTGCACTAGAATTCTGAAAAAAAATATCTATGAAAAAATACAACAAATTCAGGGACTAGTTCTATGATTTGTAGCCATCATTAAGATTGTTATTCATTAATATTTTGAAACAGGAACAAAAAAAAATTGGAAACTTTGTGGTCACCATCACCCCATTCTTGGAAATGAAATTTGTGATTTGTACATTTGACACCACACACCCTTTTACCACACCCTTTCTCCATGGAGTCTTTTTCATATGTGTAGTAATACATGAGTGGAGCCAAAATTAAAACATCTCACTTCTTCTGATGTTCCAAACTAGTAAATTTCCATTAGGACACCATTATTGAAAGCATAAAAAGGGCAGAAGCTGAAAATTATCATGGTAATTATATTGTTCTCTATATAGTGTAAGCATAGGTAATGATAGAGGCACTGAACTATATAGGAAAACAAATACGTTAGTCATATTTTCAATTTGAAAGTAGTTTTAAATACATCTAGCAAAAATGTGATAATACATACATAGCTTTTTATTTAAAATATGAAGATTCAGGGGCTGGGAAGTGGCACACATGGTAGAGTGTACACCTTACCATGTATGAGGACCCAGGGTCAAATCTCTTGTTCCTTTTGCAGGTGGGACACTTTACAAGTGGTGTAGTAGTGCTGCAGGTCCCCCCACCCCTTCTTTCTCTGTCATCTTTGTTCCTCTGTCCCTCTTTCTCTCTCTCCTCCTCCTCTCTCTGTCTCTCTCTCTCTCACTCTATCAGAAGAGAAAGAGAAAAATGGTCACCAGGAGTAACAGAGTCATCCTACAGGCACCAAGCCCAAGGAGACAGTGCAAAAGCGCTGTGATAATTAAATGAAACGAAGTGTCAGAAATTATAAGCGAAGTTCTTAAACACCCCCCCCACACACACATACACACACACACACACACACACATACTCTCTCTCTCTCTCTGATTTCATATAAAATCACAGGTGTTTAAATTATAAAAAGTTTTCCAATATGCCTGTTCAGATTAACCTTGAAAGTGAAGTGAGATTAGGTCTGATAAAGATAGTTCTAATGGCATTAGCTTCTAAGGATCCTGGAGGATTTTCAGTAAATGTATTTTAATTTCGAACCTAAATATAGGTAACAGATACATGCTTCCTAATGACTATCTTAACAGTTTTACCAAGGAGGAAGTAATTGGGAGGTTAATTCTTTTAAATATAAAATATTTAAAATGTTTCTAAAACTGTTCTCAAAACATGAAATTTATTTGCACTTCCATATATTATATGATAATTTTTCTCCCTACTCCCAAAACTAACATCAAGATAGGGCTGGAAGGCTGGAATTACTTGACAATTAATTTTATACAGTAAACAAATGAATTTATTCAAGAAGCACTAACAGTCAAGAAACCACTTGTCGACCAATATATGAATTTTTCATAGAAAAACTGAGGACTATTTTGTTCCCAACGTTACTCATTTTTTATTCCTGAATTCTGTAAATCTCATAATGACAAATATGTCCAAATGTCCAATCAATAAATACCACCAGTAGTGAGGCTTATCAGTTCTCTGATATAGTACACTCTCCCAGATGCTTTGAAGTTGTAGTGTGGTATTGGTAGGATCTCAGAATCAGGCCACTGCTTCACATTCACATAAAGATAAGTAATAGATAATGCAGATTCATAGTGCAAGCAATAAATTAGATTCACTATGCAATATTCATAACACCTTAAGGTAATTTAAAACATCGTATTATTTCTGTAGTAATAACTTCATTCCCTTTTTTTTGATAGAATGAAAATGAATATTCAAAGTAAAGGAGGACATTTAAGAAACTTGTGCTGTATTTTACCATATTAAAATGCAGTTCTTGGAATAATACACAATTCTTTCAGGTTATTTAGTTTTAGCTTTAAGTTTTTTTTTTTTCTCCAGTGTTATCACTGGAGCTCTGTGTCTACAAGAGGAACCTACCATTCCCAGTGGTCACCGCACCCCTTTTTTCCCCCTCTCTTTTTTCTTTTTGACAGAGATGGAGAAAGAAGGGGGATAGAGATGGAAAGAGACAGAGAAACATCTGTCACAGATGTTTAACCACAGATAAAGCTTCACCCCTTCTAGGTGTGATTGGAGTCCAGAACCCAGGTCCTTGTGCATTACAACATGCAAATTCTACTGGGTGTGCCACCACCTAGACCCTAGGGAATATTTGCTAGATCAATAATAGAGCTTGTTCTTTTGCTATTTATGTTCTTCTTTCCCTCTTCTCTCTCTCTCTCTCTCTCTCTCTTTCCTTTTTCATTTGATAGGAAAGGGAGAAATTGAGAGGGAAGGGAGACAGAAAGAGGAGAGTGAGAGACACCTTCAGCCCTTCACAGCTCCTGAAACTTCCCTCCAGCAGGTGGGGAGTGGACACTTGAACACTGTAATGCAAGAACTCAATTGGGTGTGACACCACCTGATCCATGTGTGTTACTTTCTAAAAGAAAATGTTAGTTTTCAGAATATTTGCTGTCATAAGAAAGATATATTTCCAGATTTCTTCAAGACAGGTGTCAGGACATTTCATCCTCAAACAAACCACTAATTTATTTCACCAACAGACTTAGATAACTAACTTACCCTAAGTAGCCTTCTCTTCCCTCCTCTGAGTATTCCAATCTGCTTTGATATACTACAGCCCAAAGAGGGTTCACCCTGTATTTTCTTTTGCTTTGTTTATTAGACAACTATTTGTGAGTGAGATCATCCAATATTCACCCTTCTCCTTCTGGCTGGCATATCTTGCTCAACATGGTTCCCTCTAGTTCCATCCATGTTATAGAAAAGAGTCATGTCATTGACTCTGTGTGTATCCTAATGTGTATGTACCCCACAAATTCTTTAGTCATTTTCTTGTTGAGTACTTGGGTTGTTCTCTAAATTTTGATATTATAAATAGCACTGCCATGATGATGGATATACATAGATCTTTTCAGATAGGTGTTTTTCTGACTGGATGGATAGATGTTTAGGAGAGGAATTGCTAGGCCACATGGTAGGTTGATTTTTAATGTTTTCAGGAATCTGCACAAGGGCTGTACTAATTTGCAGTCCCACCAACCTTGTGGAAGAATTCTCTTCTCGACATCACTGTCAGTAGTATAACTTTTTTTTCCACTCTAGGGTTATCATTGAGACTCAGTTCCAGCACTGCAAATTCACTGCTCCTGGCAGAATAGCACAGAGAGAAAAACTGAGAGATAGGGGAGATAAAGAGGGAGCAAGAAAGATAGATACCTGCAGACATGCTTTGCTGCTTGTGAAGCGACTCCACACCCAGCAGGTGGGGAGCCTGGGAGCTTGTGCTTAGTATTATGTGCTGCGCTTAGCAGGGTGTGACACTGCCCGGCTCCCATAAAGCTTTATTGTTTTTAAACAATTAGTAGTCTCATATTTTTTTTGGTTTTCTTTTAACCTGTTACTGGAAGGGAAAGGACATTCTTTCAGGTAAAGTGTATATAAGATTAATTATTCCATTTTAGACACTTTATGACCTTCTGCAACCCCTTTTTATCTGTTACTACATCTTTAGACATATTTATTTACTTATTTATTTATTTATTTACTTATTTATATTTTTGGTAGCTTTGGCATCCAAAGATTTTTCAGGAATCATTCTTTTTATTACTTTATTGGGGGGGTAATGATTTACAAGACAGTTGTTACCATGTGAGTATAGTTTCTTATCTGCCTATGATTGGTGTCAGTGCACTCCACGTAACATTGACTAAAGTCTTTCTCTACCATCTTGCACTGGGTCCCCAACATCCTCTCAGTTCCCTATTCCTTGTCATCCTATAATTATTGATTCTTCTGCAATAAACTGTAGCTAGTCCAAGATTCATCTTGTAATTTCTTTTCCCCTGCCCCTTGAATTCCACTGGAGTGAGGCCATCCAATACTCATCCGAATTTATCTTAATTAACATAATCCCTTCAAGTTCCATCCAGGATGTAACAAAAAAGAAAAGTTTGGGTACAGATGATGGTATACCTGGTTGAGTACACACAATATCATGTGCAAGGACCAGGATTTAAACTTCCGGTCTACACTGGGGGGGCGGGTGGCAGACAAGTTTTACAAGTGGTGAACCAGTTTACAGTTTACCAGTTGTCTCTTTCTCTCCCTCTGTGTCCTTTTTCTCTCTCAATTTTCACTGTCCTAACAAATAAAAACAAAGAAAGTTAAAAGGCAAAAATGGTCATAGGATGTAGTGGATTTGTAGCATAGACACCTAGCCCTAGTAATAACCTTGAGGGCAAGAGAGAGAGAGAATGAGAATGATTTCATCATTTCCTAGAAAATAATAATAATACTTCATTGTGTATATATACAACTTTCTCAACCACTCAGCTATAAAATGAAAGGTGAAAGCTTGCCACTTGCAACAAAATGGTTGGACCTATGCTTAGTTATTCCAAGCAAACACTGCATAGATGATATGAATAGAAAATAAATGGGTGTACTGAAAAATAAACTTTCAGACCCTAGGTATTTAGTATTTTCCCAGAGAGGAAGAAAGAAGGAGAATTGCATAAGTAAAGTCAAGGATAGAAGTCACCTTTCAGTGGTGAACTCAGTGCAGCATCTACACATATTGATTTCTATGTTACACTTTTTATAATATATATAATGATATAATGCAATATTACAGCTATATAAACATAAAAATAAATAAATACTAAAGGAAAGAGATAAAGCCCTTTTTCTGATTCTGTGGTCTCAATTTTATGCCATGCAATATATATGCAATGGTCATCAGTGAATATGATGGATATATTTATACTTTTATTTTCTTGATAGGAAAGAGATAAACTGGGAGGAGAAGAGGGAAATGGAGAGAGGAGAGAGAAAAATAGACACTTGAAAGCTTGCTTCACAGCTTGTGAAGCTTCCTCTCTGCAGGTGGGGACCAGAAGCTTAAAGCCAAGTTCTTGCTCTTGGTCACCTGGGTGCTGAACCACCACCTCCTGGCTTGTTTCATAGATCTAAATGTTCTGATGTTATCTGATAAAACTGAAAAGTGGTTCAAGAGGAAGAAAAATCATCTTTTTGTATTAGTTACCACTATTACTAATATGACTAACTAGAGTAAGGTATGTTTATCCACGTCTAGTACAGTGTTTATAATTAAATTCAAGCCAGAAAGTTAGAAACTTACCACTCATGTTAAATTACTCTACATTCTTTTTTTTCCAGTTTGGTTTTGGATAACTACTTGAATCTTTTTCTCTGTTACAGAAGTAAGTTTCAATTGTTGGCATGTGATAAAGAAATGAAATATTTAGTAATTATGAGAATTCCCACAAGATCATGCTCCACTTACTCCACCTATTTGGGTTTTGTTTGCTGCTTTGTGGAAGCTCAAGCTTTTCCCAAAGGACAACATGATAACAGGATTATTCTGTATTCTCTCATCCTCTTTAATGTAAGTGATAGTATAACAGAACTGACAATTCATTACCTTGTTCTCACAATTAAAAAAATAACTCTCCTAAGCCTCCATTCTTATGTGCTCCTTCTCCACCCCTTTCTTGCCAAGGATATATTACAGGAATCGTTTGTCTTCTTGAAAGCAGAGGGCAAGCAAGGATATTTGCTGTTATTATACTCATCGTTTAGTTTACAACAGGATAGCATGTGAAGAAATAAAGATGATAAAGTACAGTAAAGGACAATAAATGTGTGTATACTTTAATATGAAATAAGATCTTGTAAAATGACACAGTAGCTTTTTCCTGATGAGGTCACTTTGTTCCCATGCCCACTATCTTATTTTGTACAACATCATTTATAGAAAACAAAGACATGTTATTATTCATATCTATTGTCTACAAGAAGAAACAGGAATGTATTGATAAGATGTTCACACAAAAGTAAGCAAATGACAAAGATAAAAAAATGTAAAATCTTTGGACTTCTAGCCTCCAGTTTTGACACGAAGTCATTTACTTCAAAAGGGGAAAAAAAAGGTGTTTTTTTTTTCTTATAAGCTCAAGCAGTAGCACACTGGGTTGAGCACACACATTTATTACTATGTGCAAGGATCAAGGTTCAAGGCCCTCAGTCCCCTTCTTCAGGATAAAAGTTTCATAGGTAGTTTATTTATTTATTTATTTATTTTTTCTCCCTGAGCCTGAAATCTGATATATGGATGGATCCAAGTTATTATCTGGGGAGATAATGTTAACGAATAGGAAAGATATCGGGATAGGATGGAATACAGAGTTCTGGTGGTGGAAATTGTGTGGAGTTGTACCCCTCTTATCCTATGGTTTTGTCAGTTTCCTTTTTATAAATAAATAAATTAAAAGTTTCATAAGTAGTCAAGCAATGCTGCAGGTGTCTCTCTTTCTCTCTCCCTCTTTCTCTACCTCCCAAGCCCTTCCCTTCTTCATTTATCTCTTTTCTATCAAATATAAGAAAAATAATATAATTCATTAAAAAGTATTGTGTTGTAGCTCAAGCCCCCAGCTCCCCACCTGCGGGGTTGTTGCCCCACAAGGGATGAAGCAGGTCCGCAGGTGTCTATCTGTCTCTCCCCCTGTCTTTCCCTCCTCTCTCGATTTCTCTCTGTCCTATCTAACAACAGCAACAACAGCAATAATAACAAAAATAATAAAAACAAGGGGAATAAGGGGAACAAAAATTGGGAAAAATGGCCTCCAGGAACAGTGAATTCGTAGTACAGGCACCGAGCCTCAGTGATAACCCTGCAGGTAAACAAACAAACAAACAAACAAATAAATAAAATGCTTACAAAAAAGTATTGTGTTGATTGGTTGATCTTCCAACTCCAATAATCTGGTGAGACCTTTTCTAACACGTGGTACTACCTAGCACTATTTCAAATGGCACTCTCTCTCTGACAGAGTTACAGACTTTAGATATAGGCTAGGGCCTAGAGGACTGGGTACATGTATGCTCATATACGTAAATTAGGGACAACTGTATACTTTGGAGTAAAAGTGTGTAGTAGTTCTCTATGATTAGAATTAGACTTAATAATCTCAGCAAGTAAGAAAACATTTTTATAGAAGGCACCATAAATTGTCTAATCAAATATTTGGACACCCTCCTCTCACACACCCTTCTTCACTTCCCTCAAGCACTCAGTTAACTACACAAAAGAAAGTAAGATATATCTCCTAACCTCTTCTGACAGCATCAACATTATTGTTATCTTTTGATAATATTTAGAAGAGACACTCTATACAATTGGCCAAGAGATGGATTGGAAAAAAATATATAAATCATCTGAAGGAAAATATTATCCATACAGTAACTTTTATTAGAATCATCAAACAAGTAAATAAAGTAAAACTTAATGTTAACTTAAATCCCACTAAAAGCCTGGGTCTGTTTCCTCCCTAACGTGAGGTCTGACCCATAAATCTAATACTAGTTTGGATGTCACAAATGACACTCATCACTTTAACAATTGGGAGAAAGCTTTATTTTTTATGTTTCTTAATTTCTTTATTAGGTGATTAATGGTTAACAGTCAATAAAATACAATAGCTTGTACATGCATAAGATTTCCACATAATAATACAACCCCCACTAGGTCCTCCTCTGCCATCATGTTCCAGGACCTGAACCCACCCTCCAACCCCACCCACCCCAGAGTCTTTTACTTGGTGCAGTACATCAAATTCAGTCCAAGTTCTGCTTAGTGTTTTCTGATCTTGTTTTTCAACTTCTGCCTATGAGTGAGATCATCCCATATTCATCCTTCTGTTTCTGACTTATCTCACTTAATGGGAATTTTTCAAGGTCCATCCAAGATGGGGTGAAGAAGGTGATATCACCATTTTTAATAGCTGAGTAGTATTCCATTGTGTATATATACCACAACTTGCTCAGCCACTCATCTGTTGTTAGACACCTTGGTTGCTTCCAGGTTTCGTCTATTACAAATTGTGCTGCTATGAACATAAGTGTACACACTTTTTGGATGGGTATGTTTGGTTCCTTAGGATATAGTTTCTGGAGAGGAATTGTAGGATCAGAATTCTCTAAACTGCTCTCTCATAGTCTCTCCATTGTCTCACCTCTCTGCTCCTTTCCCCTCCCCTCCCCTTTTATATCCTTTTCCTCAAATCTCCTCTCCACTCCCCTCCCCTCCCATCTCCTCCTTGCTCCTTTTCTCTCACATAACAAAGTCTTGAAAAAATAAAGAAAAGAAAAAATAAAAATAAATAAATAAAATAATTATCCTCAAATTAGTCTTTATGCAAAGTTATATATCATAAATGGGGGGGGGACTAGTTGACATCATTGTTGGTTAACTGAACAACTATACTATGTCAAAAAAATAGATGTCCACATCAAAATTACAGAGTTCTCTTTAGGGAGAAGGTGATAATTATTTCTAATAGCCTGTAAATGAAGTGGCATTTTATCAGAGGTAAGTAAAAACAGTCTTCTCAATGCACTTAGACATTTTTGCCTCATTTTATATATCTTTGAGGTCTCCATTTCTTGTTCTTATTAAGGCAAATAACAATCTAGATATATAAGAATGAGAGAGAGAGAGACTCGGGCTCTTCATGAATCAGCTATGGCAAAGGACGGCAGCTCAGAGAACAGCACAGTCAGGATATGACACTATAGTTGTCATAGACTTCATCTTCTTTGCCATAAGAGCCTACTTAGATTTCACAAAATTGGAAGTCTTTTTAAAATAAGATGTTAAAAGGTATAGTGCAACTATGGAGATAGCTCAGTTGGCAGAGTGCAGGACTTGCATGCCTGAGGTTCTCAGCGTGACGCCCGGCTGCATGTGCTACAGTGGTCCTCTGCCTTCTCTCTTATATAAAACTCTCTATGTGTGCATATGCTATGAAAGAAATATAACAATTTAAAAATGATATACTTTTTTTTCAACTAAGGATACAGTTCAAGCCACAATGAACCATTTTATCTTTTCAGGATATAAATGCGTATTATAGCAAAATTTTGACAATAGAACATTCCATATCTTTAACAGTGTTGATTTGCAAGAGAACTACATCATATTATTGATATAAAACTAGATAATAATTGGGGGACAGGTGGTGGTGTGCTAGATTAAGCACACATAGTACAAAGTGCAAGAGCTGATGCAAGGACCCTGGTTCAAGCCTCTGGCTCCCCACCTGCAGGGAGAATGCCTCACAAGAAGGGTTGCAGGTGTCTCTGTCTCTCCCCCTGTCTAGCTTCCTCTCCTCTCTTAGTTTTTTTCTCTCTTATAAAATAATACAAACAAATGGCTGTAGGAGCAGTGGATTCATAGTTCAGTCACTGAGCCTCAGTGATAACCCTAGAGGAAAAAAAAACTAGATAAGATAATTTTATAATTATTTCTTTTTCTTTCTTTTTTGCCTCCAGGGTTATCACTGGGGCTTGGTGCCTGCACTACGAATCCACAGCTCCTGTGGTCATTTTGTTTATTTATTTACTTAATTGTCTTTGATAAAACAGAGAGAAATTGAGAGGGGAGGGGAAGTTAGAGAGAAGGAGATAAAGATAGACACCTGCAGACTTGCTTCACCACTTGTGAAGCAACGCTCTGCAGGTGGGGAGCCAGGGGTTCAAACCGAGATCCTTGAATGGGTCCCCTTGCCCTTCATACTATGTGTGCTTAGCTCGCTGCCTCACCGCTGGTCCCTTTCTTATCTTAATTATTATTTCTTAATATGAACTTTATATTCAAATATTGAAAACTCTGAAAGCAGGTGATTTTAATACTTTAAGGATTTAATTATCATCTTTTTATTAAACTTTTGTGATGTAACTGTATTTTACATTTAACCTACTTGCCATTTTGAGTTAGCATTGTAAGTGTGAGACTTAGACTTTTTAAAATACTACAAAAGCTGGATATGGGCAAGAGACCAGCACACTTTAATGATGGTCTTTTTTGATTAATGCCAGCTCACCCCATCATCTGGGACCCTAGTCAGGGAATCCTTGGATTCCCACACGGTTCTGATTGGCCTAGATCTCTAATAGATCCCCCCTCCACCCTCACTGGTCACTTTCATCAGGAATGTCATCATAAGCCCTCCTTATGATGGCCTCCGAAGGGAGGGTGGGCCAAACTACCATGCACTCAAGGAAGACTGGTCCTGAAATGAGAGCAGTCTAGAATGTTCCTGCCTGTGACCATGGTCTGCAAGCTTAGACTGACAGGGACTCAAAGGTCTTCCAACCCCAAAGTCTTTTACTTTGTTGCAATACACCAAGCTCAGTCCAATAATTTTTTTTAAATGGCATAAATAATGGTGAGGTCAAGTAAAATATAATAAATTATAACCATGGGATTTTCAAAGTAAAACAAGCTTCCAAGTAACTTGATCATCTGGAGATGCCAGGCCTAAAAGATGAACCTCCCCAACTTGAAACCAGACTCCACAGACCCAGTATCATTTTGGACATAACAAATGAACCTCAATGTTTTAACAACTGGGAGAAAATCTAACTTTTTCAGATAGAGAAAGGACTACAAAAGCTGGAAAGGAGCAAAAGACTGGCCTTAATGATTGCCTTTTTTGTCAAAATCAGGCTACCCTATCATCTAGTGCCCTAGTCAGGGAACCCTTAAATTCACACATAGATACAATAGGCTTAAATGTCTAATAAGTTCCCTCTTTATCATCACTGGACACTTCCAATAAAAACATCACTATAAGCCCACTTGTGGTCCTCTCGAGAACCTTGCCCTAACTATAAATCATCAATGGTAGGGACTGCCCCACTCTCTGAAGGAAGGCTAGGTCATCCTACTGTCACTTGAGGAAGACAGGTTCTGAAATAAGTGTAACCTAGAATGTTCTCAGATGTGACCATGGACTGTGAACTCAGACTGACAAGAACTTGCAGGTTTCACAGGCTCCTGTGATAAATTTGAATATATATGGGTTGGAAAAATCACTCACTGTGTAGAGTGCATGCCTCATCATTCTCTCCCCCCTCCCTCCCTCTCCTCCCATCTCCCTGCCTCCCTGTCTCCTTCCATTCCTCCCTCCCTCCCTCTCCTCTCTCTCATATTACAAACTTGTCCTTGGATACTACACAGCAGCATCACACATTCATTTGGTTCAGATTTATTCTCTGCCAATTCTTTCTAATAAGACAAAGAGAGAGTGTGTGTGATAACAGACACTTGCTATTAAAGTGTGGTCTATAGTCTGGGCCCAGAAACATTATCATAATCTTGTAGCAATTTAGAAATGAAAATCTCTTACCTGTAGAACATAGTTGCTAGATCATAATCTTTGACTTAACAGAATCCTAGGTGATTCACAAACATGTTAAAAATTAAGAGAAAAAAAAACATTGGAAATCTAGTTCACTACTGTGGAGGGAATTGTCAAAGCATCCAAAATGTTGATTTAAGAATATTTCCTTTAAAAGATCTGAGATTAAATTAATTAAATCACCATTGGCATATTTTGCAAAGAAGTTGCAATTAAAAAGTGTAAACTTAAAAATAATATAAACTATTGTAGGGTGAATTGAATTATCCCATTGGATTTTTTGTTTCAAATATAAACTTGCCTAATATAAAATGGAATTATTATTTAGATATTTTCCAAGCTCTCTTCTTCATTGTTGCTCTTTTCATTCTAATTTTATAGTGGTCACTCTGGGAAATAAGAATTAGAGTAGCAAGACTTTTCTAACCTTTTAAGCTAGCATCTCTATGGAATCAACAGACTGAAGCTTTATAAGAGTAAATAGCTAACATGCTTCATGCCTCTGCTATGCCATTTGTGTGAGAGGAAAGGCATACAGTTAGTGTCAACTCTTTAACCAACAATATCCTTGAAATAGGACTGTACCTTTGCAAACTCAACTATTTTGTTTTCCAAATTCCTTTTTCTGTTCAGCGAGTCTAAAAGTGTCTGCTTCTAACTACACACTTTCTGCAAATGACCCTGAAAATATTTGTATGTCAGTATCACTTAGCATTTCCAACTACAGCTTCAATAGCATGCTGGGTGTTGATGGGATTTTAATACTAATGATATCATCTTTTCTATCCTGCAGGAAATCAAAATAATACATCTAACTCCCTTCCTATGGCAGATTTCTCCCTTAACTAAAGCAAGCAACATATACATGTCCTGATAGAGTCCTATTTAGAGATACAATGCTTTTGTGAGAAAATATAAGAACTGAAAACCTTGTGTCTTAAGCTTGGCCTAATTTTTGTTTTTCTTTAAATGCATGCCTTGCAGTAAAAAACAAAATGTGACAGTAACATTTCACCCTGTATTAAAGTATGCTAATTTGAATACCCTTATGCACTGCTTGGTCCTCTCCTGCTTTTTTGCAGTTGAAACCCAAGTTATTTAAATTTACTGTATTCAACATTACTGTTTTCCCAATTTTCTGCTAGACATGAACTAATATTTTTAAAGTAATGAAATCTCCCATGCTATACTATTCAACACAGGCCTGCTAAGAATTATGTACTGATAGTTTCAGAAGAGATAACAGAGGAAGTTGTGGGGAAAATTCAAGTAGAATTTCCTATACCAGATTTAAAAAAGAAACACTTGTTCTATTTATTTTTAAAGTTGAAGGCCAAAACTGTTGATGAGCAGCTTTAATAAACAGAAAGCAACTGTTTTTATTGACTGCTTCTTTGGCCAATGGCTTATAGCTCTTAGAACTACACAGAATAAGGAGTCTAGCAGTGGTGCAGCGGGTTAAGCACACGTGAAACAAAGCAAAGGGCCAGCATAAGGATCCCAATTTGAGCCCCAGATCCCCACCTGCAGGGGAGTCGCTTCACAAGCGGTGAAACAGGTCTGTAGGTGTCTATCTTTCTCTCCCTTCTCTGTCTTCCCCTCCTCTTTCCATTTCTCTCTGTCCTATCCAGCAACAACAACATCAATAACCACAACAATGTTAAAACAATAAGGCCAAAAAAAGGGGGGGAATAAATATAAAAATATATAAAAAGAACTATACAGAATAGTTCAATCTCCAGAAATATTTTAAACTTTCATATATGTCTTTCTTCTCCAAGACACATATACTCTTATTTTAGTTAGATCCTCAGTAAAGAAGACATTTGACACATAGTAGATGATTAAAAAAATATTTTATGGGTTTCTTCAGATGTTAACTGGCTCATGGAGAATGGCAATAAAATCATGTTCCTATGTTCTCTTCCTAAGTTTGAGCTTTGGTCATCTGAAAAGCCTTGGTTTTTTCCTTTCTCAGCTTTATTCTTGTCATTTCAAAATCACTCAAAAGATTCAGAATCTCAATACATTAGCATGATTTTTGAACTGTGTAATTATCAAATTTGAGAAGCATGTTTTTTATGCTTCATTAAAATCATGTTAAAATTCCAATGGAGGGAATGAAATACAGAACTCTGGTGGTGGAAATTGTGTGAAATTATACACCTCTTATCCTATGGTCTTGTCAATCATTATTAAATAAATTTTAAAAAAAATTCCAAAGTTTCCAACTAAAGGGCAAGATGCCACAGGCATGTTATCCATTAGTTTCTCACCTAGTATTTGTTAAATAGGTCACAGACAAGGGGCTCATGCCTTTACTAGTTTTGGTCTGTGCCTGACATCTAAAATGCAGTGAGCCCCTTGGAATATACCTAAAATAGTCCTTCTACTTTTTCTAAACCGGAGACCCCAAGTCTCCATCTGCAATATTCCAGCCTTTAGGTTCACGAATAGTCAACAACTTGTTTGGCTTAATATGTTAACTCTCTTTTCAGCCACCAAGTTTTAGAAACTACCATGATGAAAACCAGACTTCCCTGGACAGATAACCCCACCAATGTGTCCTGGAGCTCTGATTCCCCAGAGCCCCGCCCCACTAGGGAAAGAGAGAGGCAGGCTGGGAATATGGATCGACCTGTAAATGCCTATGTTCAGTGGGGAAGCAATTACAGAAGCCAGACCTTCCACCTTCTGCATCCCACAATGACCTTTGTCCATACTCCCAGAGGGATAAAGAATAAGAAAGCTATCAGGGGAGGGGATGGGATACAGAGTTCTGATGGTGGGAATTGTGTAGAGTTGTACCCCTCTTATCCTATGGTTTTGTCAGTGTTTCCTTTTTATAAATAAAAAGTTTTAAAAAAGAATAGGAAAACTATCAGGGGAGGGGGTGGTATAAGGAGTTCTGGTGGTGGGAATTGTATGGAGTTGTACCCCTCTAATCCTATGGTTTTGTCAGTGTTTCCTTTTTATAAATAAAAATTATTTTAAAAAAGGTCACAGACCTTTTGTGGCCCTATCCACTTATCAGTTTTTTCAGTCATGACACTAAGTATATTACATGAAAAAATATATATTTTGTTCTAAATCTCAGAAATATAAGCCAAAATCACAAATAAAATTAGTTGGACAAAGCTACTAATGAATTAATGCTGGTTCCTACAGCATCTCTCATTCCTTTCTGATTACATAAGACTTGTGGTTAACATTTCATTTTCTAAATTATTGTTCTAGAGATGGTGATTACAACTAGTTTATCATTCTTAGAATTCAATGTTTGGGAAAACTTTAGGAATTAGCTGTTCTTTATTTTCAGGTTCAATCCTAATTCACCATTCTATCTAATATTTCCAGCAACTATAATACATGAGAGATACAGATTTGTTATAGAGCATACTAATAAATGTCTACAGACCTGGTAATTGTGATGGCATTGTTGTTTTCTTATTTTTTTTTCTCATTAAAGTAATCAAAGACTATGTTTCAATTTCAAGACCACCTTCTTTTATGCAAAAAATACTTATGCTCATAGCAACACAATTTGTAATAGCCCAAACCTGGAAGTAACACAGGTACCCAACAAAGGATGAATGGCTAAGAAAGTTGTGATATATATATATATATATATATATATATATATATATATATATATGAAATTGAATACTACTTAGCTATTAAGAATGATAAATATACATTCTTTATCTCACCTTGGATAGAGTCTGCAACAATCATGTTAAGTGAAATAAACTAGAAAGTTCATGAATATAAGATTATCTCACTCAGAGACAGAAGTTGAGAAATAAGAATAGAGAGGGGAAACATAAAGTAGAACTTGGACTGGGTTTGATGGACTGCACTAAAGGACTCTGGGGGTGTTTGGAGTAGGTGGGGGGGGGTGGAATGGGGAGACATCCAGGTCCTAGTAAATGATGATAGAGGAAGACCTAAGCTGGGGATGAGAGAGTTTTGCAGAAAAATGAGAAATCTTGGAATATATCAACAAGTATTTACTGTAAACCAGTAATCCCCACAGTAAAAACATTAAAATCTTTATAGTTTTAAGTCAATGTTTTAATTAATTAAAATATGAACTGACAGAGTGATTTAAATGTATGTGGGTGTGGTAATATATTTAGCTATTTGTTTTTCCTTTCACGCTCAATATTTCTCAGCATATGATATTTACTTTTTCTGTATAATTCGTACCGCATTTCCTAAAATTTACATATATAGGTATGCATTATATTTATATTTTTAATAATTATAACTTCATAACAATAATATATGTCTGTGCTCTAAGTAGTTTTAGTAGCTCTTTTACCAAAAAGAGACCAGATATTCAATATATTAATTTTTCATCCAGACAATTAAAAATGATCAATACTTTTATTTTAATTAAGATTTCTTGCCAAAGTGGGGATATGATTTTCTCATTTCACATGTATGTTTTCATCTTTTGCCAAAATTTTTCAGATGATGCTTTCCATCACTCTAATAATCACTAAGTTCACTAATGTATTTAACTTGGCTAAGTGTTTATGTTACACTAGGAAATTAACCATAACTTCTAAATTGCTCAAAAACAATATGGAATGCTTATTTCTGTTGATGATAGGCTCAGTAGCAGAAGTCTTCTGCTTTATGTAATCATTCAAAAACCCAAGCTGACAGGACCTCTACTTCCTGAAATATCACACTTCAGTTTGTATCAGCTAAAATATTATGTGTATCTCCTTACTGCTCTGTCTCAAGAATGTTACCCATTACTGGGTAATAGCCCTACTATGTCATTGCCTAGATCCATGTATATAGTCTCTCCTAGTTGCATGAATTGGGCTATAAATGGGATATACTTGTTGACTAGCATTGTCTTTGTGGATAAATTTACATCTAAGTTCTTTATGTCTATTTCTTTTAAGTTAGGCGTAGGGGATAGGAAAGGTGGTAGCAGAGGGAGAGAGAGACGACAGCACTAAAGTGTCCATCAATGAAGTAGAGGTTAGCCTGGAACCTGGGTGAACACATGGCAAAGCAGCACATAGTCCAGGTGAGATGTTTTGCCAGCCATCAGCTGTGTACTTTATTACATGAAACTCCTCTGATTAGAATTACTTCTTAAAGGTAACAGCCATGTTCCAACTTAAGATCTATTATCTGGAATTTCTGGTCCTACCATGAGACCAAATATATTTAGCTCCATTTACTAAAATGCTAAGCACTCACTATTTTTGCACAGTTTTAGTAGGCAGTTGCTGAAAGTCTATTCATCAATATATTGTTTTATATTACTGTATGCACTTCCTGTACATTTTCTCTACACCAGTCATTAATATGGCACACCTCATTCTTCTTCAAAACCCAGTACATTTTTTTTTTGAGAATTACCCTCAGTGATAAGTTCATTTAAATCATTTTGATCAAAAGGAAATTTTTACTAACTGTATTATTCTGAACACTGTAAAATGAAAAGACTTTGACAATAATAATTTTCTACGTCCTATTTTTAGCATGTCGACAGCCATCTGTTCAATGCTTATAAATACATCTTTCAAATTCTAACCTTCGATTGCAAGTGCTGAATATTTCACATATGTTCCCAAATGCTCTATTTACTATCACATTTACGAATTTGCTCATCAATATCACTAGAAAGACAGTTATTTTTCTTTCTTTATTTATACATTCACTCATCATGCAGTAGCTAATTTAGGAAACGGAGGGGTTAGGCAGTGGTGCACCTAATTAAATGTACACATTACACTGCACAAGGACCCAGTCCCCATCTGGAGGGGAAAAGTTTGATGAGTGGTGAAGTAGGTCTGCAGATGTCATCAGTCTCTTTCCCTCTCTCACCCCCTCTCCTTTCAATTTATCTCTGTTTCTATCCATTAATAAATAAATACAAATAATAAAAAAGAAAATGTGTATTTAGTCTTGATTCTGTGCCAAATATTTTAGTTGCATTAGCACTACCTTCCAATATATGTTATAAAAAAACAACAAGTAGAAATTAAGGTAAGAAGAGTTAATTGAATGCATACATCTCTTTTAATGTTTAGTAAAATTTTTCCAACTCAACATGATAGGGAATTTTCAGAGAGAGATAGAGACAGAGGACAGAGACAGAGAGAGAGAGAGAAAGGGAGAGATGGAGAGAAATATAGGAGGAAAAGAGCAAAACATTAGCTCTTCCAAAAAACCAAAACAATACCAGTGAACTGGCTCACTGGATAGTGAGCTGTTTTGTCATGTATGAGACCCAAGTTCAAGCCTGGCCCCCATCAAGTTGAAAGAATCTTTGGCACTGTGATCTCTTTCATTCCTTCCTCTTCTCTAATTTTTAAAAAGACCAAAACTAGGTATGGTATATTGGGACTCTAGGGAATGAGGGAAAGGGATAGGATGAAGAGACACAGAGGTCCTGTTGTACATTAAGAAGGGGCCCTAGGTTGGGAGAACAAGTGTTCTCAAGTGTTCCCAAGACACCTATCAAGATGAGATAAGAAGTTTGCCTATGTGTTAAAGATTCTACTGTAAACCATTAACCTCCTCCACCCAATTAAAAAAAAAGCCAAAACAACATCCTGACAACTGAATTTCTTTCTCTTCTATCTTGGATAAAAAAATTAAGAAACTACATCATTAACATTTATAAAGAAAATTTCACAGAAATTTTGGCTATAAAGTTAAAATTAATGGTGTCCATTAGTTGTATGCACTTTAAAATTTTATATGAAAATATGCTTTTTCAGAAACAGGCTTAGAATTGCTTGAGGTACTTGAAGATTAGGACAGTGTTAATAACAATTTGCTTTTTCTGTCTTTTCACTTTTTGTAATATTTTTCACTTAATATATTGAAACGCATACATGTTCTTATGGTCCTCAAACTTGCTTAAATGTCTGATACCACTTTATGCTTTCTCTTTCTACCTCTTCTATGCATATAATGGAATAAACAATTTTCAGTGTTTTATAGGATTTGTCAATTTGTTTTTTTGAACATATATAAGCTAAGATTGCAATAGAATAATATTTATCCACAAAATATCACATGTATGATTCATGTGTATGTGTGTGTGCATGCACACAAGTGCTATATTTTGAGCTTAACTGTAAAATTAAAATTAACAAAAGCAAGGGTTCCACCTATTTCTGGTGTGTACCCAGCACTTGGAAAAGTGCCTAACAAACAAAACAAATAGTCAATAAATATTAATCGTGAAACAGTGGATAAAAGAATGAAAGAGGAGACAAAAGGAGAATGGTGAAAGATTGCTCAGATGATATGGATAGATTCTAGCTTAATCTCTGTACTAAAGCATGTGGGGACAACCTATCTAATTAAAGGTGATGATTCTGAGAGATTGTTTTCATAAAGACAGATTCTCCAGAATTTCTTATACCTTGAAAGAAGACATATATAACAGAAAATGGGCAAAATTAGGGTTGAATATATACATATATATTAAATAAACAGCGAAAAATTAATTTCAGAAGAAAAAAATGAGAAGCCATGAATGAAAAAAAAAAAGAGCTAACCCCTTATTCTATACAGTAGGAAATCAAACATAACATACTAAAACAAAACAAAAAATGTGGAATTAATAATAGAAGGTGTTATTTAGACACATTGAGTTGATTTTCAAAATAACAGGCTAGAATATATAGGAGCAAGTACTACTGAGAAAGAATCACAGTGAACTTCTGGCTTTCAAAAAACTTGTAGAAAAATATGACACCTTTTACTATGTGCAAGTGTAACAGACAACCCCACTATCTTTTATTTCAAATATTATTTCAAATAAGTTATCTTTTATTTCAAATATTAGTAACAGCAGGTAAGGAATGTCCCACTCTCCGAGGGAGACTGGGTCAACATACTCTTCCACTCGAGGAAGACTGGTCCTGAAATGAGTGCAGCCTAGAATATTTTTAGCTTTGACCATGGAATGTGAGCTCAGACCTACAGGGATGCAGAGCTTACATAGGTTCCTGTGCTGAATATGAGCCCCAGATCAGATCGATTGGGGTTTATAGTTAATGGTGTTTATATACTTTTCCCATATTTGGGAGCTACTTTCTTCCCTGATACTACTTTCTAGTGATATTTCCAACTCTGACACCATCTCCCCAGACAATACCCTTAGCCCACCTGCATGTTAGCTGTCAGGCTCAGGCAAAAACTAGTAAAGTCATGGGCCCCTTGGAATATACCTAAAATAGACTTCCTAAGCTTCTTCTAACATAAAGATCCCAAATCTCACCTTGTCTAGCCTTATCTTTAGATTCCTGATTATTATTAAACAATTTGTTCTGTTTTATATCTTAATGCTTTTCAGCCACCAAGTTCCAGATGCTACCAAGACAACAATGTGACTTCCCTGGGCAGAGGACCTCACCAGTATGTCCTGGAACCCCACTTCTACAGAACCCTGCCCTACATATAAAATCATATAACCCTACATATACAGAACCCTGCCCTACATATAAAATCAGGCTGGGAATATGGATCAACCTGCCAACACCCATGTTCGGTGGAGAAGCAATTACAGAAACCAGACTTTCCACTGTCTGCACCATAATTATACTGGGTCTATATTCATAGAGGGATAAAGAATAGGAAAGTCTCCAATGGAGGCAATGGGTTGTGGATGAATAGTACCCTCTTTTTTTTTTTAAGTCTTTTATTTATTTTATTTTTGAGAGAGATGCAGAGAGAGAAAGACACAGAGAGAAACACCAGAGCACTGCTCAGCTCTGGCTTATGGTGGTGCGGGGGATTGAACCTGGGACTGCGGAGCCTCAGGCATGAGAGCCTCTTTGTATAACCATTATGCTATCTACCCCCACCCGAATGGTACCCTCTTATCCAATGGACTTGTCAATCATATTTAAATCAATAACAAAATAACAGCAAAGCCTAATTTTTAAAACTTTCTTTATTGGGTGATTAATGCCTTACAGTCGACAGTAAAATACAATAGTTATTACATGCATAATATTTCCACATAACATTATTTTATAATTTATAAAGAATTTATATTACTTTTTTCTTTTTTATTTATTCCCTTTTGTTACCCTTGCTTTTTGTTGTTGTTGTTGTTGTTGTTGTAGTTGTTGTTGATGTCATTATTGTTGGATAGGACAGAGAGAAATGGAGACAGGAGGGGAAGACAGAGAGGGGGAGAGAAAGACACCTGCAGACCTGCTTCACCACTTGTGAAGCGACTTCCCTGCAGGTGGGGAACAGGGGCTCCAACCTGGATCCTTATGCCAGTCCTTGCACTATGCGCCGTGTGCTTAACCCGCTGCGCTACTGCCCAACTCCTGATTATATTACTTCTTAACTCACTTATTTCTTTTAATTTTTCATCTATTACACTGACTGTCAAGTGTCAGGCTTTGCTGGATGAAAGGACAGTTCAGCGAGGTGGGACTCCTAACTGGAAGAAAACCAGCATCGGTGGTATAGTCAAATACAAATGTATTCATTCATAGTTTCTAACAGAGCCTTTTATTAGGTTGGTTGATACAGTTATCTTAGAAATGTGAAGTAATCAGCCTAGTACTTATAGAAGTGCAGTGTCAGTAGTACATCATACACTAGTGCTAAGCCCAAAAGGTATTAGGTGCAGACAGTATTGAGTGCAGAATGGGCTTTGAGCCAGCAAAACACAGGTCTTAAGCCAGGGCTACAGCCAAGAACCAAATTTATCATCTGGGCTTTGTGCCAGAGTGTAGACCAGCCACCACCTATACTAGGCAGTTAAGCCTACACTTATCTAACTCTTTACACAAAACATTGTTCCTAATTTCAACCTGATTTTTTTTTTTTTAGCTTTTGGATTCTTATTACATTTTAAATTTATTTTGGATCAAGACCATCTTCCTTCCATATGCTGGAGTAATGGTCTGGTTTCTCTCTCTCATATGTAATAAGATAAATCTTGAAGAAATAAGTACCCCCCTAAATAAATACCTGATGACATATGAGTAGATAAAAAAATATTGTATATGGGGGGTTCCTGGAAGATGGCGGACTGAGAAGCTGCTAGTGGCTTGAGCTCTGACCACATCTTCAGGAAACGGTAGGATTTTCTGCCTTTAGTAGGCCAGTCAATAAGGGGACCTAGTGGTGACACCAAGGAGGTGACTATAACTTAATTTGGGTTAAAAAATAGAGTAAACAAAAAGGGCAAAAAATTTTTTTCTTTTAATATTATTAAGCACACCTCCTCCCCCTTCCACACCCCCTATAACCAGTCCCTGGGGACCAGCTCCTAGCAGGCTCCCCTGCTGAGCGTCTTTCCTTAACAAGATTTCTGTCCCACCAGGGAATATCATTCATTCTAAGTCTATACCCTTCTGAAACCTCTGAACTTTTTTCTTTCTAAGTAGCCAACCCACCCCACCTCACACAGCATAGCTAATTAAATAATTAAAAATAAATAAATAAATAAACCCTTTCCTTTCACCGCTCTTATATGACTTCTTTTTCTTTTTTCTATCTTTCTTTTTTTTCCCTTTTTTCATTCTTGTCATCCTTTCTTCCTTAATCTTACAGCTTCCAAAGGCACAGGCCCCAGCCACCACACCACCAAACAGTGTGCTTTTTTGAATTCACTGATACACATTTGGGAATTATTTGGGGGAAGAATTCTGACTCAAAGTAGACTCTCACTGCAAGTATCTCTGCTCAACTTCCCTTCCTCCTTTTGCCACCCATAGAATATACAGTGGATAATAGATTTGCATAACTGTCTATTTCAGCTATCCTTGTCTAGTACTGAGGTTATTTTTGTTTGTTTGTTTTTCTATTTCTTAACAATCAGCTGCTTCTGATCATGAGGTTTGAGGTAATCTGGGACAGGGTTTTTTTTTTTACCCTGCTCTATTTTATTATTAATATTATATAAAGGCATATATTTTCCCCCCCTTTAGGTTGATCAGAATTAACTCTTAGGGTATCTTTCATTGCTACGGTAGTGGGCATCTTATCTATTATGGGAGGAACTTGTCTCGTTACTCCTACCTCCTCTACAGACTCTCCCCTCCCACTTCCTCCTAGCTAATAAAAAAATTAAATTAAATTAAATTAAAAATAAAGTAATAAAAAAAACATTCCTTTCACTGCTCTTTAATTACAGCTCTTTTTCTTATCTTTTCTCTTTTCTCTCTCTTGTCTCTTTTTTCTTTTTTTTTTATCTTGTCATACACTTCTTCCTTACTTCTTCTTTGCCTTTCTGAATTTGTGAATTATTTTGGGGAAGAAATCTGACTCAGAGTGGATTCTCTATGTGTGTATCTCTGCTCTACTTCCCTTTCCCCTCTTGTTACCCCTAGAATATACAGTGGATAGTAGATTTGCATAACTGTCTATTCTTGCTATCCATTCTTTCTTTTCTCTTTCTTCTTCACTGGGATTTGGTTACTATTTTTTCACGGACTGGAGAAATTGTTCGGCTAAGAGGTAGTGATTACACTGCTTCAATACTTGCTTCAGTTGCTACTGTAATTCCTGAGGATGGTGAGTGCAATTGTCATAAAGGTATTTAGTACAGTGTTGCTTGTGCTCAAGACACAACAACTGAGGAACAACAGAGCATAAAAAAGAAACACATAAATCAAACAAATGGGTAGATCAAAAACAAATAAAACTGCTACTCCAATGAATGAAGACAAGAGCCCAGAAGAAACTACAAATCAGCCAGAAGTAACCATAGATAAGAAAAGTATGCAAGCAATAATAAACTTATTAATCACAGAAATGAAAACAACATTGGAGGAAAGGAATGGCAGTATTAGGGAAACAACAGTTGAGACCCCCAAGGAAAATACTAATTATCTTGAGGCAATCAGAGAACTGAAAGCTGAAATAGCTGTAATGAAGAAAGAAGCTGAGGCAAGAGAAATCAGACTAACAGAAGCAGAAAAAAGAACTAGTCAGACAGAGGATGAGTTAGATAATACTAAGAAAGAGGTGAAAGAGCTTAAAAAGAGATTGAGAGACACTGAAAACAACAACAGAGACATATGGGATGATCTCAGAAGAAGTAAAATTTGTATAATTGGCCTACCAGAGGAAGAACATCAAGATTCAAGAGGCCCAGAGAGTACCAAACAGAATCAACCCAGACCTGAAGACACCAAGACACATCATAGTCACAATGAGAAAAAGTTAGGATAAAGAAAGGATCCTAAAGGCTGCAAGAGAGAAACAAAAGTCACATACAAGGGAAAACCCATAAGATTATCTGCAGATTTCTCCACTCAAACTCTAATGGCCAGAAGAGAATGGCAAGATATCGATCGATCCCTGAATGAAAAAGGGTTTCAACTTAGGATAATATATCCAGCTAGACTTTCATTCAAACTAGATGGAGGGATCAAAACCTTCTTAGAAAAACAACACTTAAAGGAGGCAACCATAACCAAACCGGCCCTGAAAGAGGTTCTCAAAGACCTCTTATAAACAAGAACATCACTGTAATATTGGCAATATATCAGAGCAAACAAAAAAAATTTTTTTGAACAATGGCACTACAATACATTAAATCCATAATATGAATAAACGTCAGTGGCTTAAACACACCCATAGAAAGGGGGGGGATTGATAAGAAAACATAATCCAACCATATGCTGCTTGCAAGAATCCCATCTGTCACAACAAGATAAACACAGACTTAAAGTGAAAGGATGGAAAACTATCATACAGGCTAACGGACCACAAAAAGGGGCAGGAACAGCCATTCTCATCTCAGACACAAGATTTTAAATTAAATAAAGTAATAAATGATAGGCAAGAACATTACATAATGAATAGAGGATCAATCAGCCAAGAAGACTTAACAATTATGAACATCTATGAACCCAATGAGGAACCATCTAACTTCATCAAGGACTTACTGAAAGAATTTCAAAAATACATCAATAGTAATACAATAATAGTGGGAGACTTCAATACCCCACACTCAGACTTAGACAGATCAACAAAGCAGAGAACCAACAAAGATACAAGGGAATTGAATGAAGAGATTGACATACTTGACCTCTTGGACATATTCAGACTCCTTCACCCCAAAAAACTGGAATACACCTTCTTTTCAAATCCACATAACACATACTCAAGTATAGACCACATGTCAGGCCATAAAGACAGCATCAATAAATTCAAGAACATTGAAATCATCCCAAGTATCTTCTCGGACCACAGTGGAGTAAAACTAACATTTAACCACAAAGACAAAATTATTAAAAGTCACAGAATTTGGAAACTAAACAACATACTCCTTAAGAACCACTGGGTCAGAGATTCACTCAAACAGGAAATTCAAATGTTCCTGGAAACAAATGAAAATGAAGACACAACCTATCAAAATATTTGGGACACAGCTAAAGCAGTACTGAGAGGGAAACAAAGCCATACAATCACATAATTTTTTAATATTTATTTTATTTATTTATTCCCTTTTGTTGCCCTAGTTGTTTTATTGTTGTAGTTATTATTGTTGTTGTCGTTGTTGGATAGGACAGAGAGAAATGGAGAGAGGAGGGGAAGACAAAGAGGAGGAGAGAAAGATAGACACTTGCAGACCTGCTTCACCACCTGTGAAGCAACTCCCCTGCAGGTGGGGAGCCGGGGTTCGAACCGGGATCCTTATGCCGGTCTTTTTGCTTTGTGCCACCTGCGCTTAACCTGCTGTGCTACATCCTGACTCCCCCATACAATCACATATTAAACACCAAGAAGAAGCTCAAATGAACGATCTTACTGCACACCTCAAGGACTTAGAGGAAGAGGAACAAAGGAACCCTAAAGCAACCAGAAGGACTGAAATCACTAAAGTTAGAGCAGAAATAAACAACATCAAAAATAAAAGAACCATACGAAAGATCAATGAAGCCAAATGTTGGTTCTTTGAAAGATTAAACAAAATGGACAAACCCCTAGCCAGACTCACGAAACAAAAAAGAGAGACGACTCAAATTAATAGAATTGTAAACGATGGAGGAGATATCACAACTGACACCACAGAAATCCAGAGAATCCTGCAAAACTTCTATAAAGAACTATACGCCACCAGCTAGAGAATCTGGAAAACATGAAACAATTCCTAGAAGCATATGCCCTTCCAAAACTGAACCAAGAAGAACTACAAAATCTAAATGCACCAATCACAGACAAAGAAATTGAAACCATTATTAGGAACCTCCCCAACAACAAAAGTCCTGGACCAGATGGCTTCACAGACGAATTCTACAAAACTTTCAGGAAACAGTACCCATACTTCTTAAGCTTTTCCATAAGATTGAAGAAACAGGAATACTCCCTTCCACCTTCTAAGAAGCCAACATCACCCTGATACCAAAAGCTGATAGGGACAGAACAAAAAAGGAACACTACAGACCAATGTCTCTGATGAACATAGATGCCAAAATATTAAACAAGATCTTGGCCAACCGGATACAGCAAAATATCAAAAAGATTGTTCATCACGACCAAGTGGGATTCATCCCAGGAATGCAAGGCTGGTTCAACACCCATAAGTCAACCAATGTCATTCACCACATCAATAAAAGCAAAGCCAAAAACCACATGATTATCTCAATAGATGCAGAGAAAGTCTTTGACAAAATCCAACACCCATTCATGCTCAAAACTCTACAAAAAATGGGAATAGATGGGAAATTCCTCAAGATAGTGGAGTCTATATATAGCAAACCTACAGCCAACATCATATTCAATGGACAGAAGCTGAAAGCATTCCCCCTCAGATCGGGGACTAGACAGGGCTGTCCACTGTCACCGTTACTCTTCAACATAGTATTGGAAGTTCTTGCCATAGCAATCAGGCAAGAGAAAGGAATCAAAGGAATACAGATTGGAAGGGAAGAAGTCAAGCTCTCACTATACGCAGATGATGTGATAGTATACATAGAAATACCTAGAGAATCCAGCAGAAAACTACTGGAAGTTATTAGGCAATATAGCAAGGTATCAGGCTACAAAATCAATGTACAAAAATCAGTGGCATTTCTTTATGCAAACACTAAATCTGAAGAAGAAGACATCCAGAAATCACTCACATTTACTGTTTCAGCAAAATCAATCAAATACCTAGGAATAAAGTTGACCAAAGAAGTAAAAGACTTGTATGCTGAAAACTATGAGTCGCTACTCTAGGAAATAGAAACTGATACCAAGAAATAGAAAGACATCCCATGCTCATGGATTGGAAGAATAAATATCATCAAAATGAATATTCTTCCCAGAGCCATATACATATTTAATGCAATACCCATCAAAGTTCCACCAAGCTTCTTTAAGAGAATAGAACAAACACTACAATCATTTATCTGGAACCTGAAAACACCTAGAATAGCCAAAAACATCTTGAGGAAAAGCAACAGAAATGGAGGTATAACACTCCCAGACCTGAAACTATATTATAAAGCCATCATCATCAAAACAGCATGGTACTGGAACAAAATAGGCACACAGACCAGTGGAACAGAATTGAAAGCCCAGAAATAAATCCCCACACCTATGGACATCTAATATTTGATAAGGGGGCCCAAAGGATTAAATGGAAAAAGGAGGCTCTCTTCAATAAGTGGTGCTGGGAAAACTGGGTTGTAACATGCAGAAGAATGAAATTGAACCACTTTATCTCACCAGAAACAAAAATCAACTCCAAATGGATCAAAGACCTAGATGTCAGACCAGAAACAATCAAATACTTAGAGGAAAACATTGGTAAAACACTTTCCCACATACACCTCAAGGACATCTTTGATGAATCAAGCCCAATTGCAAGGAAGACTAAAGCAGAAACAGACCAATGGGACTACATCAAATTGACAAGATTCTGCACATCCAAAGAAACTATCACACAAAGAGACCCCTCACAGAATGGGAGAAGATCTTCACATGCCATACATCAGACAAGAAACTAATCACCAAAATATATAAAGAACTCAGCAAACTTAGCACCAAAAAATCAAATGATCTCATCCAAAAATTGGCAGAGGATATGAACAAAACATTCACCTCAGAGAAGATCCAAAAGGCTAACAAACATATGAAAAACTGCTCTAGGTCACTGATTGTCAGAGAAATGCAAATTAAGACAAGACTAAGATACCACCTCACTCCTGTAAGAATGGCATACATCAAAAAGGACAGCAACAACAAATGCTGGAGAGGTTGTGGGGACAGAGGAACCCTTTTACAATGCTGGAGGGAATGTAAATTGGTACAGCCTCTGTGGAGAGCAGTCTGGAAAACTCTCACAAGGCTAGACATGGACCTTCCATATGATCCAGTAATTCCTCTCCTGGGTTATATCCCAAGGACTCCATAACACCCAATCAAAAGAGGTGTGTACTCCTATGTTCATAGCAGCACAATTCATAATAGCTAAAACTTGGAAGCAACCCAGGTGCCCAACAACAGATGAGTGGCTGAGAAAGCTGTGGTATATATACACAATGGAATACTATGCAGCTATCCAGAACAATGAACCCACCTTCTCTGACCCATCTTGGACAGAACTAGAAGGAATTATGTTAAGTGAGCTAAGTCAGAAAGATAAAGATGAGTATCGGTTGATTCCACTCATCAACAGAAGTTGAGTATGAAGATCTGAAATGGAAACTGAAAGCAGGACCTGACCAAATTGTAAGTAGGGCACCAAAGTAATAACCCTGTGGTGAGGGGTAGACATTCAGCCTCCTGGGCCAGTGGGTGTGGGAGTGGGTGGAAGGGATCGGTCACAGTCTTTTGGTGGTGGGAATGGTGTTTATGTACACTCCTAATGAAATGTAGTCATATAAATCACTAGTTAATTAATACGAGAGGGGGAAAGTTAATTGTATGTCTCAAAGTTTTTCAAAACACAAACTGAATCTTTCCAATATATAGGCTGTGTAATTGATATGCATACTCTCAAAATCCTTGACCAAGTAGATCAGAAGCAACCAATAGCACAGCTATATACAAGATACTGGGTACTGTACAGCAAACTCTAACAAAAGGTCTTTTCAAAGTTAACCCAATTAACAAATAATGTGATGATAACATTAACTATCGATTGTCTTTTTGAACCCTAAGACAGTAGGAACCTCACATCTCCACTATAGAGCCTCTACTTCCCCCAGTCCTGGAACCCTTGGATAGGGCCCACTTACCCATATGCATCTCCCAATCCATACCAAATAATATTGCATCCGCCGATCACAACCTAACCAACGCAAAGATTGCCACCTCAACATGCTTCACCTCAGACTGTGTCCAGAGACTTCACGTGTGGAATGACAATCCTTCAGCTTCATTACTCGGGTGAGACCTTTCCTTTCACAGTATACTCTAATTCCATCTCAGGTGGTTCACTTTCTAACAAAGTCCCAAAATCTAGATATGCACCAGTTTCTATGAGAGAGAGCATATGTTCACACGTATCCGTAAACTACTGCATAATATATACCTGAAAGCAGAAGTACACTATAGTTTGCAGTGCGTACCCCCCTAACACTTCCTCTCCACTATTCCAAGCTTTGGGTCCATGACGGCTCAACAATTTGTTTGGCTTCATATGTTAACTCTCTTTTCAATCATCAGGTTCCAGATGTCATTAGGATGCCGGCCAGGCTTCCCTAGACTGAAGACCCCACCAATATGTCCTGGAGCTCCGCTTCCCCAGAGACACACCCTACTAGGGAAAGAGAGAGGCAGACTGGGAGTATGGACCTACCAGTCAACGCCCATGTTCAGCGGGGAAGCAATTACAGAAGCCAGACCTTCTACCTTCTGCAACCCACAATGACCCTGAGTCCATGCTCCCAGAGGGATAGAGAATGGGAAAGCTATCAGTGGAGGGGGTGGGATATGGAGATTGGGTGGTGGGAATTGTGTGGATTTGTACCCTTGCTACCCTATAGTTTTGTTAATTAATCCTTTCTTAAATAAAAAAGAAAAAAATATTGTATACATAATAAATGAAACACAACTTTACAATATCAAAAGATGTGGTTGTATCATTTGAAACAAAATCAATGGGAATGAAGGTGATTATGCTAAGTGAAATAAGTTAAGGGACAAATTACATCTGCCAGTTGTTTTCACTTATATGTAGAATATAGGTGATTAAAACACATGGACTTACAAAAAAAATTGTAACCAAACTGCCTCTGATACTTTATAAGAACTATGATTGTTATTGCGGATGGGGGAGGGGCAGAATTCTAGTGGCTACTATGTTTTTTATGTGGAATTTAGCCCTGAAATCTTATACAGTTTTGTAAAGCTGTTAAATAATTAATAAAAAGGGATACTACATATTAAACAAACAGAGTAGAAATAAGAAGAAAACATATAAAGAATAAAATGTGAATTAGTTATAAATTCAAGTTTTGTAAAGCATTAAATTACAAGATCTCATCATGTCTTTCTTGCTTCACCTTGACTGTGGCCTTAATTTTCATGTGACATTAATATTTCTTCCCTCTCTTTGAGGAAACTTTTCTATAATTACTTTTATTTTTTTGCAGCTAAATAAGTAAACTCAAGTGATGTTTGCAAATATTGTTACAGTAACTTTGAAAGCAGTTGCATTTCTATAGATGAGTTTTAAAAGTGAATTTCTGTCAAGAAAATTGGATTTTCTCATTGAATTCTAATTTAATTCAGGGATATATTCCTACCTTGCTGATGACAATGTTCAGTAAAAGAGGCCAAGATTGCAGCTTCAGCTATCATCAGCACAAATCAGGAAGAGTCAAAGATGCAAACATCAGCTCATCATATAACACCTTTTTTTATTTTTTCCCCAGGATGCAACAGATGTGAACAGGAAAACTTCTAACTTTATAGAAATTCCAGTGGAGGCCTAAAGAGCCCTTCCAATTTTGCCAGCAGTTTTATAAATCTTTCTTGACAAATATCTATAATATACATAGCTAAGTAATGGATGTGTCTGGTATTTTCCACTAAAAATATACATACATTGTGGAAAGCTCATCTTTAAACTCCACTGTAAAGGAATAATTTTGTTACATAGGCTACTCAACACATATGTAAAAAATTTTATTGTTATGTGGAAAACTGGGAAATGTTATACATGTATAAACTACTTACTGTATTTATTGTTGACTGTAAAACATTCATCCCCCAATAAAGAAATTTAAATGAATAAAATTTTTGATTGGGGCAGGGTGATGAAGCAGCAGTTGAGTGAACACATTATCATGCACAAGGACCTGGGTCAAACCCCCGCATGGGGGAAGCTTTTCAAGTAGTGAAGTAGTGCTGAAGGTGCCTCTCTTCTTATTTCCCCTCTCTATTTCCCCATCCCCTTTCAATTTCTTTCTGTCCTGCCAGAAGAAATAAAAAAAAAAAAAAAAAGAAAAGATTACCAGGACAGGTGGATTCATGGTGCAGACTGAGTCCCAGTGGTAACCCTGCTGGCAATATAAATATAAAATAAAATAAAATAAAAAGTTTGGACATAACATACAAACACAAATTCAGGATCTCAGAGGTCATTTCACCCAACAACTACAAAATTCACATAGAAAACTTTTAATGGAGAAACAGGAAATAAAAGATCCCTTGGGAGAGAGTTAGAGCTTACAAGAGAGGCTTAGTGAGTTGAATAGTTCAGCTAGAGAGAATATGAGGGCTAAAACATAAAACAAACAAACAAACAAACAAAAACACACTCTAAATGCAAGGTTATTGGAGAGGAAAGACTCCTGAAAAAAATGAAGCAATTCTGGGCCGGTGGTGACCCACCTGGTTGGGCACATATGTTACAATGTTCAAGGATTCAGGTTCAAGCCCCCAGTCTCCACCTTCAGGGGGAAAGCTTCACAAGTGGTGATACGGGGCTACAGATGTCTTTCTGTCTTTATCCCTCTTTATCTCCCCCCTTTCTCCCAATTTCTGACTGTCTCTATCAACTAAATGAAGACAGTAAAAGTCATTTTTTATAAATTAAGCAATTCTTGGTGAAATAGCAGATTTCTTCAGAAGAAAAATACAAAAATTATTGGAATTCTTGAAGATAAAGAGAGTGGAGTAGAGAACATATTAAAAGAAGTCATAGTAAAAATTTTTAATTTTTTTTTAAATCTTGATTTGATAGAGAGAGCCAGAAATACTTAGAGTAAAACATTGGTAAAACACTTTCCCACCTACACCTCAAGGACATCTTTGATGAATCAAACCCAATTGCAAGGAAGACTAAAGCTCAAACAAACCAATGGGACTACGTCAAATTCAAAAGATTCTGCACATCCAAAGAAACTATCACACAAACAAAGAGACCCCTCACAGAATGGGAGAAGATCTTCACATGCCAGACATCAGACAAGAAACTAATCACCAAAATATATAAAGAGCTCAGCAAACTTAGCACCAAAAAAGCAAATGACCCCATGCAAAAATGGGCAGAGGATATGAACAAAACACCTCAGAGGAGATCCAAAAGGCTAACAAACATATGAAAAACTGCTCTAGGTCACTGATTGTCAGAGAAATGCAAATTAAGACAACACTAAGATACCACCTCACTCCTGTAAGAATGGCATACATCAAAAAGGACAGCAGCAACAAATGCTGGAGGGGTTGTGGGGACAGAGGAACCCTTTTACAATGCTGGAGGGAATGTAAATTGGTACAGCCTCTGTGGAGAGCAGTCTGGAAAACTCTCACAAGGCTAGACATGGACCTTCCTTATGATCCAGTATTTCCTCTCCTGGGGTTATACCCCAAGGACTCCATAACACCCAACCAAAAAGAGGTGTGTACTCTTATGTTCATAGCAGCACAATTTATAATAGCAAAAACCTGGAAGCAAGCCAGGTGCCCAACAACAGATGAGTGGCTGAGAAAGCTGTGGTATATATACACAATGGAATATTATGCAGCTATCAAAAACAATGAACCCACCTTCTCTGACCCATCTTGGACAGAGCTAGAAGGAATTATGTTAAGTGAGCTAAGTCAGAAAGATAAAGATGAGTATGGGATGATCCCACTCATCAACAGAAGTTGAGTAAGAACATCTGAAATGGAAACTAAAAGCAGGACCTGACCAAATTGTAAGTAGGGCACCAAAGTAAAAACCCTGTGGTGAGGGGTAGACATGCAGCTTCCTGGGCCAGTGGGGGGTGGGAGTGGGTGGAAGGGATCGGTCACAGTCTTTTGGTGGTGGGAATGGTATTTATGTACACTCCTAGTAAAGTGTAGTCATATAAATCACTAGTTAATTAATACGAGAGGGAGAAAGTTAGTTGTATGTCTCAAAGTTTTTCAAAACACAAACTGAATCTTTTCAATATATAGGCTGTGTAATTGATATGCAGACTCTCTCAAAATCCTAGACCAAGTAGATCAGAAGCAACCAATAGCACAGCTATATACAAGATACTGGGTACTGTACAGCAAACTCTAACAAAAGGACTTTTCAAAGTTAACCCAATTACCAAATAATGTGATGATAACATTAACTATCGATTGTCTTTTTGAACCCTAAGACAGCAGGAACTTCACATCTCTACTATAGAGCCTCTATTCCCCCAGTTTGGAACCATTGGATAGGGCCCACTTTCCTGTATGCCTCTCCCAATCCATATCAAATAATATTGTATCTGCTGATCACAACCTAACCAACGCAACGATTGCCTCCTCAACATGCTTCACTTCAGACTGTGTCCAGAGACTTCACATGTGGAATGACAACCCTTCAGCTTCATTACTCGGGTGAGACCTTTCCTTTCATAGTACACTCTAATTTCATCTCAGGTGGTTCACTTTCTAACAAAGACCCTAAGCTTAGATATACACCAGTTTCTGTGAGAGAGAGCATATGTTCACACGTATCCGTAAACTACTCAAAATATATACCTGAAAGCAGAAGTACACTAGAGTTTGCAGTGAGTACCCCCCTAACACTTCTTCTCCACTATTACAAGCTTTGGGTCCATGATTGCTGAACAATTTGTTTAGCTTCATATGTTAACTCTCTTTTCAGTCACCAGGTTGCAGATGTCATCAGGGTGCCGGCCAGGCTTCCCTAGACTGAAGACCCCACCAATGTGTCCTAGAGCTCCGCTTCCCCAGAGACACACCCTACTAGGGAAAGAGAGAGGCAGACTGGGAGTATGGACCTACCAGTCAACGTCCATGTTCAGCGAGGAAGCAATTACAGAAACCAGACCTTCTACCTTCTGCAACCCACAATGACCCTGGGTCCATGCTCCCAGAGGGATAGAGAATGGGAAAGCTATCAGGGGAGGGGGTGGGAAATGGATATTGGGTGGTGGGAATTGTGTGGAATTGTACCCCTCCTACCCTATGTCTTTGTTAATTAATCCTTTCTTATATAAAAAAATTAAAAAAAAGAATTGCAAGGTAAAAAAAGCATCATATAGAGATTCTCATAAATTAATTTTCTTAAAGTTAAAGGTAGAAATTTTTGTTTTTATGTGAACTTAAAAAGAACTTAGACTTGAAACAGTCTGTTATTTTGCCATGTGTACCACACCAATTCAAATCCAGCCTTCACTACATTGAAGGTAGCTTTGGTTGTTGTAGTCTCTCTCTCTCTCTTTATTGTTTCTTTTTTATTATTACTATCTTTACTTATTGGATAGAGACAGCCAAAAATTGAGAGGAAAGAGGGTGATAGGAAGAAATAGAGACACTTGCAACAGTGCTTCACCACTCACAAAGCTTTCTCCTTGGGGTGGGGGGTCGAGGGCTCAAACCTAGGTTCTCTCTTGTTACGTGTGCTCAACCAGCTGCACCACCACCCATTCTATCTATCTATCTATCTATCTATCTATCTATCTATCTATCTATCTATCTATCTATCTATCTATCTATTTATCATCCATCTATCCATCTATCTATCTATCTCCCCCTCACTCCTCTATCTGGAAAAGTCAGACTAGCATGATGAAACCCTGGAGGTGACAGAAGGAAAACAAGAAAAAGATCTTTGACATATAATATTGTCATAACTTTTTATTATGCATTTCTTGATACCAATATACTATGTGACTATTAAGAAGAAATAAGGTGGGGATTTGGCCTTAGCACAGCAGGTTACGTGCAAATGGCGCAAAGCGCAAGGACTGGTGAAAGTATCTCGGTTCGAGCTCTGGGCACCCCACCTGCAGGGGAGTCACTTCACAGGCTGTGAAGCAGGTCTACAGGTTTCTATCTTTCTCTCCCCCTCTCTGTCTTCCCCTCCTCTCTCCATTTCTCTCTCTCCTATCCAACAACAATGACATCAATAACAACAACAACAACTATAACAACATCAAAAAAAAAGGCAACAAAAGGGAATAAATAATTTACCAAGATAAGAAGCCATATTGATTGCCAGTATCTGTAAAGTTATCTGAGGAGAGAATTAAGGGTGGGCAGGTATATGCTTAAAATATCAGTTTTCCATGACCTTAAGTAAATGTGACTATATATTCACTGAAAATATCAACCTTTAGTAAGGTTCCATAATATAGCACTAGAATAAATGGAAGACTTTCTAGACATATCATTTTCCGTTATATGCACATATTACGTACATGGGTTTTTTCACCTGAAAAATGCAACTCACAAATGAAATATGATATAAATTCTTTTCAAGTATCATTCTAAAAGTACAGAGATTTGAAAGTTAGTAGGAATATAATCAAATAATTTTTGATAATTATGCATCAAATTTTCCCTCTTTTTGAATTCATTTATCATCTTTATTGATTATTGGATAGAGAGAGTCAGAAATTGAGAGGGAAGGAAATGGTAGAGGGTGGAGAGACACCTACAGCACTGCTTTACCACTCACAAAATATTCCCCCTACAAGTGGAGACTAGGGTTTCAAATCCAGATCCTTTAGCATGGTAACATATGCACTCACCAGGTGTGCCACCACGCAGCCCCTTCTCTTTCATATCAGTCAGTGTACAAAATGAATTCTCTGTGAAAGCATATGGCATTAGCACCAGCTCTTACTGTCTCTATATAGCAAATTCACCTAAATAGCCTTCTCTGCTTTAAGCAGACAGCATGGATAGAGAGCTAACTGAATAGATTTATCTTTGTTTTTTTAGTTACTATACTTAGTGAGTTTCTTTTTTTTTCTTTTTTAAATTTAATTTTATTTTATTTAAGAAAGGATTAATTAACAAAACCATAAGGTAGGAGGGGTATAACTCCACACAATTCCCACCACCCAATCTCCATATCCCACCACCTCCCCTGATAGCTTTCCCATTCTCTATCCCTCTGGGAGCATGGACCCAGGGTCATTGAGGGTTGCAGAAGGTAGAAGGTCTGGCTTCTGTAATTGCTTCCCCGCTGAATATGGGCGTTGACTGGTCGGTCCATACTACCAGGCTGCCTCTCTCTTTCCCTAGTAGGGTGTGTCTCTGGGGAAGCTGAGCTCCAGGACACATTGATGGGATCTTCAATCCAGGGAAGCCTGGCCAGCATCCTGGTGGCATCTGGAACCATTTCCAGGAGATGTGGTCAGAGCTCAGCCACCAGCAGCTTCTCAGTCTGCCATCTTCCATCTTAGTGAGTTTCTATGATATTTCAAAAAATACACATTACATGAAGTGTAAACACAGCATGTGATCTTTAAATCAGCATTTTCTTATTGTGAAAGTAAGTTACATACCCATATAATTCATTTCCCCCAGGTATAATCATCTCCCTGTTTGCCATTAAAAATAAAATTATTTGTAGACTGCCTTCAGTATAAGGGTATACTTTATAAAAGTGTTTATAACACTACTTTGATAGAAAGGTATGTTGAAATTAATTGTTTTTATATATTTTCTCCAATTTTTATAGTTACTCTCTGCCCTAATCCAGCTTTTCAGTTCTATTCTTTACTCTGACTACATCTTCCCAGACAATATTTTTAGCCCACCTCCATGTTAATTATCAGTCTCAGGCAATAATCAGTAAAGTCTTGGGGACCTAGGAACACACCTAAAATAGAATTCCTAGCTTCTTACCACGCTAAGATCCCTATTCTTTTTTTAATTTATTATTATTATTTTTTATTATCTTTATTTATTGGATAGAGACAGAAATTGAGAGGGTAGGGGAGAAAGAAAGACACCTGCAGCCCTGCTTCACCACTTGCAAAGCTTTCCTTCTGCAGGTGGGGACCAGGGGCTCGAATCTGGGTCCTTGTGCACTGTAACATGTGCACTCAACCAGGTATGCCACCACCTGGTCCCTAAGATCCCTATTCTTATCTGCTCTATTTCTACTCTCTGGTTCCTATTTATTAAACATTTTTGCCTTCTTCATAACTGACTGCCTTTCAGACACCAAGTTGCAGATGCTATATGATTCCATCCTGAACTCCATGGGTAGATAACCTCACCAATGTGCCTCAGAACCTCAGCGTTTCAGAGCTTTATCCCACTAGAGAAAGATAGAAACAGGCTGGAGGTATGAATTGACCTGCCAGTGCCCATGCCCAGTGGAAAAACAGTTATATAAGTCAGAATTGCCACATTCTGCACCTTAAAAAGAATTTTGATCCATATTCACAGAAGGGAAGAAATGTTAGGGAGAGGTTACTAGAAGGTTTTGATATCCAATTCCATCAGGACTCAGAAAGAGAAGAGAAATAATGCAATGACATTCAGAAGTAGTAATAAGTATTAAAAAGTAGTAATAAGAAATAAGTGACTTAAAATGGAAAAGAAGACAGGACCATAGAAAAATGGAAAATATATAAAAATACATATATAAATATATATATTTATATATAAATATATATTTAAATATAAACATATTAACTATAAATATATATTTATTTATATTTATATTTAATATATAAATATATTAAATATAAATATATAAATATATATATTATATATATAGAAAAAATATATATAATAGTCAACCCATATCTGTGACCTTGGGAGAACCACAGCAGTTTCCAATGGAGGGAATGACACAGAATTCTGGTGGTGGGGAAAGTGTGGAATTATACCCCTGTTATTCTGTAATTTTGTAAATCACTAATAAAAAAAGTAAGTTATGTTCTATGTAAATTTAAATTAATTTTAAAGGGTAGGTCAAGAAAGTGAGTGTAAACTTTTTGTGTTTCTCAGATAAGAAAATATTGTAAGAATGGAAATAGAATGATGGAAAATATTGTAAAAATATATAGTGTGATTAATTATAAAACTCTGTTTTGTAGTTATTGAACCAGTTTTTTTTTTCTGAATATACAAACACAAAAACATACTGGATTAATTACTTCTTGGGATATACAAATTTAATAATTTAAAATTATAAAAATAAATCATGACTATTCATAAAATTAACCATATTACAAATACAGATTTAATAATTTAAAAGTATAAAAATAAATCATGACTTCATAAAATTAACCATATTACATCTTTCTAAGAACCAAGGGATCTTTCAATGTGTACAATAAAGGTATTGGTACTAAAGTCACTTTTAGATGATCTTATCACTCTCCAACAACTTTTTTAAGCAGGGAAAAATAAAGCTATGTATTCTATAAGAACTGTTTCTCAGTTTTCATATGGCAATTTTCATAGCTTCTTGAAACAATACTATATGAGAAAAATGGTTAAATTAGAAATAACTCAATCATATAAAGCACACAATGGCAAATAGATAAAGGATTTTAAAAGTATTGTGATGAACTCAAATTGTGCTAGAAAATAATTTTTGTTTTAATTTTTCTTGTGCTTTTTGGCACGAACATACAAACATGCGCGCGTGTGCACACACGCGCGTGCACACAAACACACATTAAATACACACATATATATATATTTTTTTTTTTTCATATATCTTGTTAGGAGATTTTGGCCTTGGGTCTGTGCCTCAGCTGAGTACTGGAATGAGAGTTATTAGAGTAGTTGAAGATGGAGCAGATGACTGATGAGGCAATTTGCCCTTTCTATATCCACAAAAGCTTTCTTGAATCTAACCTTCAATTCTGAAAAAGAAAGGCTGCAAAATCTCTGAAATGTGACATTTTCCAAATAGAACAATCTCAAAAATCCAATTACCATCTTATTCACTTATTCTTTCTTTCTACCACTCTTTCCTTTATAGTAACCGAAATCAGAGGGTTAGTTATACTCTGGGCATATATATCCATGAATTTGTATATATTTCTTCAACTTTTCATCCAACAAGCAATTTGATCTACTTTTTAAAAAAATACAAAAATCTCTATTGTGCTAAATCTTAGGAGCAAATGAAGTAGTGAATGAGAACAGTTGTGGTGGAAGAGTTTGCAGAATTAATATAATATGTCATGAGTGAAACTAGAATGAATAACTATGAGATATTCATCGGTCTTTCTTTTTAGCTCAGTTCCTGACAAATGCAGATAGTACGGTATGAACACATTTATTTTCCATGTGACTTGGTCAGATACTTAGTAATGGCAGTGGCTGACATTTCTTAGGGAAAAAAAAAACCTAACAACTTAACTTTAATTGAGTGCACTGCAAGATAGCTACCTACATGATTTTATTTTTCAAAGATTTCCCAGGATGGGAGAAATGTTCATAGACCTGACAAGCATAGTGATCGCTTTTCCTCTGGGTAATAAAACCAGCTAGCTTTCTCTTGCTTTTGCCTGTAGTTCCTAAATGCAAAAGAAAAGCAATTATCACATAAAATACATGCCTGAGGTACTCTTCCTGTGTTAGTCAATAGATATATCCCCTGTTAATGCAGGATACTTTGGATAGACAAAAAAAAAATCTGTGGCCATGCAAGAATGTTCCCCAACAAGGTATTTGTGAGAATTGGAGGGCTTCTTTTTAATGTTGTCTTGATTCTAATTTAGAAAGCCTATAATTTGAAAGAAAAAAAGTTTCAGAAATTACAAGTCCTCACAGTCACCTTCTAATGACTACTCTTTTATTTTTAAATAGGAGACAATTAGCTGATTTGGGGGACATTATAACCTCCTGAAATCTCAAGAAAATGAAGGAATAATCTAATAATCATGGTAAACATTACAAGAGAATCTTGTACTGTAAGTATTTGAGAGTTATTGTGGATTATTTGTAGAGAAAACTGATTATAAGATTATTTTTTCTAGTCATAACAGTAATTTGAGAACAAGTTCTTTATAATGCAGTTCATGAATGTGAAAGCCAAATATATATCATGAATTTTATATATGTCATTGCCTGTATTAATAGAAATACTAAAAGGCAGTTAACTTTATCACCATTTTAAAGAGTACAATCTTGATGATATTTATTATTGTCATTCCTATCACCCGCCCAAGCTGGTTTCCGCCCAGGAAGATCTACCTGCGAACAAGCCCTGGCCCTCTCAACTTACATTGAAAATGGATTCCAGAAGAATTTAAAGACGGGTGCTGTCTTTGTTGATCTCAAAGCAGCCTATGACACAGTTTGACACCATGGTCTCCTAGTCAAGATCTCAAGATGCCTGCCTCCATGGGTGGCCAACACTATATCGTTTCTTCTCTAAAACAGAAGATTCCGGGTGCATCTGGGTGACAAGTCTAGCAGATGGAGACTTGTCTCAAGTGGCCTCCCCCAGGGCTCTGTTCTGGCTCCTACGCTATTCAATATTTACATCAATGACCTTCCAGAAAATTCTTCAAGGAAGTTCATCTACGCCGATGACATCTGCTGTGCAACTCAGGCATCCAAGTTCAACATCCTCGAGGAAACACTCACGAAAGACATGTCTCTGATATCTGATTACTGTAAAAAATGGTGACTAATCCCTAGCACTGCAAAAACGGTATCATCTGTTTTCCATGTACACCATGCCTCGGCCTCGCATGAGCTTAATGTGCAGCTTGACGATACGAGAATCCGGCATGAAGCCCAGCCAGTCTATCTTGGCGTTACTCTCGATCGCACCCTGTCATTTCACGAACATCTCATAAAAACTGCAGCAAAGGTGGGCGCGAGGAATCACATCATTGCAAGACTGGCCAGCTCCTCATGGGGCGCGAGCGCTTCCACACTACGATCATCATCTCTGGCATTATGCTATTCCACTGCAGAATACTGTGCCCCAGTATGGTTCCGTAGCCCCCATGTCCACTTGGTCGATTCCAAATTATATTCCTCCATGAGGATCATTTCTGGAACCATCCGTTCCACCCTGGTTCCATGGCTGCCAGTTCTTAGCAACATCGCCCCGCCAGATATTCGTCGGGATGTGGCATCATCTAAGTTCATTTCCCACATCTACGCTCGACCGGACCTGCCAATATACGCGGATATCTTCGCCCACCCTGTCCAACGCTTGATGTCTCATCATCCAATCTGGTCTCCTACGCCTACACTGAACTTCTCTGTTCCAGACTCTTGGAAACAGATTTGGCAGTCAGCTGAGGTAAAGAACAAACACCTCATCACAGACCCCTGCGAGCGTCAACCCGGCTTTGACCTAGCACGTTATGATTGGGC